>NC_137582.1:30625958-31239958 GCF_963210335.1 Falco punctatus
GGCAAAGTCAGCTTTGCCTGCTTTCCTCTGCCGCTCCATGGTGGGAGCGGCGGAGGGCAGCGGGTGAAGCGGAGGTTTGCAGGGCTCTGTCTGCTGCAAAAACTCAGATCCCAACACCTCTTGATTTTGAAGGAACTGGGATCTAGATCTAAAGCCAAGCCATCTGCAGTTTCTTCACCTGCTTTTGGTGCTCGTTGAGTGTCATCCGTGGGCTGGGACTGGTATGCACACACTCACTGATGGACACACAGACAGAGAACAAAATACACGTAAGCTGATGCACTGACTACTGTCTGTATTTACAAATCAAGTCAGACAACAAAATCTCTTCCAAACCATTTTAGAAAAGGAGTAGCCTAGCCTTAACCCATGGGTTGCTATTTAAGCATTTAGACGTGTGATCTACCCAACCCCTTGGGAGTTTCCTAGGGAAGGCACCAACCTGCTCAGTGCAGTTTCCCAGCTGTAGGTGTCTGGTGCCATTTGAGAGGTCCTGACACACTAAGGCATCTGCTGGTGGTTGATGGGGAGAGGCTTTATGGGAAGCTGTACTCTCCAGCTGCTTGGGGTCAGGTGGGACTGGCTGGAGCATCTCAAACAGCCCAGTAGCCCTAAACACCAGTGCTGAGGCAATTACATCTTTCTTAATGTGAACATACATCCTACTCGGTGTATCTCCAAAAGGGAGCTAAGGTGGTTTTCCATGACTGCAGAGGGCTTCCTGGCACAGTGCTGGTCATTGCCCAGGGCATGTCCAAGGGGGCTAGTGACAGAGGTACTGTGGGGCCAGTCCCACAGTAGATCCGGTCTTGCAATATGGATAGTATTGTCTGCAGGCCTTAGGACTAGGTCTAGGTCTAACCAGGAGTGCAAGCATGCCCTCAGAAGTACAACTGTTTGCAAACCTGCCTTTCTAAAAAAGCTAGCTAAATCACACGGCAAAGAAGAAAGGTTGGGAGGGTTCCCACTAGCAGTGGTAGTAAAAGACAGGAGCTCTGAGAAGGTACTTCAGTGAAGGCAGCAGGTAGGTGTGATTTGGAGTCCCTGGAGGCAGCATAGTCCTGTACTCTTGTTTTGCAATGTTCCACTTTTTGTGGAGGTCCTTAGAGAGGTGAACCCCACGGTAAACAGAAGAAATCTTCCAGCTGTCTTCAGGAAAAGCTGCAGGCAGTTACATTTCATAGAAAAAAAGTTGTATTTTAGAATTGCACAGCAGAGGTGCATGACTGACAACAGCGCATGGAGGGAGCCTGAGGACTGCACAGGATTGCATATCACTGGATTTTGGTCTGTGATACATACACAGAGTCATTATTTTTTATTACTGACTGCTCTGACTGCATTAAACACCTGAACAATAAAGACGTTGTGGTTTCCTGTCACAGCCAGAAAAGTGATGTCAATGAGAAATCTGTCCTAGCTCCTCTCAAACAAACAGCTTTGCCTTTGAGATGGCCAGAGGAATTTGAGTGAGTCTGTTCAGCAATTGCAATGCTCTTATTTGGTCAGATTCAGACCAGGAAAAAACCCTCTTCACACACAGAAGGACTTCCAAAGAGGTTTATGCAAATGGAAGCTCTCTCACTTGACTTAGGGGAGCTGTGACTTGGCTGGTTTTTAGAGAAAATCCTCACTTTTCTGTCTGGAAGCTTGTTAGGAGAGCAGATCACCACATGGTAGCTATCACTTCTGGACAAGCTCTGCCCTTACCGTCTTCTCTAGGTTCAGCTCAAAATGAGTCTGCAAGCAACCTCAGCATTTCGAGTAATCCTTTGAACTGTTGATCAAAGAAATCATGACATTTCTGCTTTGCTCTGTACAGCTAGGGACAGCTAAACACTCTGAGATGATCTTTTTGGCAAGTAGGAAAACTCTTTCTGCTGAAGTTGCCCATGATGAAGCCTGCAGCTGTGGTGAATAATCTCTGGATTCCCAATCCCTTGCAGATGCAGACACAGGCCTCCTCCCCTCTGTAAGCAACGACCTCTGTTTTCCTCTGCTCCTTTGTCAACTGTGAACAGAGACCTGCCAGCAGCTGCAATATACTCACAAAAAAAAAACCCAAACAAAACCCAAAAAACCCAAAGGTCTCCACACACCTCTGTCCCCCAAAGCAGCTGTTCATAAATGTCCTGCTTTTTACTATGTACAAAATATCGAAGTACCTGCAACTTAACATTTTGTCAGATGCTGAGCGCCTTCAGCTGGTGGGGCTTGGAGGTCCACGGTGGCAGTGCATGGCCAATGAACCGTCTCCTTGGCCTTGCAGAGGTTGGACCTGAGAGAGCTAGTTGCACCAGCAAGCAGATCCACTTGGAACCTAAGAGATTCCCACACACGTTCAATTGAATTCAGACGTCCAGAAACTCCCATTGCGTCTTTCTTGTGTTTATGATCTTTCCTCCCAGAGATGTACTAAAGTAGATGTGGAGGTGGTACCCATGGACAGAAAAAGTGTGACTCCAATGAGTTCATCTAAAGAACTAACCAGAATAAAGCATTTGCAGTCCAGCTGAACAAGGCTTAAAAGCCTTGTGAAATGCTTCACAAAATCACAGATTTGTCGAAAAATACCATTGTGGAACATTTTGCTAAAACACAGCAGTACCTAAATGAAGCTGCTGAGTAAATTCGTCACATACAGAAGGAATTTCGCCTTCCTTGGAAAGAGCCTGGGATACCAGAGACTGAGATCCAAGTCCCTCAGCCAAGCTAGAGAGTCCAGGTCACCCTGTGGGGCCACCAGATGTCCTGTGAGTCTGTTTTTTCACGAAAACTTTCATGGACAAGGTAGTATTTTGATTTCATTCTACAGAGAAATGTAATACGATAACCTTCATGTTTTGCACGACATAGAGTTCTGGTTTTCTGAACAGGCCTAGCTAGTAGTGAGTAATAAGACTGAATTTTAGGGATACTATATTCCCCTGCATATTTTGGACATTTTGCAATTTTTTAATTAATATTTTACAGATCTAGAAATACCAGGGAGTTTCTTAACATTTTAATTTATATTTTTTTGCTATCCAACCATAAAGAATACATTATTTGTATATGTATATATATGGGTGTGTGCATGTCTAAACATTTCAGTAAAAGTTCATATATGTAAAAGTGGTCAGAACTGAATGGTATGTAAATGGCCATATGTAACTTCAAGTTAGCCTTGAGATACAGTTAGACATTATACCGTTGATCTTCTAGAGCAGGGATACAGCAACCTTTAACTTGATCAGTGCTAGATAACCTTTCAGAGACGTGTTCTTTATTAACAAAAACATGAAGATGTCATGAGCTTTTGTGGCTATATCTGGCCAAAGTCTTTGGTTTCCTTACCTCTTTTAAAGCTGCTAGGCCAAATCTTCTGGCTTTGCCAGGTGGACTTGCTACAAGATGCTGATAACCATTTAGATATGCACTGACTGCAGCATACAACCTCTAAAGTCTCATCTTTGCAGCATGATGGGCCCAGGCAAGGGATGGACCTCCATCATACCCTTGCTGGTGCAGAAGTACTGCTGAAGCAAGGCAAGCAAGGGAAGCCGGCTGCTGATGGAAAGCGTGTCTAAAAGACCATGCTTTTGCCCAGCAGACCTGGATTCACAGGACTGGAAAGGCAGCATAGAGCATCACTGTGATACCAAGCTGTGCTCAGCTACATGAGAACACTTGGATCTTCAACTGATTTAACTGTCCTAATAATTTCTGACCAAGAATATTTACAGTAAGAGTCTCTTCTTGAGCTGTGTTAACACTTGGGATAGCCAGGATGTGTGTGTGTATCAGTGTCCTCACAGAGCTACTGATAACCCCATGTTAACCAGCCATTACAGCATGCAAGGGCTAACCCTTTGAGGGGGCTACTTCACCATCAGAGTAGCAGTCCCTCTGGGATCTACTGTAAAGGGTTGTCATCCACATCATCTTCCTCCTCTGGGTTTGCCAGGAGCTGTGTCTGACCTCCAAGGACTTCAAAACGTGATTCATTGTGTGTTACAGAATGTCCATTCCTCTGGGCAGTGATTAAATTGCCTTTGATGTGGGTCACTGTGGAAGGATGAAGGCTGCATGATGTCACCAGTTTCCCTCTGAAGGACCCATGCAGCCCTGCCAATGTCAATATGGAGTTGTGGTGCTGGCTGGCTGCGAGAAGCGCTGTGCTGAGTCCTTCCAACCCTGCAGGAACGGACAGGGTTTTATCAGCCTGCTTGGCTGCTACAGGCAACGTTTCACAGGCCCCTGCAGAGAAGCAACACGGGCAACTGTCCCGTAAGTCAGCGCAGAGCTGAGCTATAGCTTAAATATTTCTACAGCGCTTTTTATTGTTCCTCCTGGTCTCTGCTCTGGGTGGATGGAAGAGGGGTGTTTAAGATCTGTATGCATCTGATACTGTTTCTCTGGTACTCTCGCAGCCATGCAAAACTCAATGCTTTGTTCCTGATGGCTCAGAAGAAAAGAAAAAACTGGCTTCTCACTGGTCTGCAGTCAGCTTCTGGTTTCACTGGACAGTAGCAGTCAACTTTTAATCTTTTGGGATTGTAGGAACGGGGTATAGGGTAAAGCAAAAATGCAGGTATTGTAAAAACTATGTACATCTGGCTATGGGAAGATCTTTGAAAGACTTGCAAATAGGTTGCTGGGAAGCAGGGTGTCCCAAACTGGTCCCTCATTGACCCCAAATCACTTCAAAGCAGCATATCCAGAGCCAGGGGCAACGGATGCTGCTAGCTCTGATACGGGCTTTTACAGATGCTGTGGGGCAGGTGTCTTTTATCTCCAGTGAAAGCTGGTGCCTTGACAGAGTCCAGAGCTGGTGCTGCTGCCTTGACCTTTGCAGGTATTTATATATTAGGCTGAGGAGAAGGACTGATTGAATTCAGAAGCTAAAGCACAGAGTACAGTCATCAGGAGGTGGGGGGTAAGGTGAGGTGTGCTCCTACCTTCCAGGGACAGTGAGTGGGACAAGTGTAGGGCATGGATTTGGGGTCCCACCTTGGTGGAAGGCAGTAGGAGGATGGGGAGGACAGAGCCTGATTTGAGACTCCGGGATTGCATGTATATAGCCTGGGTGAAGAGCTGGGAGCTGGTGCTGCTGCCCAAGGTAGACCCAAGCAAGCGCAAGCCCAAACTCTGCTGCAGATCGTGACAAGAAGCATCATTAGGTGACCCTTGAGGGTGGTGGGCACAGGGTGGCTCAGCTGAAGTGGTTTCTCATGGAAGGTGCCCTTGTTATCCCAGCACCTGACAGTCTGCCCCTGAGAAGCAAGTGCCATCCCCATTGCACTCCCCCCAGCCATGCCATGCCCCAGGACTGGCTGGACCCAGACTGGCCAAACACAGCCCATAGCCACAAAAGCCGGGATAGAAGATTCCTTTGAAAGCTGGCATGGACATCATCAACAATGATTGGTGACTCCATCCTCGCACCTCCTCTCCTCTGTATCTCTATCCCTTGTCTCAGTTACTTCTGGCCACATATTAATTCCATTTCAGGGACCTGAGAACTTCAGAAAGGAAGTGGGGGTAGAAAAGGCTAAATGGCTGAGAAAAGGCAATGACACCACTGCTACCTTTGAGTAGGAGTGTCCTTCAGTTCTCCCTTTTTGGCGTGGTAGGAAAGAAGTCATCTTGGGTACAGCTGTTTGATAGCAAAGGTACTGGTCACCCAGGGACACTTCCTAGGCTTACTCATAACACAAAACCCACGAATCATCCCATACATTACTTCTAAGAAATGAAGTTCATTGTAAGTATGTAATAAGCAGAATAAAAAAAATTAATTGATGGAACAATAGGCAGCAGGCAGGGCTTGTGGGAGGGAAGCTGTGTGGGTGGAGAGGTTTCACTGGGGGCAGGTAACCAGTGACCGGGTGTTACCTGTGGTAGAATGATGACATGAAAAATGAAGCCAGATCACCAGAAAAGTAGTCAGAAAGTGCAGCTAGACAGCCAGAGGGAAGTGTTTGTAATGTGATCCTGAGGGAGACGGGAGTAGCATACTGGGAATGGGGCTAGTAATAACTAAGAAATTGTATCTTGCCACTTTGAATCCAAAGGTATTTGTAGAACATGTTTTCTCTTTTTATTTTTGTAACTGAGTGGGATTATATCCATGAAATCCCTGATTCTGCCATCTACTTTTCTTAACAGAAATGAGCAGGAGACCTCCCAGTGCTGCGTGGGTTGGGAAGCAAAACCATGGAGTCAGGCAGAAAAGCAATCCTGGCAAAGGGACTGTGAGCTGGTGGTCTTATTGAACTGAGAAGAACCAAATGATGGAGATATCTAAATGGTTTGGCTGGAGTTAGGAAAAGACCTGAAGAAATCATAGATGAGGTTTAAAACAAGACCCATGGACTTTGCAGTTGGGATTAGGACTTGGAGCAGCTGGGGAGACATGAGAGAAGGAATTAAAAGAGGGCATAAAATATGAGCTGGAGGCTTTGCAAAAAAAATGAGACCAGTGTCTGGAAGTTTCCCAAAAAGGCAAAGGGACAAGCCTTAGATAGGAAATTGTTGAAGGCAGCATCTACAAAGCATTAGCCCGCTTTGGGAAGCTGCCCAGGTGCATAACTTTTAGTTTGCAAAGGCTTTGCTGAGGTTCTTGGTAACGTAATTGTTATATTCCATGTGGAGATTTTCTGCTAAAAGGAAGGACCTCAAGCAACTTGTAACTGAATGAACCTGAAGTGAGGACTCCGGAGGGTGCATTATGGCTCTGAGAAGGATGCTGGATGTCACAGTCGTCATATAGTACCTCAGTTGTACTGTGATAAATAGGATGTTTTTTAGCACTTTAACTAGAGCTCTGAGAAGTCAGCTTGCCTAGCTCCAATGACATAAAAAAGAATATCTGTAAGGAGGGAGAGTCCACAATACTTGCTGAAGCAAAAATCATGCTTAGGTGATTTTGCAGATCAAGAAAAAATTCAAATCCCCAAATTCATGGCTGAGAGTATGAACAAAAAGGGCAGTTTGAAGTGCCTTTCAAGTGGCCAGGCAGAGTGATTCAGACCTACTGGTGTATAAAAGACTCAAGTAGGCTCTAAGAGCTGCTTTGCAATGGTTTGTCCCAGAAACCCATGATTTCCTAGTCACTACATTTCTCCTGGCAGGAAGCTTGTGGTTAGGACAGCACTTGCCATGATCTGTCTGCAACCATATGTGCTGCTCAGAGGCTGTGAGGGAAAACAGGAGTGCTGCAGAGCTGTAGCTGTGCACAGCCCTGGGCACCAGGTCGTGCTGGTGCCTGGACTCCAGGCTCTAGCTGTGGGCACCAGAGGTGAGCAAGGGGTTGGAGTATACACAAATGCATGAAAAGGGAAGGATGGTTCCTCTCTTCCCGTGACCTGCAGGACAGCAGGCACTCCTGCCTGGGGAAATGTGCTCTTAGGGATGTTGCCTCACAGTACAGTAGAGGACATTTTCTGGCCACAGCAGGATGGTTTGGACTAGAGGTGAAACGTTGCATTAGAGGTGGGAGCAACAGCAGTAAGACAGTGTCTGAGGGTAGCTGGAAGGCACAGTTACAGTGTGACAAAGTAACTGAGGCAGGCACCTCTGGAGATTGTCTGGTCCAACCCTGCTCAAGCAAGGTCAGCTGCAGCAGGTCGCCCAGGCCCGTGCCCAGTCAGGCTTTGAGTATCTCCAAGGATGGGACTTTACAACGCCTCTGGTCAGCCTGTGCTGGTGCTTGACCGCCCTCACTGTAAAAGAGTTTTTCTCTTATTAAGTCAAATTTCTTGTGTTCCAGTTTGTGAGGTCAGTCCACAGTGCCTGGGAGGCTATCTCATAGGAAGCAGCAGGTTGGTGCCTGCAGGAGGCGGGTGAGGGAAGGGACGAGGGGCTGCCTGGTGGGTGGGAACCTCTCCTGTGACTCCTGCAACCCCCATCCCCATGACAATTTTGTGTGGTGATGTGAAGATTTGCTGTCTCTTTGGGTCTGGTGAGACTTTTGCAGAAGGACACCACCAGACACAGACATTTCAGTGCCAGAAGAGCAGTTGCCAAGAGCAGAAGAGGCTGTGGGGGTGGATGGTCCCTCCAGAGCCCCGTCATTGCTGGGGCAGCGCGGACACCCACTGCCCTCCCTTGGGCAGCCCCTCTCCCTGCCGGGCTGATGCAGGTGCTGATGGTGGGATGTGGAGGATGCTTCTGCTGTGCTGCATGTGTATGTGGGATCTGAGTGGGAAGGGCTGCGGAGGTCTGAGGTTTTCATGCAGAAATTGCTTATCTCCTTTTGCCAACACGCTTCTGAGGTGTATTTGCATTGAGTCGCCTCCCTTCTGGTTTTGGACTCAAAAATAAAAACAGTGAAAAAAAGAAAGAATTCCTGATGGTGACAGCGCAGCCTTAGATGTTAAAATCAGCTCTCCTTTGTGGATAGGAGCTCATTTATACACATGATTTATGCCTGCTGGAATGAGAGAGGGACAGACTTAACAAATGACAGGTTTTGAATGGTTGCAAGTAATGTTATTAATGTCTGCTGACTTGGTGCCCTGCCCAACTTTGAACTTCTTTCAATTGCATGGGACTGAACAAGAGCTGCGTGAGTTTTGAAATATTTCCACATAAAATAAGCTCTGAGACAGATGGAGAAATGTGAGTTTCCTAATGGGGCCTAGTAAGAAGAGTGCAGGAGGAAAAAAAAAAAAAAAGGCAGTAAGAATCTTCCTCAATTGAAACAAAACCAAGGAATCAGAGGGAGTGAATTCCTGTGCCAACCACTGTCATCTGAGGGGTTACACCACTGCCACCGATTAGAGGGCAGACTTTTTTAAGAAGGCATTTGCAACATCTTTCACCTCCTTTGCAGGCCTGGTAGGTCAAGCAGCACCACATCCGTAACCCCAGCAACAACAGCCTCCTGGGCCAGGGCCACCAAATCCCAGCCTTAATTTATTTAAATGTGTACAAGATGATTCAGTAGGTGCTAATGCTGCTAATTCAGTAGGTGTTAATGCGTGAATAATTATAGACATATTTAAGCAGCTGGTGTTGTGCCTTCAAAAGTTTCTGTGCATGGAAATTAATAGCTCTGTGGTTGCATGTGTGCTTTACATGTTATAAAATGAAGATGTCGGTAGCAGCTCCATGTTAAAGTTTGAGTCAAGATTTTCACTTGAAGTAGAATTAAAACTCGTTGTCTTACACTTGGATGCCTTCAGACATTGCACAAGAGATCCTCAGAAAATAATTGATTTTTTCTCTGCATTCTTATAAAAAAATACCCTTTGTTTTCAGTCTGCATCTGTTAAAAATTCTCCCTGATTTCCCCTCGTTTCTCAGATTCCCAAACAGCATAAGATCAGTTCTGACAAACTTCCTCCACATCCTCCACATACATGCACTGATAATATTTTAGAGCCAGGCCAGCTGAAAACAGCACACACACACAAATATTTCCCTTATTTGCAATAGCTGTTTTGAGCTATGTGAGGAAAAGATGCTGGAGCTGCTCCTCACACCAGCCAATGTCTGGTTACATAGTTCCAGGTTAATGCTTTGCCTTGAGTGGATGACAGGGCACCTCAGATAAGCACCACCCCGTAGAAAATAAATGTACATGAAATGCAAACGCTGCAGAGCAACAGTGGAAACAGCAGCAATGGAAATGGCAGTTGATTTTGTGCCCCACTTACTGCAAATAATAATTTCTAATGCATTTTGTTGTCAGTACAAAAAGGTTTCTAGCCTTCTGTTTGGGGATGCTCAGCACCTTTCAGGATCAGCCCCCACGGAGACTTGGGCTGATGCAGGCATTGGCAGCAAGGTTTTGACGTGTCAACTGTTTGGCTTTGGGACAGAAAACAGGATTGAGCTGATGCTGTCTGGTAGATCTCCTTGGGTCATCCTGACAGCTGTAGAAGGGGCTTTATTGCTTCTACCAGATAAGGGGGGGAGCCTGCTTTCTTTCTTTCCCCTGCCCTCTTAGAAAGGAAGCATCGGTGCTGCTTCCCCTCCAGCTGCCTGGCCGGTGACAGGGCCCGGCACAGCCTTGCAGAGAAGGGGTCCTGCCAAGCAGACCTGTGGAGAGGGTTGCAGAACCCAGGTATTTCCTACGTAAACATACACCATAAGAGCAGAGTGCTGCACCAGCCGACACTCTTGTTATTCCAGCATTTTTTTGCCTAGAACAGGTGATGGGAGCTCTGGTTCATATTTGTTTGGATCACTCCAGTGGCCACTCTTGAGAAGTGGCATGGCTTTGGATGGGAACCAGTCCACAGGCATCTAGGTTGTCACAAAGCTTAGCTTAATTAAATAAGCATTGCTCTAGCAGCTGTTTTAAATAGCTGTGCATCGGCCTGACTTGCAGTGCCTCAGTTTTTAATAGATGAATATCATATGAAGGTTTCACATTATCATTTGGATGAAATTCAGATATTTGAAGATGGAATGATATCCAGTACTTTTCTGTACTTCCAGGAATTTCATGTTAATATGTTCTCTGTTCCTCTGCAAAAGGCATAAAGCTCTCTCCCCGGTATCAGACATACTGTGCAAGAATGGCTTACAACTGTTAATTAAAAAAAGTCCAGGATAAGAGGCAACAAGGTCTGCTCTCATGTGCTTTGTATGCAGGCAAGGAAGACTCGGAGTTCATGAATGGTTCATTTATACTGCACTTTATCTGCTTCTTGAGTGCTCACAGTTTTTAAAAAACATTGGATAAACTTGCACTGGATACCCCTCGCTTCGACTGATTATCAGTATCAGATCTAAAAATAATTTAATTCCTCTAAACATTACCTGTTGCTTCCTGTTCCACTGTACAATAGTTTATTGTCTGGCTCTGTTATGCTGCATTTTGTCCTGTCAGCTGAAGCCACAGATGGGCTGAAAGGGGAGATGAAAGTGTTCTGCACTCTTTTACAAACCATAAGCCAAAACCCAGGGAATGCACTTTACATCAGATGCCCCCTAGCCATGTAGGTAATGACTATTTTACCTTCATCTTTGTACATATATCTGTGAGTTGTCTGGGATTCAGAAGGTATGTACAGCACACGGGGTGGGGTGGGGGGTGGGGAGTGGGGGATGTTCGTTAGATAAAAGCTACATTTTCCTGACTAGTCAAAAATGTGCAGTGTAAAAGAACTCACTTTGGTTTGCAAGCAAACCCCAAGAATTTGCTTTTTCTGTTAATAGCTACAGAAAAGGTGAGCGCTTAGTGTAACCCAGTATTTTTCACTAGACACTCTTGCGGGAGCAGAAACATAAAGAGAAGCGACCCGTTTCTATCTTCTCATGGACAAGCCTTTCTCCTCTGTCCCTTTGCCCCTGTTCCACGGCTAGGATCTAGAATTTCTGCTCCTGGGAAAGGCACCTCGGACCTTCCTGAGGTGCTGCTGGGGGGGACAGGCTGCGCCCTGGGGACACCCAGTGCCAGGAGAGATGGCTCTGCCCCTGCTGCAGCCTCCTTGCTGGGGAAACCAGGCTGCCTCCTTCCCTCAGACAAACCTCTGCTGTTGCAGAGGTAACTCGGGTGTGAAACTCAGGTGTAACTCGGGGGTAAAATCCTTTACTTGGTCATGGGTTCTCACTCAATCAAGTCTTCATCATTGCCCTGATTTTTCTGTGAACTTTCTGCTTTGCATCATTTCCCTGCTTCAGTTTTCAGCTTCTTTTGAAAACTTTTCTCTTAGATACATGAAAAGGCAAAAAAAGGGAAGGGAAGGGAAGGGAAGGGAAGGGAAGGGAAGGGAAGGGAAGGGAAGGGAAGGGAAGGGAAGGGAAGGGAAGGGAAGGGAAGGGAAGGGAAGGGAAGGGAAGGGAAGGGAAGGGAAGGGAAGGGAAGGGAAGGGAAGGGAAGGGAAGGGAAGGGGAAAAAACCCTGAAACCCCACCCATCCAAAACAAAACAAAAAAGAAGAAAAAAAATAACAAAAGTAGAAAAAAGAGCAGAGCTATGCAGGGCCCTTGGCACACACCAAAAATGCAGCCACAGTGTACCAGCAGGAGCACACCCATCAGCTCTTCTCCCAGAATAAAACCTGAGCAGCAGGAGGCAATCCCCTTGCTCCAGTCCGGGCCACAGACACATCAGGCTGCCCTCAAAGCTCAGGTTGCTGCATGCCACCACCCCAGCAACCACTCCATGTCCTCCCTGCCCAAATCTCAAGGATGAGGTGGGTCTTGTTGCCAACTTTAAGGACTATGTATCTGCCTGTTTTGGCTCCAAGGAGGTGTGCATTTAAATAAGCTGAGAACCCCACCAGGAGTGTCCTGCCATCAGCTCTTTTTGGTCTTTCTTGGACTGTGGATGGACCAGTTGTGCTGGGATCAGCAGTCCTGTATGGTATGGTAAGGAGAAAGTGCAGTTAAACCAGAGCACTTTACCCACATCAGTTCTGCATGCAAGAACAAATGAGCTGAAAGCTGCTTCTTGTCATGAAACAAACTTCTGCTTATCCATTTGTTTAAGAGCAAAGTGTAAAGACAAGATAGGATTTGATGGCTGAGCCTCCGTTCAGGCTTTTAGCTGAGCCACAGCTCTCCTAGCACACAGGGATAGGGGGAGACAATTCTTGCCTTTCAGAGTCCTTGAAGAAGGTCAGAGGAATGTATGAAGGTGAATATACTTCCAGGGTTGTGTGTCTCACATCGAACCATTCGTACATGTTCATCAGTGATTCCACAATGAGGACCATCTTGCTTGCACCAAAAAAATGTCTTCCTCTCTACATCTCGCATTTCCTTCCAGTGCTCCTCAAAATTGTTCTGCTGGTGTCCTGTCTTCTTCTACTTCTCGTGACTGATTTCTGCGGTCCCTTTTAGATATTCTTTCTGTCAGACTCACAAAACAAACTAGAAAGCATGCAGTCAAATATGGACTTTTCTGCTCTGCACCCTTTCCTCCAAAACAGCCATGCTATCAAATACACTTTAGCAAAAAATCCTCCAAAAACCTGCATCTCCTCTGAGGCAGGATCACAGCAGCCCTGTGAGCCCCATGGAGGCCAGCAGGAGGTGAAGCAGATAACAAACAAGGTGTGACAAGACGATGAGAGGACCTGGGGCAGGGTTTCACTGACTCCTGTTCAGCAGTTGTGTCTCTGCTGCCCGAGGGCAGGGCAGAGAGGCAGGGTCCAGCAGTGAAGGGAAGGAAGCATCATGGAGAAGGGAGGCTAGAAATGAGGGCAACAGTGTGTGTGGGACTGGGAAATGGTCAGAGCCATGATGGGCACAGGGGTAGGCTCTAGCCTGGCCGGGGCACTGGAACCCACGGGTGTCATGCCTCTGTTGTTACCTACCACCGCTGAAATGTCTTATCAAAAATGGCAGACAAAAATAGGGCAGAAAATATGCATTTAAGCTCCATTTATTTTCTAGACCCACTTTTCTGCAAAGGAAAAAACACCCTTAGAGACATTATTTTGACAGAGAAGATTTAATAAAGTGTTTAGCTCTTGTTTGAATCACATCATGAATTAGCCTCCTTAGACCAATGTATTACCGACTCCAGCTGGTGATGGGGCAGCCCTAGCAGGCACACTTTCTGTCTTGATTTCCATAGCACTGGCACTGTGCTAATGACAGCATACAGTGAAATTTGCTGTCTGGGGTAGGGAGACCATTCATTGCTGCCAGAGGTACCTGTATGGTCACTGACCTCTTCTACTGAGGCACTTGGGCTTGAGCTTCAGCATGGGCTGGAAGAGGTGGGATATCCCTCCCTGGCTGCCATGGTGGCTTCAGGCAGTAAGAGTGGGACAGGCGGTCTGCTTACAGAGGTCCCCCAGCTGTAGGGAGAGGTAGGGGACGAGGCCAGAGGTTCTCGTTTAGGGCTTCCTCCAGACATGTCATTGCTGTGCAGCCTTCTTCAAACAGGGCACGGAAATGGTGAGGGACCTGGGGCTGAGGGACTGGGCTTGACTTGAGAAACGAGGGTCTGGCAGAGGTTTGGGAGGAGACAGCAGTGTTGGTGTGGTTCCGTGGAGCTGCTCATGCACTGGTGGCCAGTACAGCGCTCGGCTGTGTCAGGCTGTTGCCTCCCTAAGCCACTGCCTTGGGCTTGAAATCCTGATGCCAAAGATCTCAGAGCATTGTTAATGCTGTGTAAAGACCTCTTGGCCTAATTCCAAAACTGTGACCCCTCTGTACAGCCTGCCTAGCCCTGAGGTGCCTGAAACTGCACTGCCTGTTGAGGAGCACCTCCATTTGGCAGCCTACAAAAACTCAGCACCTCTCCTAAACTGGATGTTCTTCTAGCTATGTGGCCCGGGGGCGTTGAGCCAGCTCTGTCTGTGTCTGATGTGGTGCTCTGCAGGAGTTTGGCCAGAGAAGGAGGTTCACAGTGGTGCTCTGATGACCAGTTAATTGTTGTATGTTAAATAGCCATTTCAGGAACTACACAAATACATGCTGGAGCAAGAATGAGACCACTGGTGTCCCGCTCTGGGCAAGCGATTGAGTTCAGAGGTTGGGAGCACTCTTGCTTGCTCTCTCCCTGTGGTCCAAATGATCTTTAATGACTCCTTGCCAAGTGGAGCAGTTTTGGCAGGAGGGGCTGGTGTTGCTTGTCTTTTCTCTCTGGAAACTGCTGCAGTTTGAGTCCTTGCAGGAAGAGGTAAGCTCCAAGCCAGGAGGCATTTGGGGGAGACATCTTACCACTCATCTGTCTATTGACCACCATCACCAAGAGCACCTTCTCAGGCTTTTTTTCCCAGTGAAAAGCTGACTTTTCCTCAGACTTTGAAAAGAAGCACACACTTAGGAAATACAGGGGGGCTGAATCAGATAATATTTCACAGCCAGGTGTTCTTTCTTGCCCCTCTTAGCAGTCTTCCCTGCAGGAGAGGATGCTGGTAAAGTGCACCTGGGCATGATGCCTATGTGGGGAGAATGGGTTTATGGAGATGGCTTTATTTCCAGCTTTCCCCACTGGCCAGCTGCAGTGGAAAGTGCTGATGGTTTGGGGTCTCTCCCTGAAGTGCCCTTCCTCCTCAGCATGCTGCAGAGGACCGGGCTGGGCACCCGCTGCTGGCTCTGCATTCCACCTCCAGCAGACAAAACCTAAAAGTGAAGTGGACCATGCTTGGTATTTTGTCATCAAACCAGGGGTTTTATGGATCTTAGCTCTTTGCCCTTAACCCTGCCATGCATCCAAATATTGTCAGTGAAATGGAGATAACAGCACTACCAAACTCACAAAAGTACTTGGGGACAGGGGTATTAAAAAGCTGTGAAGAATTTTTCTCACAACCGTAGGACTCGTACAGAGAACCACAATGCGGCTGAAGTCAAAATGAGTCTTTCTGTTGATTTTGCTGGGTCTTTCAATATGTTATGCAAAACGGAGGTGTTAGATAATTGCCTTTATTAGCCATCGCTGGAGTGCAATTTGCCCAGGGTGTTTGACACTACTGGTGCTATGTACAATTCTGCATGGGTCATTTAAATGTTGCAAAGCAACAGCTGTTTTACAGGCAAAATACATAAGTGATCTCATTTTAAAATATTATACAAGAAAATAAATGCATTTGAATGATTGCCTTACCTACTAACGAACAATGAATGTGAAACTCGTTTAATGACTCATATAAAATAAGTTGACAAAAACAGACACCCAGGGAATTTTTTTCTGCAGTGGAGGCTTGCTGCTACTATAGCCAAATAGGATGCACACTTCATCTTGCAACTTAGATTACAGTGGCACTTACAAGGAAGAATTATTTAATAAAATGCACAACTGGAAGGCATTTGTGCACTCACCCATAAGAAGTCCAGTGAAGATCTTACTGCTTCAGAATTAAAGTTCACAAAATGAAAATCACCATAATTTTAAAATATTTTTTTCACATTAAACTGTGAGAATTCTAGCCTTGTTCACAGCATAGTCAGAGAAGGGGAAAGCTTCCAGGCCTGGGAAAGGGTGCGGGGCCCAGCCAGCCCTGTGCTGACAAAGATCGATATGGGTCCCCATGTGCTGGTGCTGGAGCTCTGCCTCAGCTATGTTTAGTTTGCTAGAACAGATGTAGCCTGCTTGTCCATGGATGGTTCAGCACAGGACAAAATCACAGCTGTGAGAAGAAGGCACAGATTTCTGTCTGAGGATTTCTGGCAAGAGGCCAGAGTAACCCTAAATTGGTGACACTGATCTGCACTGTGTATGTGGTGAGTGAGGTCTTCAGGGGATCAGTGCATCCCAAAAACACAGAGACAACAAACTGGTCATGAAGAATGTCCCTGCCCTTTGATCACATCCAGCATATATAATCAGATGGGAAACTCTGCAGCTTGGCATTAATTGCTGGCTGATTTCTTGCAAATCCTTCTGCTCCGGCAATCAGACTCTAGGTAAAGGTAAAAACAGCAGAGAAGACAGATCTCAAAACATGTTTCATTCATCACAAAGGAAACACGGCACCATTTCAGTTGCACCTGATGGTGTTTCAGAATAGCTGAGCAGGTACTCAGTAATGTTTTTAATCATAATGATGACTTGACTTTATAATATTAGACATCCTTGTAAGATGAGATTGCAAGGACGGTATAGAGTGGATACACCACAGTGGGAGTGCCCATGAATTTCCTCCTGTGGCACAGACCAACCACACAGAGAGCTGGCCAAAGCTCTAAAGGTTGCTTAAAGTCTGGAGCTGGCTTGCCTTTTGCACTGCTTGGGGAAAGGTGCATTGCTAGGGACTCCAGCAGCTCTGTGTCCACAAGCCAGCTGTCTCAGGGCAAAAAGTTGCGAGGTGTTTTCAGGGCGCGGTGGAAGGGGCACATGGGGCACCTTTGTCACTGGCACGGCTGTGGTGTGACGTGCAGGCACGGGCAGGGAGCAAAGGAGAGGCAAGTTGTGGAGAGAGCCATAAGGAAGCATCTCTCTCTCAGCTGGTGGAAAAGAGGAATCTGTACATATAATCTCTTCTTCTTTGGTTACAGTGAAATGTGGAGCAAGGGAGGTTTTCTAGGCTCATGTGGTTATGCTGTACCTCAGTGCTGCCTCAATCCAACCAAGAGCCTGGGAATCCTCTCTGAAGCATGAAAAAGTGCTTTCTTATCACTGCTTGTTTTCTCCTGCAACAAGGAAAAGAAAGTCAAGGCAGAGGAAACAGGACATGCTTTGGGCACCTGTACTTCACGGTAATGCTGGGCTGTGTTTCTGCCTTCTTACTGCTTGTTTCAAGCCTTTTATATGTGCCAGCCAAGAAGGATGGCAGCGTGGTTGGCTTCCCACAAAGCCTGCTCTTGAGTGGAGGATTTTTTTTGGAAATATTGTGTTAGTGGCAGTAGAAGAAGCAGTGGAGCATGATCAGGGTGTGATCATTGACCTGAAGAAATGTGTGTTAGTGCAGAGATGCATTGCCTCCAAGGAATAGGAAACAAACCTCCAAGAAAGCCAGAAAAATGCTTCGTTTCATAACTGGGCTGTGAGAGCTCTCCTAGCATTTGGTAGGTAGTGCCTTATGTGCCAAATACCTAACAAATACCTGAAAAAAGGAATGTAAACCCAAATTTACTGAAGCATGGGAGTGTTAAAATACTGGGTCGTACCAGCAACAAGGTGGGATTTTGGCGGGAGTGGTTTTGAAAGAATCTGTCATGTCTGCTATTTTTTATTCTGCAGAAGAACTGAAGCCATTGATTTTATGGCTGAAGACAGTATGGAGCACGGCAGCCCAGCGCTGGAGGGGAGGTTGTCCCCTGGGTAATATGGTGCCATGGAAATCCAATCCGATGGCCGAAGTCACCAGATGGTGCTATTGTGCACACTATTTGTGTGACTGTGACCACTGCACAGGCTTTGAAGGGACGTTGTGGGGTTTCTCTGTGGGACGAGGGTGCTGGGGTGGTTTGCTCTCTCCCTTCATCCCTACCTGGTCCAATGCAGACCCTGGGTCAAGCCCTCCCGGGACTGAGCACTGCCTTGCCAGCCCCAGCTTCCGAGATGGGGACCACCTCAACGCCATTTCAGCTACCACTGTTGGAAGTTCAAGCATAAATAAAACCAGTTGTACACAGGAGAACCTTCATTCTGTTTCACTGATTTCTTCCCTATGGGGCATCCCAACAACTCCACACAAGCAGATGCAAAAAAAACCCAAACAAAAAAACACCCAAAACCCAGCCCAACCCAACCCAAACCCAAAAGCAGGGGCTTGCACAATGCCCTAGGTGGCAAGGAGCACATCTGCCCATCTCTGACCAACTGAAGCACCTTCTGAGGTGTCCCACAGGAAAATTACCCTGTAGCCAGGCACAAAAAGCCTAGCCTCTAGCCTGCGATCCCGCAGAAGAGAAAGGCACCACTCCGTGCCCCAGGAGAGTGTTTCTTTCTGCAAAGGCTCTGCCTTCTCTTATGAATGAACCCTGCAGATCAATTCCTAACAGCAGGATCGTGGCCTGAGCAACTCTGCTGGGCTGAGGCACGACGAGAAGAATATGGGCCAGGTTCAGAAAGACCTGGCTCAGTCCCTGTCACCTCCACAAGAATATGTGTAATATTACATACCTACACAGTATTAGCTATTTAACAATTACACTTTCTATGCATACAGGCATGTATTCATATAAATGCATATTTACATATAAGTAACATAGCAAATTATAATTATAATATATAATATGGTGTATACCTCTGTAATTGTACCTAATACCTGTAAAACACCTACATAACATTACCCCTTGGGGCCCTCTCCTCAGAGGGAGCACAGTGCATGTGCAGTCATGCTTGCTGACATTGGGGGCAGCTGCGGGAACCACCTACTTTGTCTCTCCCTGGAGTCTACCTTTGTCTGCCTGGAGTCTTGTTCTCCACCACCATCACAACAGTGCTGATATCCAAAGCGGGTGACTGTGCGGGAGGAGGACATGGGCCTGGCCCTAGATGTGCCTTTGCTCTGTGCTCAGGCACCAGTTAAATGCCACAGGACAAAACCTGAGCTGCAGGGGAAGGTGTCAGGTTGGCCAAGCCAGGACCTGACTTCTGCCTGATGCAGAGGTAGGGGGTGTAGATCGGAGCAAGAGAAGGTGTGAAGATCCATATCAGGTGGGCATGTACAAGTCATTGTGGGGACAATTGTGGTCCCACCACTCATTGTGGAAAATGTGGGAAAAATGTAGGGGGGAAAAAAGACTTGCATAGGTGCTCCAGCCTTGGCTACTGTGGGGTCTGTAGAGGGAAGGTCAGTCCAGCAAATACTGCTGCCAGCATCAGGATCTGGGTAGGGCACAGGATTATGTGATGGTCAAACTTTAAAACTATTCAAACAAATATTGAATATTCAAATAAAAATATTCAAACAAATATTGAACAAAAATTTTCAAACATTAAAAATATTTTGCATTCTGCAAGTCTCTTAGTGAACCTGTTTTCTCTATTGACTGCCTTCTAATTCTTTTTTAAGATGCATAAGCAGTAATCCCGCTGGTTTCTAAACAGTATTCGTACCAGAAGTGTGACCCTGAGATCCTGAGTGACAAGTGAAAGGTGTTAATGGGCATTTTAAGGGTAGTATTGCAACAGATATGGACATTTGGAAGTTATTTCTGTGATTTTTTTTCCCAAAGACTTGCTCTAAACCAAGTAGTAAATTAAGCAAAGCAACATGTAAAAGTAAAGGTGATATAATATGCTACCTTTTTTAAGAGCTTGCGGTTAGTAATGTTTTACAGTGTAATAACATTTCAAAGGATAATGATCTTTTGTGTGTGCCTGGTGCAAGGTTCAGCACCTTCCACTCACAGCCATGACAAGAGGGACGGAGGCTCCTTGGCCACCTTGTGAGGCTGTTCAGCGGCCCTGAGGCTGTTCTAGCCTTAGCCACAAGAGCGATGGGGGCAATTTAGGCCCACCAGATGCTGAAAGCCAAACTCCATATAGCAATGATGGGAGCAGCGCTCACAGCAGGATCGGTCTTGTGCAAATATGAGGAGACCTCTCAAAATTAATGGGATTATCCTGGTGGCCCAGTAGGTGTTGCTTATTGGAGGTACGGCTGAGAGGACCAAAGTCACTCCAGCGTCATCTCCTCTAATTAAAGCCCTGCTACTGCACGAGTCCATTGGACTGAGGAGCTGGCTGCGCTGCTCTGGCTCCGCTGCTGGAGCAGGGGTGGAAGCTGCTGGCTGCTCTTTACCCCCAGAGTGGAACCTGCTCTGAGCAGATGGCGGTGGTGGGGTTGTAAGGAGATATCTGGTTCCCCTGGGCCTACACCACTGCTTTCCCCTAGAAGTGCCCCAGGACCATGGCTGGACCCTGTTGTCTCCCCTGCTTGGAGGGCAGCACACTCTCCAGCAGGCGTCGCGAGCTGAGTGGGGGTCCATCCCCAAACCCAGCAGCCAAAGCCCTCTTGTCCCAAAGCATTCCCGCTGCTGGCTGAGCCCCCTTCCTCAGTGATTAAAATCAGAGGGACCATCTTTTTGACTGAGAAATAGAGAGGAGCAGCCCCTTCTGAGTGGGGGCCTTTTGCCTTGCCTGCACCAGTCCAAGCCTGCTGCAGAGACCCGCTGGCAAAGTGATGTGAAAAGCCCATGGGAAGAAGCAGCATTGGCCTGCGAGGGCCCCCAGGCAGGGATAGGGGCAGGGACAGGGCTGGGGTGCTTCCCTGAGTGGGTACAGCTGCTGGAAGGGGATGAAGCAGCATCCGTATGCTTTTAGCAACAGACACAGGACTTGAATCAATAATACAAGAAAGCCTGTGGTCGGCGGCATTTCTGGCCACAGCAGATGGACCACCATTCAAGGAAGGGTTTGAGGCTTCCTCTGCCTGAGGGGATTTTAAACCACATTCCCACATTTCAGGCAAGTACCCTCATCTCTCTCTGGCCTGTAGGTCCCTGTAGAAACTGCAGCGTTGCACAGCCAGGGATCACAGGGCTGGTAGGCGACTGAGCGAAAAGCATGACTTTTGTAGGGTACTCAGCTGGATGGGGGCTGCCCTGGTGTCTGCACCCAAGAGCATCTCTGTCCATGGAGATATTCATACCTCAGCTGGTTATGACCCTGCACTACCTGATCTAACTTGAGGCTGGATTTCACTTTGAAGTTCGTCCTGCTTTGAGCAGGGGTTGGACTAGATGACCTCCAGAGGTATCTTCAAAGCTAAATGATTCTGTGATTCTATGTTTCTATCACTGGTTTTTATCCAGCTACTGTTTCATGTAAAATCCCTCAGTGAAGTCCCCTAGCCATTAGATACAGGCATGTTCCTTCTTGCCTGTTCTACCTCTGCCTCCATAAATCTAAGGAAGCTCAGCTGTGGAGGTACAGAGTCCTCAGCAGGTTTTCAGCTAAAGCATAAAGATGAAAAGCTACTACAGTCACCAATAAAGGCAAGACTCTCAGGGTCACTATAAAGTAAAAACTCCATTAATTTGATCAAAGAATTAAGTTGCACATTATAGCTATTCATATAACATAGGATTATTTAGTTCTGTATAAAATTTTGCATGGAAATCCACTTTTTTCTGGTAACTTTCAGCAAACAGAATAACTCCAGCATATTAGAGACAATATAGAAGTTTATTTAATCACAACAGAAAATACATTCGTGTATTATTTGGGTATGAACACAAGCAGATAAATGCAATCATGTACAAAAACATTACATTAAATGAACCCCCCCAAAATAATTGCATTTATTGCATCTTTTATTGGCAAGTAAATAAATTAAATATATATTTGAATATTGATTTAAATGTGTTAGGTTTTTTATCCATTAGGTTTAGATGTGGAGGGGTATAGTCAACACTCATTGTATAATCAAAGATATAAAAAAGTATACATTAACTCAGACACTGTAAAACAAAAATGCCATTTTTTGGCATTGTTAGGGTGAAAAGGGTTATACTTTAAAAAAACATTTTCAGAAATGTGTCCTGGTTTTAAGTCGTACTTATTTTCCATAAGGTAACAAGTTCCACAGCGTGGTGTGTTCCACAGCAGATGAAAATATTTAGTATGTGAAATTTATGGCCGAGGGCAAAAAGCTGAACTTGGGAACCTATTTAAAGTGCAGTGGAAGTCTGTAAAGATAACGATGGGGAGTTGAAAGCAGTGAAGCCTCAGACAGTAATATCTCAATACAAAGAGCTAATACTTTGCTGCAGAGGCTTTCTCAGCAACAGTTGGTCCATTTTTGTCATTATGTCTAATCAAGTCCAGTCTTGCCTCAGCCTCCTCAGCCAGCAGACATCCAGCACTTAAATATAACCGTATGTGTCCAGCGCGATTACAAGCATCATAACGCACCCCCGGCTCTGTCCTCCCGCCTCCAGCTGGCCCAGCACCCTGGGGTGTCACATTCCAGGTTTTATCTGCTGAATGTGTGCACTGATGGTGGTGAGGTGGGAGGGCTGGGGGAAGGGATGCAGGATGGTTATCACCCATGGGGAGCCGCATGCCATCTCCGAGCCCAGCCCCGGCCACCTAGGATGGGAAGTGCCACCAACCCTGCCAAAAAGTGCCTGGGGTCAATACGGGCTCCCAACGCAACTGGATTTCTTCAGATGGACTTCATGCTTTCATTTATCCCGTGCTGCAGGGGCTGCCTGGCAGCTTTCGTGCGCCCAAAGGGCTGCCCGGGGGGCTACGGGGGTGTGTGCCCTGCCTGGGGGGTGGGCTGCACTGCCCGGCGGGCTGCCGGGGGCTGCCCCTGAGCCGGTGGGCAGCCAGGCGCAGGGAAAGCCCCTGCTGCCTGGCGGTGCAGCCTCGAGCAAGGGGAGGGAATTGCTGGAGGCAGGAGCTGTCTGATGTGCTTTCTGCAATTACACTGGAAAATTCATTAGCGTGAGTCAATGGCAGAAAATTAAGGAAGCGCCAAGGAACAAACAGGACCCTCCATTAACAGACAACAGGTTTCACAAGGGAAACAACCTTGTTCATAATATGCTGAGGTTTTAATGCTGCCTAAGTGGCTTGATGCTCTTGGTAGGATTCCTAATTTGAGCTTAGAATTAGAATAATGACTTTAAATTACCCATATTGCTGATTAATTATGTCCAGGCACTGGAAACCAAGTTGTGGCTTTTGATACATTTTTATGCAAGTTTTAGTGAATAACATCCACTACCCTGGAGGAAGAGGGATGGGATGAGCCTTTCCACAGCTGGGGAGGGATGTAAGGTTGTGTTTATCCCTCTTGAGTTTTGCCAAAGTCCCCATCCCTGTGACCTTTCCCAAAAAGCACTGAACTGCAGCCTGTAGGAGTGATGGGGCATCCAGCACAAATGACGGTGAGCCATGAACTGGGACTAATAATCACCTTAAGGCCACTTCTCCAAGCCCATGTGCTATTGCTGCAGCTGGGGTCAGGGGAGCCACTGAAGCTGTTGTGAAACAGCCCGTCTATATAGCAAGCTGTATATTCAGCTAGGGAGCAAAGGCCTTGGGAAGGTGGTTTTACTAAGAAGTTTTTAGAATTGTAGTTTCCCTTTTGGTATGATGATCTCTGGTAATACTGTGGAGAACAGAGATGGGCAGAAAGTTCTGCCATCTCTGCCTTGGCTCCTGTTTGAACCAAAAGCCTGGAGTACCAGGTGCACCTCTGCCGTGGAGGCCAGAAGGCTTGCTCTGGGGTGGTCTGGGTAGAGATACATACCCACACTGTGAACAAGTCAAGATGTGATTTTAGCATGAAAGCATGGGTGATGAGCAGTGCACCGGCAAAGAGGAGGGGAAGGCAATCCACGTCGCCTTTCCACCGCTCCCTCCAGTGCTGTGCTGAAGACGGGCAGGCAGGGGAGACATGTTGGGAAGAAAGGGCCATCGGTTGCTCCACACTCCTCCCCTAGAAAGGAAGCTGAGTTGCTAATATTATCTGTATTTATTGTATTTATGTGGCACTGAGCTCATCTTTGAGACATCTGGGCCCAAGAACAGTAATTAAAATGAACAACTGTTGACAGCAGTTGTCACAAATTGAACAACTGGTATAAATCAAACTGCCTGGAGTCTCAGCCGTCTCTCCCAAGGAGGGGATAAATACCATTTAGCCAAATTAAGAAAGCACTGTGGAGAGCAAATGCTTGTGGCACAGAGTCAAAAACATGCCAGTGCTGAGCTCTGTTTGTGTTCTGGAGGAGCAAATACCCCAGCCCAGGTGCCCTCCTTGAAGGATGCCTGTCTGCCCCCCACTCACTCCCCATGCTCACCCCGCCTCTGATTCCAACTATGGCACAAACAGAGCAAACTTTCCGGTGATAGCGAAAGTTAAAAGCGGTAACAAGTTCTGTCTGTTGGTGGAGTTTGCATCATGGGCAAATACCACTGGCTTTGCTGCATACTTAAGATTGAAGCTAGTTAAAGCACAAACCAAACCAAAGTCCCACCCAAACCCATTTGAAATCCATGACATGCAGACTTAGGACGTATTTATTATAAGTACCCAAGAGTAGATAAGCTCACTAAAGCAAAGATTCATCTCGATATCCCAACTCTGTATCCCAAAGCAACAGTTTAGAGAACAGCGTAAATATAGGGAAGCAGATGTGGTGCCATATTCCAAGCACTCCCCTAACCTCTGACTGTTTGCAGCTCAGACGTATTTAAATGGCAAGCCTTGAGAAAATAAAATCTAGCTTAGAACTCCCCCATGCCCATCACGCAATAATTACAGATCTATTCCTTGGGACACACAAATCCGTGTAGCACCCTTATTTCTTTCATAGAAAGCTGTTAGATTTCCTTTACTTAGATCAGGCTCTAATTTAACACCAAAGTCCATTTGTAATTAAACAGTTGCTTTTCTACTCCCTTCAAAAGGTTTTGAGGTTGGACCCACGTGGGGGCCCTACCCATCACCTTCCCTTTGATTCACCCAACTGGAAACACAGGAGTTTTTCTAAAGGGGGTAACCAGAATTGCCCTGGTGCTGAGGCTCTTCTGCAGCCCACTGAGTGACCACAAAATCAGGGCTGAATGAAAGATGGCAAAGACACAGAGACACCCGCAGTCTCCCCTGCGGGGCTGCCCTGCCCCAGGGCCCTGCATGACCCCAGGCCAGCTGGATGGAGCAGGCTGTAACACGTCCTCAGCCCCGGCAAGGAAGGTGGGACAACAATGTAGAATATTATTTCAGGAAGCTCCCTGGCTCGAGCGGCACTTACTCACGGGGCGCGTTCTCGAGTTTTGCATTCATGTGGCTGCAAATAGGTGCAGGAGTTCATGCCTCATCGCATAGCTCCAGGAGCGGGGTCAGAGATGCTGGGAGTTGCTTGTGGGACATGTGACGACAACTAGGGCAAGAGGCACAGCAGCAGATCAGACTTTGGTGCCCAGGGCTATAAGCCCCATTCTCCACAACACTTATGATGCTTACAAGATGTGCCATGGGTGCCTGCTCTGCGGCTGCTGTGGGTGCACCACCACTTGCCCAGCCCACCAGGTGTCCCATTTTCATCCACTGTCCCGGCACTGTCCCTAGCAGTGCCCCACAAGCTGTGTGTGGGACAGCACAGAGCAGCCCTGTTTCTCCAAGCACCAGCAACTGCTTGCACGTGCGGTGCCCCATCCACCCGGGCAGACAGCTCTAGGCTGGCTTAGATTTTCAGACCTTTTTATTTAAGGCTGACTTGGTTGTTTTACAGGGGGGCTAAAATGGGTGAGGGTCCTCACTTGCCATTATTTGTTCTCTCCTCACCCAGCAGTGCTTGCCTTCACCTCTGCAGACCTGAGATAGCTGCCTGTGTCTGGATTCAGAAAAACTCCCAGTTTTCTGGTTTTTCTCAGTGGTATAAAGGAGCAAAGACTGGGAGGATGCAACCTTTCAAATAACGTTTGCAGCTTTCTTCTTACCCTTATTTATTATGTGTTTGGCTCCAGTCATGGCTTGGAGCACCATTATGCCAAGCACCATGCAAACACAGAACAGAAAGATTGCCAGTGGCTAGAACAGCTTGCCGCCTAAATAGCATAAATCAGTGCTGTGATGGTACATAGAAAAAGTGCTAATTCATGCTGGCATACTCCCAGCTGGAAAAAGAGAAATGGATAAGCTCTGCTTATCTTCTCGTAGCCTCAATCACAGCCTCACGCACTGTGCTTCCAGCATCTCTGCTGTTTGCAGTGGTGAACCCTTCAGATCCATCTCAGTCATGTCCCTTGCTGGTGAATACAATACTTAGTAGGGCATACATCCTCCGGACAGTCCCGCTGGAGCGACATGCAATCATAACAGTGCTTTTCTAGCACAGAGAAAGCCTACGCTCGCTGGAGGGATGATTTGGGTTTGGCTCTCATCCTTCAGGATTTAGTCTTATTAATGGAATTCAGGTGGAAATAATAAACTTCCTTTATTTGGAGTGTGTGAGATGTGTCTTGAAAGGCAGTAATTATGGCAGAGTTTTACTCTTGGTAAGCTAAAGTAAACAATGGGCTATCTAGGTGGATATGATGTCCAAGTACTTTCCTAGCACAGGGGCTGAAATGCTGGCTCTGCTTGCTTTGTTTGCACTGGCCAGTATAAAACAATCTACATACCATAATCTGAAAGGAAAGGTCAGCCCAAAGGTCACATGTTTTAAGGGTGCTACTTCAAAGACATTTATCTCCTTTACAACACCATTAAGTCCCTAGTAACAGTCTATTGTCTTTCATCATCTCAACCTCTTCACCTGCATGTTTATGTTCAGCCAAGCCTCCCGATGCGGGGCGTGGGGTAAGCAGGTGCTCGGTGGCTCCTGCTTGACGGAGCACACTCCGTGTTATTTGAGAAAGTGGCAGGCCGTTACGAGACTATCAAACTGTAACCACAGCCATCCTCTTCCCTCTTCCTGCAGAAACCAGTAGTTAAACCCCTGCGTTTTCAGCTGTTGTTTCTGATCCAGGCCTTCCTGCCTTTTTCAATTGCACTGTGCAGGCTGGGATATCCACTGAGGGTGCTCCTCCATGATGACCAGTCCCTGCTGTTTCCCCGCCATGCCTCTCTCACCCCGCTGTTGCTCGAGGCTGAGTTTGCTTGTCATACCCGAGGAGTGTAATGTCTCCTCATCTCTTGATCTTTTTTGTGGTGTAAGATGGAAGCCAACCCCATTACCACTGTTTAGCCTATAGCCCCTGAGGCAAGATCTCGTCTCCTTGTTGCAGTAAATCAGACACTGTCCAATTGACTTCAGTGTGCATCACTACAGCAAAGTCCATCAGCAGAATACCCAAATCAAGCTCTTTCCTGAAAACCTTGGTGATGCCTCCTAGGGTTGCTGTCACCCAAATAAATTCCCCCTTCCCACAGCACCTCCTTGGGATTGATAGAGTACCTGAGCCACAAAGTCATAGAGCATTGTGGTAAGTTCCACTGGACTGAAAAATTCAAATACTTCTTTCCTCTGCTTTCTTTTTTTGCTAATGTTCACCATACCTAGATGCACATAGCCTGGCCATGCCCAAAGGGCAAGGTTTAATCTCTTTACACTCATAGCACCCTCTGGGAGCCCCGTATTTGCAGCTTTGGTGAGAGGAGACTTGTCTCTCCACATTGGCATTGCTGTGCTGAGATGCTGTTACAGAGAAAAGAGGATCTTTTCCGTTCTCAGCTCTTTTTGCCTTCTAATTGACAGCAACTCTGCCCCTCTTAAGAGAGTGGATGTGGGCTAGGTGGGTGGCGTGAAGAGGTAGGGACCGAGTGGGGCACACTGAGCGAGGGGTTGTGCTGCTGGATGAGAAGGACTGCTGAGCCCCCAGGTGGGAAGGAGGAACTGGTGTCCCAGGTCCTGGCTGAAGACTGATGGAGCACTAGGAGTCACTCAAGAGCACACACACAAGCAGGACCAGATGCCTGCTGCATGCAGAGACAAGGCCCCTTCCTACAGTCTCCAGGCATAGTCAGTTACTACCTGTTGTTACTATTTCTAAGTATATCATACAGTTGATCACAAATTTCTTCTTAAATTCTTCCTCAGTCTTTTTCCATCAGGCAGTAGTGCGGGACATCTACACGTTTTCCTAGGAAGAGTTGGTGTGATTTCCACTTAAAGATTTCCCACCTAAGTTTGTCTTCCACACACAACTGAACTGAACCTAAATGTTTGGGCTGGAGTTCCCGTGACATGTTGAATTATATATATATATATATATACATATATAACAATATATATTGAGTTACAAGAAAGAAAAATAACAGTCTTTGCTCATGTTAAAACCAAGAGAAGCTTTATTGCCCACTCCTGGATGGACTCTACCACTGTTGTGTTTGGCCCTTGTGTCTGAAAATGGCCTAAGGGTTCAGAATGTGCCTTTTCCTGTTCCCATGAAAAGGTAGTCAAATTTGATGAAGCTGTGAGCTCCTGAAAAAGTTCACTTTGTCACATCTCAGTAGGTTTTGCCTAAAGTTTGGTGGCTGTTACCCCAAATGTTCTGCCTGCCCTGAGCACAGCTCAGCTCGAGCAGGTAGGGACTGAGTAGGGCTTTTCCTGAAACTGTTTCTTCAGGTCCTGGTGCTTGCTGTGACCCCAGGGATGGCATGGAAAGCAGAAAGCATCTCTCTCGTGCTTCCAGTGCCTCCCAGTTAATGCCCCAGCAGACGCCTGGAGGGGTGGTGGTGGTGATGCAAAACTGGCAGAGAGGAACATAGACATTGGAGAGTGGGAACGAGCAGCTGGACAGAATTCATTCTGGTGGGTGGTTCGGAAGCGGGGGCTGGAGCAAACCCAGACTGAGGAGGCAGGAAGGATGAAGATAGTGAAGTGTCTCCTACACACTAGAGCACCTATTTTCTCTAGACCTTTGGATTTTGCTTTTGCATGCTCTCCTTCTGGCAAGTGAAATGTTTGGCAAAAGCTAATGAGAAGCCAGTATTCCCAGCCTGCAAGAAAGTCCAGTGATAGGAAATGTCTTCTTGTTGCTGTTGTTCCAAAGTGGGATAAATATTTGAAATAATGAGGTTTTTTAATGCTGGACAATCTTTTTTTTTTTTTTTTTTTTTTTTTTCCAGTGGAGTTCTTAATTCTAGCATTTCTTAACCTTTAGCTCATTGGCTTTGCAGCATTATGTTCTTTTAAGGTATAATCAGTGCGTAACTGTATACAATATATGAAACAAAATGTCTTAAGAAGATCATGTGCGATAAACACACCCATACATGTGTCTATTTGCCTGTATATTGCATAGGCATAGAATTTTAGTTTCTATCTATCCCACAGGCGAGAAAATATATTATTCTAATAGGAACTTCAGGAATTCCCTGGAAATGTATAGGTTTAAACTGTTTGGGGTTTCATTGCTCTAAATGGTAGGTATTTATTTATCTAAACTCTACACAAGTAGATCCATGTGTATATATGAATATGTGTTACTGGAGTTTGAGAGGAATTTTATAATTCTGATACCGGTTTGCTGGAACTAATAATTTGACCAACTATATACTGTAGATGTATTTATTTATTAATTGCATTATCAGGTCCAGATTTCGGAATTGAGTTTTCCTGTGTGGAGTCTTGTGGCCACACGCTCCTATTTGCAGGCTGAAACCATAAGTAACAGCCTGTTTTTCATCTTTTTAAGGCAGCTTGCTTTTTAACGAGAACAGCTCAGAAATGTTTGCAGTTGGTAGCTGGGAACCACGCTCTTTTGCCTCCTGATGCTGGTGACTTGGCTGAAAAGCTGAGGGTGCCCAGGTTCTCAGTTGGCAGAAGGTGGAAAAATGCCAAAAAATTCAAAGGTGTCACACTGAACTTCACCAGCCAGGAACTTGCTCTATAATTTTTATTTTAGGCAGAAAAGGGAGAGTAAACATTTCCACGGGCCTGGAAAGAAGAACTCCTTTCTACGTGCTTATTACATGCTCCAAGTGGACATTTTTAGAAATTAGTCAGTAGTCACTTCAAAAGTGAAAAACTAGCTGATTCTGCAGCTCCGTGCCAGCACGCTCACCAAACTAGTGTAGTTCATAACTCACTACATGGAGTGAGAATTCTGCACTAGCTCCACAAAAAGTGGGAAAAATTGTCTAATGGGATTTTTCCCAGAAATTACGAAGTTCCTACTTGTTTTGCTTAATTTGGCTTCTTGTCCAGACCTGCCCCCCACCGCAGCGTGTTCTCCAATCCAGCTAACAAAGCTGATTATAAAGCCTGATGTGCTTGGTTTAGAGCAGGCATGTTGAAAGTCAAGATAATGTGTTGGGCATTTTTTATAAAACCAAACCTGAAACTGACCCATTCTCAGAGGCCCTGGTGGCAGGGAGCTGGGCTCAGCTGCCAGGTGCCTACTTGCGGGGATCCAGTGCAAACTCCATGCTGGACCAAGTCTTCCCCTTTCATGTTACCCTCAGGCTACTCAGCCCCCTGAGCTGGAAGATGGGGACGAGAAGCAGAATGAAGTCCCAAAAGTCCAGGAGGAAACAGTCAGCTACCTGCTGCTCCCCTTGGACACACACAAGTCTATGGGGCCGGGTGGTAACCACTCAAGGGTACTGAGGGAGCTGGTGAAGGAGCTTGCCAAGCCGCTCTCCATCATTTGTCAACAGTCCTGGGTAACTGGAGAGGTCCCAGAAGACGGGAGGTCAGCCAACATGATACCCATCTAGAAGAAGGGCTGGAAGGAGGAATTGGGGAGAGCTACAGGCCTGTCAGCCTGACCCCGGTGCCAGGGAAGGTTGTGGAGCAGGTCATCCTGAGCGCCATCACAGCATGTGCAGGACAACTGAGGATCAGGCCCAGCCAGCATGGGGTTATGAAAGGCAGGTCCTGCTGGACTGACCTGATCTCCTTCTGTGACAAGATGACCTGCCTAGTGGATGAGGGACAGGCTGTGGATGTTGCCTACCTGGACCTTAGTTAAGCCTTTGATACTGTCTCCCAAAGCATTCTCCTGGAGAAACGGGCTGCTCATGGCTGGGATGGGTGCACTCTATGCTGAGAGCTGGCTGGCTGGCCGAGCCCGAAGAGTGGTGGTGGATGGAGTTACGTCCAGTCGGTGGCTGGTCACAAGTGCTGTTCCCCAGGGCTCAGTTCTGGGTGCAGTCCTGTTTAATATCTTTATCGACAATCTGGACAAGGGGATCAAGTGCACCCTCAGTGAGTTTGCAGGTGACACTAAGTTGGGGGGGAGTGTTGCTCTGCTGGGGGGCAGGAGGCTCTGCAGAGGGATCTGGGCAGGCTGGACCGATGGGCCGAGCCCAGCTGTAGGAGGTTCAACCAGGCTCAGTGCCGGGCCCTGCCCTCGGGTCACAGCAGCCCCAGGCAGCGCTGCAGGCTGGGGCAGAGCGGCTGGGAAGCTGCCTGGGGGAGAAGGCCCTGGGGGAGCTGGGTGACGGCCGGCTGGGCAGGAGCCAGCAGTGTGCCCGGGGGGGCAAGGGGGCCCACAGCATCCTGGCCTGTGTTGGAAATAGCAACAAATGATTGTGTGATTCTATGAATCTATGTTTACCAACCCCTCTAAATATGTTATTCAGACTCTGAACCAATACTGAGACATAAGAAATCAGGGACAAGTCTGTTGTTGACATACTGACAATGCTTATTGAAATCACACAGGTTGGAATAGCAATAATGCAGTGTTTCTGGAGTTGTTCCTCACAATGGGATTTGAAATAGCTTAATTCTGCATAATTTGAATTACCTCTGATACTGCATTCTATCTTCAGTGGATTTTTTTCACAAACAGGATTAAATCTCCCAATATATTTCTGGATGCCTGCCACTTGGTTCCCAGATTTCATATGACCAGCTACAGTGAAGGCAGACTATCCCTTTAACGGAATAACCCATTTTTTCCTTATGTTGTGTATATAGACAGTATTTTGCAGAGCTTGCTTTCTTTTCAAGGATGATCATCTTTGGGAATACTGGACAGTGGGCTGTGTATATGGGATGTACTACACAAAGTGTATAGTTTTTAAAAGACTTGCTTGCACCATAGGTAATTTCTAACATGTCTAAGCAACCGTTGCCTTTGATTTCAGTGAGGTATCAAGAGGGCCGTGTTACGTATTAACAGGCTGAAAATCAGGCCCAGGTTTCGTGCCAAGCCTGTGATACAGGCTTAGATTTTCTTGAGGGAGGGTGGAAAGGAGGAAAGGGGCAGAAGGTTTTTGCCTGTCTGCTGCAGCACAGGTACCTTCCCCATGCACTGCCTTGGTTTCCATCTGACTGACACCAGAGATACAGTGAAGATTCATCTCCACTGTTGCTGCATCCCTCACATGAGTCTTGTTCCCCATTTTTGGGGAGCCTAATGTCCCCATCCAGAGCCTGGGGCAGGGCTGCCTGTGACCCTGTACAGTGGTGTGTGAGGTGTAGTTTTAAATACTCTGGCAGATTGAAATAAACTGGCAGAAACGGTGGTTAACTAATAACAGAAGCACCTGAACATGAGGGTAGGTGAAAACATGTTTGGTTTCAGATTATTTAATTTCTTCTAATAAAAGACATTTTCCTCTCCCTACATGATTATATTTCTGATAAGGAATCTGTGCCCAAACCTGTGTCTATATGACACATGCAAATACACTGTCCTGCTATGCCATGTAGTATCAGATACAAACCTCTTCCTAGCTGTACACTGAATTAATGTTTTGAGAAATTACCAGGTCTAACCCTCTCATTTCAGAAGCCTGCATAGGCAGAGATATTTAAGATGCCTTTTGTTCTGGTGAGACACAGGGGGCTGGTGCTAGTCACCTGGAGGTTCCCAATCAGCATTTATTTCTATCCCAGGCTCCAAGCGTGGGCCACACTGGAAGCTCCAACAGTCGTCAGATGGAAAAAGCAAAGAAAGGGAAGATACTGGAAAATTATTAACAAGCCTGGGTTTTCATACTCTGTGTTTGGCTGGCGTGTAGGGACATAGCATCGGGTAGAGAACTGGAGATATGTGTTGCCTGTGGTGGGGAAGGCAAAGGTGGAAATAGAGGGGACAGTCCATGACACGGAGTCATAATCATCTAGCTCTGTCTCCTGAAAATGCAGTGGAAATATTTTACAGGAGACAAGGTAAGGATGAGCCATTTGGGTGTTTAGACACAAGACCTCTTTGAATGGAGCCGACTTTTAGAGAAAAGTGTGATTTATTTGAAAGTAATGAGTGAAACTGAACGAGATGCCTTGATGCTTGCCAGTTCGTAAGTGAGCAAAACCTATGGTTCCTGTTGGACATCTCCCGGAGGACTGGTAATAAAAGAATAGATGTTCATCCTTAGATTGAGAGACATACATTCACAAAGAGCTTTAGACATCCTGGGAAATCAATGGGAATTAGATCCCCAGATGCCTCTGAGAATTTGGTATAATTAGTTCCAGGAAAACACTGCCCAGGCTGTTTTTCCCTGCTACATATGGGACTGAAATGCAAGCAGAGATATTCTAGAACAACTGTAGAAATCACACACTTTTGGATTTGGGTCAGTAAGCCTTTCTTTCTACTTTTGCTCAGGTCAGAAGAGATCTGAGATGGGGCAGAAATCTATGGGGCTGAGTGATGGTGAACACTTTTCAACTTACTGAAAACACTGGGAATGGAGCGAGTACAGACACAAGTCACAAATCAGCGGGTGACACAAGCCAAAAGTAGTTTTTAAAGGAAGGCAAACAGGCCTGGTTCTTAATGAGGCCACAGATGTTACTTGAGATTTTGCTCCAGTGACTATCAAGACCGCACTAACATTACACACAGATGTTACACCAAATGATCTTGGGAAGTGGGGGCGTGATGTCATTGCGGGGTTTCAAATCTGGAACACATAATCAACTTATCTTTGTTCTGAGAGCTCTCGTTATAGCCCCCCGGGCTCGTTCAGATCTCTATTTGCATAGGAAGTGCCCTGAGGAGAGATCCTGTTCCAGGACACAGATAGCTATGGTGACAGTCCAACATACCTGTTGTTTAAGTTTCTCCTTATGAGTGACTATAACATATTTTGGAGAAGAATTATGGTTGGGTGGGAAGAGGATGAATAGTCTAACTCCCTGTCCAGTTCAGAAAATATATTGTTTCCAGAGGAAACCTTGAGAGCGTGTAGAGTCAAAGCTCTCCAGGGCAGGGTGATCATCTAGATATTTGCTGAGTAAATCACCTAGCAGAACTGTGTTATATTCTTAACAATGAATATTAGTAATAAGTAGTAGGCTGATGTTTTAAAGGGCTTTTCCTCTATTATATATGGTAACATTTTACCTTGGCAATGATTGTTTATTTCTTTGTCCATACGCCTTTGGCACTGACTTGAACCTTGTATTTTGTCTAGCTGAAAAACTTCCTTAAGTGCTTCTTAAAATAGAAATTGGTTCAGATACTCATCACATTTCTGTTTTTGCTAGATGAATTCGAAGGGAATAGAAAAATGACAGCCATTTCTATTATTGGATGTTTCTTCTGAAAATAAAACTCATGCTTAATACCCTAATCCTGAAAATAAGTTGCTGTGCCGAAGCCAGCATGGCTACTGTCTCACTTGATTCCCACTGAGCACATATTTAAGTCCCTTTCTGAGTCAGCACATTATAAAACAAGCCTTGCAAGGAGCAGGGAGAATGGTGATAGCCCTAATAACTCCTCTTCATCTTTTAAACAAAGCTTGTGGGACCAGTGGTCTAATACTACACATGTAAAAATCTCACATTTCATCTCTAAGAATATTTTCCTATGGAGTCAAAGGATGAGTTTGGTCTCTATAAACATGCGTAGAGTTCTATTATTTTATTTTCCTTGTGTATAAAAGTAAAAAAGCCCAAAGTTGATTGATGTCTTAGGAACTTCAGGGGCAAGAAAGGTTATGAATGCCACAGACCCAATCTGGATAGCGCACAAATGACAGGGCTTGCTCTATGGTGTGGCAAAGCATTTTAGCTGATCTTCATTGCATCTTCCACAATGCGCTGGGTTTGGCTGGGACAGAATTAATTTTCTTCTTATTAGCTGGTACATTGCTGTATTTTGGATTTAGTATAAGAGTAATGTTGATAACACACTGATGTTTTAGCTGTCGCTAAGTAATGTTTATTGTAAATTAAGGACCTTTCAAGTTCCCCATGCTTTGTCAGCAGAGAGGTGCACGAGAAGCTGGGAGGGAGCAGAGCCAGGGCAGCTGACCCGAACTAGCCGCAGGGATGTTCCATACCACAGATCATCATGCTCAGTATATAAACTGGTGGGAGTTAGCCAGGGGGTGCCAATTGCTGCGGGGGGACTGGCTGGGCATCGGTCAGCAGGTGGTAAGCAATTGTAGCGTGCATCACTTAGTTTTTTTCCCCTTGGGTTTTATTTTCTCTTTCTCATTACAACTGTTGTTGTCACTATTATTGTTGTTATAATGTTTTATTTTCATTATTAAATTGTTCTTATCTCAATCCACAAGTTTTACCTTTTTCCTGATTCTCTTCCCCCTCCCACTGGGCAGGGAGTGTGAGTGAGTGAGTGGCTGTGCGGTGCTTAGTTTCTAGCTGGCGTTAAACCACGGCACAAAAGCAGAGGTGTCGTGTTGGGTCGTCATGACTAGATGTGAAGGGTAAAACACAGTTTACCTTTCCTTATCAGTGGAGACTCTTCCCAGTACTGTTCAAGAAAGACCCTGTGCAGATCCAGACCTGCAAAATTTGGCTCAGAGTATGAGTGAGCAGTCCTTTATCTTCGCAGCGAGAGACTCTTCAGGCTGACTGCACTGAACAGTGCCCTCCCAGCAGTATAAACTTAGATCTCTGTGCCTTCAACCTCATAAACCAGGGGCTTATAAACAGCTGGAGCTGTGCTGTGGCAGGGAAGAGGAGCTGCACAGAGGGCTGCAGCCAGGCAGCCTCTGCTCCCTCAGCTGCCTTGCCCCAGTGTCCCCCAGCTACCTTCCACCCAGGCAAAAATGGGATGTGCCTCTCTGAGATCACATTCATGCCCTGTCCTCACTTTCAGCCTTCTCCCATGGTAGCTGCCACTCCATGGTGCTCTTCCCATGGACAGCCACCAAAGGCTCCTGAGACACAAAAATAAAGGTCTGGCTCACCATGGATCTAGCTGTCCTCCAAAGGATGGTTGTTGCCACCATGGGTGGAGGTATCCCATGTGGCATGGACACCTGAAGTGGGGCAAGCAACAGAGACCACATCTGGCAAGCCTGGTGACCTGTCAAGATACAGGGCTGCCCTAGACCCTGGTGGTGGGGGAGGCAGCGCCATGGCAGACAGGGTCACCTGTCTTTCAGCAGTGGACCCATGGACCAGATTCTCCTGCCTAATGGTCTCTGGTGGGTTGTCTTTCCCCTTTGAGCAGATAAAGGTCTGAGTGTCCAGGATGATGTGGTGTAAATCTGGGTCCTGAGACAAGCACTGAAGCCCACAGGGATGGCTTTCCCCCTTTGTGCTCAACCTTGCCTGTCCTCAGGGTAATCTGGCTAAAGATCCAGACAAGTGGTTTTTTGGCACAGGGAGAGTGTTGACACATGTCCCCAGTGTCGGCAGCTGGTCCTTGAGGAGACCCTGGCAGGGCTGATAGCAGCTTTCGAGTGTATTTATCTTCTACCTTCTATCCTGATAGGAGGGTGTTGCTATGGCTGAGGAGAGCTGAGGAAGGAAGCTCTGGTGCATACAGCCCAAACCAAACCTCACAGCCTCTGACTGGGATAGTCCTGAAACTGCTTTTGGGACTGGGGTTTCATAAGAATCAGTTACTGCTTTGAACCCCTTTTCTCCCCATCACCCAGCAGCAACTGATACCAAAGAGAACCTGGAAGGTTACCTGAAAGTAACTCCAATGGAATTACTCCTGGTTTATGCTGAGGACCGGGTGATTTCTCTGCACAAGAATTACCACTGCATTGCATGAGATCCAAGTGGCTTCTGCAGGGATAGTTGAATCCTAACATGGTTCAAAAGGCATCCAAAATTAGAAATATTGAGAGCAAACATAAATTGGAAACTATTCCGTGCTGGAATCCTCTGCAGATGATTGCAGTCAAGAAAATGACTATCAGAAGGTAGCTGTGTGGGCAAAAATAATGTAACAAATGGTCGGGGCACTGTGGTTTTGCTTTCTTAACAAAACGTGTGTGTGTGTCCCCACAAATACAAAGAGAAGGAGGAAGGGAAGTATCTGGCCATTTAAATGAAAAATTACTTTTCTCTGCAATCACCTTCTGTCAATAAAATGCTTATTTTCTGACATGTCAATTAGGTGATTCAAAAGCCAGATGACCACTGCCTTCCATTTAGTACCGCTCAGCTGGGTTAAATGTCTTAAGTGTTTACCCTTTATGAGCAGTGGCATGTATCTGTTCTTAGTCAAACTGTGCTATGTGTGACATGTTTGCCTGTAGGTTTTTCTCTTGAGGTAAAGTTAACCATTATTATCAGATTCTAAGAAAAATGGTAGATTAGGACAGTGGTTTCACTGACAGAAATGAGTACAGCTTGTTTTACAGTAATGTGTATGAGAAATACGAAACAGATGAGAAGAATTCACATAGAATTAACCGGCCTGTAATTTAAAGTGCTGTCATTAAATAGGATCATGTATCCATGCTTAGTACTTCAAAAGAAACCTCTGCTGTGTAAGACCAGTTATTAGTGAGGAACATTTTGTCCGGCATCTCAAACCAATTTTAAAAGCTCTGATTACACACACACACACACAAGCATGTGGAAATGAAACTACTTTCTTAAGAATCTTTGGGACTTGATTTTGTTCACACGAAACTCTTGAGGGTTTAAGGAGGAATTCTGAATGAGGAAAAAACACATAAGCTCTGGCTCCTGGTGAAGTCCTAGGAGGAAGAATGGTGATTATATCAATATAACCTTCTACTGAGGCTTGTTCTGAACACATAACACTATCTGCTTGTGTAAAAGAACGGAGCAGGCTGTGGGGTGAGAAGGATTCACATAATAACTTCGATTAAACTAATTTAAAATGGATTAAATCTTTAGAAAGCCATCTGCTGTTGTCCACCAGGGAACGCAGCCCAAGCTTTTTGGTGGGAAAAGCTAAAAAGCTTCCTTTCTGACTTACGACCAGAACTGAAAGTGAAACGCTCATTTGGAAGAAATAAATAAATAAGATGAGACAATGCAAGTCACTTTCCCAGACAAAAAAAAAAAAAAAATCACAGGCAGGCCTTTGTGGGTACTAGCAGGTCAGCAGGACTCACCTTGCAGGCCCAGACAAGCCAGCAGGAGACAACCACTTTGGTGAAACATTCCTCAAGATGGATCTTGCTGGGCAGCACCGTGCTCAGACCTGGGGTGGAGGCTTACATACGTGCCCACCCTTTGGTGAGCAACACAAATCCAGCAAGTAATTAGCAGTTCGATATGAATAGTGCTCCTAAAAAGCAAATGTTTAGTCCTTGGACCTTCAGTCTCACTCCCCACAGGGTAGCTGTCCCTGTCACTGCCAGCATGCCCCAAAGCCCAGAGGAAAACCTGAGGTGAGTGCCAGCATCATGGTGCTTGAACATACTGCTGACTTCTCAGGGCATCAGCTGGGGACACTGCTGGGTACCTCTGCAATTCATCCAGCATCCCGGGGAATTGTGAGAGGGACTGTTCTAGGACTACAGGGTAACTCCTGGAAGGCACCTCAGAGGGTCTCTAGACCAACTTTTTACTGAAAACAGGGTCAACTCTGAGATCAGACCATATCCAGTCTGAGGCAGTTGAAAGCCTCCAGGAAGGGAAACTGCACAGTTTTCACTCTGATCTTCAGTTCCCACCCCAAATCTAATAGGGCTATGCTGAATGGCACACAGGTAATTGTAGCAGTCCAGAAGGGATCTTTGGAGCTGTAGGGATATGATAGGACTCTGTAGGTGCATCTGCACTCTGCTATGATGTCCCCAGTGATCTGGTTCCTTCATTAACTCCAAGTGATCACTCACTGGGTCAAGCCATGGTTTGTTTTGCACTGTGTCCTACGTCCCTTTCCGCAGAAACCAAGGCAGTGTGTGCCTGGGTCTCATCCGAGCACTTCCAGCCATAGCAGTTCAGAAACTCTGAGGTTCCTCAGCTCCCAGGAAGCAGCCTGGGTCCTGGCACACAGCTGGCTCTGGGTGATGGGAGCACAGATTTGCAGGTAACCTCTCCTTCCTTCAGATATTGCTGTAGTCTACTATTCCATTTAATGGAATCACAAAATAGCTGAGCTTGAAAGGAAACTCTGGAGTTCCTTTAATCAAAATCTGTCAATTATCTAGTCAAAATCTGTGCTCAAAACAGGGTCAGCTATAGCAGGTTGCTCAGGGCTATGTCCACCTTGGTTTTGAATAACTCCAAGGACAAAGACTCCATGAACCCTCTGGGCAATCTGTGCCAGTGTTCAACCACCCTCACAGTAAACAAGTTCTTGTCTTATATCTAAATGGACTTTCCTGTCTTTCAGTTTGTGCCCATTACATATTAACATATTACCATTATAACATATTACACACTGGAATTCAATGTACAACACCACTGTGTATGCTGTTGTCAGAATAATAATCTGTCTGACCAATTTATATTTTATACCAACAACACAGCATTTAATATTACACAGTTTCAGAGGAAGGAAATATTTACTCATGCATCAACTTGCCCAGTAGCTTAAAGAGGCAAAGTGGAAAAAAAAGAAAGCTTGGAGTTTTTGCATTAACCACAATACAGATTTCTATACAATTTTAGCAATTTTATGCAGCAACATAAACTATGATTCTTAATCTGGTTTGTGAAACTCTTGTGAGGAATAATGCAGTTGGATATGATTGCTGGAGTTTGCTTTTGGCATTCTCCTGAAGTGAGGAGACTAGAAATACAAATGGTAATCAACAGCTTTTTTCCATATTCTGCATTATCATGTTCTCTGTTGTATTCTTAGGCTTTGTGTCTCAAATTATATATCGAGAAACACTTATAGAGAAGATACACGTGGACTCCCGCACAATCAAAGTATTCTTTGTCCAAAATCAGTATCTTTTCAGTAGAGAAAGTCTACCCATAATATAGGGCTTGTTCCAAACGGTGCAATGCTGTGCCAAGTGAGAAAAGCAATATAGAAAAGCTCTGCTGTGTCCTGTCGCTTTGATGAGATGCCCCCTGAGCCTTCTCTTCTCTAAGGTAAACACTTGCCATCTCTCTCAGTGTCTTGTTGTATGACAAATGAGCCAGTTCCTTAAACACCTTAGTGAACCTGCTCCCATACATCTGTGTCTCTGTTGTATTGGGGAGTCCAGACCTGGGCACACCACCCAAATGTGTCTCATCAGTGTGGAGCAGAAGGGAAGGATCAACTTCTTCAACCTGCTGGCAACACGCTTTCTGACACCACTCAGGAGGCTGTTTGCCTTTATTTGTCACAAGGGCACTTTGCTGGCTCATGGTCAACTTGGTGTACACTCAGACTCTCAGGGCCTTTTCTACAAAGATGCTTCCCAGTGGGTGAGCCTCCAGTGCTTCCTGGTGCCTGGGGGTTATTGCCCCCTGGATGCAGGACTTTGCATTTCTCCTTCTTGAATTTGAGATGCCTGTTGGCCCAGTTCTCGAGCCTGTCCAGATCCCTCTGGATGTCAGCACAACTGTCTGGTTTATCAGCCGCTCCTCCCAGTTTTGTCTCATCTGACAATTTTCTGTGGGTGCACTCTGCCCCATCACCCAGGACACTAATGAAAATATTTAGGAGTGTAGAACCCAGTATTCATCCTGGGATACACCTCTAGTGACTGGCCTCCAGCTGGACGTTATGCTGCTAACCATAACACTTTGAGCTCAACAGTTCAACCTGTTTTCAGTGACCACCATTTATCTAGCTCATACTTAATCTGTTTGTCTGTAAGGGTGTTACAGGAGACAGTGTTGACAAACAACACCTTTTGCTCTCCTCTCATCCAATGAGCCAATCATCTCATCATAAAAGGTTATTGGGACAGTCAGGCAGGATTACCCCTTTGTAAATCTGTGCTGATGACTCCAAATCACCATCTTGTCCTTCATATGTTTGGACTGCTCCATCACCTTCCTGGTGACTGAGGTGAGGATGACTAGCCTGTGGTTCCCTGGATCCTCCTTTTTGCCCTTCAGTATAGTAGTGACATTTTGGTCTTTTCCACTCTGCAGGAATCTCCCCTGTATTTCAAAGGTAATAAAGAATGGCCTTGCAAAGACATTAGCCAGCTCACTTACCAGTCACAGATGCATCCCATCAGATCCCACGGGTGTGTATCTTCCGTTTCTTACAGTGCTCCTTAATTTGATTGTCTTTCACTGAGGATAAGTCTTCTTTGCTCCAGACTTTCCCACTGTCTCAGGAACCTGGCATTCCTGAAGAGTGGTCTTACCAGTTAAGACTAAGGTGAAGAAACCATTGAGTACTCCAGCTTTCTCCATGTTCATTGTCACCATATTCCCTAACCTATTCCGCACTGAGCCTACTTTTTCCCTAGTCTTCCTTTTGCTGTTGGAATGCCTGCAGAAGCCCTTCTTGCTGCCCATTGCCTCCATCACCAGATCCAGCTGTCAATGGGCTTTGGCTTTCCTTATCCATTTAATGAAACATTTACCACCACAGTGGAAGGAATTTACTCCTTCCTTTCACTGAGACCAAGCAGATTTATGGGTTTAAAAATGCTAATAAGGTTATGCCTGTAGTCCTGTGTACTGTGTGAGAAACTCTCCAATCCCTCTAAAGACAGCATTATCATTAACTGTGTGTTCCCATCTTATTTTAGCAACAAGTCTCTCAGAAATATGACTTTCCACACCTCATATCTGAACTCAGTACCCTTTTGAATGCTGCAAGTGTGACTCTTGCTGCTGAGCTCTCTTTGAAGAGTTTACCTAGGCTGGGAAAAAGTTACTCATGTGAGCCCATACCACTTTCAGACCGGCTGTTAAAGTTTAAGCCCATTTGAGGAGGGGATTGAAAAAATTTGAAACCCAGGGGACTGAAACTGGGTTTTGCTACTGACCTGATTCGTAATGAGACAGATCACTACCTGGCTTTCATAGCCATTCCAAATAAAGTATAAATCAAACCTGCAACCTTATATATTAGGGAAGATTTTAGTTCTGACTTCAGTGGGAGAACAGGGCCTCCCATGTAACTATCTTATTCATATTAGTATTCAGAAGTAAAATATGTCTGCATCTCATCTGAAACATGCCTGAAAAGCTCCTAGCAATTCCCCCCTGAAAACTTTGGTGTAGTTCTTCCAGTATGGGCTGGCTCAGAAATGAAGCAAACAGGGCTCTTCTTATAATTAAGATTTTGGGGAAGGGATACAGGGCTAATACTTTAAAATACTTTTGAACCACAACAAATCAGTGCCAGACCATGGGCACTTCAGGTCCTGAGCCTGCACAAAAGCCATCAAGAGTTATGGACAGACAGATGGTTCAGTGTAAAGTTTGGTTCATGTTAGCCATGTGTAACACTCAGAGGGAAACTTTGGCCAGGTTTTCTGCACAAAGTACAGAATTAGGAGGAGAGATCCCTTGATCTCAGTTATTGAATGTTTCTTTTCTCAGGTCCTTGGATAGCTAAGAGAAAAGCGAGCTCCAGAAGCATTCACGGGTTGGAGGTGACAATGAAGTTTTTGGGATCCCACCCTCTGGGATGGAAATGAATCTAGGACTGAAGCTGTAGCTGAAACTACAGAAACAAATAGCATGGCTAGGGGATCTGGTTCTGCTTCTGAGGTCATCCTATGTGGAATGGCTCACACCCATAGAGAAAAATACTTTCTCACTAAAATAGGGTAGCACAGGCCAAATATGTACCAGGGAGAATGGTACCAACTGAAGATTGCAGATAACTAAAGAGCGTGGTTCATGGTTAAGCTTCTGGCTTCTTTTATTAATGTAGCTTAATTTTGGGGATTGTCATGGTTTAACCCTGGCAGGCAGCTAATTATCACACAGCTGCTTGCTCACCCCCACAACCCCATCCCCCCAGTGGTATGGGGAGAAGAGTAAAAGTGAGAAAACTCATGGGTTGAGATAAAGACAGTCTAATAAAAAAAAGGAAGGAAAAAATCAACAAAGACAGAGAGAGGGGAAAAAAACCCCACAAACCCAAACACCAAAAACAAGTGATGCAAAAGAAATCAATTTCTCACTACCAACCAGCTGATGCTTCACCAGTCCCCAAGCAACAGCAGCCCCTGCTGACCTCCACACTCCCAGTTTTATTGCTGAGCATGATGTCATATGGTACGGGATGTCCCTTTGGTCAGCTGGGTCAGCTGTCCCAGCTGTGTCCCCTTCCAACTTCTTGCAGATCCCCAGCCTACACTCTGGCAAGGCAGTGCGCAAAACAAGGAACACTTGCTGTGCAAGCATTTCTCAGCAATAACTAAAACATACCTGTGTTATCACCACTGTTTTTTTCATCACAGATCCAAAACATAGCCCTATACAAGCTATAATGAAGAAAATTAACTCTATCCCAACTAAATCTAGTATGGGAATCCTGGCCTGTGTATCACTAGAATGATCTTGTTCCTGTGAGAGAACCAAGACACTCTGGGCTACTCAGGACAGAACAGTATATACGCTTACAGTCTTTAAACTGTTTGTTTTTTTTTTTTATCTTAACAAAGATGATGTGGGTTTTGCCAGTGAAAGGTTTTCCTCTGTCTCCAAAATCATTCCATGTGTAAAAAGTTTTCCTGGCCATAAACTGGTAGCGGGACTTTTCAGCCACTGGCTTTGAGATGAGCCCTGAATCTGCAGACTTTGATCTTCAGGATGTTCTCTTTGTCCACGTTCTGGAGAAATACCTGAGCAAATTGGTTGAGTGCAGGGGATCTTGGTATCTTCCCCACCAGCTGCAGAGCTTTTTCTCAGTAGATACATAACCACAGCACAGCTCCAGTTATCACATTTCTACGGGGGCTTTTTGCCAGCAGATACGCATACCCGCAACCCATACACCCAACTGCCCTTGGCGAGTCACCGTCCCTCAGTCCACACCTGAGCTGCTGCATGGGCCTCCATCGTTGGAAGGAGGTGTGCATTCTTGCATCCCCAAAGGATTTTAGCAACTTACTCCCAGTTAAACCAGTGCTTTAAAGAGCAGAAAGATGGGATGTGATTTATGAGGTTTCCTCCAGCTGTACCTCGTGCTCTAAATCTCCTCCTTGCTAGCCGGGAAGGTTCAGACCCTCAGGACCAAGTAGATGCCATTTTCCCATTGTTTTCTTTCAAAGCCGGGCTGTGGGAAAACGGTGCCTCAGGAGAGGATAAACAGTAAAGCTGTCCCATTTGAAGAATTTCTTTTTAAAAACCACTGTTGCCAATTAGTACCCAAAATGAGTATTGGGGAAGAATGAAAGGGAAAAATACAACAGCTCTGTGAAGGAGTAGGTTTTCACGTTCATAGAAAGTTTAAAGCTAATAGCTAGGAAAATCAAATGAGTATAGGCATCTGGAGGGAGGGGAAATTATGTTTCTATTGTGTAATGTTAATGTCTTAAAATGTTTAAAACAACAGGGCTGGGGACGTGAGACTTCATTTAATTAACATGCTCAGAAACCTTATTATCAAGCTGAATGTGAATTCTTCTTGATATTTTACTTGCTCTGTTGCCTGAGGCTGGCTACAGGAGGCCTTATCCCTATTTTCCTGTAAAAACTACTTCCACATTCCACGTCCCAATTACTCTGAAGGGCATACCCAAGCTCCCAATAAAATCATGCTTGGAGTCTTTGCTGACTTCTAAATGCTATTCTACATGTGTTTCTGATCACAAAATCAGATTTCTGAATGTCAAAATTATACTCCTAGTGGAGAATGAATAATAATTTAAGCCTTTTTATTTGTGTAGAAAGCTGAAAATGAAAATATGAAGCACCTGAAAACTCTTTAAGTTGCTTGCTGTGTTTCCACTGGAAGAGGCATACTGAGACCTATTGTATTGCAGTTCATTTACACTTCTTCATATTGTGAACATCAAGGGGGCAAGGACTGCTCAACTTCCCTAGCACAAGAGCTCTGCCGCACTGGTGGGGACAACCCACTACTGCCCTTCTTCAAAGAAGTCATTAAACTAAGGATAATTCAGGGTTTGTTTTCACTGGTCAGGCATCTGTGAAGTGGAGGTAGGTAACATGTTCCTCTCCTGGTAGCACCTATGGCCCTTGAGGAGAGAGTATCGGCTGTGGAAGGCAGGTTGACTGGGTTTTGGCAAGCAGGTAAGCTGGAAGTTTTTAGCCAGGTGTTCTGTTACTGGAAAGGCAAGTAGCAGTGAGATGACAGGACGGAGACATGGTGTCCCACTTCATGCCTTTGCTCGTGGAGTCTGATGGTGATCATGGCTGGTGGGGCTGTGCCAGGGCTGCAAACACGGTTCTCTGCCAGCACACAAGGACATGATGGTTTGGTCTCCTCTGCACCTGCATGCACTCAGCCATGGTGCAGCAGAGGCTGGGGAAGCAGCAGCACTTTTTTGCTGCATGGGCTCACCTGGAAATTATCCATGGATGGTGATGGGAGTGGAAGAGGAACCAGAGTCCCTTCTCTCTGCTGCTATAGCCATCTGCTGCTCCTTGCACAAGCTGTGTCTCCAGATGCAATATCGTCTATATAATGGACATTGGCAAGATTTTCAGAAGCACCATTCAATTTTGGTACACGAGGGGCTCACTCACTGGTCCAGTGTGTTTCCTCCTGTGCTTTCTGTTTAAATACCATCATCCCCACCCTGTTTCTTCAACGCTGATAATAGCTAACAATTCATTGCATGATATTCCCTTCTCAAGCTCCATTGCTTTTCTTCTGTCAGATGCTCATTGTAAATCCTTGTAATGTAAAACAGTTCATCGGAGCGGGGCTCCGCATTTTCTCCTGTTTCTGGTAACTTGTGAGGAGTTGTCACTTCACATCCAGGAGAACTCCAGGGAAAGATGACAGACTCCACAGGCTGCACATTTCAGAGCTGGAGGAAATGGATACTAAACACAATGTCATTTAGATTTAAAATAATGGCTCTTAAGTGTTCACTGTTGTTTGTAATAAATACAATATATATAAACTTTAGCTTGTGGCTGAAATCTAAACTATCTGTTTTAAATGAATGATAATATAAAACATGTCATAATTCCTGGTCCATTAATATTGATGAGGCACAAATTAACATTCCACAACCTGGCTGGAGTGAACCGTGTGTCGTCATGGAAAGGTGAAAGTATCCGAATGCGAAACGTACAACTCCTACAGCCCCTGGCCCACTGCAGTTCAGTAATAGGACTTTCTTCTAGTCATCACTTGCTTTAAGGTTATCCTTGGGTCTGATTATCTCTGGCTCTGAAGATGCTCTTTTTCTTGATAATGCAAGGTGGATAACCTTGACTAGGCTTTGTGAGGCTCTTATCTATGGATCAGAAAGACTAAAAACCTCGCTCCACTTCTGTGCTTCACTTCCCGATGAAGAAATTAAGCCCCCTTTACCCAGTCCTGTACTGCACAGTCTGGCAGGAATCTGTTTGCTTGGGGCCCGCTGCCTTTATCAGTGAAAGCCAGTGGGTTTACCCAAATCTGAAGCTCATCACAAGGTGATCTTTTCAAATGGCTCTGAGAAAAAAACATCAAAAGGAGCCGAACGCTATACCCAGAAGCAACTGACAGGCAAGGTCATCACATACAAGCTCTCGTTGATCAAAAACTATTCAAGTGGTGAATGCTTGAATTGTGAAAAGATTTGTATCACCAGGGTCTGACATAATAACATCAGAATTCACTTATGGCATGACCATGCTCTAGAAAGTGATCTTCCGTGCAATTTAATGTAGAAAAAAAATGGGGAAAAAAGAAGTAAAAAGGGAAAAAGGAGGGGGAGAGAAGTGGCTAAAAGACCTCAGCTTTTGGTCATTAAAGCTAGGAGGAATCCGCAACCACGCTCATGCACATTTGAAAGCCTCCAGTGCATTTGATTTTTCTTCTGTGAATGCCAGTTAGATGTCAGAGATGGGGATTTTTGATCTCTTGGTAGTAAGCTTGTGGATATTACATTAATTTCCCATTACTACCTGACCTGGTTTTCTATTGTTCATCATGCTGTCTGCAGTAGCAACCATGGTGATTTTGACTGTTGGCAAATACAGCGGGGGGAAAACAAGGACATGCTCATGGCTTTATTGTCACTTGGCTTACCTGACAGCAGGATGCAATGAAGAACCAGATGCTGCATCAGTCAGGGAGCTACGTGAGGCTGTGTAAAGAAATGTGATACCATTGTGCTGCCTTTAAAAATTCAGATCTGATGCCAAGGCTGCAATTATGGGACTTGGCTCAGCTGCCCCAGTGGCTTTCTGGGACAAGATAGGTTACACATGGCATTTTGCTCCCATCAGAAAGCTTGTGCCACCAGTGTTAACTATGCATGGACAAGATGCCTGAGAACTTGGAGACTTTGCAGACTGAAAATGCTGTTAAAGATCAGCTGGACCCTGTGGTCTTGACCATCTTGCTCCCAGAAAACTCAGTCTAGCTGTGTTGGAAGCTTTATTCCAGCAAAGACGTCAAGGTGTGATTCAGCTGAAACTGTCACTTTAGGTCATTTTCACCTCTGTTCAAAACACAGGGGAAGGCAAGGACTTACCAACTTGGACAAAACCAAAACAAAGAAAGAAAAAGTGTACTTTCAAATGATTCAAATGCAAAGAAGAGAGAATAAAAAAGGAGAAAATCAATGGTTAAAATTATGCCGAGCCACTGCAAGAGCTAGTGGTTCTCACAGATACTGGGGCTCTGTGGGTTTGAACTAGAAATCAACGCAAGATGAATATGAAATAGCAACTTACACTACAACTGGCTCAGATTAGGCAGAGATTCCCTGAAATCCTATATATCTAAAATATTTTGGATATCTAGCTAGATAACCATTTCCCAGGACCACTATTTTGCAGGTTTATGAGATACTGGGAATTTCTAAGGGGAAAATATCAGCCCTTTGTGGGAAAAGACCAGCAGCTTTTGATTTCACTCACCGTCTGCAGCGCATTCCATTCTGTCTTGTGAAACTGAAAACAAATTTGGCAGCAGGCAGTCATCTGATTTTCATGTAATTCAATAATTTATCATGAAAAATATTAATTTCTAAACAATTACTTGTTTTGGAATGATAGCAGCTGTCATTTTGGAGTCTGCAGTTCCCCCCACTGGGATATTTTTCTGAGTTTATCCGTCATTAAATCACGCAGTGTTCAATGTGTTTGGAATCTGGGCTGAATGCATTTTACAACGTGTTTATGTTTTGTTATGTGCATAATATCATTTTTGCTTTACAGATATGAAATTCAATATTGCCAGATGTAGAAATCTCTCTTTTCTGAGCAGCTCCCCTTGATACAACTCTTTGGCTTTTGGGAGGAACTCCCCCATACAAAATCCATATCTAAAATATCACCATTTCTGCTTTGCAGTCACGACCATGTAAACGCCCAAGTCACACGCACAATAAACGGCTCCAGCTAGAGTCTTCCCAGGCTTGACTGAAAGGCTGGTGTAAGCATGCGTATGCAACCATTTTCTTTCATTGCTGTCATTCTATCACAGGGTGGTGAAAACCAGACAAAACTGATCTAGCAGAGAAGACTTGCATGAGCTATTGACCTCAGGCACTGATGAGCCTGCTGTCACCAGCGTAACTAGGAGTGTTTGTGTGCATAGGAACCACAGAGTCAGGCACTCTTGAGAGAAGGAGCTCAACAGCACTGCCTTTACACTAGTGTCTTTTAAGAAATAATGACTCTCCAATCTCACAGATATGCTGGGGAGAGGTGATAAAAACCAGTTAGCTTCTCAATAATAAGTACGTTGGTTGGCAAAGGATTAAATGGAAATTGGAGTTAGGCTATTGTGGGGCTTTGCAAAATCTAAAGATACATAGAAAAAGCCCTCTTGAAGAGGTCATTTTCCTATCTCCTTTGTTAGTTTACCTTAGAAAGGGCTGCAGGGTATCAGCTGAGTCTGCTCTGGCAGAGCTGGGGACGCCTTGGTGTGCTCAGAATTCTCTAAAAAAATTACATTGCTTTTTGGAGTTTAAATCCCAATATCAATTTTAAAATTCATTCACTAAAAACTGAAACTAAAAACGTTCTTAAAAAAAAAAGTTAAAATATGAGTGGTTTGAATAACAAACTTCCTTGTTGTCAATTTTTCAGGTTTGTTTCTTGCAGCTTCACTTGTGCTCACCTCTGAATTCTCTGTATTTCTCTGCTCTCAGTGACAAAATAAAGATTAGAAATAAGTAAAGATTAGAGGAGATCTCTTTTGAGAAGATTGTTGAAAACTTGCCATACAAACTGTTATGGAAATTTAGAAATCTTGCTAATAATATGAAGATACTGTTATGGAAATGTATATGAAACAATGAAACAAAGAGAAGAATCAAGTTTTTGACATGGTGGGAAGATGGACCACGAAAAGTGTCTGTGCTATTAAGGCCCACCCCACTTCTGTTCAGCAGAACAATTAAGCATATGCTTAACTTTAAGCACATTCTTCAGTCCCACTGTATGAATTGGCCCAGAGCCAGACATGCACTCAAGCATCCCTCTGAACAGAACAAACAAGCATATATTTAACCTCTTTGCTAAACTGGGCTGATACAATTTATCATCAGATTGATTAATGCCCTGGAAAAAGGAGAAAGGTGACAGGACAAACTTGGCAACTTACAGTTGTTTTATATAGGTTGGCTGGTATTTGGGGAGAACCCACAGAATCTGTCAATTCACTAGGAGATGAAACTCAAGGCAGCCAGAGGCAGAATAACATACAAACACATGCTAGAGGCAAATACCTTAAACCTTTCAGACCCATGACAATATCCTAAACCAAGAGCTACTACTCCCCCCCCCAAAATATCCTAGCACCATTGTGGACAGCTCAATGAACACTTCAGTTTAGCAGACAGCAGAGGTGTGGAGTGAAAACAAAATATTAGGACCCAGAAGGAAAGTAATGAAAAATAATGCTGAAGTATTAGAACGTAACTAAACCAAAAATGTAGGATTTCACATTCACTTCTGGTCACTTCTTCTTCTGCCAGGTGGCTGACATAGTCCAAAGGAGTAATGGAAACAGAAGGAAAAGAGAGATTTTAAAGGTTTGTGGCTATTTGGTTATTAAAAAGAGAGAGTAAAATGGCACCTGCTAGAAGGGTAAATGATGATGGGAGAAAAGAAAAAAAGGTAAGTCATGTACCCTTGTTTGTCTATTTTTGTCACTGAGCAAAACAGAAAGAGGTTCTCCAGGAAAGTTGCCAAAAAATTAAACATATAGTTGTTGTTATATTATATTGAAAGCCAAGCCAGGAAAATAATTTCTTTTTAATTCTGTGCATCTTTAATCTTTACATCTCACTGCCACAAGGCCACAAAATTAGTGCAATTTGAAAAAAATGGAAGATTACACACTGATATGGATACTTAGCATAACCCCAAGTGCTTAATACTGCTTAATACAGTAAGTAATACTTAATACTTACTCCTGTGCATAGGGCTTCACAATTCTGTGCATATCCCAGCTGCTGACTGAGAAGGGGAAAGACTCTTTTCCTTGGAATAGAGTTGTTGTTGGCTTTTTTCCCCCTGTACTCACTGATTGCAGTCCTCTGTGTGTGTCTATGAGAATCTGCTAATCAGAGGCTGCATAACAACCTGTGTAAGAAACTACTGGATTGTTCAAATCCACTACTTGCTGTGTGCTTTTCTTCCTCCATGGGTGAAACTTTCTAGCAAAAATTTTAGGAGGGAAAAATAACTGTATTGGGTAACATCCTCTGAAGACAGACATTTGTTGGCCTGTTTGTCTGCCTGTTCCCTCCCTACATCAGAAAGCATCCATGAGCTGTGGAGAAGTGCCTAAAACCCCAAAGCACTGGAGCAAGGAGACTGACCTTCCTCCACATCGCTCCTCTTGCAGTGACACGGCCAACAGCCCAGCTGAGGTGCCTTTACACCAATGCATGCAGCTCGGGCAGCAAACAGGTGTTGGAGGTCACCATGCTACTAGAAAGCTACAACCTAGCTGCCATTATTGAAACTTTATGGAATGAATCCCATGACTGAAGTGTGGCTATTGATGGCTACTGGTGTTCAGAAGGGACAGGCAAGGAAGGAGAGTTGGAGGAGTTGCCCTCTACATTAAGAAATGGATAGAGTGTGAAGAGGTATCTGAAGAATAGCTACAAACAGGTTGAAAGTTTATGGGTAAGAAGGGTAAGAACTAGAGACCGAAGCAACAAAGGGAACCTTGTGGCTGGTGTCTACTACAGGCCTCCTGATCAAGAGGAGCCTATTGATGAAACTTTCTTACTCCAGCTACAAGAAACACCACACTCATAGGCCCTCCTTCTGCTGGGGAACTTGAACAGCCCCAACATCTGCTGGAAAAGCAGCCTGAGACTCCTGGAGTGCATTAAGGATAACTTCTTAAGCCAGGTAATAAACAGTCCTACCAGAGGGAATGTGATACTGGACCTGTTGGTCATCAATGCAAGTGAGCTAATGGGTGACATCAAGACTGGAGGCAGCCTGGGCTGCAGTGATCATGCACTAGTGGAGTTCGCAGTCCTGAGGGATGTGGGTCAGGTGAAGAGTAAAGTCAGGACTCTGCATTTTAGGAAAGCAAACTTCCAGCAGTTCAAGGAGTTAGTCAATAAACTAATTGTCAGATTGGAAATTTATGAAAGAAAATAAAAGAACACCAAGCTTCTGGATGAATATGGTACACCAGAAACCTGATAAATGGCTGATGGTGTTGATAAGAATGACTTTTTAACAAAGTTTTCTGGCAGCCCCCCTCCTCCCCATCACATGCAGCAATCCAATGGCAAAGCAGAGCTGCAGAGCCTGATTAATGCTGCGCTGGTTTCCTCTCATATGTAACCATCCTCTGCTTTTCAGAAGATGTTTGAAATGGTTCGGTCAACCTAATTCAAATGTGTGTGTGGAAAAACCTATGAGAAGTAATAATTTTGAGGTGAGGCAGAGTTATAACTCAGTTAATGCTGGCTTTATGCAATTAAAGCCTTTCTTTACAGTGCTGGGTCCAATGAAATTACTGAAGTTTTTCAGCCTGCAGTAGATGACTTGCAAAGGCTACCCAGCCAGATGCTGCTGAGTGGATTGGTAAGGGCTGAACACGTACATCACACCCCCTTCAGTATACCAGCTAACCCCTTACTTTGTTGCAACAATACAGCCTCTCCCTGTTCCTGCTCTTACATCCATCCCGATATAGCTGTGGTTTTGCTCATCATTTGCTCTCTTCTCAGAATGGTGGGGAGGAGGGAACACAAGGCTCCCCTTGCTGGGCTGCCAAAAGCAGGGATTTCTTTATGGCCTGTGTCCTGCTTTTGATGGAACAAACCTGGAGGAAGTTTTCTGAAACTTCTTCCTTTCATGTGTTTTCTCACTGGAGTTTATCTTGTCTGCTGCTGTAGAAACCGTGTTGTACAGATAACAGTGAAGGATGATTCGACATTTGCATATGGGAGAAGTAAAACATCTTTCAGGCTAGTCCAAGAGATCTCTGAGCTCAGGAAAACATCCTACTCTTTGTTGGTCTGGTTAGCCAAGTCTGGCTTATAATGTTGTATTTAGAATTTCTTTTTGCATGGGACTGGCAAGGTTCAAAATGTACTATAATCCTTACAAATACTTACCTGTTCTTGGTTTTCTTCCTTACAACCCTTTTATGCCAGATTTGAGACTCTCTGGTCTCTCCCTGTGCATTCTTGTCTCCCCTGAGAGCCATACTCTGCCTCTGCCCGCAGCTGCTGCAGCATGGTACGGTGCAAAGCATCATCCGTCCTCCAACCCAGTGGCCACTCAGGCTCCCTCCATGACTTTTCGTGGCTCCTAAGATATGGCAATTTGTGTTCACATGTGGTGGATGGGCACACTGATTTCACCAGGGCTCGATCGCCACAGTGTGAATCTGACAAACACTGTGTTCACTGCAACGCAACGATACCAAATCTTTCAAAGTGAAAATAAATTAGCCTGCAACTTCTAGGCAAACAGGCTTGATAAATGGAAGTTTTAGTCAGCAATGTTTGAAATGAAATCAGTAAAGTGTGTATAATGATGGATGAGTCCAGAGTTTTTTTATTAAATACAATATCCCAAAGAAACGTAGGGTGCTATTATAAATGAAGTGAATGCTAGTTTAACTAAAACAACTCTTGTTTAGAGAAAAATTTTGGGATTTATTATCCTATTAGTTGCTTTTTTTCTCCCCTTTTTTTGTAAGAAGCAGCTCTCAGGGTGTCCCGGGCAGAAAGTCAAATTCTCCATTTACCCAAGATGTTTAAAAAACATCCTCTTGAAAGTCGAAACTATAGAGTTTTTGATGGGACAACATAAATATATTTGAACTGTTGTCAGTACAAACTAGGCATCTCAAAAAGTGTAGCACATCTCCACTGGACATAATATTATTAATGTCTTTGAAACAATTCAGCATTTATTTTTAAATAGCAAAGAGGTTTGATTTGCTTCCAAAAGGAGCTGTAATCCAAAAGTGTCTCCTATTATAATATTTTAAATGACTGAATGTACAGAAAGACAAACACAGCATTTTTTGAGGCTCAGCTGACTGAAAATTAATTTGGAAATGTTTGCTGGGAACCAGTTTGTGTTTTGTTGCTGTTCAGGTGTCAGCTTAATGCCTCTGCCTCATTTTCAGATTAAAGGTATTGGGTTTTATGGGCCCCACAGCCAAATACCAGTCTGGAATGGAGGGTGAGTTACAATAGTGCTGCGGGAGCACAGGTTCTGCTCTGCCCTCTTGCACCTTTGCAAAGATTAGGTAGGCCAGAAATGTCCCAGACACCCTGACGAAGATTGCCTCTAATGCTCCTAGCCTTCCAGGACCTGCTGTCCTGACAGGAGTCAGTCAGGAAGGAACAGGGCAGGACTAACGCTTGAAGCACAGAGGTCTTCAGCTACCTCCCACTGTCCAGACGGTGTTTTGGGAAACAGGATGGACTGGGGCAAGCTAACCTAGGTTGGATCACAGTCTCTGCTTTCTCATCTTCCTCTTCTGTCTTCCCTCCCCGTCTGATATGAAAAACTGGTACCGAAATAATCTGCTTTGACGAATTGTCCCAATCTGACCCAAAACTTCAGAGTTCATTGCTGCACAATGCTGGATCCTGCTGCATGTTTTGAACAGTCAAGTGTTGGATGGTTAAAACAGTGTCAGATGGTTAAAAATGGTCTTGGATTCTGTGTCAAAATATTACCAGTCTGCTTTCACCATAATGAGCACTGTGAACTATTTCTTACTAATGCTATAGCAAAAGAAAGGAAAACAATTCAAAAACTCACATGTAAATGACTAAATAAGGCTTGCAATGGAAGGACTGTTCTTTGTCCTTTTAGCTCTAAAGTATGCCTGGGAAAACTCCTGGCTTGAGAGTAATTCAGATGGCTTTTGAAAGGACAATTCTAAGAGAAAAGACAAGTTAGCTGGCAAGAGCAGAATCTAGTTTTTTGACTCAGTCTTATTTCCTTGAAATTGTAAAAAGTCCTAAAAATCATCTAAAAGGAGAAACAGAAGAGCAGAAAGATAACAATTTAGTTTCTTTTTCTGGTGCTGCCTTTTCTTGCAGCCTTATGGCAGATGAAGTGCTCGGCATAGGTGGTTTTATTGGTAAACCTGAGCCTGGGGAGGAGCTCACGTGCAGAGTTGCTTGGGGGCTGCTGACACAGGTGGGTGGCAATGGGTGAGTATCAAGCCAGTGAAAATCCTTCAACGTCTTGGTGGACTGGAGAGCTGACAGGACGCAGGGTCGTGCCTCCTGTGTATACTTGTGCTCCCAGAAACACAGAGTGAGCAACAGGGAGTGTCAGCTTTCAGCCATTAACACTAATCAAACACCTTGTTGTAGCTTTAGATGTAAACCTTCTCCTTAGCAATGATGCTTAGCCTCAAAAACCGTTTGTGTCACACCTGACTTCCGTTCCCCAAGATAAGTTAGGCCATGTCTGAGCTGGTGGACCAGCTCAGTCGGGGCCCTGACCCACCCCAGTATCAGTCTGAAACCTGGATGTGCCCCAGTGTCAGGTTGCAGAACACGGGCAGAATGGAGCAGTGGCACAGCTGGCCAGGTCCCACAACTGGACTCTGCTTGGTCAAGAGCTGCATTTGTCGCTCAGTTGAGATAGCCTAAGAAAAAAACTCCTTGCATTCCCTGCAAGGTCTTCACGGCCTGGGTGGTATCTCCCAGTGGTTCCCTGGGAGTCAACACAAGGGACTGACGCCTGTGCCAGAAGCACTGTTCACGTGGACCTCACCAACTAGAAGCTGTCTGGGCTGGGTTTTGCAGCAAACCCCCTTTTTAGCAATCTCTCCTTAAAAGGATACAGACACACAGAATAAGACTTCAGGCAGAAATCAAAGAAATGAATTGCACCCCCATAGAAGACTTTAGTAGGAACCTCACCCTGAATTCAGATGTCCAGCAAATGAGAACGAGGGCAAGCCCAGGACTATGCTGCCGGAGATCACCTCCTAAGACTGAAACAGCCCTAACTTCTCATACTTGGCCCAAGAACTGTCCAAGCTTTTTAAACTGCAGCACTAGAGAAAATACAAAAAAAAAAAAAAAAAAAAAAATGGCCATTAGCTGGAAATAAACAAGGAGACAACACAGTAAAAGTAGTATTTTCCTGTGTCCAGACTGGGTCACCTGCCTTTCCTTTATCCTCTTAGGATCTGGAGAGAGACACCCCAAGATACATTGCATTAGTGGCTATGCAGCCAGCCCTTGCTGTCGCTGACGGCTCTGCAGGGCTGCTGAGAGCTGGCCCGGCTCCGCACAGGCACCTGCAATTCCTGCTGCGTTTTCATTCCTGCCAGGCTCCAGCAGCCGTAAGGAGCAATTCCCATAATCCAGCACATCAGGACTCTCAGCTCCAAGGTAAGCAGGTCAGAATGGAGCTTGGGTTTCTTGAGCACTGCTGACATATGCCCATTTTGGAGCAATAATCCTCAGCTCGAGGCCCGTGACTCAAGCTGTGCCTCATCCATCTGGCACGTGTGCTGGCCACTTTGGGTGACTTCCTGCTCAGGGCTGGTGCTTGCACTTGCAGGGCCTCTCGGGTGGCAGGATCCATCCTCATTTTCCTGCCAGGCAGGAGGGGAGATTGGCAGAAGAAACATCTTCTTCTACTCCGGTTTGGCTGCCAAGGAGAGGTGCAAACCTTGCAGCAGAAAGTTGTGCTGTTCTTCCTGAGGGAATTAAGAGAGGAGGTGGATAAGCCAGCCTGAGAAGGGAAATATTTGTGCTGGACAGGAGATGCCACTAGAAATACAAGGCCAAAATTAACCACTTGCCTTGTGCATGAAGTCTAGCAGTTTTCTTCCTTTTACATGTGGCATCTGCGCAGTAATAACAAAATGTAGTCCCTTTCACAGATTAATTGAAGTACTAGTTAACATGTTTTTGTTTTTTTTTTTCTTTTTTTTCTTTGACATTGGTATTAAAGTGTGATTTGGTGTGAAAGAATTAACCACATGTGTAAATATCTCAGCAGGTCATACCAGCAGGGAGGACCCCGAGCACACCTATCTCCTGAGAAGTGTCGTCAGTCTCATTTGCGATTAGGGACACTGAGGCAGGGCAGACTGCAGCCACTGTGTTCAGCCTGATATCCCCCAAACTCAAGTGTCATCTATTTATGGCCTGGCATGGGCAGGATTTTACCAGCAGACACCAGGACCTCTTGGCACTGAAGCTCAGAGACAGGATGGCTCAGCTGGGGAAACCTGGCCAGGGCTAGGGAGGGCTTCTTTTTCATCAGGGGTCCTCAGTCCTGGGACAGTCCGCTTATGCTTTTCTCTGGAACAGCTTCAAGACAACTGACCAACTGGATTTTATTCAGGTAAATTTTGGTTAATTAGCAAATTCTATCTCAAAACCAGCCAAACCCAGAGATGATGTTTTCACAGCCAATATCTGAGCTGTTACATCCACGGGGGACTTGGGCTTTTCCATATAGATGAAGAGGGAATTTAGCAAGCAGTTCTTCCTGACACCATCACTGTCACAACTGCTTCCTGGGAACATCCCCACACTAACCGGGAACAGGAGGATGGTGAAGAACCAGCTTTAAGAAGAAGATGTGAGAATCCAGATATGATGGATCAGCATGCTCTGTCAGGGTTGCCTTCTTCTATTTTAAGGCTGAATGAAAAGAATCCTTTTTCTTCCTTTGGAAATAGTATTCTCAAATAATTCCCAGTCCACCTATTAGGAGCTCAACCCATTAGCAGTCTACGTGTTTCTACATGCTTCTGGCAAGCTTTAGACATCTCTGATCAAGACAAAGTCTTAGTGAAAATTTGCCAAAGCTGTGTGTCTGTAATCACATCACCGCATTTGGCAGCGGGATTGGTACATATGGCAGACTTCAAAGATTTGGCAAAGCAAGCTCACCTTCAAAGAGAGTGCTCTGAGTTACTGGAAAATGAATTCTGTTTGACTGGTGCTAAGTGTTGCGTTTTTTTCTTACAGCAATAAAACTGAATCCAATTAGAAGTGAAGAAATGCATTTTCAAAGACAATGATGAACAAATGTTTATAGGATAGCAAACTCTTATAGATTAAGTTGCCAAGTTAAAGCAACCCAAGGCAAAATGGGCTATTAATTCAGCCAGGCCAGAATTCATGCTGCCCTGAGACTCATTCTTCCATCAAATTAACCCCTGACGTTTCCTCTGTTCAATTTGACTGCTCTGAAATTTGTATTCTTTCTGGAACACTACACATCCATATGAATAAAAGCTGCATCTTCTCTGTATCTGTACTGCAGGTAAGATAGTTTAGAACAACACTATCAACACTGGAATGTCAGGAATCTGAAAGTTAGGAAACACTAGAATTAAAGTTGCTGCTGAATTGTTGATCTGCCCTGCGCTCATACATACCAGGTAACCTCCAGTACACTATTGCGTACACCTTTTCCTAAGGAATTCTTTCTTGTGCCATGCAGCCATGACACAGGTGGAGGGGCTGAAGCCCCGCCTGCTCACATGCAAGTTCTACATTATGGGGTGGGTGCAGGTCCTCCTCTTTCTCCAATCCCCAACCAACAGCTGGAGCCCAGCCCCTGCTTTAGCAACACACCACAACAGAGACACTTGTGTGTGGCTGGCACAGACCCGGTGGGGATGCTCCAGCCTGTGATAGCTGATTAAGAGGCTCAAGGGAGGACTGAGACCTCTTTTCTTTCTGACAGCAAACCTGTGCCTGTTATTAACTTAAACACTTAAGTTAATGCTCAAACCACATGTACAGTCAATAGGTCTTCTACAGGATGAATCAGGATACTTCATGCAGGGATGCCCCCTTCTGCTAACTTTCAGGGATCCTAAACTAATGAATCATGATGGTGTCAGCAAAGGGATAACAGGGGGGTGCAAGGCAGTTCAGCAGTCAGCAACCCAGACAGAAAATCTATCCTCTGACAGGCATATTCCACTCTGTGTGGGATATACACACACCTATATGGAACAAAGCAGATGTATGGAGTGTCCTCTGCCAGAACTTCAGCATCCACTGGACAGATGTTTGGGAGCAGGGACTGGTGGTGTGCCTCAGTGGTCATGCAGAGTCAGCTTCTTCAAGCTCACAGCATCTGTAAGTCCAAAATGGTCACAAGCACTCCATTACAGACACCTTCTGTAACTTTTCCTCTTCTTTCTTTGAAACTAGTGATGTCTCTGCTTGATTCAGCAATTGCTTTTCCTTTCTCATAGGCTATATTCCTTTCTTTAGCTTTCCATGGAGGTTCTCTTTGCCTTTCTTGTCTTCTTATGTCTTGAATAACTGCAGGGTAAAAATTCCTTAGTCATTATTTTGGAAGTGCGATGCAAATATGGGTTACTTACACTAAGAGTTGATCAAGTGTACTGCAAGATACTTGGTCTACAGTGCCATTGACCTCACTTTATTTTAATGCTGTCACTGTTAGCCATCTATTCTAAGAAGGTAATCTAGGCATTTCCTACTTGCCCACAGTAATACCAGCTATTTAGTAGTTGGGAGATCTTTCCAAAACAGCAATTACACAATCCAAACACTAGCAACTTCTGAATCAAAACAAGGAATGATTGCAGGGTTCTTTTGCATGAACTGAATATACATTGTATCCTGTGGTTTAAAAACATCTGTTAGCTGGGTTGTACACACTGAGGATACACAGAACACATGGCACTGTCATTTGCATACAATATGTCACTGCTGTATTAAGAGTGGAGAAAGATCACAAAAACCTTGAAAAGCCAGCAGAGTGTAAGACGACAGCTGTATAAGTCATGGAGAGCACTGTGGCAACTCAGTAAACATTAACAAAACTGGGAAATTTAGAAGGGCACTTGCAGTGAGTTCTCAGTAAACTAGCAAAGAGATGCTAGCCATGCTCACAGTGGGCGGTGTTAAAATGGCCTCGGAGGGGGATCTATTGCCTTTGTGTCTTCTTTTTCCACTATAGTGCATGAAGAAAGCTCAAACAGTAGTTTCAGGTCCCTTCCTGTTGCCCTCATCTTTACCAACACATCTGGCCTTTAGTGGTAATAGGTAATTTTTAACTATCACCAAAAGCCTTCTTGTTCATGGGAACCTTGTACCAAAATCTCCATATGGCAGTGTCCCAAGACATCTAGCACAGCTCTCGGAGGCCTTATTGGGATGGTGAAGTCCAGGGGTAATTCACAAGTGGAAGACGAGAACTAGTCTCCAGCATTTCTGTTTCTGGATAAGCCTGGGCTCGGTACAGCCCCTCGCCTCGGTGAGCCCTCGCACAGTTGGCTGCAGCAGCTCTGGCTGACTCACCTCCTCCAGTAACCAGGGATGTGGGTCCCTACATCCTCGGCACCAGCACAGTTATGCGGCTGGCCACGGGATATATCCTCAGCTGGAAGGCTGCAGCTGAACTCAGGAACCACATACTCATGAGTAAACACTGTTGCAGCCTTGCCAAGGCATATAACTCAAACAGTTATGGAACTGGTCTGATTTAAAAAAAAAAAGAAAAAAAAAAGAAGTTTGTTTTGCTTGGTTTTCTGGTGTGCAGGCTTTGGTGATTCACCCTTTTTCTGTCACTCTGATGCTATGCTTTTCCTCTGTGCAAAGATTCTTCTACCACCCCATTTCAGAGCTTAGACATTTGTGGAAAATACCACCTCCTCTGAAGCCAGGAGGGCTTTTGCATGGGGTATTGCATTTTCAGGAGTTGGGGTGACAATGCGCAGCTCCAAGCCTCGTCACCAAAAGGCATTTGTTGAGCTTTTCCACACATGACAGTCCTCACTGAATCTTTGCCACAGCCAGTTTTACCAAGTCACTTTTTGAATTAGCTGTGTACATCACCTTGAAGAAGATTGTCCACCTGACTTCCTTTTGATATAGGGGAGGGAGGGGGTATTTCTGGTTGCTTGCTGCGCCACTTGAGGTAGATGGGGAATCCCTGAGAGCAACAAAGCTCTGCTCAGCCGGTTTTCTCCTCTCCCACTTTCTCTGAGCACATGCCTGCCTGCAGCAACTTCAGCTTAATTGATACCAATGGGACTCCAGCTCCTGCTGACCACAACCACAGCTCCAGCTCCAGAACTGGGGCCTGAAGTGGCTTGTGGCTGAATCCATGAAGGCATCTTGATTAAACCACTTCAGATTTAGTACAAACCATAATTTGACAAAGATTTGTGATTTTCTGAATTTGTTAGAAAAATCCAAGACCAACACTTGGCATTTGGGTTTATAAAACAATTATCCATGAGAGTGACTAACCTCCCAGCAATGCCCGCAGGGATTATTTGACATGAGCATATGCAGCCTATGGTGGTTACGTGTCAAAACAGAATCCCTGCAGCTGATAATGGGGTAAGCACAGTATGGTTGAGGCCATTTATAACTTTAGGCAAAGCATTTGAAAAGGAAGCTTACATCTGTTTAAACTTATATCTTGAGAGATCAGGTGTGGTAACAGAGTTAGTTGTTCACCAGATCACTAACATCTTCAATTCAAGCACAGTGATTTTGAAGCATGTAATTTGTTCAAGTAAAAAAACCTACAGCACTGTTAACATTAAGTCTAATGACCAGTCTTATTAAGCCTAATGCCTTAACTGGCAGCGTTGATGAGTTTGGAGGATCAGATGTTTAAAGACTCCATCGATTTGTGGAGGTTCAACTCATACCGCTGCTGACTTCTTTTTACAACAGGATGGTTCATGCCCTTGACTCACATCACCAGGTGCAGTCCCTCTTACACCTCTAGGCTCTGCGTACAGCTGGCTGCTGCACAGTATGATCCAGGATCACTGCTTGGGGAACAGCTTTAAAATCTACTTGCTCAGCAAATAGCTGCCAGGAGTTGGCCAAGAGGAAACACGAAGGGTAGAGGTGTGTTACAAATCTGGCCCCTTTCATGTGGCTGTCCAGGAGTTAGCTGCCGTCCTGAGTCTCCTGCAGGAAGGTGTTACAACCTCTGTTTCAGAGCTGGCAGGAGTCCCTTCCTCCTGTCAGTGCGTGGGGAGGTGGGTCATGCTGCACCACTACCAAGGCACACAGCCCTCGTTTTGTTTCACATAAACAGTCTTTCGCATGGTTTGTAACATGCTTTTGCTTCATTTTTGCAGAAAATGCCCTAAGCAGTAGAGCACTGCCACAAAGTCACGTTTCTTCTCTTGCTCCATTATGTCTTCAATGGATCTGAGGACATGGTCCTGAGGCTCAGGCATGCATGTCCTCCTCCAGCTCCCATGCCTCTTGGACATGCCTCGATCTTATTCACCATGGCTTTTCCACAGCCCAAGCAGGTTTCCTGCTCACCAGGCTGGTATCTCACAGAGTTGCTGTTCCTTTTCCTCTGATGGAAGTGGAGGTCAAGTAGCTTGAACCATCCCAGGTACCTGAGGGTGGTATTTACATATGGTACGCTCAGATCTGGCAAACAGGGGCAGCCCTGGGCACTCATAGGGATGGAAGTTTTGGCATCTACAGAACCTGAGGTTTTCCAAGTCAGGCATGTATGAACTTCAGGCATCTCTAGAGCTACACAGCAGCTGAGCGATTTTGGCTCATCTCTGCACTGAAATGTGGAATCATAGATTCACAGACTCACAGAATAGTAGGCAGGAGCATCTCCAACTAGATCAGGTTGCTCAGAGCCCCATCCACCCTGACCTTGAACTCTTCCAACGATGGGACATCCACAATATCTCTGGGCAACTTGTTCCAGTGTCTTACCATGCTCATTTCTAAAAAAATGTCTTATAACCAACCTAAATCTACCCTCCTTCAGTTTAAAATCATTATCCCTTGTCCTGTCACTACAGGCCTTAATAAAAAGTATTCTTAGCCTTTCTTATAAATCCTCTTTATATATTGAAAGGCTGCAAAAAGGTCTTCCTGGAGCCATCTCTTCTCCAGGATGAATAACCCCAACTCTCTCAGCATTTCTTCACAGGCGAGGTGTTCCACACCTCTGACCATTTTTGTGGCCCTCCTCTGGATCCAATTCAACAGGTTCCTGTCTTTCCTGTGCTGAGGTCTCCAGAGCTGGACGAAGGACTCCAGGTGGGGGCTCACCAGAGCTGAGTAGAGGGGCAGAATCACCTCCCTTGACCTACTGACCACACTTCTTTTGATGCAGCCCAGGATATACCTGGCTTTCTGGGCTGTGAGCACACGTTACCAGCTCATGTAGTTTCTCATCCACCAGTAGCCCCAAGTCCTTTGCTGCAGGGCTGCTGTCAATCCCTTCATCCCCCAGCCTGTACTGATACTGGGGTTTGTCTCAGCCCAGGTGTAGGACCTTGCACTTGGCCTTGTTGAACTTTATGAGGTTCAGATAAGCCCACTTCTCGAGCTTGTCCAAGTCCCTCTGGATGGCATCCTGTCCCTCAGGCATGTCTACCACACAGCTCAGCTTGGTGTCATCTGCAAATTTTCTGAGGTGCACTCAATCCCAATGTCTATGTCACTGATGAAGATATTAAATAGTATTGGTCCCAGTATGGACCCTTGAGGGACACTGTTTGTAGCCAGTCTCCATTTGGACATTAAGCTGTTGACTGTAACCCTTTGAAAGAGTCCATCCAGCCAATTCCTTATCCATTTAACAGTCCATCCATCAAGCCCATTTCTCTCTAATTTAGTGGAAAATACACATTTTCCCTTCTTGCATGAGGCCTCAAACCACTGAAAAAATATGCTGTTAGTATAGATGGAGCAATGGCAATCTCCACTACCCCAAAAAGTCTCAGCTGAGTCTGTATTATATGTACCATCCATTATTACAATTTCAAAAACTGACATCTGAATCTATTTCTAGGAAAATTTATAGGTATGGTACCATGCCTATTCCTCTTACCATTGTTGCCTGCCTCATAAAAAATATTCCATAACAGCAATTTTAATTCAAAGTATGAACTCATAGAGTGAGGAAGGATATCTGAGTCTGGTCCTGTGTCTGTATGTTTTCTGTTTCCCTTTTCTCTGCACAAATTCCTTGGGGTTTGGCTCTGGCATAAAAAATCAGCACTAAAATTTACTTACACTGGCACGTTTATTTTGGCCTATTTTTCTTTTACAAGAGAAAAAAAATATTTTTCTGCTAAATAGTTAGGATTTTGCCCACTTTCCTCAAGAAACCTAAGCAACTAGAGGCCCAGTCCTACAAGGTTTCTCAAGTGTCATCTTCACTTAGACATAGTTCCCTGGAGACAAGGGGAAACTTGCATGACAGAAGACTGTAAACTGAACCCTGAGAATGGAAATGTAATTTTTAAACAAGCAAAACCAAAGCATCAATGTGGTTGACATTGCTTCCCACTTTGGATTATGTATTGTATATAATCCAATTTAGACCAGTCAAGGAAGGCAAAAGACTTTCGTGAGCCAAAACCCAAGGAAGGAGAAAGCCTAAATCCTGTGAGATTTTGTTTGTATTTCAGAAACTAACCAGAAAGGAAATGCATTTTAAAAAACCAAATTCCATTACTTAGAGCTGACCTGTGATTCTTGCAGTCTCCTTACACCCAATCTGCATGTTCCCTCTGGCTTGCACGCTACCGTCTCTGAAGTTCCTGCTACTAATCACTACAATATGGAGCCTCTAGCCTCAATGTTAATATTAAATGTAGTGGCTTTCAGCTGTAGCCCTCCTAGCATTAAGAAAATAAAACCCCTGCTAAAAGCCATTTTCAGCCTCACATCGGCAGAGACCACAGGGACCACCAGCAACTGTCTTGTACTGAATTTTGATCTGTTGCTTTTGCCTTTCCTCCTCTGATGTGTATTTTCACAGGGTTTGCAGCACCAGAGATACCAGAACAGCAAGTCAATCTCCTGCAGGTTGGCAGCCAGGCTTCTGCAGTGCTCAGCACCTCCTTTGTGATTCAGCGTTGGTCCTAAGCATTGCCATGGGTCTGTGCGGGGCTGGCTGTGAGACAGGCACTATGAATGTATACAGCCACGGGAACTGGAGGACAAGGAAGACCAAGAGACCTATACAAGGTGGCTTTTTCCATTTCAAATGTTGCAAGAGTAGTTTTCAGACTTTGACTCTACTGAAAACCATGTCCCCACTCAACACAACCGCTTTAATAATGAGACACAACTTGCTTTTAGAGACCGTAATCTGTAGAGGAATTAAGGCAGTGGGTTGATTGACATGGATGATGTGCAGCTGTAGCTCGTTCCACTAAGTAGTTAAATAGCACTGAGGATTGTAGGAGAGGGGGTTGGATGGAGGAGCAGCAGCAGTGTGGTCTGACCTCTGGAGGAAGGAGAAACAGCATGGATAGTAGAATCTGACTGATGGTAAAAGCCTTGTTGTAGCCGGCTGGTTGGTTTGTGCTGCAACAATTGGTGCCTCATGTGAGGCCAGCTGAGTTGGACTCTGACTACAACATTAATCCTTTGTGATGACTGCCAGTCCATCACGTTCGGTTTAGCACTTTCCCTTCTCCATCACCCTTCTGACATGATATTCAGCTATTCCATAAAAATCCCTGAGCACTCATGATGACGGATAGCTCAGAGCTAAGATGGAGGCAGGGGAGTGCCTGAGCTCTGGCTCCATCAGATGCCGAAGTGGTACATCATGATGTGATTGAAAGCTGGAAGAGGTAATTTTTGATGTAGGTCTGTGCTGGTACCTGATCTGTTTTCCAGTTTAAAAGGGAAGGGGACACCTCAGCTCACCTGAATGCAGAGGGTTTGATCCCTTTCTCACGGTGGGTGTCAGCTGCGGCGCTGAGCAGATACATGATACCACACATTCACAGGCATAGCTTGCAGTCTACCTGTCAAAAACCTATTTACTGCAGGATAGCAGCAGTACACGCTATCCTGCCACACAAGTAACATAAGAACAAGTCTGTGAAGCGGAACCTTTCCCACTGGCATGGAGTGGGCTTTTTCTTCTCTGTCCTCCCCCCCTCTCCCGTGGCTGAGGGCGGGATACAGCCCTTCCCCTTGCACAGGCTGTCAGATAGGCTAGCTGCCTGAGCATCTTGTTATACTTTCTTGGAGTACTTATTTAATGAGATCTGAGAAGCAGGTTGTGTACCTGAAACATAGCTATTTCTGTTCTGGGGTATATTTTAAGAACTATCATATGCTCCTCTATAGGCACAATTTCAGACTGAAGACACGGGGGGAAAAAAATGAATCAGAGATTGGAATCCAGCTTGATACTTCAAATGGAGATGTGCATAGCAAGGAGCTGTTTTTTCATGTTTGCCTCCCATCAGTTCCTCCCACTTACCACTGCAACTGAGACCCTTGGTTTCTCATCAGATGCTGGCAGCCGAACCAGTGGGGCTGGAGTATCTGTGTTCCCATCTGGTACCACTCCTGCACCAGGAGTTCACAGGATCTCTGCAGAAATGAACAATTTCCTGAGTAGTACTGTCCTCTTGATGCAGCTTTCGCTTGTCCCTGAAAGCTTTCCAGAGCTGACCGCTGTGTGGGGCCCAGGGATGATGACAGGGCAAAAGTTACAATGGGCACCCAGGGACCCTAGCATGTTTGAGTATTGTCATAATATTTTAAGTAATGATAATATATGTGGCTTAATCTCAGGTGGATGAAGCGCAGAGAGGAATACAGGTGTGTGCAGTCAGGTGTGCAGAATAGGGCTCCTTTCTCTCCTGCTTAGAGCTGCAGGATGGGACCTGAGATGTGACAGGGTGCTGTGCAGGCCTGTGGTGGCACCAGAGAGAGATGCTGGGCACTGCATGGGGATCACGTCACTCAGTAGTGGAAGAGTTGAGTGGATCAAGGCTGACAGTGAGGAAGAGGAGAGAAACCAGCCCCCCTCAGCTCCCTGCTGGATCACACCTCTCTGTGCATCTCTGTCGTCGTGGACAGACATCCCCTCAGTAGGCAACTGCTCATTGGAGGCTCTGCTGCTGCTCGGCTGTTCTTCACTACTCCTGGGAAGAGGAACAGCTTGAGGTAGAACATTGATGCCTACTTCTAGGAAAAGCAGGCAGGTTGCCTCACACAGAACTCGCTGGAGTATTAGTTTTGCCCTAGGTCTCAAACCAATCTATCCACTGGCAGACCTGTAGGGGAAGCAGCCACCAGTAGGTAAGCAATGAAGGGCACCTTGGCAGGGCAATACCTTCCCCCATGGCACCTGTAGTTGAAGGAGGTAATGTTTGGCCACAGCTTGTACCAGTGCAAGATAACCAAAAGAGATTCTGAGCTCGCTCAATGCACGTGTTGAAGAAAGCCAGATAACAGTGCACATTGAACTGACTCAGTCTCCCTACAGATTTCCCATAATTTTGGCCTCTGTTCATCCAGCTGTTCCTCTGACCGTGTGGAGAAGAGGGCTACAGAGGAAGGCAGACCTCAAAGAAAGCCCTCTGGAGTCCACTGTGCAGGCAACCGTCTTGTCCTCGTGAAGGGCTGGGTTTGATTCCCTGGTAGATCTCTGTCCCATGACAATGTGATCCTACACGGCTGCGGCTGATGTTCCCCCCTCATCCCTGCCTGGAGTCTCCAACTGCTCTTCTGCTCTGTTGCCCAGGAGGCTGAGTGTTTCTGCCAAGGCAGCTGCTCCACATGAGATCTGACACCAAAGGAGGAGGGAATTTTATTCCCATGAACAGAAAACCCTGTGTAAATTCAGGAGTGCCAGGAAGGAATATTCTTGGCTTGTCTTTCATCTGCACTGTAAATTATGTATCTAGTGAGTGGTGAGTGGTGGTAGGAGGTTGCATCCAAATCCTAATCAGCCAGAAGTATGGTCACAACCAATAAACTAATGAACCCCTGCAAAGTCCAGCCTCCCAGGAGGGGTCAGAGCCTATTTATACCGAGTGAGAAAAGACCTCTTTTTCACAGGCCCTGGAACAGCAAAAGCAGGTTATTCACTGCCACTTGCTTTCCCCCTGTGGAGCAGGGAGGAAGAACAATCACTCCCTTCTTCCCTGTTTACACAGCACTAAAATATTTAGGGTTAAAATGAAGCCATTTTTAAATTAAGAGTAAATTAGGAAGGTACTCAGCTATTTGGGAGTTTGGGTTGAATTTAGTTCCTGTTGGATTAAAAAAAAAAAAAGGGAAGAATAGGTTTGAGAACATTACAATGATTTATTTGGTTGAGATATTTGTGAAATTAAGCATTTGGTTTCAGAACAATATTTTCTATTTGAAATGTCATCTTTAAAAATTTTAAAAGGGATTTTAAAACAGGTCTTGCAATTTCAAAAGGAAGTAGATCTTTCTTTTTGAAGTCAGGGGATCCATTTAAAGTTAATCTCAGATGTCTGCTTTTTCTTTTAATTGGTTTGGCAGGAGCTGGATCCATGATTTCTGCTCCATTCCACTTCTCCTTAATTGCCTATATCACTCTCTAGGCCAAATGGGCATTATTCACTCAACCAGCTGAGGTCCCTTTGGACTAGACAGGAATCAAAAACATTTCTGAAAGAATATTATTTCAATTTCATTTTTATGAAAACGAAAATTACTGGAGCTCTTAGGTTTCACTGTCTAGTAAAGCACATTGAGGATGTTGCAGTGACCCCAAGGTTACAGTTTGCCTGATCCATTAACAGGTAGATTTGGCTAAGGAAAAACCTTAGGTCACTGCAGATTCAGTGTTACTGATTGTCACTGTTCCAGAGAAAGCAACTTTCTCTGAATATATTTCTATATATAAGAAGTCAAGTTTTTTTGACGGCCCTGTGAATACTTCTAGTCATATGTTGAAGAACCATGGGAACGCAATCGGATCTATCTATCTTGTGTTCAGCTGACTTCTTAGCCAGCAAAGCCTGCTTGTATCATCATTGGCATCAAAACCCCAAATGCTTCCTAAGCCTTTTGAATGTATCAGTTAGCACTGTAGTCCAAAAGGGTTGCACTTGCTTTCACACTTACTTCACTGGTCTTCTGTTGGACTTGGAGTCACCAAAAACTGAAGTTATTTCTTCACTGCTGTAACTCTGTTGCATCCTGTTAACAGAGACTATCAAGACTTTGGATAACAAGAAACGCACAGTTATGGCATTTGCTATGGTTGGCAAAATTCTGTAACCATTTGATCTCACAAATCTATGTCTGGCCTCGTAGAGCTCTCCTCTGCAGCTCAACCTTGCTCTCCTTTGCATATGTATAAAAAAAGTTTAAATTCTGCCTCATGAAAAACAGTGGGAAACCTCCTATTCTGTTCAGAAGTGAAGATCTCTCATGCATTTCAAGGAGAAAAACGCCTTCCTCTTTATAGTTTCTACTTCATGTTAACTAATATTAAATGATATCTAATAATATTTGACTGATACAGTGAAAAAGAAATAGGGATCAGGTAAATGATTGCATATGAGCTGTAGCTAGAAGATCAAATGTAACCATGGCATGATTAAACAAAACCTACATGGTTTGCAACTGCCAAGTGGAGATGTGATTTTTCATACTGAATTATCCATTTGTTGGAAACTGAGTCTAGGCACATTCAACCAATGAAAAAAGAAACCAATGAAAACATTTTTTAAAAGGGATTATAAGGAATTGCTAACACTGACCTAGGCACGTGATGGATCTTGAAGTCTTTAAATAAAAGCATCTTAATACGAGAGACACCTTTGTTTATCCAGGGGTTTTTTGCTTTCTGAAATGATACTTTGAAATTCTCAGACATGCATACATAGATCAGACTAAATACTAAAGGTGCTTTTGCTTTTAAAGCTTGCATTTTTTTCTAAATAAAATCACTGCTGCATGTGCAACTTTTGCTATATTTCTGATCATTAGAAATTACATTAATTCTTGATTGTCAACTTATGCATTGTACAAGAAAAATTTATAAAATGTTTCCAAACTTTTTGAATTTACAGACCTGCCATGTTAGACAGTTTGTGAACACACAGTGCTACAGGGATGGGGAATAACACTGCAGATAGGGTTGAAAAGATAATCCTAGTGACTTCATGCTGTTTCTACATAAATTATTATCAATACTTGGGAGTCATATTCTATACGGTAATGCCTCCTAAAGTGTTTCTGAATCTTCATTTTGACCCTTTTTTGCCCATAAACTAAACATTTTTGCCCACAGAGTATCCTTTTATCTTTTGATATCTGACCTTTCACAAAGAAAAACTTAATAGTGTGCTGTTTATGCATTAGGGAATGTGATGCTTATCACACTTCCCTTGCTTCCCTATTTTGTTGGAACTCAGCAAATGGCTCCCTAATTATTTCTTTGAGTTAAACCAGATCGTTTTCTCATATGGGGATGGGTCAGTCTAAAAGCCCAAGCAAGTGAAATCTTGATCCTTTGGGGGCAAACATGGCTTTCACAAAGAAAATGTAAGAACAGTAGCAAGTTGTCATTGTCAGTATCAAAGTAATCATTTTCTCCAGGTGGAAACTGAACATTAAATCAGTGCACAGAAAAGCATTAAAGAAACTGGTATTTTTCATGGAAAATCTCCTACCTGCAAAAGCTGAATCTTAGACAGCTCAACAAAATACCTTGTTGTCTTCTGTCCAGAAGAGGAATCACTAGAGAATTAGTAAAGTTAGGAAGCCTGTGGCAAATGAACAGCTCATACGCAGTCTGAGATTGCAGGTTAAAGGAAGGAGAGCAATTCAGAGGCGCTGGTGTGAGAATGAAATGGGCAGGCATGAGAGCAACCTGGTGGGCTCCAGTGCCAGCCAAGTTCTCCTCCAGCCTTGCTCTGGGGGACCAAACACATGAACGTGTGATGTTTGGCTCCCCCCCTTGGTGGGTTATTAGTGGTAAGGGAATGGATCCGAGTTCCCTTTTGTTCCTTACTAAAAGCAGATTATTAGAATTGCCTTTCCCTACGTAAATTATACACCTGGAAATAGTTTCAGCTTAAACCAGAGCATTTTGTCCAGTGATTCAACATAAAGCTATTTCTTCCCTCTTTAAACAAATGGACTCCACTTTTGTTTTGCTCTTGCTTTCTCTCTTGGAACTATCTTGCACTAGTTTCTATGACCTGTTGTTTCCCATTATGAATAAATTGGTTTTCTTCACTTTAGTTATCCCCTAATCCCTTTTAGGCATATGATAGTTTTGGAACTTTATACAGTGTCTCTGGTTAATGTACCTCTGAGAAGTTAGATAAGGCTGATCCTTATTTAGCCTGCATTCAGTAGAATTACATTGAGCTATTTTTGGCCAAGTGCCCTTTTAATTTTCCAAGCTCTCAAATGGAGTCATTTAAAGTATAAAAATGTATGTACATCTTTCCTCTGAACTAAATGGCACTCTTTTTCTTGGCTTAATTTCCTTTGGAAGTAAAAGCTATACTATGCTTCACTGGTACCAACAATCAGTAATGTAGTGTAGGTTGCCAGACGTAAAGATTAGATAAGTATTTGAATTTCCAGTAGTGTTTTCACAGAATTATCTATATGCAGCTCATATTTTGAGAGCCCAGCTGGGCTAGCAACACTAATTATATTTCTCATCTAAAAGGAAATTATTCTTGCTAGAATGGAGGGACTTGAATTCTATCTGGTGTGTATTTATACTTTTAAAAAATCAGCCTAAGGGTCAATATTGAAGTTGGTCCTGAATGTATTCTAGAACCTGAGATCCCCATGAAGATGCAATATTTACACTGCACAATTTTCTCTAAATGGCCCAGAATGAAAAAAAAAGTGGCATTTAGTTTCTCCTAACTGAATTTTCCTTCAAGGTGAACCTATGATCTCAGTTACTCAATACTGGAATAATAGTTACTTTTGAACAACAATGAATTCTGCTTAAAGAGGTAACCATGTGAAACTGGCCCAGGCTGCCTCAGCAGAGCTATTCCTTGAATGCACTGACTCATTTCTGCAGACTGAGGACAAAAATAGCTTTTTACTCCTGTCATTGTAGGAAAGCCAAGGGGCTGGAATCGATTTCTCTTCTGCATCATCTATTTTGAATGAAGTGAAAAATCTTCATTTTTAAAAATGTTTCCTGAAATTTACATGTTTCTCAACAAATCTGTTACAAGTAGTCAGACTTTTCCCCTGCCTTCCTTTTTATAACTTTTGTTCACCAGCTGAATTTTCTCAGCCTCATTCTTCCACTAGGAGGAAGGCGCTCGTACAATTTTGTATTTATAACCCAAACCTATTAATATCTCACTTTTTCAACAAAACCAATAGTAGAATTCTCTTGCTGGTCAAGCCAGCTCGTGCAACTTTCAAAGAAATGCCAGTTTGGGCTCTTTCAGAGGGGATACACAGAAAGATCCTTGGGTTCCAGAGCTGAAACCTCAGCAATCATAATTTATAAAGTTCTCAATTATTAATCTTGTTATGAGCTTATGTAATGGTTAGAGGAGTGCTTGCCCAGGATAGAAGAAATGAAGTCTGGTGGGTAGGGGTCATTTTGCCACCCTGAGAGGTACAGGAATGAGTCAGTGAGCAGGGCACTTTGCCACTGTATCTCATCTGCTTTTTAATCCTTCCAGCCAGACCTGCTGCTTGGTGTGCGTGCATGGGAGGCATGAAGCTGTTCTTCCCCTATCCGCATGGGAGGATCAGGAGCAATGAGAGAGTGTCAAACAGTACCTGTGTCTTTCAGGCTTGTTTTGGCCAGGGGCACTTCATTTCATCAGGACCAGATGCATCAGGCACAAGGTATTTTTTTTCTTGCCACTCTGCCCCTTCATATTGCCTCCAATCCCTCTCCTCAGTGAATATTTGAAAATTCAGAATTATACAGCAAAACTGTGTAGCTGAGCAGCTCGTGAAGCTGCGACCACCCTGGGCTGGGGATGCCAGTGCAGAGTTCATGCGGGCGCTGATGAACAGCCACAGTGTTAATGCACCTGGTGCTTTTCACTGGGACTTTTGTGCCTTGACCTCAGAAAGTTTCAGTGCTCTTCAGAGGGTGTGTTTGTGTAATCAGGAGTGTGCAAGGGTAGGAGGTGAGACTGTGTCTCTTTATATATTACTTACTTATTTTTACCCGCTTCCTAAGTCTTTCACCAGAACCTCAAGGGATCATTGGTTTGTTATAAAGCTAATAACTTGTGTGTCTTTCCAGTATTTAGGTAAGTGGAAAAGAGCCCATTTTCCTAATCTCATTGGCATCTAGATTGTATTTTATGGATGTTATCATATGGAACTAATATTTCAGTATATGTCAAAAAGACTTTGCTTAATGCAATCCAGCATTGCTGATTATACTGGCCAATTTATAAACATTATGAAACAATTAAGATGATACATATGCAATATGAATATGGCATAAGTAAAATATGAGCTGAGCAACACGATGGTGCACAGACTATTTATGGGACACTCTTTGCTAGATACTTGACTAAACAAAGAGGGACAGAGACAAAAGAGCTGAGAAGGTGGTTCTCTGTAAGCTGGAGGCTCGTGTACGTACAGCACGTTTCAATGTGTACAAGAGGCAGCAATGTGCAAACGTCCTTATCAGAGCTATCCCTTCTGCAAAGCCTTGATGAACTCCTACAGAAAATCCGCAGGCGCGCAGTTTTGCCTTTCCAGCTCCGTCTGTGTACTTGAGGCCAGTGCTAAAGCCATAAACACTGCTCAGAAAAATTTGGTAGGTATTGCGCTGTTGGACTTACGGAGGAACATGAGTTTACCAGGCTGAAGACATGGAGACATGAGAAGGGATCTGCCCTGGGAAATTTTCTGGGTATGGTGGGAAGCAAGGTGGCCTGTGAGAGGAGGGTGATGTCGCTGGGAGTGGGACAGCCCCTTACCCAAATCAGCGCATGTGGGGCCCTCCCAGCAGTGTGCTGAGTTTCAGTGCCAGGGGTAGGGGCAAGGAGAGAAACACAGACGCACATGCACACAGCCAGATCCTTTGTGTTTGCCCCAGACCCTTTCAGGCAAACATGGGCAAAGCTTCCAAATAAAGCTACGGGAAAGGGCTTACCCCAGGTGGTTTACTTACTAAGTGCCAAAGCAGTAGTTTGCCTGCATTTAATAGCCTAATGGCTTTGGTGGCCACTTTTTCATATGCTAAAGGACAGTGGCAGAGTAGGTTCCCCAGCAGCTACATGGCAAGTTAGTCCAGTATCAGACACTTTTACAGGGCCAAAAGTGGAAAATACTGGGGTCAGAGAAAGAATAGGCATAGGTAGTGTGTCAGCTGGTAAATGATTTGACAAAAGCTGATGAGGAATCTTGCATGTGTGCTCTGTGCAACAGTTTCAGCATTGCAAGAACCTGTTGTCCCATGCATGGTACCTGGCACGAGTTTTGCCCTGGTCCCATAGCGCTGACTGGCACTGCTCTCCTGCAGGCACTAACAGTGCATCTCAGCCTAACTTTACCGCTCCTGTTTCTGCAGCCCTGCAGTAATTTCGTGCATCAAAGTCCTACTGCAGTCACTCCCCCTCTTCACCTTTGTTGCCCCACAATCTTGTGGGACTCCAAAAGTCTCTCACTTCATTTTCCTTTAAATAGATGACTTCTGGACATTCAGCTGTGAGAGGGGAATGGGATTCTGGCAACTTTAATGAAGTCCAAGGGTATTTAGGTTCAAGTGATGACAAATGAATGTAATTAATATATTAAAGTATGAGTCTGTAAGTACTCCCACCCTCAGAGTAGTTTTGCTTGTTTTTAAAGACAGTTTCAAAATATAATTCATTATGTGATCTGAGGGGATGTCGAGCCAATTTCCACTTGGATCCACGTCCTAAAGGACTGTAAAGAAAGTGTTATTCTGCCTAGCACCAGGGATAACGCGTGCTTCTCAAACTAAATTCTTGTGAATTGCTTTCCGGTAGCCGTACTCAAGCAAGCAGCTGGTTGGACTAAAAGCTCCAGAGAAGGAATCTCTGAAGTCCCAGATGCTCATGCAGTCAGATCTGTCCCAGCTCTTTGTGGCAGTCACTGCTTTCACTCAGATGCTGCTTTTGGTTTAAAAATACTTGGTCCTGGCACCACCAGCCATGGCAAAAGACATAATTCCAGCTCTAGATTAATAGAGAAAGACAATCCACACCACTAGCCTCCTGTACTCGGGTACCTGATCAAAACCATTGAGGTATTACCACTTTCTAGTCCCAAACTTGGTCCCAGTGGCTGTGTTCAAAACTTAGGTACATTTTTCAAAGAGAACGAGGACTTGGATTTCACTTCAGATCTTTTCAGGATTTTCTTCTTTGATCTTTAGGGTTGGTTGATCTTTGATCTTTATTGATTGTTATTGTCTGCTCCATTGATTGACACATTTACCACCATATGGCACCATGTGTTTGGATTGCACAAGATCTTTTGCTGATGGAGACCTGACATACACACCTTTTACCTTTCTGGATTTGCCTTTTATTTCATGGATCTCAGGTTAGTCAAAGCACATGATTCAGAGGGTGAGTCAGAGCAGGAGTCTGAATTGCCCTCAGTTTCTTCTGTCTCCAGAGATAACTTACAGAGCCTATGCCAGCTGGCATCCGACACTGATGCAGTAGCAGTAGTACTACTGTTCTGTCATCCACAGGATAGGAAAATTCTCCTGATGACCTGGAAAATTACAGCAGAGCAAAGCAATACTTGTTAATGTATCTGTAGTCAATGCTATATTTCTACACGGAGAGGTATTAAAGCACTAACCACTCAGTGAGCCTAAAACCAGGAAGGATGACTGTTTAACAAAAGCAACACTCTTTAAGAGCCTTAGGTTATTTTAAAACATACGCCATGCTCCATGTGTCTGCCATCTTGCCTTACTCTTTTGTTGGGAACTGTTCAACTGAATTATGTTTGCACACAAAATCAGAAAATGCAAACTGGAGTAAATGGAGCAAATATTTTAATTAAGGTTTCTTAAAGTATATAGAGTACAAAGTACAAATAGTCAATAACTGTACACGCAGTTCACCTGGCCAACCAAATTTAAAAATTAAAAGTCCTCCAAAATTTTCACACATCATGCTATACTTTGTGACCAAATACTGTTTATATTGCAAGTGCTTTATACCACACAAAGCTAACCTGCTTCAATTAAAAGTCTGAAAATGCCTCCTGAAAATAGCTACAGGGATTTCAGTAAGGAAATCAACATTACAAAAAATGCTCCCCAAACAGTAATAATTGAACTGTATCTCTCTGGTCAGTTGTAAAAATAATGATTTTGCATTTCCCAATGAAAATTAAAATATCAAGTTCTGAGGTGTGCACTTATGATCTAATGAAATGTTTACTTAGGCTCGTAACAAAACTAGAAATAATAAATGCATGCAATTTCTGAAAAACATGACTTTGAGCATTCTTAATATTTCATCAGTACTGTTTATCCAGAAAGAAATATTGGAAAGCCTTTATCGTGGAGACAGCAGGTGTCTTCATAAACTCTTGGAGCCAATTGCAATATACAGTCTGATTGCAGGACAGATTTTGTTTCTAATTACAAGAAAATTATTTATAACTTCACTCTGGAAAGGGCTTAATAAGACTATCCCACCCTTCCCAGCCCTGTTGTGCCTGCTTGCTGTAATACGTGCTCCATGTGATATGAGCAGGCAGTGACCATGCAGCTGCACAGCCCCTCTGTCACTCACACCTGGATGTGGCTCTGCAGGTTACAACTACATTAAAATGATGGTACCTGGCTAGTATTTTCTGATTTGTATCAGCAATCTGATCTAGAGATCTTTTCTCCAACATAAGACAAGCAATGAACGACCCAGTTATTTGCTATGTCTACTGTAGTTGAATAGATGTGGCAGCTGTCTATAGGACAGATGACATGCCAAATCCTGTTTCTATACACTAATATCTTTCAAAAGATTAACAACTCAATTCACATTTACTGTAATGTTTTCTTACCTTTTGGGGTTTGGATTTTTTGCAGTTGCTGCTAAACCCAAGCTTTTGATTTCCAGCAACTGGGACAAGTACGCTCCTCCATTTGCAGAAAAATTCAAACTCCTGACTGAAATGAAAATGGTTAATATTTGAAATTTAGTTTAGCTCAGACAAAGACTAAACTAAACCAACGGAAAATGTAAAAGCCATGAAGTTCTCTCTTAATGAGACAGCTGCCAAGGTTCTTGGATGACTTAACGAAGGCCTGCCCACATGGAGGTGGATTCACAGTCCAGAAATCCCTGAGCCTTTCACTGACTTCGCCAGGGCTGAGGTCAACCTTTTTGCAGTGCTGCCATTTCTTCTGCTCATGCTTTGTTTCTAAGCCAAGTTATCAACAGAGGCTCATGCTTACATCGTGCCACATGGAAACTGTGGTTCATGCGTTGACAAGAATTTAGCTGTAGTAGAGAAGGAAAGTAAAACCTGCCCTCTCATCCTTTTGAAGCACGTTGCCCTCCAGGCAATGGAGTCAAATGCCCTGCTTTGTCAGATGATTATAAAAGCTGCCATGCTGATTTGGCAGTTTCTCCTACTTTCTCTGATTTCCCTTGCTTCAGAGAAGGGCAGTGGATGGTTTGGTCTGTTGACTTGGGCTCTTCCAAGGAGGTGGAGATGTCCCCAACTGTGCAGATTTTCTGGGGCAATACCTATCTGCAATCATATTCAAGCCCTGCAGGACAAATTTCAGATTTGTGTGATTTCATTACGCTGTCCTTGAATGTTTCCCCATCACCCTTTTCAGATATACAGCAAACTAAATGAACTCCAAGCCGGGACACGAGCCTCCCTCATTCATTTATATGCTGTTGGCTCTGTGCAAACAGCACTAGCTCTGTAGTTTTGTGAAATGGACTCATCTATCACTGAATGTGATGTTGATGATACCACCACCCTTTACTTGTATTGGATGCCTCACAGCTGTCTGATCAGATAGATTTCTTGTTCCTCTGGCAAGGCTTCATGAAAGGCACAATGCTAAAGATGAAAGGTCGATTTTATATAATGGATGAAAACAATGAATAGCAGATTAAACTAGCTTTCTGGCAAATGGTACCATTACTTCCCAGTAAATAATGTCATGAATTACTTGATGAACAACAGAAGTTGTGAGATAAAGAAGATACTCATTAAATGATGGAAAATTAGGCAGCTTTATAAAATCAAAATATGCCTTTAGTATTCTTTCCACTATGATCTAGTCCTTGAAATATTTACCAACAGGTCATTTTAGCTAGGCTAACTAATGAAATCTGCATATGAATTTAAGCTAAATTGAGTCTGCAGCAATAGCATTGTTTCTAGATTTACGGGAATGTGAGATTGTATGAGGGGTGCAGCCCCTTCCAAGCAGCACACCTAAAAGACCTTGAGCATCCCTTCATACTCCAGCCTCTCCTGAGAGCCATCCTCACTACTCGCAACACAGCTGTTCTAAGAGATCATTTCAATTTCTGTTTGCAAGTCAAAAGCATCTCCCCTGCTAGCAAGTAAGTAGAGAAAGTTTCTCTATAGAGGTGGGAGCTTTTCTGTGGTTTTGCTTCCAGGGGAAATTACAGCTGGCATGACTGCTAGCCAGCACAACAGGAACAAGTCTCTTCTGCAATGGAAAGGAACTACTAAAAAGAGGAAAGATTATTTCTAGCCTAAAATACTCTATTCTGTTGTCTTTACAGAAGTAGTGAAGGCAAAATCAGTGGGGAATCTTGCATGAAGACTAGGAGGAAATACAATCTGGTCAAGTAAGAAAACATATTTAAAGTAACTGTCTTTCAAGTAACTCCTCAGCAGAGTTTGAAAAATCCTAGAGAGTATTTGTGACCATTGCTAGTGGTATGAACAGAAGAAAGATGCTCTAGAAAGCACTTCTAGCAGGCATAGTGGATGGTTATAAATGTAGCCTTTCAAAACTGATCTTTTTTAAGCTGAGAAAGGAGTTATGACAAGTAGTTGCCAGTAACCTTGAGGAGGCTCAACTTAGTAGCCCAGCAAGGTTCGTTCCAGCCCTGTCTCAACACTTAAAGCCGCTTTGCTTAAGTGTGATTTAGCTTTTTTATTTGCTTTCATAAAAGCTTGTGCCAAAGGGTTTCTGTTTGCAGAGATGTGTGGGGAGTGGCTGCTGTGGATGTGCATGTATGTGTTCCCATGTGCAGGTACTGGCAGAGAGGGCTCTGTGTGCTGGGCTGTGTCTTCTCCCCTTTATCTTGAAGTTTCCGTCACGAGGCAGAGAGCACAAATGGGAAGTTGTGTGTTACTTAGGAAGATGGCAACTTACCCTGGAAAATAAACCAGCAAATAGTTGCAGGTGCACCTCCACCGCGAGAGATGGAGGTGACAGCTCAAAAGCATTTGGCTTGCACAGTGTGGGTGTGCTACCTACCTCTGGTATACCCATGAGCAAAGATTTTGGCAAAGCTGGTCAGAGCTGTGCACATGCAAACCAAGACAGAGTATCATGAAGACCTATACCCACCTCTTGGCCACTCCACCCCTCCTCTGTGCTCTCATGCAGGACCCTAGCCCCACAATAACATCCTCTTCTCAAGCCTTTGGCTGGTAAACACCAGCCAGCAGTCACAATCTGCTAATGAATAATCCCGGTCAGAACAAAGGGCTTTGTTTCCTGGGCAAACAGTGCTGGAGAGTGTGCTGAGACTCCCTCTCCCCCACTATCAGATGGGGCTGCAAATCAGCCGAAGATGTTAATCTGACAAACAAATATTTATACAATATCATTGACCGTTGCAGCCCAAGGTCACTGTGGAAAAAAATAACAGTGATTTTTTCTAATCATCTTTTGCTTGCATTGTCTTCTTTAGAAATTACAACACATTTACTTTCTAAATTGTTTTCAAGGAGGGCAAGGAATGAACCACAGAAATACACATTTTGCAATTATAATTCATCTCCAGTGTAGCCAGATTTTGATCCAAACTGGCCTCCTTTAATGTTTCCATCTTTTTCCATCTTTCCTGAATAAGCACAGATCACAGAAAGAAGGGAATCTGCTTTTATTTGTTTCTTCTTTCTGGCTGCAGTAGAGACCTCTGTTTATTTGTTTTGGAATATATAATAGCTTTTCTTCCTTATGTCTGTTTGCTGGCTTCTGCTTCCTCAGGACATGTTACCCTCAGCAGATGCACAGAGGGTTTGACTGCTGGGAGGACACTCACCAGGATGTCTGTTTGTATCATCTGTAAATCTGTACCTGGAGCCCCTTTCCCAATTTTCTTTCTGGGACCCACAGCACATGTGGAGGAACGTGGCTCATTCCATTGACTAAACACCATGTCGTGACCACAAGTGTGGCAAGATGTTTTTCCAACTCCTCAGCAAAGCCCTTGCATTGCCTACACAGATTTGGCAACTGCCACCTGATTTTGCATGCCTTTCACCCAAACAATTTACTTTCAGCAAATACTTTCATTCTTACTATCTGCATTCACACTCGCTTATCCTGTCTAGAGGTCCAAGCTACAACAGCCCTTTGACACAGATGCTGTAAAATTTAAGAACAGGACACTGTCTTTGTAGCAAAGAGTGGATTAACCTGTGCAGGAGATGGCTGGTCATCTTGCTCCATATGGGAAAATCAAGACTTTCAGGCTTGGTCTTTGGCTATCTTGAAGAGTAAATTCTGGCGTAAGTTAGACTTGGCTCATGTGGCAGTTGTTTCAAGAGTGACTGATTGTGCCTGTCTCAGACAGCTACCAGAGGATGGCTCAAAGTCTTTGCTTGGAAGTGCCTGTCTTGTTTTAGTGTCCAGTTTAGACTACATGGCTACCTTCTAGATGGGTAAAAGGAGGTGAGATGACTCCTGCCCCTCATGGCTTGCCCACAATTGGATGAGAGGTGTGTGTGAAAGGTGGGCATGGCACCAGGACAGCCCAGATCATGAGCCAGCCTCCCAAGTTCCAGTTCATCAATCGTTCTGCAGAGAGGTACACCCTTGAGCCCCCTGAGGAAAATGTGGGCAGCCATTGTCACACTGCAAAAAAGGAACTTGAAAAGTCAGTAAATAGGTGAACTTGCAAAGTCAGGCTTAATCAAGTAAACTTGACTTCTGTTACTTGTTCTATCCAGACATTTTAAAATACTAAATTCTCCACTTGATGTTTTCTCTCAATTACTCTAAATCATTAAAACTATAAAAGAAAAGTCTCCACCAATCTGGAAACAATAAATCTTAGTGCTGGAACACTAATCGGGTTTCCAAACACCCTCCTAAATAGCACTTAGTTTGAATTATGGATACTAGCTGCAGCTGCACTCAAATAAGAACAGCAAACGTGGTTCCATCTCGCTGGGACGTGACTGCAGCTTCACAGTTTTATCACTGAACTGAGAGGTCATTTCTAACTGCCGGGTTAGCAAAGATCTACCACTGTCAGCTCGGTTTGGAAATGCCATCTGCATCAGAGCTCGACATGAAAATAAAGCGTGGTCTCCTGGTTGTGCCCATTGCAAAATCTTTTCCATAATCAAGGCCTGATCTACCTGGGTTTCCATCCACATTGGCCCTAAAATGCTGGATTTTCCTAGCCACTCGGCACAAGATTTACCCTAGCACAGTCAAATTGCATCTGTTTGAGAGTTCAGCCAGTAACTCTGTGAGCTGTCAGCTGTGTAGTAGGTTTGCAGTACACTTCACCACGTAAAATGTGCCACACGCAGTAGAATGTAATATGTTCTGAAGAAGTTCACATCTATTTGTATGTATGCAATTCAAAATATGTCAATGGAAAACAGTCAAGACACATCTTTCATGTAACTTTCTCTGCTTTTATGTATTCTAAAACCAGGTTTGACATAACGTTTTATCTGGAGTTATTCTTGCTGCACCCTTGAGGGTTTGTAACTCTGCTTTTGTGTTTCATCATTCAAAAAAAACAAAGGAAAGAGTTCTCTTTCTTAAACTAATAAATAAATAAATAAATAAAACATTCTTAACAAACTCTCGTTAATTTCTGGATCTTACATACTGAAAAGCAGCAGTCCTTCAACAACTCCAGTGTTGCCACAGCTCTTCAAATGAAAGAAAAAAAATATTTTAAATCCTGTTCATTTTTCTCTTCTGCTGTGGTGCTACCCAGTCTGGCTCAGCCTGGGGAACCTCTAGCTTGGATTACAACAAGCCCTCCCGCATATCACTGCATCATTTCTGAACTGTAAACAAGAACTCGAAAATGCACTCACAGTGCAGCTGTGCTTGTGGCCAAACTTCAATGTGCTATTACTTTAATTTGACTCTTATGAGCACGAACAGATTCACATCTTCAGGCAGGAAAGCACCCCATCAGTGGTTTCTTTGCTGTTGATTTGTATGCATGCCTCCGACTCTTGCTGTGACTGCCACAGCCAAAAGGAGAACCAGATCTCCATTTCACTCAGCCTTGCATAAATAAAAATATCATTAAATGCTATTTAAAATATGCTACATTTAACAAATCGGCATGAAATCCCTCACAATTTATTGCACTTGGCAATATTAATAAATGTGGTCTATATTCTATAAATCAAGAACATGTTTGCTGGAGGTGTGTGCACTTGAAATCACTTCTACCCAGAATTCTGCTCTTATTTCCATTAGGAAGTGTTTTCTCCTGTTTTACTGCATACATGTCTATGGGAGTGACTACAAGATATTTTTTAGTCAAACAGTATATTTTCTCTCCTCCTACCAGATGGGAAGTGCTTTTTCCTCGTTGAAGATGTCATCTTGTATTGATTATCAATCACGATAAATACATTATAAGGGCTTGAACTGATTCTTTAGAAAAAGAATTCAGAAGACAGAACGATGGGTACAATTACATGTTGCAAAATGCTTTGACATTTGCCTGTGAAAAGCCTTTGGGTTATGTCAGTAATGTAATTTTCTTTAAACCTTACATACAATAATTTTATACTAATTTCTTATTTTTTCTAATTTAAAAGGTATATTTTAAAGAACTGTCATGAACCACAGAGCTTCATACATTCAAGATGTGTTGGTAAGTGCAGAGAGGTGTGTCAGTCTATGACTGACATTGATGTCCCAAATGTGACATTTATGTGATACAGATCTACCTACAAAAGCCTGTGGAAGCAACTGTTTTCTGCCTGTGCATAATGCTACAGCTCATACATACCAATCAACAAAAGGAAGGAGCATGCCACTCACCGATTTTTATCCAGGTATTTGGTGTCTAACATTTCTACACCTTCTCTGAGAGCCTCCTAAGCCAGTAAGCCGCGATATCCTTGTAACCGTGAATCCTCCAGCCCCCTAGAATCTCAGGTGGAAGCATTTGTCCAGACCACCCTTTGTTATCCTTGAGCCACCAAAACCCCAAATCATTCCTAGAGCAGACTTGGCCCTTCAAGGAGATGAAAACAGACATAACTAGGAAGGCAGCAGGATCTCCTGGGGTACAGGAGCCTTTGGTTCAGACAGCAAAACTGAACCAGAGAAGAGTGGATCTGCTGAGATATATCCGGGGGTTCCAGACATCTTTGGAGCAGATATTATCATTAGCCCATGCCCATCAATCAGCATAGAACCGGTGAGGGGCATCAGCAGAGTGCTAGTGGAAGGTCTGCATTCTAAATGCAATGCAGAACTGGGGGCTGATCCTCAGGCTCCCTTACTGGAGCAAGCTGCAGCTCACTGGAAGCGCATTTCTCTGCTATAACCCTGAGGCTCTGCCTCCTGCTGCTCCCATCCAGACCAGCTGGCTGACACTGCCTTTGTACATCCAGAGGCAAGTCTGAGTTACACGGCAAAACTTAAGAATCAAGATGACAGACTGCATTACTGTATCTAAGTGTTTTAAATATTTTCTCTTACCATGAAAGGGCATTTTATGTTCATTGTTAAAACTGTCATGACTCATTTTTCTAAATTTGTGGGTTTAAAACTAAGCCAACTATTACACTTGCTAGTAATGGGTATGCTAAACAGGTTTCACTTCCTACCTTGTCCTTTCTGTTATGTATTAACATTCTTACCCCGCTTCTTCATTGATAACACTGCAAATGTGGTATGATGGATCTGTTGTCAGGAGGTTGTCACTTGTTCCAGTTTCATATTTCTCAGATGAAAAAATGTTGGAGATCAGATTATGTGCTCTCAAACACATGCCCTCCACCCCCTGTGCTTCTTTATAGCAAGGCTGATTTTGACTAGCTGACCTCAAGTCAGCAGAAACCTTGCATGTGCTCATATTTAGGTTTCAAAAGGGTTTTTTATTATTCTGCCCTTGCATTCTCTTCTGTATCTTGCTTTCAAACAGTGAACAATACAAATAAAACATTTTTAATTTACCTGATTTATTTTAATAATCATAGCTACAAAGAAGAACAAAGACCATTAATTATATTAAAAAGATAGATATTTTTGTCACCACTACTTTTTTTGGACATGAAAAAGATGATCCTGTATCACCTTTGCTACTGTGTCACACCCCATATTTGCAGTAAGCGTTGCATGGTTTCAAAAGAGTCTTTTTACTCAGCACACTTCAACTTCAGATATGCAGTTGTCCTCTCAAGAGTCATGTTTTGCCTTTGTGAAAGCATCATGAGCATCGCCACCGTTTACTCATCTCACTGGTTAATTTCCCCCTGTACTCACACCATTTCACGTTGGCAGTGGTGGGTGGGATTTGGACCCATGGCTTATTTAGTGTGAAAATATTGGCATAAATCATGCTGTCAGAATGGAAAGCAAGTAAAAAAATAGCCCTAGGAATTCCCTGCCTTGTGAAAAAGGCTGGGGGAAAGGTAGATGGTTTTCATAGTTACTAACTTCTGAAGTGAAGTGGAGCTTGACAGAAGAAAGTGTTGGGTCCAGGAAATATGTCCACAGTGAAATATGTGGATGTATGGAAGGACTGGACATTCTTCCCAGATAAACTTTCTTCCTAGATAAACTTTCTTGATATTAATGACCATGTTTTTAGCATTAAATGACTATTCCATCCAGATTTGGGACAAAATCCAGGAATTTTGTTACACTGAGGTATGCATTTAAGTGGCATCTTGACCTGAGGCCAGAATTAAGGGGCTCCTTTGACACGGCTCTGTGCAGTCACAGGGAGGAAGAACGCCTTGCCTTGGATGCTTGCCCTCAGAAACACGCCAACACCCAGCTACAAACCTACCCTCCTCTTCCAGGAGCTCTTTGCTGAAACGTATCGGGTGCTATACTAGATAAGGGCAAGAATTTCAGGGATTTTTTTCAAATGATTGAAGAAGTTGCATCATCGCTCATACATCATCTTTAACACGGCGTGCTCTGCCAAGGAAAATCCCACACAATCACACAAAGGCAACAAGCAAAGCAGCAGACATGAGCAAACCCAGAATTCCTGAATGCCTGCGTTAGACTGCTACTGTTGCCTGCAACAGAGACTACATGAAAGGCCCTGTACGCTGATCCATACATTATTTAGACATCTAAGCTGCTTACCCTCAAACCTTCAAGGCTAGGTGGTGCAGAACCCAGGCTGCCTGGGGAGAAGGGAAACCGCAAGCACCGAAGCCAGACCCCTAGCCCTGGCCACAGTGCGCTCAGTTCACAGGTAGAAAAGGAACTTGGGAAAACTTCTGAAAGGTCTATTTTCATATAGGTGGGAAGTGATATAGGTTTACTTCATAGAAGAGTATTCTAAGAAAGAAAGGCACTTTCAGAGATTGTATGTAGTGCTATATATTTAATAAACATTGTCATAGTCCATATCTGAATCCATCCAAGTTACCGAGGGTAAAAATGGCCTGGTGATCTAGTGCAGCGTTTAGAGAGTTCATCTGACAAGTGGGAGCTCAAGGTTTAATTCTCTCTGCAGCTGAGGGATGCCAAGGTTCAGATCTCATCTTTCTTACAGGGCAGGCTGGGTCATGGGATGGCAGGCATGCACTATCTCACATGCCAAGGCCATGTTGCTGGTCAGAAGACTTGTCCATCTGCTGTGGGGAGGGAGGAAGCGAGAGCAACTCCTTGGCTTTGTCTGCTGGGAGTTCAGCCCTGGGGCTCTTTGTTTGCAATGGAAATTCCATACTCAGGCATTTGTGCAGAGTAATACTGAGAAACAGGTCTGGGAGAAGGGCTAGAGGGACCAAGGCTAGTCTGACCAGCACGAGTGCCCTATGCATTGCACAGTGGAGTGCTCCCTGCCCAGTGCCACAGCTAACACAGAAGACAGCTGGAAAGCCCAGACAAATGTGTTCACACAGAGGTCTCCGCCCTCCTGGGTACACTCAGAAGCTTGAAAAGGCCTTCCAGAGGGGATGTACTCCAGTCCAAAGCTCCAACACAGGCAGAAATACGTACCTTTGTCATCCTGATGGATGTTGGTTTGGGATATCCTTAAATCGCCCCCAGCAAGAGACGTTCTGTAGCCGTCCCAAGTAATCTGTTACAAGGCTTCACTGCCTTGCCGACAGAAACATTTTGTTCTCTCTAACCAAACCTTTTCTTGCTGCAATTTAAGTCCATTACTTCTTGTCCCAACCACAACAGACAGAAAGAAGAAATTATTCCCTTGTGGTTGACAGAAGCCTTTTTTATCTTTGATATTTGCTGTCATATTTTAGTCTCAAGCTTTCCTCCTTCAGGGCAAGTAACACCAGCTTACTGAGTCTTCCTTTCCTGTCCTGTTTTCCAGACTTGATCTTTCTCGGGATGGAGTTCCTGGTTAATCCACATCAACCTTGAAGCATGGTACTGCAATGGGAGGCAGCAGTCCAGCAGAGGCTTTGCCAAAACTGAGAGTAGCAGAAAGAGGACTTTGTTAGAAAGTCTGGTAAAGGCAGCCTGGTAATGGTGGTCACTGTTTGTGTTTCTGGGTGCAGCACCGGATCGTCACAACCCAGTGTGCCCACTCAGTGCGTGATCCACTAGCAAGGACCCTGCGATCCACTGCAGGCAAGGTCCTTTCCTGCAGAAGAGCTGTCAAGCAAGTTGTTCCCCAGAGGCATTTCAGCAGCTGGTTGGCATTATGAAAAGCATTTCACAATGCTACCTGTTTAAAGCATCTTAAAATACTACATGTTTGATAGCTTCCTACCTTTTCCAGACTCAAACTCCAGTCCTTCCAGAATGCCAGTCCTGTCCTCCAGTGTATGTGAAGTCCCTCCGAGTTATGTGACAGCTTATTTAAAAAGCATTTGAGCGCAGCCCAATCTTACTAGTGCGTGTTAGCAGGGAGGAGACCGTAGACCACAGACCACACACTGCGGTTGTTCTGACATGCTCACTCGGGTCCAAGAGGTGGAGGCTCTCCAGCTCACCTTCCCGGGACCACTGTGCTGGTATATCAGCCTCCCCCAGAAACTGCAAATGAAACTCCAGTGCAAAGGGTAACCCTGGTTCACTCCTCACTTCAAGTCCTGCTTAAGGGAAAATGTGTGTTTGCCTTTTCATGTTTTCACTACAAACAGGCGTCAGGGGAATTCAAGTCAGGAAAAGAAGAATTAAAAATTTTCTCACTTTGTGGCCAGTGTACTCAGTATGTTCAAAAAAACTGGGGGGGAAGGGGGTCTGAAGCAGAGTAGGAGCAGCTTTGCTTTGTATGGTGGGTATGAGACACTAGATGCTTCTGAGAAGACACAAACCCCACACATTATCTCTGAACTCAGAAAGCTCTAGTAACATATACTTAGTATATTTAGTATTTTCATGTATTTTTTTTTTATTTCATTTAGTTTCTTTTAGTAACGTATATTTAGTAACTTCATGAGGAAAAAATGTTAGCTAAAATCTTTCTGACATACTTTTTGCCTCTTTTCTGTCTTCTTAAATTATTTGTAAAGATCAGTGAAGCTATTACTAAAGATCTACACTATGTGATCGCAATTAATCAAGCTTTGTTGTTTAAGCTGTAGAGTATCTTTCCACATTCAACTCTTCAGAAATTTGTGTCCAGCACTTAGAGCTTGAAGATAGATATGCTTCACATCAGAACTGGGAGGAATTGCTGAAGGTTCACCAGAAGCACCCAGTGGAGGTTTCTATTGTACAAATTATGCTGCTAGGCAATAAAATCTGAATCTCAAATCTGGAATTTTTCCCATAACACAAGACTTTTGCCTCTTGTCATTAACATTTTGAAGATCAGAACTAACACAAGTGAGGGACCTGGTATAACTAGGAACAGAATCATTCTCAGATTGTCTTTTTATTGACAGCAAAGAGAACTTTTTGTTTCATTACCTACTGAAAAAAATATCTAAATTCAAATTTTATTTATTTACTTTTACATTTTGACTTTCAAGGAACTTCAACAATGAAAGTTATTGTCTCACTTTTTCTATTATACTCCAGTTAATTAGGCAATTATCGCCCATTTTTTCAGAACTTAAAAATTAACCTTTCACGAGATTTCACTATATCATTTCAGTACCTCGCAATACCAAAATATTTTTAACTTCTGCTCTGTGACATAATGACTTTCAAGTGCTTCTTCGAGAAATTACTGAAATTATGTCACAATTTTAGTAAAGCAAGTAGACGGGGAGAAATGAGAATTGCCTAAACATTACAGTTAGTTAGAATACAGGCTAAAAGAACCCCTTTGATCCCTAAGTAAAATGAAGTATTTTATGACCAAGAAATGTATTTTTAATATAGCATCTTAGTTTGCATTCATAAATAAGTATTCTAGATATACAGTCCTGACTCAAGCCCTACCACAACATACCCAGGCATTCAGAGGTTCACATAAATAATGAAAATTAGAAACTATTAGGGTTTTTTTCTTCACCTTTGTGATTTAATGAGTCTGTGCAATCAGGTGTTAGCAGCATTATCTTGGGAGAGGTGATTCTGGTACTGTCTTTCTACTTAAGTCACCATAACTCCCAGGCATATACGATGCCCTTAGGTCTTAACCTAACCCAGTGCATGGCTTCCTTCCAGGCTGTTGCACAATGGCTGTGTTCTCAGAAAGACTTCTGCATGCTGCTTCCACAGGGGTATACTCTGGGACTACTGATGTTAGTCTGCTTCGTAAAACCCTTCAGTCTGAAGAGATTTAGTACATTTCAGTACTTTAAAGTGCATTAAGATTATTGAAATGACAAAAGCGTTAAAGGCATATGAGACAAACCCTAAACACTGTCTCCCAGTTTATTGTATTTTGCCTTGAATCTGTGATGTTGCAGGTTTATGGCCGAGAACTGGTTCAGAATTTGGACCTGGCTGTGGCCCTCCGTACTGCTGCAGACCTGACACACGTGTGTGCAATCATACACAACCACCTCCTCGATATCTCCTATAGCAAATCCCGTAGCAGTATTATTATAACCATACATAGCTACATATAATACCTGGAATCCAACCAGCAGCCAGACTTGAAGGATCATCCATAAAAGTTTCACATAGCTAAAGAGAGCAGTCAACCCACTCTTAATAAATTTAACATTTTCGCAGATTCTCTGGTCAGCTTCACGGTCTAAGGTACTCTTTAAAGAGACATATACATTTATATGCATGTACACGGGTCACCTGGAAAACATCCAAACCCTACTTTAAAGCAGTCAGACACAAATTTCTAAATGTATTAAGCAAGATCTGTGTGCTGTAGTAATGATATTACTTGCAACGCTGAAGATTTATTTGGTGTAGCGGTGGGTTCAGCAGAATTTCAGACCTGCAAATATGTCATAAGATAAGCGTGTCAGAGGCTGCGGGTATGTCAGGTAATTTGACTTGTACACCTATCTTTGTTCTGGCGTCTGCCCACTTGTGATATACACAAATGGTATCGCCGAGGGAGTACTGAAGATCTGACTGTTACTGGTACCTGTTAAAGTGAGACATAAAATGGTAAGTATTAAGTGTCTATCTGCTTGGTTTAGAGAAGTCAGGCGATGTATTTCTGGCAGGATGAAATACTAGCCAATGTGGTACATGAAATTGCTATCTGATACATGATTAAATGCCAACATGTAAGTTGAAACGCTACAGGTCTGCTTTACTGGATGGTTTCTAGCAAAAAGACGTTTAACAGTGGTAGGAGAAAATATGCATTAGGAATAATCTATCTGAAAAAGAACATACCACACGTTGCAAGCAAGGGCTCAGCTCAGAGAGCTGTCATGGGTAGCCTGCCGTGCGCCTCATTGCGGAGGAGGAAAACAAGGAAGCAGAAAACAAGTAGTGTCCTGGAATTAAGCATAATGTTGAAGGCTGTCACTCATCTGGGCTGAACAATATGACAAGAAGGCTTGCCAAAGGAGGAGATTTGAGGTTTTCTGGAATGCAAACCTTCATATAAGGCCAAATGTTGCAGTAACTGCATTACTTTTTCAATAATTTCAGTGCTGAACTCCCAGGTCCCAAGAAGGTGAGACTTCTTTTTTCTAGTTTAGGCTTTTTAGTTTAGGCAGACTCCAAATATGAGGAGAATTGACATAATGAAGAGTTTTGCTCAGCGTTTTTACTAGCCATCCATATTTCTTGTCTTTCTTTTCACTATGTTCCCTTGAACTGATTAGGGCAAGACAGTGTGCCTTGAGGGCACTGTTTGAGGGGCATCAATGATGCTATAATGCTATTAAAATTTAATAATAATTCATATATGGTCATTCCCTAATTGGAAAATTAGGTGCACATTGATTGATGCTTTCAGTTTCTGATGTCTACTAGGTGGCCTAAAGATTAAACCTATTTCCAGTGTATTTTTCTTCATCAAACCCAGTTTCCCAGCTATTTCTCCAAATTATGAAGGCACACTCCTACACCTCTTCCACCTTTCTTTAGTGTTTGCCTTCTCTAACCTACCAAGAAAATTATATTTAGTCATGAGAGAGGGAAATATGAGGTCTGATTGAATACAGGACAGGAAGATGAGAACATGTAAAACAATTTAATCCTAGCTGAAATTCTCCACATATAATTCCTTGGAAAGGAAGAACAGTCTATGTATAAATTAGTAAGTCAAGTTTAATCAATGAAATTCAAGCCATAAATTATTATACAATACTTTAGGATAAAAAAAAAATAATTCTAAGGTTTTTTTTATTTTTAACTGTATAAAATATATGGTTTCAAGTATCTTTTAAAAAAATTTAGGTTTATAAAAGGTTATTTGTCTTTCAGATTTTTAACCTCTATAGAATATATGATTAAAAATAAGCAATGAAAAACAGTTTGAAAGAGTAAACATGAGGTAATTTAATTAGCACTTAGAAGCTATGCCTTGTTCATGCTGGAGGGTAGCTTTCAAAGGTATTGCTTTCAAATCTTATTGCCAGTATTTGAACTGAAGTATTGCTGGAGGATATTTGCAATATGGCTATCTCTGTAGATGGATCTCACCTGCTCCACCGAGCTACACTGAAGGGAGTTTCAAAAGGGGGTACTGTGATTTACTTTTGTTAATTGAAGTGGGTAATGCAATAGTTTGCGTGTAGCGTTTATGAAAGCAGGATCTGAAAAGCTGAAGTAATTGCTAATTGTAGGGTGTTCACAAACCTCATTTCAGTCCTGGAGTCTGAAGTGGTCGGTGTGATTCACTGAATTGCTAGGGCTTTCTGGGATGGCTAAGGTCAGGATTAGGAATTAAAATAGGATTTGAGACACCAAGCACCAAAGGAATACTTTTACTGCAAAAGCCTACAGTCTCTACAAGGTCTCTGCTGACAGAGGTCGGTAGGGATTACTGGAATCTGCTTTAGCCGAAGGTGACCACTGGCATTTTTGGCAGTATGGGTGATGGAGATAGAGTCACTGCTGTATCTCACACATCTCCATGTAGGCTCTGGCACATAAAATAGGTCTGCAGCTCCCAACGCCCCAAACAGTAGCTCTAACTGTAACCCACCAACACTTTGTAAAAACACATGTGCTTGCCCCTGCTGACATAGAATCATGGAATAGTTTGGGTCGAAGGGGACCTTTAAAGGTCATCTAGTCCACCCCCACCCCATGCAATGAACAAGGACATCTTCAACTAGACCAGGTTGCTCAGAGCCCCATCCAGATTGACCCTGAATGTTTCCAGGGATGAGGCATCTACCACCTTTCTAGGCAACCTGTTCCACTGCTTCACCACCCTCATTGTAAAAAATTTCTTCTATGTATCTAGTCTAAATCTACCCTCTTTTAGTCTAAACCCATTACCCCTTGTCTCATTGCAACAGGCCCTGCTAAAAGGTCTGTCCCTCTGTCCCCATCTTTCTTATAAGCCTCCTTTAAGTATTGAAAGGCTGCAAAAAGGTCTCACCAGAGCCTTTTCTTCTTCATTCTGAACAACCCCATCCCTCTCAGCCTTTCTTCAAGGAGAAGTGTTTCATCCCTCTGATCATTTTTGTGGCCCTCCTCTGGACCCACTCCATCAGGTCCATGTCTTTCCTGTGCTGAGGACCCCAGAGCTGGACGCAGGACTCCAGGTGGAGGCTCACCAGAGCCAAATAGAGGGGCAAAATTACCTTCCTCAACTTGCTGGCCACACTTCTTGTGATACGGTCCAGGATACGGTTGGCTTTCTGGGCTGTGAGTGCATGTTGCCAGCTCATGTCCAGTTTTTCATCTGCCAGTACCCCCATGTCCTTCTCCACAGGGCTGCTCTCAATCCCATCATCTCCCAGCCTGTATTGATACCAGGGGTTGCCCCATCTTCATAATAACCTTGAGGACATGCCATGGTCCAGCAGTTAACTCGGCGTACCAGACCTAGTTATTTGGAACCTAAATCATACCCTAACCCTAACTGCTGATCCAGTTTATTAAGTTATGGCAGAAGCAAGCACCAACCTGCTCAGACCAAGCCATCTAGGTAGAAGGAAGTAGAAAACTTCACTGATCTAGAAAACTAACACAAACAAGATTATGTAGAGTGAGTCCACGCACTGCACCCAAGTTAATCTCCCTTGTCCTGGAGAAACTTTGGGTGTCCAGGTCCTTTGCTGAGCCCACAACTCAGTCTTTTTTTGTCTACATATGCCAATCTTTTTTCCCTGATGTGATTTGTTGACTGAATCTGCTCTGTGTTTGCAATAGTTTCAATGACCACAGCCATACCTGCCAAAACATCTGAAGCCAAATGTTAACATGCTTTTACCGCAAGTAGTAGTTTGTTTTGATATTCTGTTCCTTCAGATTGTTTTAGATGCTATTCACCTGTTTAAACTACTTTTTTACTATTTACAGTGAAGTTACGCTGCTTCATAGACTAGGTAAACAATCTTGGACCAGGAAAAGCAGTTCTGGAATAATCTGGAGACTGAAGTTCCTTTGCATAAACTATTCCTTTAGTATTTATGAATAACTAATACATCCACTGAAGTAAGGTTGTGACTGACTCATGTTCAGAAAAAGGCCAGAATTCATTGGACAATCTGTTCATAACAAATAATTTAACCAGCTCTAAAAATATTTGTGGGGTTTTTCCTTACAGGGGAAAAAAAAGCCTCTCACCAAAACAAACTTGTTAAAAGGCAAAAAAAGTCCAAGGACTGGCTCGTAACCCTGCAATCCAGCCCAAATAAGGACAGTGTGTGGCTGCACTATCCCAGGAGCGCGGTGTTGACCGGACTGAGCCTGACAATCTGATACTTCCCCTCTGAAGCGTGGGAGAGAAACCACTCGGCTGGGATACCATCGCTCCCTGGCTGCCCCGGCGCTGGCCGGAGGAGCATGGGGACAAGGCCAGCAGGCTCTGCAGTCCCCCCTGAAGCTCTGACAAGCTCCAGCAACACAAGTCACTCACCTGGGGAGCCAGGCAGCACCTCACACTTTTATCCTGCACAGTGCAAGCATACAGGAAATCTCTGTTTGGTCCAGGTTTCCAAAACTTCTTTTCCAAATCTTGAGCTATAGGCGGGTTTTGAACATTTGCACAGTTAAAAGAAATGAAAGGTGTGAATATCTCACCCTTTTGCTTGTATTCTGCAGGTTCTTGGTGCCTCGACCTGCTGCTGAACTGTTCCCTTTGACAGTTCCTGCATCGCCATCCCTTTAATACTTTTGGACTTACTGAGATTGCACTGATGTGTGGTACAGCCCTAAATGCATTCCTGAAACCCAAAGAAATTATGTCTGTCCAGCTAGGTTAACGTACCTCCAAGATTCCAAATACACTTATCAGACATGAGCTATTTTTTTAATTGTTTCATGCTGAGCGACCTTTAATAAATCAGAGCTAAACAAAGCCCTTATAGGTCAGTGCCTGTATTTCCTCCCCTTAATGTGCTCCTACCTAGAGGTAGGTAGGAAAATGCTGTAACTTTGCAGCCTCATGAAAACTTCCCCTAAGTGTAACAAGAATTGGTGCTGTTCTGGTTGGGAGCCTGCATGAGTAAATCCTTATAACAGGTCACCTTACAAAAATATTGCTCCTTTGTATGACAAGAGTTAGGTAGACTCAGCCTCACCCTGCTAGGGCTGCCTGTGGCATAACCCAACCCCCAACCCAGAAACCGCGGGAGTAAGATGCCACCATTCAGACAGAAGCAACATGGGAAAATCAGCTGGATGTATGCAAGGTGTAGCCACTGTTCTCCAGGATTTCTACAGGAAAATGGCAGAGAACAGAATTGAAGAACAAAGACGTCAGTGTGACAACTGATGAGGCTGAAGCCGTACATGGTGAAAGGTCTGGTCTTACTGTGGAAACAGCTGAGGGAGACAGAAAACTGCAGCCTATAGTTTAAAGGAGAAGCCACGTTCCAGAATGAACGCTTGAATCTAATTCCAGAAGCTGCTAAGGAGTGTGGAGGAAAAAAGGGTGGGGAAATGTTGGTGCAATTAGTTTAGTACTGCTTTTTTACTTGGGCTACTGAAGGAGTGATTGGTGTGTGATTCTTTCAAAAACCCTTTCAAAGCATGTGCGTGTGCTATGCAGATCAGTATAGATTGATTCCCCAAAATAATAAAAAAAATATTGGTTGTATCAGAATAAAATATTTGAGTTTATCAGCTTATTTAAGAAATTACATTCACCTGGGCACAAGATGGGCAGAGTCCTGTACCTCTTGGCCGTAGTGTGTGCGGACTCACAACGTGTGATGTGAAGTCAGCCTCAGTGTACATGAAGTCCAAGGTCTCGGCTCACAACAGATGTCATACGGAATCTGGGCTCTCTCAGGGTGTGAGAGAGGACCTGGGTTTGCTGCACGTAGTGTAGGTCCAGGTGGTGGAAAATCTTCTGAGCTCTTGCACACCAGTCGTATACATGCAGTTTCTCCACCAGCATATGGACTGTGCAGCAGTTGCCTTTTCTTAGAAGCCTCTCCTGCTGGGGTCAGGACCTAAACCATACCCGGCACTTGCAATGACACTGGCACCTAGCGTACTGTAATTACTCATCATCCTAGCAGAGCATGCAATGATTTGTTGCAAGTTCATATTACTGCAATGATTCCCTTGTCACAGAATCACAGAATGGTCAGGGTTGGAAGGGACCTCTGGAGATCATCTAGTTCAACCCCCTGCCAAAGCCGGTTCACCTAGAACAGGTATATCAGGATCAAGAGATGAACAGCCTTAAGTTGGGCAGGATGCAAATGATTCAGGGTATGACACTGGAAGAAAGAAACCAGGGGCTCACAGCTCATTCCTAGCTCTGCCCTGAGCTCTGAGACCCCAGTGTGGTCACATTTATGTCTTAGAGCAAACAGGATGCAAATCCCCAGTGTATTAGTTACAATGGAACTTGCTTAATTAAGTTAGTTGTAAATGAAAAGCAACTCATCAGTGCTGAGAAGCAGCTGAATGCTTTCAACTGTACAGTCCAAATACAGCTTCAGTCTTTCAGTTAGTCCACGAGGAAGGACTTCTTGCCCATACAGAGCACTTTACAGGATTTGGGCCAAAACCAGCAAAATTCTTCCAAAGCACTGAAGACATGAGTGATTTTTGTAACATAATATTTATACCAGAGCAAGCCACCATATATCTTGTTTCTGCCATGTTCTGGAGAAAGCACTTCACAAGATATTTACCATTTATATAGAATAACCGTAACCCCAACCCAAGGACCTCAAATGGGCACATCCAGCTCTGGCTGATGAGCCAGACCCCCAGCTACAACATCTGTACCTGCCACTGGTCTCTGTTCTGGACTAGTGTAATTTGAGGGAGGAGGATAAAAAGGGAAACTCCATGTTTACAAAGGAAAGAAGGAAAATGTCTGTGACAGGGCTTTTTTCAGGCATTGGCTGTTTGAGTGCCGCTCAAAGGTTTGTAATGTCAGAAGTGGTCCCAGCAGAAATGGATTAGTGGGCAGAGAACAAGTGAGGAGGTCAAAAGGTGAAAAATAAATGTAATTTCTCACATGCCTGTGCTGTTTATCACCTGGTTAGAGAAATTAAGGAAATCACATGGATATCATCATTTTGCATAAGACAACGCTACGCACATACAATCTGACCAACTGCTACACGTTACCTTGTTAAACTTGTGTAAAGGGATAGTGAACTATCCCAGCTAGTTTGCATTATCTGACAGGCTCCTGTTTGGGGACTAAACATATGTCAATAGCTTTAACATGACCAATCTTTACAGTAAAGGACCGGAGAGGAGATTTCATACATGGACTGGGAAATTTCCATGGCAGTTTTACAATTCAGAAAATATACATATCACACAGGCACATATGCAGTAAGCACAAAAGATTAGCATTGGAACTGACAACTCGTAAGCCAAGTTTTAGCTTTATGTGATTCGAAACAGCTGAGTGATAAATTAAAATAAAAACAAATGCCAGCAGCTCCTTAGCGCTAGTGGGATTGGTGGGTGCTGCTGTCATGAGAGCCTGGTGAATACATATTGTTATAATTGGCCGGGTGGAGGTGGTAGAACAAACGTGACTCTTCCAAGGCACTGTTGGCACTGACAATAATTGTTAACAGATTTAGTTTCCTATTCACCTCTTTTTTCCCCCTATAGCTCCTTCTTAACCTATCAGCAGATTTTATTTTTGAGTTATTAGAAATCGCATCCTTCTTTTACTGATTCTTGCGAGTTGCCAGCTAGCCACTAATTGCTTCCAGGTCCAGGGTTTCAAAATTACTGATTTCCTTTTAGATACTTTAATCATTCATATATCTTCCCCTCCATCCCTCCACTACCTTTTGACTTTGGCTTGAGATTTTCTCAGAGGAGCTGTCAGCTTAGTTAACCCTAGTTGTTCTAGCCAAACACTGCTCTCATTCCTATGGCAAAGGGGTAGTCACGAAGCTGTTGATCCTCATCTAATTCAACCCCAGCACAAGTGCTTTGAATCCAAATACTCTGAATTTGAACACCTAGTTCATGTGCCATACAGGTGTACATATATATCTCTACATACGCCTACACACATACATACATATGTACACACAGAGTGAGCATGTGTAAACATACATAAGCATAGATATACTGTATAAATATAGCATAAAAATAAATGCATTTGCATATCTGTATGTATAAACTAATGAAAGTGCTTGTATTTAAGGTCTGGCTTGCTACTCCCTGCTGCCTCTGTGCCGCATGGTTCCTGGAGCAGGATGAACATCATTGCACAGAGACCGTTGGAGTCACCCAAGAGTCACAGATTAGCAAGTCACCACGCATCAGCTGAACAGCAGGAGCTGCTGACAGATGTGTTGCTAACCCAGAGCAAAGGGAAGGAGAGCTGATTGCTTACAAGAGATCTCTGAGTGTGAGCAAAGATAACTTGACTTACATTGCATTAGCTGGGCACTGGAAATGTGCAGACAGGCGGCTACTGGGGCACCGCTGAGCTGAATAACTTATCAAGAAGCAGTAACGGGTGCATGAGCCTGTGTTCTGCCGCATGGACCGAGGCCCCTCTCCCACCTCTCCACACAATGGTGTCTGTGCATCCCTCGCACAGCTGCTCCTCGCCCCTCTGGCACTGGCAGAGCAGATTGCTGCCGAAGGAGACTTCTCCCTCTGCGCTCGTGACAGCGAAGGGACCCCTGCGCTACTGTGCCTCCAAGCAAGGGGACTCCCCAGGGCACGGGATCTGCAGGTTGTTTTCTCTGCTGTGCAGAGCAAAGCAGTAAAGCCCAGAGACTGATACCAACATAACATTTTCCTTCATGAGGTCATGGGGTTGTTTCTTTCTCCATGTCCATCAGTTTTCATTGCCTCTTCTTCAATGCAAAGGCCTGAGAGGGAAAAAAAGGGAAAACACCAGGGCAAGTTTTACCCCCTTCAGAAAACCTTCTGGCTGCACGAAGTCCAGAACAGGTCCAAAATACTGAACTTTCCTTCTTATGGATCAGAGCTGGTCCCAGATCAAAAAATTCCCTGTTCCCTGCAGGCTTGCTCCCAGCTCCCTGGGGCCACAAGTGCATGTGGAGGGGATGTATCCTCATGGTGCTGCCCTCACACAGGCACTATCTGGTTCCCTGGGCTGGAAAAGCCCACCACAGTCTCATCAGGTCTTTGTCCTGGGAAGCACACCCTGACACCACTGTTACTCTGGACATGCAGCCCTGCTCTTCCCAGCAGCGCAGCGCTCTCTTAAACATGCATAACCCATAAATTAGTCAATATAGGACGTAGAGGCACTCAAGGACACTCCTTCCTTCCCTGTAACATGGTTTCTCCCTCTCCAGACCTTGCCTCAACTACCCCATTACTCTGCTGAAAACAGCTAATGGCAGTTGTTAAACATATGGTCTAATTTTAGAGACCAGTCCTAGGCATGCAAATTAGTTTTCACTTGTGTTAAATGCAAGTAGCAATTAAGCTCCTCTTTACATAGTAAGAACAGAAGCAGTCGGAAGCTGCTGCCCAAAACAAGATCCTGCCCGAGAAGACCAGTAGTCCTCAGGGTGCATCCCTGAGTGCAGGCACAAACATGAAGGGATGGACTGGTTGCAGCTGTGTGCATTAGTAAAGCAAAGGCCTGAAAATGAACATGGCTCTTGGAGAAAACCACATTCCTTTCAGCCATGATATTCATTGGGAAAGCAAAATGGTTGAGGGTAAAATGCAAAGCCTGGTCTGTCTTACTGTAATATTACCTTGTCCTCTTTAGAACAGCTCTCCAAATATATGTGACATAGGATGTTTTAAAGAGCTGAGTTTAAGAAACAGGAAGAAGAAAGGAACTTAAATACCTAGAATAGCTGTGTCTTTTTTCCCATAGGTCACTTCCAGTCTTACACATTTCATTTTGGTCTTAAGTTTATCATAGGAAGCGTGCCCAAGTTTCAGACTGGCAGTCAGCATCCTGGGATGATGTAGATAACAAGTATCTGTATGATGAAACGAGCTGGGTGGCTTTGTTGGATATTTTTTTCACTTTTAAGGACTGAGTATTCCTTTTCATGCAGCAGTTGAGCATTAGAAACAAGTCACAGATAGAAACCAACCCACTGTATGCCATCAAGCTTTGAAAATAATCTTTCCACTGTATATGTGGTTGTGACTCTGTTAGTAAGGGAGACCTAGTGTACCTTTGCACATCCTGAAGTTAAAGTGAAAAATCTGTTCACTCCTGGCAAACCAAATCCCCTAACTGAGCCTGGATACATGGTCCCTGTCCCAGCTGATAAGTCAGTATAGCTTTCCAGTCCAGCAAAAACTTCAGTTTCTTCAGGACTTTGAAAATCTACAGCAGTGTAAGCACGTAGCCAGAGGGGCAATTCTATTTCCAAACCCACATGTTCACCCTTAAAATGGCACCTGGCTTTGAATTCTTGTCCTCTTTCTGTGGTAGAACCATGATGCTTGAGTAGTGTCTCAGCCAAAAGAGAACTCTCAGACTTTCCTTTGCCTACAGCTTTCCAGGAATGTCACTGTATCACTGACAAGTTGGCTCTTGACAGATAAAGTGGGATGCTACAACTGCAAAAAAGAAGAAAAAAACCCCAAAAACAAACAGGCGTGAGTGTTGCAGAAGACTCTTCTTTCCAAATTGAGCAGGGGGAACGGTTACCCTGTTGAATCACAGAGGGTTTGTGTCTGGGTAATTTAAAAGATTTGCTGTCTGAGAAAGCACATTTAAAAATTCCTTTTCTTTCTTCAGCTATCAAGATACCACTGGGACTTCATGAGGTCCATAGATCTGCTGCATAATGTGTGAATGGCCATATCTCACCGTGGAGTCAAGAGTTGAGCTGTTATGAGTACAACATAAATAAGACCAAAATCAGAGTTGACTTGTGAGGGGAAACATAATGGCTGTGAGTAAAAGCAGGAAGGTGGGGGGTGGAGGAATCAGATGAGTGAAATACAAAACAGCAAGCTGTGTTGGCTAGATGGATTTGCAGCAGTCAGCGTCATCTCAACTGGTTTTGTCAAACCTTGCTTACCATTTTCAGAATGGCAGTTCATTTAGGTCATCTCAAAATTACTGAAGGAAGAGGTGGCATAGTTTACTCGGAATTACCTGTATCATAAGTCTGTACAGACATCTCACGTCATCTTAAATATTCCTGTATCACTGTGGAACAAGCAAATCCACTGAAATAAATATATTTACTAGAGATTTACACTGGCATCACTGAGTATAAGTGCTGTCTGAAAGATTTCAAACGTGAAGTTTCACAAAGAGTGGTATGAGCTGAACTCTGTAACACAGGTTAAGGTCTACGCGGTAACAGCTAAAGATTTATGTCCTAGCCCTTTTCATGTCTGAAGGCCCGTATTGCTGTGTCCTCCTTCCTCCCATTAAAACAGCCCTACACAGTACTGAAACCAAGTTATATTTCTCAAATGTTTTTTCACATCAGTATGTGAGATAACCACCCCTTTTAACATGGCAAGTACTAGAAATTACGTTAAAGCTGAACAGATAAAAATTAAAGTATAGCAGTGTCAACAGGAATAAACACAAATTGCTCTTAGGTTAGCTTCACTGGACAGGATCAGTGGGCATTAAGGGGAAACATGAAACCAGAGAGAAACAAAGCAGAGCTTGCAACACTTAGATGCCATTGGCTTCTGCTTTACTCAAGGTGTTAAGCAAGGGCTCATGCTGACATATGTAACTCTTATCCATGCCACTTGCTGCTTTTTCTGTAGCTCAGAGCTTCTGCAGTGTCAAGCCCATGTGAGCCTCTTATCCCAGTGGCATCCCCTGTGCTGCGTTTTTTTTTGTTGGAGGGGGTGAGGGGCTTGATGTACCACTATACCTGCCTTACAGGGGGAACTGCTCCTCAGCTTCGCGTCATTCCTTAGCTGCTGGATCTCGTGCAGCAGCAGCCACAGACCAGCCCAGCAGCAACAAAGAATTTACCCTAGGGATGAATTAGGTTAGGTGCCGTAGCAGCAGCTTTACTTTGACAACATAGTGTAGAATTTAAATATCCTAACATCTCAATTTTTACAGTTACTTGGTAGTATCTTAGCTAAGGGATATCTTTAACTTGGAGAAAACAGGAACATGAGACTGAATGAGTCACTGAGTTATTTCCCTCTAGGACCCCGCCATGAGCCTATCAACATCCACCTGAGCTGCCACCCCCACAACACCTACAGAGGGGCTCTTCCAGAACCTCCCCACCTTCATGGCTATAACCAACCTGCCCATTTATGTTTACAAATTCTGTGTTCATTCAGCACCAATTTATAGCCGTTGATTCTCAAATCAGTACAGACTATTATGTAAATGAGCTTCTCTCCCTTCTACCTTATGGCCCTTTATAAACAATTTTCCATCCTCCTTCAGTTTTTTTTTTTAATGGTCTGAAAAACATGTTCTAAGACTTCTCTTGTGCTATCTGTCTTTGTCCTCTTAGCAGGTCTCCTCTGCCCCTGTTTTGGTCTTAATGCATGATCCCTGATCATGCAGGCGAGCAGTGTGTGTCCTCTCAGATGAAGACTTGCAGACACCTGTGCAGCGTAACAGCATTTCACACCGCTCCTGTAGATGCCTCACCTTTACCTTTTTCATGCTGTTATTACTTTAGTGCATTGTAATTATTACGGAACTAATACATTGTCCTTGTCTGATGTTACATCTATTTCATAAGCTCCCAGCTTTCACAGGCTACTTAATGCTGAATAACTGACTATGGATTCTGTACTACTGACCTTGGTATCATTTCTCCCCATCCCACCCTCTGCATGTTGTTAGTACTATTTGCAAAATTTCTGAACCTATGTTATTAAATGGTGCCCTCTTCCAGCCTGTAGTCCGTGCTTAGAATGAAGTGATTAGTATCTCCTCAGAAGCTAAAGGTAGAATTCCTACCTCTTTTCAAATGACTAGTCTAGATGTAGTCTAACTGCATTACCTGATCGTGTGAACAAGAATATTGTGAAATATTGGCAAACTTCTGCTATGCTTAGCCTGTATGCCTGTGAGAAATAATGGTTGTGAAAAGATTTAAGTGTAGCCAGCGATGTGTGCTCAGTCTTAGCAGCTATCCCATTAATATTAATTAATAGATAGCACCTAAAGAGAACACACACAAATGCAAAACATCTTTTTAGAGCAGACTTGTTAGATTTCTGGTGCATACGTGAAACTTTGGAAAGACCCTTGAAACCATCATTACTTTATCTAAACTTGTTTACATGCCACCCAGGCATAGTGCCTTCAGGGCTGTGTGTGCTGGAGTCTCTCCTTTGAGGAGCAGAATGTGATTTTTATTGATTATTTATCACAGGCTTTCAAGAGATTCTCATGTAATTACAGAATAATTCAAGTGGGAAAGGGTCCTGGTTTGCCAAGGCCTTGCCAAAGCAAGGTGATCACCATATTCAGACCAGGTTTCTCAGGGCTTCACCACAGCTGGGTCTGGACACCTCCCAGAATGGAGACTGCACAGCCTCTCCGGCAACCTGATGCACTTCTTGACTGTTCCCACTTGGAGGTTTTATTATGTACGTAAATGCTTCCCTACTTCAGTTTACAATATTATTACATTTTCCCCAAATCCTTTCCTCCTGGATTTTTGCACTTACCTAAACCCAACAATTTCTGACAGGCTTGAAGATAAGGGACATCCAGCCTCTTGGTAAATACAGCCAGCACTGGTGGGATCGCCAGGGTAAATGGAAGCACAGCAAGCAGTGGGGAGAATGACATGAGCAGGTGGGGGCAGGTGTGGGAGAGCTGCATTTCTGCTGCAGTTGTGCAACACAGGTGCAAATGGGAAAAACTTACAATGCTTTAACCGAGTAGCTAGAGGAAAATGTGAAATGAAGTTTATTTCCCCCCACAACAGACCAGTGTGGTATGCAAATCACATTGCAAAAAAATTACCTCTCTGCTCATTTCTTGAGCGTGTAGTAGATGTGAGAGGACCAGGATTGCCCAGCAACTGTACTTACACTAACCCCTACATTCAAAATGCCTCTTCTGCTGGAGAAGCTGCCTTGCCAGATGGTTTGTGCTTCCTCCTCCCATCTCGGACAGAGCTGGCTCACAGCAGGCTGGGAAGGAGCCCAGCACCGACAGCAGGGAAATTCCCAGCCAGGGGTATATCTCTGGAAGTGGTTCTTTAAATAAACATTACAGTCTGTCCTGTCTGTAAAATTATTGTTCATAATTTTGATACTCTGTCAGATCGGCATAATAGACTGGCACAGCTTGTCAAATAAAATGGCAAGCAGAAAGGTGGTGTCCGAATCCACCCTTCAATTTGAAATGCAAAGTGTAATGCTTTACGGGAATCTGGAGGGCTAATGTAACAAGGAATGTATCCTCCCTTGAAGTGAAGGATTCATTTCAAAACACACTGATACTTTGGCGCAGAGCAGTGACTTCATCAGCATAGACAGAAATATGAAAAAATATTATTTAGAAGCTATTACCTCTGGGCCAGATCATCATATGTCACAAATTTGGAGTAATTTGTGAGAGCTACATTAGCTTTTACCAGTTCCAAATCCACCTATTTCCCATGGTCTGGAGCATTATAAAATATTTCCAAATTTTATATTTCCTAATATTTTCCAAATGTTGTTAGAATTTTAGAGAAGGGGGATTATATTTTCCCTTTTCCTGCCTTTTACCATTCAACAGTCTTTCATAAGGTTTTCTTCTTGATTTGACAGAGAGACTCTTTAATAAAAACAAAAAAGCTGATCTACTTCTTGCTAGCCAATATTGTAAAATGTCAGTCAGGTGGGGAATCATTATAGAATTGGACATTAAAAATCTGTAGTTTTCTAAGACTAGAAAACCAGATATAAAATAAATGACAGGAAGGAAACTTTCTGCCCAGTACTTTGGAAAGTGGCTACCATTCAAGGCAAAGTTCAAAGTAAAAGCAAGGAAAAGTGGCTGTTATTAAATTCCATAGTCTTGATTCATTTTTTTCATTTTCATACTGACCACTTTCTTTAAATATCCACTTAGCACAAGGTTAAATTATATACTTGTTATAATATTCATATAAAATGAATATAATAAAAATAATATATACTGAAATTGCATATTATTTCTGCAGTAGAGCTATATTCTTATAGCTCAAAGTTTCACTGTAAGGAGTGACCCAGAGGCTCATAAGCCACATCTGTACCATCTCTCAAAGCTGGGAAAAAGCCTGCACCACAAGCAAAGACCATCTCACTTGGGTACTGCTCAACACAACTTCTCATTTGGACCTCAGCTTCCTACCGGGGGCATTACTTCACCACAGAGTGAAGCTGATGACTAATTAGTGTTCACACACTGTAGGCAATGGGAGCACCAGGATGTGAGAAATGTGGGCAGATTCATCTCAGCACAGGAGCAAAACCCAGAGTTGGGGTGTCTCCTGATTATTACACTCTGAAACCCTCTCTCCTTTTCCTGTTGACGTTAGCTGTGTAAAATATCTGTGCCTGTGTCGCAGCACTCTCCAAGCTAGCCGGCTGCAACAAGGTCTTTTACCATGACATACCAACATACTCTTCATGCCAGTACCTCTGCTGCCTGCTCCTAGTCTTTCCTCACCCAGGGCAGGCGTTCTCTCTCTCTTCTCTTTGCTTCTTCCTCCTCTCTCTTCCTTGGCTGCTCCCTCTTCACTGGCTGCCCAGTCCCTTAACAGAACCAGCCACAGCTGCACCTTATCCACATCTGCCAACCCACCGCCCCTGAAGCCAGCCCACAGCTGTATGTTATCAATGTTAATTAACCCAGCTTCATTCCTCTACATGCCTGCACAATATTCAGAGAGAATATGAACAAGTTGAAAATGTGAAGCTGCGTTTCTGAACTGTGAGAAGCTGTATGTACCCAAAAATAGCCAGCAAATGGATTATTTACAAAAAAATCTTACCCTTTTGACCCAGTTTTCTTCTGAATGGGCTATTTTCAAAACAGTCATTAATATTCTGAGAAATTACTTTACCGAATGTCTTTGAAAATTAACCTGTAAAATATCCCTGCTTTTCCATAGTTGCTGTGGCAACTATATCTTTGAAAAATAATCAGTCACTCAGCTAAGTATGACACATACTTCATAAAACCATATTGGCCGTCTCTAGTAAAGTTACAGTTTCTATTTTGTTGTCTTACTGAATCCTTTTAAAGCATTTACAATGGTACCCTGACCACCCATGCATGCTGGCTTATTGCTGCCTCTTCCTAATCACACGTACCATGCCCACGTTTCCTAGTCCCTGCAGATGTGAACGCCTGCCTATGATTATCAGTAGAGGCATCATTCATTTTCACTCTTGCTTCCTTCAAAACTCAATGGTGAGAGCTAGCCAAAGGCCACTCCTTCAAGCTCTGCCTAGCTTGAGGGCTTCTAATCTTTCACAAGCCCCTGGGAAGGTATTTGTTTAGGATGGAATTCCTCTCCTGCTGCACTTGAGGACCTCTTGTCTGTGGTGTGTGGCTCTGCTCACCTTGGCACTGTAAAGTCTAGAGGGAAGAGAATAGTTCAAGCTGAGCAACCTCTTTAGATGAAATTCACTTCTAATGCTCTTTTGCAGATTTTCTGTGTTTAGAATTTCCTATATGTTAATCTGTAATCAAAATGATTTGCTAATCAAGACCTGGGAATACCTCTTGGCACTCCACCTGCCCGTGGGTGGTTTTACTGGGGCCACAAGAAGCAAAATACAAACGTGTAATGAGGTGAATTAAGTTGGAACAAGTGCCAAGATGATCCGATCTGGAAGGAGGTAGCTCTTGGAGTAAGGGACACTGAAGCATCGTTACATCTCATGTTAGGTATTGGGCTAAGATCCCAAAGTTAGAAATGCTGGTGGTGTTCAACCCATGGCTGTGGGACACTTCCCGGTATGCAGAAGGGAGACAAGTGTGTTACAGCCATTCCCTGGTGTGGGCAACTGAAGGACCAGACCCACTGTGAGTCAGGAAATTTTCCTGCTGCTCAGTTACACAGAGATCCCCTGCATTCACGTATGTGAGAAAGAGCCATGTGCTCAGAGCTATTCAAGTTTTAGGTAAACTGTTTTCTAGAATAATCCATCCCTTCACTGGGAACTGAGGTCAACTAGTGAAGCTGAACCCTTAACTAAGAAACTTCAGGCTAGTTGCCTAAATTTAGGTGGAATGTATCCAGGCTGTAACACATACACTAATTCTTCTGGGTAGCTGCAGACACAGCAACATTCATTATTTCCATGAAAGCGCTTGCTAGTCAATCTTTTCCATACAATATCTGCTGGCAACACAGAAGTGTGTGCTTATAATAACAAGACAGCAGAAATTTCAGACAAAGATTTGAATAATATGTCTTGCAGCAGTTGCTCAGGCTTGTTAAACCCAATTCAAAATATATATATATAAAAGTTTCTCTTTTTTGGAGGTCTGTTTCTCTAGTTTTTAAGGGCAATTATCTCAAAGGATAAGTTAATTTCTTTTACATGCTACTAACCATGAATACATCTCAAAATACCATTACCATTTGCATAGTTCTGTTGACATAAACTCTTCTAATCTTAACTTAGCCCTATGACTCTGTGGCTGGACTTCATCCTGGCTTGTCCCTCTAGCCACTTCTAGCCTTCATATCTCCAAAAAGATGACACTACTTGCCTTCTGTACTGGGGCTTAAAGATTTTGCCTGTTCAGCTAGTGATCAGATTCTCTACTGATGCCATCTAATCCATATGGACTTCAACCTAGCTGGGACTGATAATCTCATTGCTACTTAAGAGGTAACTCCACTGCAGCCATAAAGTTGTTCATACCAGTGTCTTTGAGGTACTGAGAACAATCAAAAAATTTGCTACCAGCAAAAGCTGCAACTGACCACAAGCGCACACAAGCAGCAGCTTGACTTCCTGCACATGTACAGAAATTGCTGTAATTGCATGAGCGTACATAATTCATTTCAGTGTATCCTGCTAAAAGCTGACTGCAGGATTCTTTCATTTTGAACTTTCCAAACCTTTCACAGTATTACTCCTACCTCCTCATCCAAATGTTTAAGTCCCTGTACATTTAAATATCAAATCTTATTTCTCATTCTCAACTAGTAATTCTCAACTCTTTCTAAAGCCCTCTTGAAATATTAGTGTTATTGTGAATACTCTGTCATAAGTATTACTTTGTGGATTACATTGCCAAAATACATTTGTGATCTGTCTGAGCTTAGCCGTGTAAAATCCAGCCATTAATACACATCTACTCACAGCTGAGCAAAATTCTCTATTGGAACATGCAAGACAAACTTTATAAGTAGCTATTGTGATAAGTGTTTTCTATGTGTGCTTTGTGTTTTATTTACTCCTAGACACTGGGTCCTGTGGATCTGCATCCCTGGTTGCGATGGAGACACTTGCTCTTGGCTTCTTTGGAGCTCAGTGAAGCAGTTCTGGTAAGGCAGGTTTTTATGCCATGGCAGCAGTTTTGAAAACTATCTAGTATCTTAGAGGATCACAGCTCATGTTCTTGGCAGAGACGTGGCCTGAACTGGTGCATATGTCCTGGCACAAAGGTGTTCAGTCTGGCCAAATCCACCCTTGGGCTTGCAGAGGGGAGGTGACGGCACCATCAGCAGGTTTCTTCTGCCAGCCTCCTTGCTCTGCCAGCCCAGGTGACTGGGTTGAACCCTTCCACAGATGTCTGGGGAACACAACCAAGCATTGCTGTCATGTGCATGATGAATAAGTAAGTTATCTTGTGCCAGCTGACTAGTAGTAACAGTCTGTGTAGGTATTTCTACCTTGCTGCACCTCTTAGATAATATGACTGAGTTTATCCCTCAATAAAATATCCTTCACCAAAAAAGGTACAAAGTTATTATACATTTTCTGTGGAGAAAGAGACAACCTCAGGTGAGACATTGCCTTAGACTGACACATTTTGTAAGTTTCTCACGTACCTCGACTTCGAGAGAGTTGCATTTCTTTACATTTTTAGTTTTATGTATATTAAAGTTACGAGCATATCTAGTTCTGTTTCTGTATATCACAAGCCTTTGAATTTTGCTATTACACCTGTTCCAGCAACCTTTGCATGGTTAAAAAGACATTTCCAAAGTGTATCTGATTTGCTTGAAGGGCACCAGGAGAAGAAACACCCGTTTGCATTGTCTGTTTGCCAGAGCAGCCAGACATCCCTCCCGCTTGAATATCTGTGCCTTTGCTGCTGGTTTTAGTCTGCCTGCCGTTCTCAGACCTTGGCTCTAATGACCTTCAGCCCTGAGGAGAGCACTCCCAGGCTCTCCAAGGCCACTGACTCCAGCCTGCTGTCATGGTGGGCAATGTAGTTCCTTCTCCCCACTAACAGACTGGACAACCCATCTCTGCAGGTTTCTCACTGTAAGGAATCTTTCCCCAGACCTTCAGCAATTTCTCTGATTTTCTATGCTTGCCAGGTTTTAAGAACTTCTTTAAAAAGTGCTCAGCAAAGCTGGGGAGAATATTCCAGCATGGGTCTCACCAAGGACCATCCCTCCTTCATGTGAAGCTACTTGGATGGCTGTTTAGGGTTAGTGATGTTTCAGGCTGAATATAGAAGTATGCTAATGACAGGTGGGGGTAATCCCTGGCAGGTTAAGGGCTTCCTTGGTTCAATGAACTAAAGCATTTGGCCAGATTGCTCCCACTGCCATCACTGCCGCCTTCTGTCCTCTGGTCTTTGCAAATCCCACGTACATCACACACCCAGCCTTGCCAGATGGCTGCAGCCCAACTCTGATGTGCTCAGGTGGTTTCACTCCTACCTCCTATACCTTCCCGTGAATAGACAAATAAGAAAAACGTGGCCTGGAGCAGGATGCTGCATTGCCAGTAATGTTTTCAAACACACTGTTGTGCCTGGTCTAGACTGCTGCATGCTGGTCAGAGTGTGCTGGGGGAATGCAGCCCTTTTTTGCGGATCATCTGTGGGCAAGTTACTACTTCCCAGGCTTTATTCACTGTTCTAAATCAGGCTGAGAGCTGCCGCTTCCAAGGGGTGTAAACAGCAGCCAGAAGTGCTCTATGTCCCTTGCCTGTGTGCCAAGAGGTCCCACCAGGCAGCAGGGGAGAGGGGGAGGAGGGAGGGAAGGGAATGGAGGTCCATCACAAGGAGGAAGTTGGGAATGTCCGCCCAACACGGGGATGCTTGGGGAGCCCAACTCAGCTTCTGCACTGCCTGGAATTCATTTATCTGTTATAGTTCAGCATTGCTTCTGGAGACCGCTCAAACCAGTAAATATTGCAGCCAGCAACCACGAGGAACCTGAGCAAGATGGAACTGGGGTTCATCTTCTACCTCAGATGGGTGTTGGTGGAAAGGCTGTACTACATCTCTTCTGGTACCTGTCCCTAGCCTTCCTCTGCCTACCTTTCTGAGTCGATTCAGCAGTCTGCTTGCGGATATCATGTATTAGTCCAAAACCTGTGGCTCAGGCAGTAGGCACAGCCTTCTTATTCATAGCAGTGCCCAGTGGCCCCCAGCCTGTCTCCTGGGAGGACAACATGGATCCAGGAGGAGTGCTGTGCCCTTCTTTCCGCATAGGAGTAGTGCACTCAGGACACTACTGATTTTCAAAAGGCCATGCGTATGCAGTGGCTGCTGCCCCAGTGACAGAGGTATTGCAGAAACCCAAGTCTGAATGAAGGCTGACATGCATCCAGACTCGAAGAAAACATCTTTTTATGAGTGAGAGAAGGCAAACTTTCCAGGAGATAAGGTATTCTGGGAGGTCCTTTGTAGAGAACCCAGCAGGCTGACTGTGCATGTGGGAAATGAAATTTTTTGAGAGATGGGGCACTGTTTGGTGGCACTTCTCATGGATGTGTTAGTAAGATGTCTGTCCCCAGGGGTTCTGCGTGAGCCCCACCTTGACAGGGACCAGGACCCCCTGTTGTGCCCACACCTGCTGTAGAACTTAACAGACCCTTCCAGGCCCTTCCTGCAGGTGCCAGATCTCCAACACCAAGAGGAAACTAGGGCTCTTCTTGGTACCATGCCACAAGCCCCCGCATGTCTGGGTCCTACTAAGTCTTCCCCCCACTAGATAAGGAGAAGAGCTATCATCCCAAGGAGACTTACTCCCAAACTTTGTTCCATGCTTTCTCCACAGAATTAATGCCAGGCAGGGGCAGGGAATCAGTGGCAAACCAACCCCCATGGACACCATTTCCACATGGTGTCTCCAGCGTGGACAGTTTTGGTCTGATATTATAATTCCTTGACTTCTATCAGCTGTAGGGCAGAGCATCCTGTCTTTTCTTCTGCAGGTGGTGATGAGTTCTTCAAACAACTGCATGCAGCACTTTCTTCCCCTCACCACACGTCTCCAAGCTGCTGTTTCACCAGATGCCCTTAGTGTCTAAGACAGAAAACAGCCTGGTCTTGTCCCCTCTGTTTTGCTGGTAATATTATCCCCCAAGGCTCTATACCTCTAAGGGTTGCTACATGCATTTGGTTTGGATCCGTGAGCCCCTTCCCATGTCAGTAATAAAGCACCGTCTCCCTTGATCTTTGCTTTTGAAGAAAATCTCCTCAGGCAATCCTTGCCCCTGAAGCAGGATGGTCTGTGCAGCACCACACTGTAGCTGGCAGCTGCAAGGCCCAGGTGCCAGCCCCAGTGAGACGTGACAGTCTTGCCATCATGCCCTCCTGCACCTTGCAACACGCACTGCCCTGCTTGGGGAAACTGCCCCGGTGCTGCCACGCCGGGGTGGCTGGCATGCTGCTGGGGGCATCAAGGAAAACACCGCTGCAGGACCTGCTGCCACCCTGCTTTCCACCCTGAACAGTGCTTCAAGCTGTGTGATAAAAAGTGTTTATCACCTCTAGATCCGTGCAGTCAGCTTAGGACCCATCAACCCTGAGTCACCCACCCTGGCTGCATCGCAGCCGTCCCTGCCTGCAGGCACTCACTACGTCAGTTGTAATGACAACTGAAACTGGCCCCATCTTTTATGAAAACCTTTCTCCCCCTCCCAAAATGAAGTGGCACATGTCTCATAAACCTTCCTCTCTTGGCTCTGGTGGGAGATATCTGTCAGGGCACAAAGACAAGAGGAATGCATGCAGGCACAGATGTACACCAAAGCAGATACAACTGCAGAAAAAAAGAGGGGGGGGAAACTTGGCTCGGGAACAAGTATTTTTAATAGTGTTCCCTTTAACAGAGCCTAAAGAGAAGTAACACTTCATTTTACCTTTTCTATTAAAGCAAAGAGCTCACCAGTGTCAGTTGTGTGCAGGTGCTATGCACAGTGGGAAACAACCCAAACCAGCATGTGTTCTTTGAAATATTTCTTTTAAACAGACACTAAGTATTTTCAGCTTTTGGAGAATGTGGCTGAAATAACAAGTAGATAAAATATCACCATGCTGTGTGAGGGAGGATAGTGCAGTTATCTTCTGTGATTTCATACTAATATTTAGCTATCATATAGCACTCTCTCTGCTGACCCCACTGTATAAACATTCAGTAATTAACCAGCACACTCCCTGCCAGGCAACAGGTAGGTAATATTGCTCTTACCGTCCCCGGGATACAGATAAGGAATTTAGACAGCGAGACGACAAAGCTTATCCAGACCCACTCAGGAAGCCTGTAGCAAAGCGGAGAGCAGGATCAGCTCCTGCGAGACATGTTTGCTTTCCCCCTGCTCTGCCTTTAATGTTATAGTCCAGAGACACGTAAGACTTGAGTACAGCCCTGAGCGGAGAAGAGTCCACCTGCAAAAACTCCTAAAGCTGTTTCACACCACTGACAGTTTCTGGAGCAGAGGAGGCTCGGAGGGAAGCCGCGGGAGTGCCATAAATCAGGGCTGAGGCATATTGGCAGAGCTTTGTGGGAAAGCTTGCCTGGGGTCTGCCTGTTACTGCTCGTTTTTCTCAGCGCTTTTGGTGCTTCTTGTTTTTTATGGCTAAGCACTGACCCCAGTCACTCCATGCTCATCATTTATTAATTGTCCGGTTTAATTATCACATGTGGTTTGGTTGCAGAGGGGCTGTGCAAGCAAACAGAATACGAACATTGCACTAATTTACTGCAGAGGACAGCTGCAGATTCACTGCTGCAAGAATGGCTTGTGAACTTCCTACGGCCCATTGTGCCCCAGCAGGGGCATTGCCCCTCACCTGCACTTCATGAAGGAGCTGCACATCTCTCGTTTCATCTCATTTGCCTTTACTGCCACCAGAAGCAGCAAACACAATAATGCAGAATGGTTCTCAAAAAAAAAAAAAAGCAAACCCAAAACCAAACATGAAAATACTACACATGTAAGGATTAACTTCTCACATTTTGTACTTGATTTTGCTTTAAGCTTTGAGTGATGAGGAAGCAGAGGTCACGGACCACTGAGATTATTTTCACCACAGGAAATGATGTGAAGCAAAAGGCAATCTTCATGAGGAAATTAGTCAAATCTTGTTAAAACTTCAATTCACCTTAAGGACTGCATTTTTTTCAGCAAGAATGGCAGCAGACTTGGGAAGGTACTAAAAAGCACTACCCTGTTTTTCCCATTCTTCTCCTTGAAGGAATCAATAGATGCAACTGGAGGGACAGTTAGTAAAAAGCAGGCTTAGGGAAAGAAACAGCATTTTGCTGGCACAATATTCCCAAAGTTTTGGCTTGGCTATTGAGAGACACTTGTAGTTTCTTCACTTTGTTGCATGGAAACTGTGTAAGGCCAGTGTTTTTCATAGCCCAACAAGTTCCTATTCCCTTGCATAAAAGACATCCACTTAAACTGCAGCAATATTGCCACTACTTCTAAAGCAGTCTGTGCAGTGCAGTCCTGACTGTCACAGCTCAACATCTATTACAAAAATCAAACTGCATGTTTTTCCAGGTGCTACCATCTTGGAAACAAGGCACATGGGGACCAAAAAATGTGTTTCAGGACTTAACATGAGGCCTACAATTAGAATTTTTTATTGAATCTAGTTATCGCAAACTGCTTTCAACTGAAGTGCACATTTGTTTAAACACTTTCAAACCCGTATTTACTGTTGAAGTAATGTATATTCTCAGAGTCAGTAGAGGAAAATAGTGCAGTTTAATTGGCAGTGTAATTTCTTGTAACTGAAATGCTTTATTTAAATCAGCACCATTTTGCAGAGATGAGCATTTGAAGAGATACTGCAAATGTTCTAAGTGTGCCGGATAAAGTTTCTCCATGGAAGCATGCTGTGTCATATACAAGCAATGCAACACGTATATCCCAGATCAAGTGCATACAGGTACATACGCATGGTGCAATTCAGAATTTCTATGTAACTCAGACAAATTGCCACAGTCCTGTTTTCCAGAGTTATCTAGCCCTTCTGTCTTCAGCTGCCTTCAGGTGGGGTTAACTCTGAAAGCTAAAATGTCTCTTTAGCTGGAATTTTAAAGGAGTCTGAAGAAACCACACAGACCATATGCCAAACTCTGCTGAAAATGAGCTTTTGGTTCCTAGATTTCCCCTGCAAAGGGGAGCAATGACATTACATTTTTCCTAACGTTTGCCTGTCTCTTTTACCCACCTCCTTATCCCACCTCCTCTGAATGCTCCAGGGGTTACTCTGATTTGAACAGCACAACACATACCAATCCAAACAGGACAATGCCAAACTCCTGGCTGCTGTCTTGTGGACCTCAGCGTTACAAGAGAAAGTCACCGACACTGCACAGCAACTTCTGGAATGGCTCTCAGTGTCAGATCAGCACCCCAACATGTCACTGTGAGCTGGAAAAACACTTCTGGCCTGTTCAAGGATGTTAGGAGACTCAGTCCAGCCCAAATATTCATGTGGGGACTCCTTTCCCATGAGATCACGGCAGTTTAAATATTAAGTGCAGAAAGAGAATTAGATGTTAGGAAATGCTGAATGCCATCTAGTCCTGGGTTTGACCAGAGTATACAACACATATATGCACACACACATATTACATTGGCAATTTTCAGTATTACAACACTTTTGAGATTATCACCAGGAAAATCCATAAAATAACCATAACTGGGACTCCTTAAAAAACCTGTGTGTTGGGTCCTTATCAGTTTCCTTGGATTTTTATCTTAATCTCTGGTATTTCTCTGTGGTCAGATCTTCACACATTAATTTCAATGTATCATTGACAGCATCTACTTCTTATGCAGTCCTTGCCATTTCCAGTCACAGACTGGCTTGGAAATGCACAATGATATTAATATTAGACATACACCTTAGCAGCACAATGTGCATTTGATCTTAAATGCATAGCTCTAGGCTGGAATATGTGGGAAATTGCTAACTCAGTATCCGTGTTGAAAGAACATGAAACTTGTGATATTTACAGTTATGTAAACTTCATCTACCATATTAGCAGTACATGTTATAAATGTAATATTGACACATTAGGGAGTAAACAGTAGAAAGTCCATGTGAAAGGCGTAGTAAAAGGAAAGAAAAGGTAACCTTCACCCCACCCCTGCCAGGGCAGACTTCTTCAAAATGGCAGAAACAGGGAATGTGGGTTAGCAAAGACAAGAAGCCACAGCCAAGGCTGCTGGGGCATGTTTTATTTCAGCACACCCTCAACACATCCCTCCATCCACCCTCACACTGACACCTGGCAGAGTACAAGGAAGATATTTGTGGTGTCTCCTTTCTCTTAGGGAGGATAGGTTAGAAATAAAAACTGCCTTCCTCTGTGATACTTCCAAGGGTGTAATGATTTTCACAGTTTACCAAATGATAGATCTGATGGCTTCTCCTCAGGCATCATTCCAGGAGACCTCACTGCTAGGACGTTTCTCTTTTTACTCCACTTGTCACTGATTTTCCAAAGGTTTCATTGTGATCCTAGGCAGCAACCACTAGACTCCCTTGAGCAGTGATAAAGGGCTCCATTCCTCCGTGCATTCAGCGTGGGTCCAGGGCCAGCCCAAACATCGCTGCTAATCCTGTGGTTTTAAGAGATCTTAGATAGCACTTGTGCAGCATTTGCTATTTCCAACCCAGCCGCATGGGCTAGAACACAAGCTTTGTAACTATTTTGGCAGGAAGAACAAAACCTCACAGATCTTTTCCAGGATGGTGTCGGTATGACTGAATGTATTTGTTTCTTTTCTCTTGTTACAGTAGGGAATACCCCCCACCCCTCCAACCCCACCCCCCTACCACCTCCCTTTATTCATAGTTCTTGGCCAACACTGACCAGATTGATCAATGAGTAGAAATCCCATTCCAATGTAAGTCAGGCAGAAACTGGTGTAATGTCATAAGAAGTCCAGTCCTTTACCCTGAATACTGGTGCAATCACTTTCACCATAAAGAAACAAAGCCCAGGAGGTCAGGACAGGTGTGAGAGGAGAGAGAAACATCCCAAGCATTGAGATGAGCATTCAAGTTGAAAAAGTGAGTGACTTTGTAGTAAGCACTGCAGTTGTTTGAAGTGGCTTCACGTATCCTTCTCTGCCTCAGCTCTCTCCATCATGTGTAGTCTTTGCTTTGCTAAAACATGTATTTAGCTCTCTGAAACTTTACAGTTTCTGTCTATAACCTCAGTTAAGTCTCTGGCTTGTTGCTGAGGTAGGTAGGGACTTGACTCTCAAACCAGGGAAGCCAGGACTGTGCTGAGCATCTTATCCTGGAAGAGAGCCTCTTGCAGCACTTCCAGAGGGAAAATCACCTCCTTGAGAACTGACAAGATGCCTCTGCGTACACAATTCACAAACACAACTGCACCTTTGCTGTGACAAGCTATTGCTAGGTCATATCTGATTTGTTACCTATTACCTTCCCTAAATCTTTACAAATTCAATGACTTCCAAATATTTCCTGCCTGCCGATTATGCGGGTAGGATGATTTGTGCCGAGATATGTTTGTGCTGTTTTCTCAGTTGAATCTAATTGTGCTGTTTCTTGCATGTATTTCCAACCTTGAAAGTCCCTTTGGAGAAAGGATTTCTGTGTCTTCACCTGTCTACACGTGAGGAAGACTAAGCAAGCACCCAGGGCAGAAATACAGGAAGGAGAAAAATAATAAAGGTTCTCAGTTCTCAGGTCCCATTAATTTCACATGCACGGAGCAGCTTGCAGTGGGAAATCGGTAGCAAGCATGCATGCAGAACAGCACTGATCCCTGAGACAGAGGGACGGGACAGCTCGTAATGCATTATCAACCTCCAGCAATTTAAGAAAATGCTGTTAACTACTTCAACATGCTGGGCTTTTAAATTAAAAAAAAATAATCCTTTAATAGTGTAAATAAAGTCATTAAATAAGATCAGGAACAGTTATAATCCCTGCAGACTTCCCTCCAATTCAATGTATTGCTGTTTACCATTAACATTTGTTTCCAATCTTTTATTCAGTTTTCAATCCACATAATAAAGTTCATGTCCATGTAAACACTTCTGAGTCTAATAGCAAAGAATTTACCAAGTGCTCTCATCAGTGAGATATTACAGTGAAACCATCCAGATACTGCAGCGATCTGCTTTAAGATTTCTATCACATACACACACATGCAAACACATACACTTCTTTTTTTTACACAATTCATACATCACTTTGGTTGCTCTGAAATTGCATTGTTGGCAAACAAGTGATTTGCTATTAAAACCAAAAAAAATCTTCGCTGCTATACACAATAATAATGATTTGAAGAATATTTTCTCTGGTAGTCAGGATCAATGCATCTTTTAATCTCCAAGAGAAATCTTAACAAAAAGTACATATCTCCTGTAATTTATCAAATTTTGAAAAATTAAACAGCCTGTATATGAGACAGTGAAAAAGATTTACCCAATTGTTCCCCATCACACAGGAGGTGTTTAGTGTAGGAGTAGAAAGTAGTAGGATTTATTTAAGTAATGAATAATTATTCCCTTTCTAGACTGCCAAAACATTTCAGAAGGCCATTGCTGAGGAATACAGCTACCTTATGGAATTAAATTTTTTTTTCAGGCGACCTTAAAACTATTTAGAGTGCTTTAGGCCACAACTTTGGTTAAACATGCCCAAAAAGTTTGGTCACAATGATCAAGATGTTCTGCTGGACCCCAGAGGCTTTGAGAAGAGCCTGGGTTATTTTCTAGCTCTGAATGAACATACTTATGACATTTCCAGCTTGGGTCAGCTTCAGTTTGGAAAATGAGTGGAGTTCAAGAGTTCTGAATAGATTTCATTCTGTGATTTTTGAAGTATTCAGAAGTTTACCGGGTTGAAACTCACACAGATCAAAACCAAATAAAATGTTCCCATGAACTCCTGTGAAGACTGAATTTTTGGCAGCTCTGCTGAAACCTAAAACAAGCGTGAGAGAGCTGCAATTGACAAAAATTATTCATCAACCTTTTCACTATATATGGGTCTGGTTTATTTATATGAATATTTTCTATGCATTAGGATGTATGAGCTGTTTGCCTGTTATTCATCAAGAAATCTCTGGGCAAGACCAGGACCTGAGTGTCTGTCTTCTTGTGCCCTTGTTGCAGAGGTGCTGAGTTCCTACTGATCCCACTGTACTGAGAGCTGTAAGCTTGTCCCACCAACAACTGTGAGACCACTCGTCATGAAAAATGTAGAAATATTGGCTTGCTTACTGTTTGTGTCAAAACTACCCAATTTGTAGCTCCCGCAGAATCTGCTGAAAGGCTTTAGGCACATCTGCTTCTGTGTAATCTGAATTACAAACCCCTGAGATGATCCTAAGGCTTCCATGGCAGCTCAAATCAGACCAAACCAGGCTGTACTAAGCCACCTGAATTTAGTTCTAATATGAAATGGAGAGGATATTCCCAGATAAAATAACAATAAAAGATTTTTTTCTTCAGAAAAATGGTTACAGATGATCTGCATTCATAGCACAACCAGCAACAAGAAAGAAAAATTTGAAGTAATCAAGTAATTATAAATAAATTTGCCAGCATTACACTTATCCCTCTTTCTACTGTTCTGTCAAGGTAAAAAAGTCACCCAGCAGGAGCAAGCATGGGCCAAGGTGGCACAAAGGGGGTCAGTGCAAAGGATGGATGGGCCTTTACTCATCTCAGTCCTCTTCGCCGTGTCTGTCTCTGACCTTCCCTTCAGCTTCTCGCATCTAAGTTTCTCCCCCTTCACCCGAAGAAAGAAAAATGTGCAGATGGGTATCATAACTCTGTGCGAATGGTGCCTTTGTGAATAATTGGACTTCAGGAATGAGAAACAAAGCTGAATGTGTCCAGCTCCCAAAGTCCTCAAGAGGCACCTCTCTGGCAGAGTTATAGTTGCCCCAAACAAACCTTCCAAAGGTTGCATTAATCAGAGGTTCCCATATTTTAACCAAGAAGGGAAAAATAAAGGAATAGCAAAATCTCTGCAGAGCATTTTGCATGTAAGTGATGATCCCGTTAGCGAGCTGGAGAACTGTTCTCAGAGCTACCCCTGGAGCATTCCTGACCTGGAACGCAAACTGCAGTAATCGCGTGCAGTAACAGTCAGGAGGAAAAAACAAGTCATTCCCACAAGAGGCCATCTATAGCCACAGGAAAACTACATAACATTGTGAGTAAATAACTAGCTGGATGGGGTTGACAGTTTTGCTTTGTCTAACAGGAGGGGGCACACATTCAGATGCGAATTGACAGCTGCTTCTGGGGTGGAAGGGCTTTCCTTCATCGCACTGAGTGTGATGGATCAGTACCAGTGCAAGAATGGCAAATCCATGATTCCACACACAAATAGCTGCTTCAGGGAGGTTTTTAAAAATTCAAGCAGAGTAGAAAAAAATGTGCGGGGTGCCCTTCTGCAATTCTCATATGCAAAGAAGTTCTGAGAGTATAGGTCATCCGGCTTGTCGGTAAACTAAGAAGCCTGGAGAGAGGAAAGAGACTGATATCATGTGAGGTACAGAAAAGTCTCTTAACTGTAGAGTCTCAAAGCAATATTATCCTGGATGCTTCCCTCTCTGTTCCCTTGTTTATGTTTCTTATTCAACTCACAGCCTGTTTGCCCAGTGTTGTTCCAGTGTAATGCATAATGCAGAAATATTTGAAATGAGGAGCAAACAGGGTTACTGTAACAGCAAGGCTCAAGTCTTTGGAAAGCAGGACTTTTTTAAAGTCAGAGGGTATGCTGAAACCAGCAGTTTCTATTTTGCAGTTATTGTGCCTCAGAGCTGGCTGACCACGCTACTGGCACATGGCACGGTAATAACAGCTACGGGGAGTGGTATCACCATCTGGGCCCAATGGAGCTAGGCTGATTTCCTCCACCTGAGAATGTGATCCATAATCTGTCACAGGTGGATTTGGCTAGAACTAGGAAGTAGCAAGATGAGCACAAATAAAAAGCAATGGTAGCAAAGTTACCACAACCTCTTCTGCATTTAATGAAAAATTGCTTTCAGACTTTTGCAGTTTCTTTTAGTGTCTTTCTTTTCTATTCCCCCTCCCACCCCTTTTTTTCCATTGTTATTATTTTTTACTTTGCTTGTCTTTGCTGATTGGGTACGTTGCTTGCTCCTGCTTGCGTGGTATTGATGCAACATTTTTGTAGGTGTTCAGCCTCGGGCGGACCTGGGTCCCTGTGCAGAGCCTAGCCCTTGGGCCACTCTGCTCCTTATTCTGATATATATATATATATTTACATATAATATAGATATAAAGATATACAATTATTTCCTTTCTGAAGGAAAGCCATTCCATACAGTTCTCTCCCTCACATATGAAGACGGGACCTGGGGCACCACTACCCCCAGACTGTCATGTTTAGCTAGCTGAGAGTGGGGCAATTTTCCACTGGTCCAGCCAAGTGAATCCTTATGAGGACACAGAGCATATACAGCGCATGTACATATGCACAGAGGAGATGATCTAAAAGTTTCCTGTTGCTGTAGTAGAGCTACTAAATGTAAATTGACAGAATGCAAAGAATATTATCATGGAAACATCAGCAAGCAGAGTGGCCTGTGGGAAAACATCACAGGAAAAGGAAAAAAGAGTTCCCCTCCACATTTGGAAATCTGGATGAAGTGCTAAGCTGCAGGGGTTGGATCTTGAACCAAATGTCAGTGCTTCAGGGTCAGTGACCTTACCTCTACAGTATTTTATTGGTAGTGTGATAGATAATTTATAGCTTTAAAAAATGCTGGAAGGACATACTCTTTCATGGAACATATGTTTTGGATTTGTACTATGTCCATTATTCTTGTTTCTGACAATCTGTAATAAGTCTATATAAATTTGTTACTAAATTGCCATTCTCTAATAGATATACAATATTTCCATTATTTGATGATATTATTGTCACAGGGGTACATATGTCAAGTCCAAAAGCTCTTATGAAATGTGTGAGTGTGTGCCAGGATTTCACTTTGACATACAACCTTTAATTTTAAATACAATCATATAAGCAATAAAGCGTCAACATTTCAGCTTGGATTCCTTGTAATAATAGCTTTTGGTTTATTTCCTTCTTTTAAATAAAATTGACACTGACAGCATATTGGCAAGGTTAAAACAATCCTGTTATTACAAGCATTTAATCACAATAAAAAGGAAATAATGTATTTTTTAAAAAATATTCCTTTGAAGCATTACTGCCTGGTTACCTCATAATATCTTTATCTCTTAGCTATTCCCTGCCAAGCCTGTGTTTCATTCCTCTATCTGTGAAGAATGTAATTTCTTCCCCAAGTAGAAGCAGAATTCCTTTCAGTGGCTGCAAAATTCTTTCCTATTTCTGCTGCTCTTGCAAGGAGCTCCAACAGTGATTTATCATGGGATGTGGGTTTTAATTATTACCATAATTTGTTTTGACGTTAAAACAATCTGTAAGCCTGTGTCCGTTGTTTGGCCAAATGTGACTGTTTGTATAAGCAACAACTTGCCATTTCCTTCATGCTAGCAACACTGAGTTCCTGTGGCCTGGATAAATTGGTGCATCATCTGCTCCCATATAAGTCAACGGGGCTTTGCCATCAACTTGCATGGGAGAAGAATCAGGTTCCAGGTAAGAAATAGCTGAAAGTGTTGCTTTTTGCACACTTTTCTTTACCAAAAGCTAATTCTTTCATGACATTCAAGAAAAATCATACACAAACTTTGTTTCTTTAATTATGCTGTCCTAGCAGCGAAGGGTCACTGCTAAAATGTTATGTCTGCTAAAGACTGCCAAGGTTTGTCATTAAGCACGATCACTTGGGAATGTTCCAAACACTAATACTTTTATATTCGAGATAATGATATTTTCAGTCAAGCGATATGCAATTTTTGCCAAATCCAGGCAATGCAAATACAGCTTCTCTTTGGTCATATTGGCGGGACCTGTATTGCATGGCAGGTGTCCTCCGCAGCTTTGGTCCCCTGAGAGGTTGCTTTGGGATGCTCCTGGAGCATTTTGAAGCTCCCTCAACTTCGAGCCTGGGTTTCCTCTGCAGAACTAGCCAGAATTGCCTGGAAACGGTGCACATCTGAGTTTCGTCCCAGCAGGAGAAACACTCCTGGATCCCACATTGCAGAGGAAGAATTTATCATTGCCTATTGCCATTATTCTGTTTCTGTGTTCATTTTATGACAAACCATAACAAAACAACAAGCAAATGTTCAGTCTTGCCATTGTTTGTAGTGTATCTTTCAAACATAATTTGAAAATGAAATGTTACTTTCATTTTTCAAAAATCAAGGTCTGTGACATGGCTGTTCTCCTGTTTCCAAGCCAAGCATTAACTCTAAGTTTACGTGTGCAACAAACACATTGAAATCATAATCACTCATCCTAATGCCATCAGAGTCAGCAATTCCCCATCAGCACAGAAGGAAAACAAGAATGGTCTGCTCCAGCGTTCGACAGAACTGTATATTCTACTAGTAATAAAAATACTTTGTATGTATAAATTGCATTTCATGCAAAGATCCCTGTGTGCATTGCAAAGGTTGAATTATCATTATCCTTGTTTTACAAATGGCCTGCCAGTGTCACAATGAAAAGCATTATATCATTGTTCCTTCAGCTAGATCTTTTTAATCACTAGTGGCCAGGGATGAGCTCAAAATTCAACTTCCACGCAAGTATCAAACTAGGATTTAGCCCTCCTCATTGTCCCCTGGTGACACTTTCGTGGAAGTAATAGTGATGAGCTTGAACATGTTGCAGAGTGCTGCGTATCTGTAAGAGGACAGCTCTAAGAGCATTGAACGCTGGAGTAAAACAGGACTTACCTAGTAGAGCACCTCTCAGGAAGGTATAAAACCAAACAGTGAAGTGCAAATATCTGAAGGTTGGCACCAAGAGAGGACAGGTGGGTCAGCAGCATTTATGATTACAGGTCAGACACCCCCTGCTTTAGGAAATAAAGTGTTGGAGAAGAACCTGTAAGTCTTTTCCTTCTTCATGTGCATTGAAAGGTTTTGTGATCCTTGCATGGTCACAAGACCAAGCAGTTGGTAAGAAATTCATCCTTCCAGCCAGGCACAGGAGGCTAATGCATGGCAAGAGAGCAAGGCAGTGCAATTTGCAACCTGGAAGGCAGTGGAGGTGTAGAAAAGGAGAGCAAATGTAAGTCCAGAGGAGAGTGGGATGTCCTTATTGCCTCCCCAGTCCTCCAGAAAGTGAGGGTGCGTTTAGTGCTGGAAATGAAATAATGCTATGGCAGAGATACTGGCTCAGCCTGCTACTCCTCTCCAGGGTACACCTGCATGTGGATCCCCTTCTCTAAGCCCAGGGGGACAATCCAGCTCTGTGCAACCCCCTGCTCCACACAGCTGACAGCATATACCTTGAATTATATTTTTCAGGGACTCTGACTTTACACAGGAGGGGAACTGCAGCCCCTGACATTTTTCTTATTGGGATTTTGGATCAAAAGGAATTATTACATCAACAAGTCTGACTTCTGCTTCTTCATAAGCTATAGGATGTCACAAATACTTTCTTATTCTTTAGGATCAAAGACTGATTAAACTAGGTAATTTCATTCTTCAGGTAGCTTAACAGGCAAAGCTGCAAGCAAAGAGGTGAGGTTGAGATTCCCAGTATCTAGAAACCCAAGAGATGAGATATGCCAAAAGAGCTCCAGCACAGGAACTTTGAGGAAACCCCTCACCTCCCAGAGCACCTCTGCCAAGCTGAGAAGTGGGAATCCTGACCTAATCCCAGTTTGTGGATCAGTATTAATCTGATGAGCAAGAAGTCAAGGTTTAGGCTGAGAAACTTCAATACCATCTCAAAGCACGTGTGCCCCTTCTGCCTCCCCGCTGCTGGCTGCAGTTGGTCTATTGTGCTTTAGGGGAAAGCAAAACATCTCCATGAGCTCTGAAGACTGTACGTTTGCCAGTTAGACTCTGAGAGGAAAAATGCCCTTTTTCCTTGCAGAGATTGTGAGCTGTTTTACACCGAGCTAGAAGTGGTTTGAAAGAAATACAAGTAAGCCTGAGATGTCCCACAGCCAACACAAAAAGAGGGTGAATGTGGTTTCACATGCTCGTAGTCGAAAAAAGCCCCCGTGGTTACAAGAAGCCATGACAAAATGTATTTTTCAAAGTCTGTAGTCACAAATAACAGAATTGCAGCATGGTGGGGGTTGGAAGGGGTGTGTGCAGATCATCTAGCCCAACCCTCTGCTAAAGCAGGTTCGCCTAGAGCAGGCTGCACAGAAACGCATCCAGTCAGGTGCTGAATGTCTCCAGAAAAGAGGACTCCACACCCTCTCTGGGCAGACTGTTCCAGTGCTCTGTCACCCTCAAAGTAAAGAAGTCTTTCCTCCTATTCAGGTGGAACTTCCTGTGTTGCACTTTGTGCCCTTTGCCCCTTGTCCTGTCACCAGGCATTCTCTACTTCTGCTTCTTCCCACCTCACTGCCTGTGCTTGCCTTTTTCCATGAAGCTCCCTGTGAAACAGAACAAGCCTCCTGCTCACTTCAGCAAAGACTCCGCAGTTTCAGTACCAGCTGTATCAGAGCACACCAAAGCCGTGTGGGTGTTTGTGGCAGTAGCAGTGGAACTGAGTATGAGAGAAAGTTGCAGAAAATATGGAAATTTCACTTCTGGACCTTGCTAAACTCCTTTGCCAACACCCCCAGTTGGGCAAGTAGTCTGTGATTTGTACATGCTGAGGTACTCCTTGGCACAAGTTATATATGTTTTAACTTTTCCTAATGATTCTACGGGTCTCTGACCAGATGTGTTCTCAGTATGACATGAGTTCTCCAGTTCACTGGGAATGTAGAAGTAACCTCATAAAAAATGGGAGGATTCTTACAGTACTGATAGAGACATATTCCTCATATTTCTTCCTCAAAATGCATAGGCATTTTTTCATGTGAACTTAAATTACAGCACTAAAATACTGATTGGCTATCCATACATTTCACCAGTATGCCTGGTGGATGCACCCTGACTGGGGCAGTGCACATAATAGTTTTGTCTCCTATGGAATTTGTTCAGCTGAAACTGTCTGATAAGAGGTTTACCCCCTTATAAACCCTGACTCCAATCATTCAAAATCCTAACATTTCATTTATTGTAGCTCGACCTCACAGTTCACTGTTTTTGCCTCAGAGGAGTCAGACAACAGCCCTCCGGGAAGGATGCAAACCCCAAAACTAAACTCCCGCACCAGAAGGCAGCCCATGTCATTTTGTTAACTACCTGCCTGTGCAGTGGTAGTCACCATCACTCTGGCAGCACTTCTGTACCGACCACTGCTGCAGTCACACCACGCTGATCTGTGCCATGGTTGGTCCTCAAAAGGGTGAACTGCAGCCAGATGCTGTAAGCTGTATCCAGTGAGTGGAAGGTGGGAAGCACAGAGTCTCTACAAAAGAGTGGGATAAATACTGTGAAGTGAAAGAGGAGAAACTATTTCCTTAAATTTACACAGCAAGTGGCTGCTCTGGTAGGGAGCAGAGCTAGGTCTTCCCTCGTTCTGCCTCCCCACAAGCATCTCCCTGCAAGGGTGTGTGTATTTGTCGCTGTGCAGAACTGAGGTGCCTCTCTGCTTGCTTTTGCTAAAGCTTTTCAGCCTATTCCTACTTCAAATTCACTTAGCATCAGCTTCCAGCCTTCATAGTGTGCTATGCCTTCATCTGCAAGGCATTCTGCTGCCAGCTTTACTGGTGTTCTCCTGGGAGTTCTGTATTTTCACCTCCTCTGGGTCCCCAGCAGCTGTTGGACAAGTGATAAAAGGGAAGTAAAATATTGGCCAACAATGTAAGCATATAAAAGAATAACCAAACCACCTTGGAAATCTGGGTAGAATTATTTCATATACATAGAGGATCTTATTTTGATATTTCTGTTTTAAACACATTTATTTGTTAAGCACACCTGTGATTTCCACATCTGGACTTTTGAAGGATGAGAGGTCTGAGTCCTTCTCTGCAAAATCAAGTGAAGTCGCAAAACAGATCCAGATACCAGTGGCTGCGTGGCTCAAGGACTGATAGCTAGATGTGTTGAATTTTCATTGAAGTCCTTCCTTGAAGCCTGTTTTTATCCAAAAATGAGATAATGCTGTTATTGTCTGATGGCTCACAGGCATGCTGTCTCTGGAGTGCAGGAAATAAACCCTGGTGATGTTTATTCAGGTTTTGGAGAATTGCTCACAGTCGCTCTCCAACACCTTTTCAATAACTTCACTGGAGAGAACAAGTATGGAATGAAAATGCTCTCATTCCTCCAGACCAGAGTTGATCACAGCACTAAGTCAGCACTAGAATAACTGCTCTGTGCTGCCTGGACAAAAAAAAAAAAAAAAAAAAAAATAGTAGTGTAGTGTTTATTTTCTGTTCAGAGACAAGTCTGCATAATTACTGACTACAACTGTAGACTATATGTGTGGATTGACCAGATTCAGACCAATGGACTGTGGCAAAGACCATAGCATGACTTATCTGCTACCCAAAATCAAATAACAAAATGCAATTCCCTGTGAATCCTTGGTCAGGTTAGGGTTATTAAGGAAATACGGATGGACACAGTTTCCATGGGAAAATGAAGGTCTGTTAGAACTGGAAGGTTTCATGGAACTGTTTGAGCTTTCTTGAAACTTTTGGTAGGAATTAAAAGAAGAAATTGTTCTAAGAATGCTAAAAGTGACTGGTTTGCTACTTTCTGAGTGAATCCTTTCTTATTTTTCAATTTAAAATATTTTTCAAATTAAAAATAAGTGAAAACTTCTAATTTTATTTTTAAAAAGTTTCAATTACCGAGAATTTTCCTTCCCTCACAGATTTTTTTCATTTCAAACTGGAACCATATTTCAAAATCCTAAGAAACTCTGGGAAAAGAGTTTATGCTCTCTTCATAATTTGATCACATGTCATTAAATTATTTTGGCTGCATTCAATCCTTTCTGTCTGTATATTACAAAAAGTGTAGTGCTTAAGTCTTAATAGAAAAATATCTTAGGAAATGAAAGTTCAAAGTCAAATCACGCATGTTTCTGGAAGGAAAAACCCTGATGTGATGAATGACAAATCAAAAACAAGGAATCTGATTTAACACTTGAATTCATGTTCAATTTACAGACTAAAACAAACTATTTAAAAAAATTAATGGGAAAAAATGAATTCACAAGAAGTCCGAGGTAATGGAATTTCTCTTTCTGTGTTTGTTGAGTATGTTTTTCTTTCTGACTTATTTGCTTGGATCCATTCATGACATAATATTCCATACACAAATAAGTGGTGCAGTCTTTTTCTTGGTATTTCTAAGGCACTTAGTACATCTAACATTGCTTCGCTGCAAAGATGTCAAGGATTTAACAGGCTTAAAAGATGTGATCAGATAAATACACAGATATTAAGAACCTTTACAGTTCTGTTACATATATTTTTCTTAATCCTACCAGGTGTAGAAATCCTCACATTTCAAACCAGAAAATGACTTGAGGGGAAAAACACATATTTCACTGAATATTTAATCCTGTAACTAGTGACTATTCAGTTGTCTGAAACATCTATGGTGGTAGACTGTTCTATGCAAAGACAAACGAGGAATGTAACCGAGGTGATTCAGCCGTTTCCGTCACTCATGCAATATATCAAGCATCAGATAACAGAGAAGAAATGCATCACATTCTTTTCCTCCAGAACAAATTACTTTGAACTCAATTAATAGCAATTTGGTCTTAGCCCCAGACTGCTTATGATGATGTATGCTTAAGCTGGTGCAACCTCTAAAAGCCTTGATACCCCAGACCAGCTCTAGCCCAGACTAAGTGAGCAGATGGCCTATGTGGTTGGCAGAGGAAGCAGAAAGCTCTTCAGGAGAAACAAAAGCTGTGAAACACATGAGGACGAGTCCAAACATCAACATCTTGAGAAATTACTCCCTCTCTGAGAAAAGCCATGTGATGCTGAAGATACTTGGATAACTAAGCACGGTCAGTCATACCTTCGTGCCTCTGCAGATCACAGTTAGTACCTTGTAGTTTGTAAGCCCAGTGCAATCCCACCACTCCTCATACCAATGCTCTGGTCCTCACAACTTGCTCTTCTTCTGCTTGTGCATTTTGCCAGAGTTCTCCTTCCCTTCAGAGAGATCCAGAGCACTTCAAAGAGATCCAGCAAGCAGCTTGGCAGCATCAGATAACCTAAAGCCAGGAGCTGCTTGGTGTCCCACAGCTGTGTCACATGTGTATACTAATTACCTTGGAGTTGCTTTGTTTTTCAACCAAAGCAGGTCAGGATGTCAGGACAAGAGGAAACTGCCTCAAGTTGTGTCATGGGAAGTTCAGACTGGATATTAGGAAAAATTTCTTCACTGAAAGGTTTGTCAAGTATTGGAACAGGCTGCCCAGGGAAGTGCTGGAGTCACCATCCCTAGAGGTATTTAAAAGACCTATAGATGTGATGCTTAGGCACATGGTTTAGTGGTGGGATTGGCAGTGCTAGATTTACGGTTGGACTCAATGATCTTAAGGGTCTTTTCCAACCTAAACAATTCTATGATTTCAATTACCTTGAAGCTGCTTTGTTGCTTCAGCCAAAGGAGGTCAGCATGCCAGATCAGTGTTCTGGGTGAAGCTGATAAATGCACAGCAGGAGAACTCTTCCAAGTGTCTGCAGGGGATCCTGGTGTGACAATGGTCACAGAACATTCCTACACAGCTCCACCTGGCTGGGCTTCCTATGCTGTCCTCAAACTCACCCTTTCCTTTTTGAGATGTTCCTATATCTGTCTCTAAGGGAACTATATGCATGGGAGACTTCAAAACAGTGTGAACCATTCAAGTTGTATGTCTAAAACTTTGCATGCCATACCTGTATTTTGAAAAGTATCCATTGATTCTGCTCAACTTGCTGTGTAGGTGCCAAGTTTCAGGTGCCAAGGGTTCAGTTTGCAGACAAAGTGGTTTAGCATATTTTCCACGGGTAGCATCCAGGACTGGAGAAGGATGATACGACTGATGCAGAGACCAAAGCTATCCTAGACAACACTGGCCATCAACCTGCACAGGTACAGCCTCCCCAGTAAGCCTGAGTTCCAGCAGCCCACATGTGGCCTCTGCCAACAAAACTGTGGCTTTGTTAAGCTGTGTGCTTCAATCTGCTGATCAACCAGGTGGGAGGAAAACCCAGCAGAGCATGGAGGAAAGGGAGTAAGAGTCAGCTGGGGCTGTTATGTCTTTGCTCCTGCAGTTGGATTGCCCGGTGTTGGTCTATCAAAGCCCTCAGCCATGATGATGCCTGCCCCGGGAGACGGCCAGCTGCTGCCTGTGCGTGCAAGGGGACAGGGCATGTTCTGCTTGCATGGACAATGTTCCAAGCTGTGGGTAGGTGTCCTTTCTTCTTCTGTGGAGGGAAACATAGTAGTCCCAGTTGGGCCACAAGAGACACACACCACCCCGAGATACCCCAGGGCCTGACTCAGAGTCTGTGAAAGCTGCAGAAGAAATCCCAGCAGGGTTTTCTGTCAGGCTCTGTCAGTCTCATAAATGCATGCAGTTGTGGAGGTATCCTGAAAATATCCAAATAAACAAGCAGTGCCTTTCTGCTTCTCTTCAGACTCAAAGCAGGTATAACAGCTTTTGCACTTTCTCAATTGTTTTTTTTTTTTCCTTTCAGGCTGGCTTGATACAGACACAAGAGGGACAGGGAAAAGGTGGCACTCGAGCCTCACTTCTGTTATTAAATGAACCAGCCCGGTGAGGTTAGTGTGTTTGGTGGGCAGCACCCATGTGATCTTCACTCACACCCCATATGGCTGCTCCATCTCACCCCCAGCACAGAACAGCTGTGCCCAGAGCATCTCTCAGCAACAGCCACTGGTGTGTGAGCCTTGAACCATGCCCTGGCAGTGCCCAGGACAGGACTGGACAGAACAGGTCAAAAGCCACTCCAGGATGCACACACATATGATTCATGCAGTTGTGAGTCTGTACCCTGGTCCTGCTTTATTTACTACAATAGACAGAGCTGCCACTCCTGCTGCTCTGTGTTGTGTTTAAGCTGCCCCCACACCCTGAAGCAGGTTATTTACAGCCATGAGGGTACCCCCACAGATGCTGTGGCTCTGGCAGAGGATGCACAGGTAGGACCTAGAGACCTCCCCGCAGGCAGGACCCCCTTTTCCACCCCCCCGGCGTCTCTGTGTGCCCCGTGGCAGAGTGCACAATCCACCCCTTGCTGTGGGTCTCTCTGCTGCATCTCGTGCCCATCTGTGCCATTCTGCTGCCAGCACTGCTAGCAACGTTATCTTACTTCTCTTAGACTTTGTGGCCTGCTGCAGAAAAAAAGTCAAGGTAAGACACCATCTGAAGGAATCTGGGCTATTTCTGTCTTGTATTTGGGCAAAGATTTTATTTGTCTGTAATAAGAAACATTACCTTCTCCCCCCACCCTCCCACCCCTGAATAAAATTATTCCTCTAATATTTAAGTTTCAAGACCATACACTGTGTTTATAAGCCTCAGGCCCTGAAGTAAAATAAGATTGAGTTTCCCTCAGGTAAGTACTTCCAGACACTTTATCTGCTATATCATTACAACTATACTCTATTTGTTACTGTACTATGTAACACAATACTTGCATTATATTCCACATGAAAAGCTGTTTCTGCAGCATCTTGTCATCATTTCACGAACGCGGCTTTGAAGCCGTTTTGAATTCTGAATTCAGTGCATAACAGCGAAAGCTCAAGTGCACAACACCGTATTATTTACTCAGATGGGGTTAATTGCTGAATAAAAGAATGGTTCCTTTCAGTTTACCTTTTTACAATCTCACTCACACTGGATATGGAAGACAGGAAAGTCTGTGATAAATATCAAACTTTCTAATCAGAAACGAGCCCAGTCGTATTTGAAATCTTGAACTTAATCCAGAATCAGGAAATGCAGCCACTTGTGTTACTGTTGCTGAAAGAAGAAAATGACCTTTTTATTGTAGCTTACATTGACTATTGTACTTGTGAACCATGGGGAATGGAGCAGGAGAAATGCAAGGGCTTAAGAAGACCTTCTTTTAACAAGAAAACTGAAATCGGGTGTAATAAAAATATATAGCTGATATAAAGGCTGTGTTTCTCCAGGGGAAATCTGTGACTGACACGGATTCACTCCTAACAAATTATTCCTGCTTTCTAGCTACTGTTAATATTTGCTGTCAGGCACCCATTGCCGTAAATTTTGCCAGCTTTAGCCTCAGCAGAGATTCATTTGAATGTAGAAAAAAATAATAATCCACACCTTTAACAGGAATATAAAAAGTGAAATGATACTATAAATTTTAAAGTGGAGATTGACTTTCAGCAAACACTTTTATTTCCCAGTGATGTTACAGGGTGAATGCCTGCAGGATTATTTCAATATAATGACTCTCCGCTGATGACTAATTTATAGCTGAGCTGGAATCCTGGACCAACATCAGTAACAGAATGCCATAACTCAACAGCGCGGTCTTGGACGGCACACAGTGGTAGGTAATGTCGGACCAAAAGAGATCAGAGTCGTAAAGTTATACACATTTTTTTGTGACATGGAACCCGGATGGAATTTATACTTTACCTAAACCAAGTTTTTTTACTTGAGCAGTTCATCGTGGTGCCCTCTGATGCAGTGAAGAATCAGATGCAAAGGGTGTTAACAGCACAGCTGGAGCTGGATTTACCAAGCAGTCATAATACTGTGTGGGCACTTAAATTCATTGGACAGATTTTAAAATAGTTTTAATTTTTAAAAAAATGCTTTAGAAATACTGTGAGCCTTACACATTCCCTAGGGCTGGCTGATCTTTTTGGGGAAATCAGTTAGCTTAATTATCTGCAGAAATCGGAGCCTAGCTATGAGTGAAAGTTTAAGTTGGTAGGTCAGACAGTGGAAAGTTGTGAGAGCTTTCTGTGCATTTTCACAAATTCTTCAGTATCTTGTAAAAGAGAGTCAGTCTAATTTTCTGTTCCCTAGATCTCATTTTTCACTCTCCCTGATTCTGATGATAAGACTTTTTTTTTTCTTTCTGCTGTTTATACTACAAAATTTTCCAGAAGATACTTAAAATGAGATCAAAACAAAATCACACATCAACAAAAAAAGAAAAACTTGTAGGAAGCTCCTAAAGCTTGCATGTTATTGAATGAGATACTGCTGTTGACTGAAAGGATAAACATACTTTTCTGGAATAAGGCCTTATAGATTTTTCTTATCAGCTTACCAGCTTTTAAAGGTCACTGTGAAAATTTTACCCTAAGCTTCAACTGGAACAAATTCAGACCTTAACGAGGTGGCTCGTTGGCTGTGATGTGCAAGGATCATCCAAGGCACACTAGTTCTAAAGGATGGGAGAGTTGCTGGATAAAACCCAACAGAATCTGTCAGCAGTGCTGTGTGTGGTTCCCCAGTGTCCCACCTCAGCAATGGCAGTCACGCAGCACTCCCCAGGTAATTAAGCAGTGTTCCCATATTCCATTAACAGGTGGAGTGGAAGCGCTCTGAGACCAGCAGTAATTCTCAGGGTAGGAAGCAGGTTTACAGTCCCACCTGTGCTGCTGTGGAAGTTTTAATTTTTCTCTATTCTTTCACAAGAGGGGAAAATAAGACTTTCTGAATTGAAAAGGAAGAGCAATGGAAAACAAGAAAATACCTACAGCTACAGCAGCCTGTCTTGTAGTTTGGTCATTGACTTGAAATCTGGTAGAATAAATGCCATGTCACTGCTCTAAATTATTTAGAATAGGAGGTGACAGAAAGGGGCATAACTGGTCAGAAAGGCTTCTATAAGCACCCACCACGGGCAATTATCTCTGTAAACCCACTAATCTATGTACGTCTCTAACTTGAGCACATAACACTGATTGAGAAGCACATTTATTGAAATATAAAACTAGACCAGCCATCTGCCTCTGTTACTATGCTTGGATGTCTGTTCCAACGTATCCCTGTTACAGAGAAATTTCTTCTCATTTCCACCCAGTGTTTATATGGATGCAGTGTATTCCCCCTTGTTATTGCATGAACAATGTCCTCCGACAGTGTTTCCTTCTTTGACGTTCCTGTGATGTATTTCTATGGATTAGTTATATCCCTTCTCATGCTTCATTCTGCTGAGCTAAGGAGATTGAACTGTCCAAATCTCATTTCACACAAGAAGCACTCTCTCCTCCAGCCATTGCAACCCTTCTGGCTGGAGAGGACTTGCACGCAGTCTTTGCAGGAAGTTTTGCCAGCAGCTCCCTCTCACTACTGAAAATACCTGGCACCTCCTAAGATCAGATAAACCTTTTTCATGTGTATCACAGTGAAGGCTCACAGATACCCTATAGCAGACCAGTACTCCCTGATCTTCCTTCTGTCGTTTCATCGTAGTGAACTCTTAACACACCAGAAAAATCTTGCACTTTGCAGATAACCATGAGAACTGTGTTATTTTAACTTCTTGCTGTTATTGCAGACCTCTGAGCTGGTGATGCTTCCCAGCTTGATATCAACAGCAAGTGCCATTAATACACTTACTTCTCTCTGTGTTAAAGCAATTCATTAAAACATTTTGTAAGATCAGTTAAAAAATATCCTTCATGTACTCTGTCTTCCCAGTCAGTTTTAATACCACCAGCAATTACCTTCTCTGCTTAAAGAGTTTTTATAGATTTAGCACAAAAACCCACATGTTTTTACAAAAAAGAATCTCCATCCTAGTGGTTTTGGAGCAGATAACAAGCATATCACATGCATTTTCCTTGTTCTAGATACGCATTATGTCACAGAAGAAGGTATCACCTGAAGTCTGGTTTGATCCACTTTTGTTATAACTGTGTTGTACTTTATTCTACCTTTTGTTTGCCCCCATCTTTGCCTATTCTTTCCAAGTTTTTCTCTGTAGCCTTGCACACTGTTGAGACACTAAGAAGAAGCTAAGAAGCCTGTTTTTTTCAGAAGTTCCTTTCTCTTCTTTTCAGATTTATTTATCTCCACCTGTTAGACTCTTGCTGCTTGACACCAGTCCCCCTAGAACTCCAGAGTGGGAGTGTTCAACAACACAATTTAAATCAGCAACCCCCTAACCTCAGCCTTTGTCTGAGTTCAGTGCTCAGGAATCATTTGTCCCTGCTTCACTGATGATGCTGAATTCACTGTGGATGTGACTCCAGCAAACAAGCAGGGAAGACTGACTGTTAGCTTGCTGGTGTGACGTTTAAAAACACAACACGTCAAATTTCTTTAGCCTGTCTCCAATTGTGCTTTAAAAATGTCTTTGTGATGGCAGAGGAAAGAGTTAATGGAACAAAAAACCTTTCTTCATGCCACAGAGCTGTGGAGAAAAACAAATTTTTAAGGGTTGCTCTTTTTTTCCATTAGGTTGTCTGCTTTTACAGGTGGTGAGTCACTGTAAGATCCAAAAACCTCCACATATAAAAATGCAATGGTGAGATGGTCTGGAACTGAAACTCTCAACCCATTGACCCATTGTTTGCAGGTTAATAACACAATCACTTGCTAAGCTAACAGTGATAATGAAGGTATATGAACACATAATACTGTGAAACAGTATATGAACGCATAATATTGTGAACACATATGAACAGGTATATGAACACATAATACTGTGAAAGCCAGAGATACAGTTTTCTCCCTGGTAGCTGGTTCACCCTGTCCTGGAGTAGTGTGTATAAACTGCCTTCAACAGCCCTTGTGAGAAGAGTCTAGTGGTCACAGTATCTACCCATCAATCAAGTGCTGAATTTCACCTGTAATCTCCATAAGAGAAGTCCAACCAATTCTTTCCTACCACCTCTTTGCTTTTAAGATCCACATGTCATCTATAAAAGTGAATTATTTGTATCCCGCTATTCTGCCAGAAAGCTGGATCAAGATGAATATTTGGAGTCAGGGTGAACAGACCTGACATTTTTAATGTTAGATCTTCTCACAGCCAACTGATTCCACCAGACTGCTACCATGTTCATAGCATTACAGGGTAATTCAGGTGTGAAGGGACCTCATGGGGCTTTTAACCCAACCTGTTGCTCCAAGCATGGTCAGCTTTCAGGTCAGCCTAGGTTACTCAGGCCTTTATTCAGTCAGGTCTTGAAAACCTCCAAGGATGAGATTGTACAACCTCTCTCTGAGCAACTTGTTCCCCTGCTCAGTTGTCCTCACGGGAAAAAGTTTCTCCTATTACCCCATTGGAAACTCACATATTTCCATTTCTTTGAAAACATTATTGTCTGCTCTCTCTTGTCCTTGCCATGTTTCCCGAGCTCTTTACCTTCCGAACTGCTCCCATGGGATTCCATCTGCCCATTTCCTAAAAGGACTGTACCCAACTATTCTCCCTCCTTGCTCCCCTCAGGATCTCCAACTCCACTATTTCATAGGTACTGAAATAGCAGTTGCCACTAATAATCACATTCCCAACCATTGCTTCCTTGTTTATAATAGCAGATCTAACCCTGGCTGGTCCATTGAATACTTCTATGAAGAAGCTATCCAAGATCCCATCCAGAAACCTCTTTGACTGTTTGCATCCCACATGGCTGCTCCTCCAGAAAATGTCAGGAGGTTGAAATACACCATGAATACCAGGGTTTCTGATCCAAGGACTTTCTAGAGTTGTTTAAAGGAGGCTTCAGCCACATCCTCACCCTGTTCGGGTGGTCTGTAACACAAGCCTACCACAATGCCATCCACACTTAACTTTCTTCTGACCCTGACACACAAGATCTCACCTAGCTTATCATCCTTCCCATACAAGAGCTCCATATATTAAGACTGCTCCTTCACATAGAGAACAAGCCACCCTCATCTTCCCTGTCTCTCCTGAAGACGCTGTTATCTGTTGTAGCACTGCCATCATATAAGCCTGCCCCATCACATCCAAGTTATTCCAATGATGCTGTTGCTTTGTAAATACACATGGAACCCTACTTCTTCCTGCTTGTTTCCCAGACTATGCTTTGGTGTACCGATACTTGAGGAAGGCTTCCCTTCACTGTTTTTTAACATTCCCCAGGCATTTCTTGTTCCTATTACCCTGAAATATTTTCTTTCCACCCACAACCACTGTTTCCTCACTTAGCTGTGAGTTTTAATCTTCTTCCTACAATGGATCAAAGTTTGAATAACTTTCATTATTTAACATACTCAATACTTTTCAATACTCAACACTTAACAACATTCAGAACTTGCTTTTCACTCTTCCCACTGTGGGTGTTTTGTGGCTTTGAAACAAGGTAAATCTATTTCCAAAAGACTTTCCATATTGTGTCACCATGAGATGTTTCCTTGAAAGGTGGACAACGTGGAGTGTCCACTGTCTTTAGTGATCAAAACTAACTGCCTGCTCTTAGCTGAAATCAGTGGAAATCACCACAGAACAAGACACTCTGAAGTGAAGATACCAACGGCAGCAATAGCAGGAGATTCTGGAGCCCTTAGTTTTCATTTGCTGTTTTTATGCAAGGACACCCTTTTCTGGGGAGTTCACAGAACACATCATGTTACTGTCCTAAAGTGCCTGCCACACAGAACAAGGGCATGCACCACCACAGGGGAAGAACAAGGGAAAGGAAGGTGGACAAAGGTAAATATGATCAATCCACATGATTTTGCAAAATATTAATTAATTTCATTTTTCCTGATTTCAAAGAAACGTGCATCTGTGAGGAGGAACCTGAATAAACTAGGAGGAAGAAGATAATATATGTCCTTCAAAAAACCAACAAAAACTAGAAGTCTGTTGCCTGTTTTGTGCCTACCAACATGTTATTTCTGGTATCAGAATGTAGAACCTGTGCCTATTTCTGATATCATTGAAGCTGACCATAACATGAAGCACCCACTGCAGGATGTCCACAGATGACGAAGGGAATTTTGGTAGGAGACTGATTGATTTATACTGCCAGACAGCATAACATGGGCAAGCTGACAGAACAAGACTTTCAACATCATAAAAATGCTTGAGGTGTAAGTAGAACTATTCCCAATCTCAAATTAGAAACTTTGGGTCAATGGGACCTGGTTTCTTCTAATGGGGGGTTGATCAGGTATGACTTGCTCCTTTATCAGACTGCCCTGTAAATTAGAAAAAAGTTTATCTGTTAATTTTTCTTATGTTTCCTTATTGACGCTAAATCTTTCTGTACCAAGAAACACAGAGAAGTCAAAGGCCACTCAAGACTTGCTACACTCTTTCTGAGACAGAGTCCTCAGACAGCCAGAAGTGCTTTTCATGCAATTTATTGGCAGCGAAAAGGAATGGAAGAGAGGTGAAGAGATGGCCCATAAAAAAGGTTGTTCTAGGTTGGTGTCTGATCTGGAATTTCACATCTGGAAAGGTGGAAAGTCAAAAGGCTTAGTTTTGCCCTTTAGGTGTGGAAAAGTAAGTATGTTTTATAAATAACATGTCCTTTCACTTGAACAAAAAATAATAGCATGCTGTACGTGACATTCCTTCTCTGAATAGGTGAGAGTGAGATGGGGGCAGTAACATCTGAACTGAAGAGAGAGGTGAACCACATTCTATCGCTTCTTACCTATCACAAAAGTTGCAACTGGAGACGAACAAATCAATCTGGACACAATAACGGCCCTTTTCCAAAACATAAAGATGTCTGTACTAGTGAATTAAAGATGAAAGAAGGAACTTCTGTTCATTTCTTGTTTCTGTCCATTTTATTTGTAGGGTCTTAAGACTTCAGGCTAGTTTGGCTCAGATTTTTAAATAAATTCTTTTTTTTATTTTTTTTTTTTAATCTTAGATGTTCAATTTCCAACCAGGCTAGAAGATGCAGTGACTGAGGGATTAATAAAGTGTTTGATTCCCATTTAGCTTCACTTTTACCATCTTGAAGAGAAGACTTTATTGAAAACGGAAGAGTCAAACCCTTCTAATTATTACAACTCACAGTAAACACTCCTTGCATTTTTCAGTGATTCTCCAAAGAACCAAACAATGCCAGACTTTTACTCATTATTTTAATAATATATATGTGTAGAAAAAAAACCCTTAACGTACAACTTGCAGGTTGCTCTGCTGCATAAACTCAAAAAGGGGTAAATATAATTTTTGAAAGGAACATGAATAAAGAAAGTAAGTTTCTAGAGTGAAGTCCTCTGGAAAGTAATGGCAATGACACCAGTCAAGTTGTGTGTGAGTGATTCTTAAGCTCTCAGCTACAAATCCAGACCATTTAGTGGTTTATTGAATATGACTACAAATACACTTTTTAATTTTTTGTTACTTACCAGATACAGAAATTTGACCTGACCCTTTTATGCTTTTCAGAAGTGGTTTCTTTTTGTGTAAATTGCTTTTCTATATCAAGAAAATACATTCTGCTCTTCAGGGATTCCTGGTCCTACTATCTAGGTCAGAAAAGCCCCATTGGTGTCCATCAGATGGAGTCTGGCATAACAGGCAGCTCTGCCTTCTTTGCTGGCCCTGTCTGGGGCTGGGAATAACAGAGAGTAAGATCGGTGCAACATACAGATCCAAGAGCCAAGCAGCTCCTCACATGCTCTCTACCACCTGGTATTTACAGCACGGACTGCCATAAATGCAACCTGGCATGTAATAGCCCAGCCTTCGAAAGGCTGGACAACCTTGTGGCAAACCCATTAGATTCTGAAGGTCTCCTTTAGTGGCATATTTACAGTACAAGGCATCTTTAATGACATAATTCAAAATCTCACATCTTCTTGAGCATTCATCATTATTCTGTACTTTTTCCCAGTCTGAGAAAACAATACAAATAGATTTCCCAATGTTGTTATTGATATCACTATCATTAGTAATTAAGTGATTACATCTGGGATGGCAACAATCAGCAATACTACTTACGGGTTATTTTTAACTGTGCGTATTGTAGATAAATGAAATGCCCAATAAGAGGACACTCCCTGCATCTTTCGTAACTCATGTGGGAGAAGGGAAGGAACATCTTGTCTACTCTGGTTGTCAGACAGACTGGGCTCTGATCCTATGGATAATCAATGTCTGGGAGAATGTCTAAGTGTCAATTTCTCATTGTACATGGCAGTTTGGCTACCTGCATGGATGTTTCAGCATCCATGGTAGTGCAGAACTAGTGAAATGACTCACCTGTGATTTCTGTGGCCTTCTTCCAGCAGAGATTTATAGCATCTGATGCTGAGGCATATTTTAGCTATTCTTAATGGATATAAAAAGCTCAAGCTCGAGTCATTACATGTTCTTTTGGATGCATCAGCCTCAGATATGTCTTAGCTGTCTTGACAATTCAAAGTTTTGCTGGTTTTTAGAGTCTACAATATAAAAAACAATTGTACATTGATTTATTTAAGGTTTTTGTCTCAGTCCATATGGGTAAGTCTCTACATGTTGTTGAGTATCAGTGTCTGTTGAGCAAGGTGAAAAAACATGTGTGCATCTCAGAAGTGAAGAAGAATGGAGAAAATTCCTTACAGTTAGGATTTTGAAAGGATGTTCTTCTAGATTCATATGAATAAACTTTCTGAAATACCACCACCACCATATTTTCTGCCTCTTTATTTCTTACATGTAATACACTTATTTAGCTAAGGTAAGAAATATTCTTCTTCATTCTGTCTACTGAAATGTCTTGCTAAGGCAACAACATGAGGTTTAACAATCTGAGGTTCAGATCCAACCTCTTAAACCCTTATGTGCGTCACCTTCTCTGCAGAGCCAGAGCTAAGATATCTGAATGATACCTGCCAATTAGGAAGATGTATAATTCACTAGGTTATCCTCAGAATTGGGAAAAATCCCACAGAGGTCCAAGGCTAAGCCTGTTACTTCCACAGTGACCACACCTGCACCTCTCTGGCAGTGCAGAAGAGATTGCTGAAGACACCAGGAAATCTTCCAACGTGGCCTGCACAGCAAAGACATGAAGATGTCTCAAGCACTATGTGCTGCAGACCCACAGAAGTTATTTCTGTCTCTCTGACAGACAGATTTCAGCTGGGAAAGCTACTTCAAGCTGAGCTAGTTGGGTCTCCAGACTCCACTGCTCAGAAACTCTGGTCTGATGTAAAGGGTTGGCACAAAGTTGGGACTGCCTCCTTCCTATATTTATTGCTATGCAGGTCTGGGGCAGGCAGAGCACAAAGTAAATAAGGATAATGGTGCTGAGCTGCCCAAGGGATGTGCTGCCAAGCAGAGGTCCTTACAACGTGGAGGTTTTCCCCAACAGCTTGCTGTGGCAGTTGTTATGCATGACACACAATAACTCAGGCATCCCAGCTGCATCTCATGGAGCTGGAGAGAGGCCACGGCACTGTGCTGCAAATGTATCAGGCATGGACTGACCACCAGGGAAAAAGATGAGAGCCAGAGGGGTGAGTCTTGCTCTGCACAAAAAAATCAGTTCCAAGACCTGCCTGCCAGCAGAGCAAGCACGCTCAGCACCGCAGGCACTGTGCTGCAGGTCATGGGTCTCATCTACCATGCAATTCTTGCACCTTAAAATTAAGATGAGGGTTGAGGACGGGCTAAGCAAATGCTAAAGGAGCTCATCACCAACAACTTTTGACCAGGAACTAGGCTATTCCCTGCCACTTTATGATCACAGCTCTGCTGCAGGACCCAGAGCAGTCACAGTCTCTTCCAGGGAGCTGGCTCATGTGGCGCTGAATTCCTCCGTGCAAGCCCCTCTGCCCTGACCCGCAGTCAGCTGCTGGCACCACACAGAAATTGGAGCCAGTCTGATATCTCTGCTAAGCAACTCATTGCAGGAATATGAATTCTGGTGCCACCCTGGGGATCCTGTTCGCACTGGGGCCGTCATCGCCCCCAACGAGCGGGGAATGAGCCGGCTCTGTGGCCAAGCCCACAGCCGCCACACAGCATGGGCTTGCATTCTTCCAGCACAGCTGTATTGTGTTCCGTGGTGCTTCCCATTGCTTGAGGACAGTGCCACTGGCAGGCCTGAGTGCTCCTACCTGCTTCTTCAGGAAAACAACCTTTAGGGCTGGGTTCAGTCAGCCCCCCCCTCACAGTCCCTCCATCCACACTCAGTTGCACAGGGGAGGCAGGGGGTATATCGGGGCAGGAACCCGCTCCCTGCAGTCAGCCCTACTGCTGGAGTAACTGTGAGATACAGCATAGCCTTGTCTGCAGGGGGACAAACCTGGAATCTGAATTAGCTTTAAACGGATTAGTTACACCCCATCAAACTCTTGTGGGCATGTTATTATTCAGAATTAAAGTGACCTGATTTCAGCATAGCTTAATTCCACTCATAATGGAGTTAAGCTAAAGCTGAAGATGACTGCTTTATTACAGCTGGTAAATCCGCTTTGCACCTCTGGTTAATTTGGATTAACTTTCTTGCGGGACCTTCTGTGCTTGAGCCCTGCTGGTGGCCAGCTCAGTTATAGCATCTGCCACTGCCTCGCTGCTCACAGTGCTAGGAGAAAAACATGTGCTGAGGTGGGGTGCTCCTCACCACAGGCTGAAGGAGCAGGAAAGGGTCAGCCACTGGAGACTATTCCTGATGAAAGTCAACACTTCAAAACACTTCTCATCAGAGGTTTATCGCCAGCTGCCTCCTTAGCCAGGTACGACAACGTCTGGGTGCCAGGGCAGCCACAGGAGAGGAGGCACTGCCTCCTCAAACAGGAGACCCTGTCTGCCACTGCTGTGGAGAAACAAGAAGGTCCTCTTAGGGGGGAAGCAAAGCTGCCCCTGCAGGGTCCGATTTTCTCAGCCAAGGGAGGAAGGGAAGGAGATGCACCCATGGGCCCTCCTTTCTAGCTTTTTCAGGGTGGATGAGTCCAAGGTTCCCTCTGCACTGGGCTTCCATGCTCACCAGGCTCCTTCTGCAGACTCCTACTTCCCAAATCCTTGCACAGGACAGTCAGTATTTCCTAAAGATGGTGAGTCTGACAGTCAAGATGACAATATAGTGTAGCTGGTGCTTAGCAGCTAAGGGTCACTGCTATATCAGGAATAACGTCGCAGGCTTCAGTCCCGGAGATCTGCTACAGCCACTGGGTTTTCCTGCCGTCTGGTGTGCATGCATATCTGTCCTCCCCAAAACAACCAGCAAGGCTCTGGTTCTGCCTGAAGCTGAACATTATTCAATTCATGAATATTTGTCTAACATGTCTGATTATTAAGGCCAAATGAAGCCTTCACTTCCTCTACAAATATTTGTGCAATGACCTATAACTACTGGCCAACATGCCTGCCAGCACTCCACTAGATGACATCCCATTTTACAATTAAGTATTATCATTTGATAACCTCTTGAGGTTAAGAATACAGATGTAAGATCTCCAAGATTCCTAATGGGAATACTTCATATCAGAAGTATGTTTCCCTTGAGGATGACATCACCACAAGGACACATATTTTAAATATTCTGGCCATCATATTTTGAAAGACTCTAGAAACACAAAAATGCTTTTTGAGCCCTGAAAGAAATTTTCTATCAGTTTCAAGTAAACATACTACCATTTAACTCTTTGGAAAGCCTTATGCAATAGCAACAAAAAGTGTCATGGGAAACAACACAAAGAATAGCAATGTAGCCAAAGAAAGACGCATGTTTGCATATAGTGTTGATATTACCTGAAAATAATTCTTTGCTGAATGCTACATTTGTGATGAAGCAGTTCAAGTGGAGCTTAAGCCACAATTTCAGATCAGAATCCTGACGATTTGGGGAATTGGACTCTAGGTTCAAATCTAACAAATGGTCTCTGTGCACATTATGGCATTAGCTAAACTAAAACCCTAAGCCTGCATCCCTCCCACCTGTTAAGCCCTGGTGAAAGTTGGAAGTAGCTTTAGTCTTACCTTTAAGTATAGACAGGACTTTCACCAGTGGCTGGGTACTAAAGCTAAATCATTGGTTATTAACTTTAGTAGAAAAAGGTTATACGTGTGTGTGTGTATGTTTATACACATATACATATATACATGTGTATATGTGTGTGTACATATATATATCTCTCTCTATATCTCCAACATGGATATACAGGTATATGAGTAATTTATTAGTGGGTTTTGTTTTGTTTTTTTCTTTTAATGTCTCTTCTATTTCAGCCCTTCCCTATGTGTCTCAGATTATAGAGCTTAGGAAAATAGACCATGAAATGAGCAGCATTTACTATACTTTGAACTGCTGAAGGCTCCTTTCACCACATAAATATAAATGCAGAGTAACTTCAGTGGAATTAAAGATGTTATCCTACCAAGGAAGCAGTACAATGCATGGAGACAATGTAGTCTAAAAAGTCACCTTTCTTATTTGAGCGTATGAAATTGCTTTAAATAACATAGGAGGAGAAAAAGGAAAATTCAGATTCCTGCTCCTCCGTGTTGGCAGAAGAGGCAGGACCCAGTTCAGTCTGGGGCCTCTTACAGTAACTATTGCAAGGGCCAATGATGTTCCACCAACAAGGCCATGACCTATGGGGTCTTCACTGTAGCATGGCACTTATTAAATGCACTTTAATTTCCTCAGGTTTTTCTTGTAGCTGATAAGCAGGTCAATAACTGTCCTAAGATGTTTTCTTACTTCCCATTTTCACACTAGATTAATTAGCAATAAAATCTCATTAAACATTAGACCATCATGTAAAAGGTAGTCATGAACTAATTACTATTATCTTTACAAAGCCTCATTTACTTATAACATTAATTTGATAATACAATATGCTGAGGTTTTAAATATATCCTAATGACAATACTCAAACTAAAAAATACTTAATCTAAGAATAATTAAGTCTTCATTAAATAAAATAAGACCATTTTGTGTCCAACCCCATTAATGTTTTTGAAGGCAGCATACTAGTTGCTTCCATTCTCAAAGATTTCATAAAATACCCAAGCATCTGATTGACAATCCCTAAAGATTTCTTAAACAAGAATGATAATAATAGCAACTCATCTTTGAAAAAATTAATGATAACTGAAATCTTAGTGTAAAATTAACCCTATGTATCTTAGTGCCATAGTTTGAAAGCCTACTGTGTATTTGAAAATGTGGATAATTTATCTGAAGCTTTAAGAAGGGAAACAAATTCAGGTCTGTATTGAGTAAGCTGTATTAATACCTATGTATTTTATTTATACTGTGAGACATATTAATTAAATTCCTTTAAAAAAAAATAATACTTTAAGGTCAACTGCAGTTCGCTTCCACCAGTTCAGCCAGCCAGCAGTCTGGGTGCTTTGATAATACAAGAAACCAACAACTTCTGTGAGCAAGGGCACCCGCCCCTCTGTCCGCATGTGCCCAGAACCACAGACTTTGCACAACTGGAAGGCAGACTCTGAAAAAGCAAATTGCATCATGTTCACATGAAAATAAAACACCTGTTGTTTGAAAAAATGATAGTGAAAAAGTGCTAGGCTACCACTGAAAAATGGCCTGCCTGTTTTCCAGCTTATTGGGAAATCTGAACATAAACTTCAGCTTAGTCTTTTTAGAATGGGTAGAAAAAAGAGAAAGATATTCATTTATTATATGGAATTTATGTTTTACATTGCAGTAGAACTGTCCCCTGGCTGTCTGTCTTATTCCGCAAGGTAATGAGCTGTTCTGTAGGGGTGACAGCTCGCAACTCTGAATTCAGTGAAACACCTTCCCAAATAAATTAAGTGTATACAGAGTGGGAAAAATATTCCTTCTGTTTTCCTTTCTCTCCCACTACAGCTTGTTCTACTTAGCCTTTTTTACCACACTTACCAATCACTTGAATTTTCCAGTACATCAGCCTGATTGCAGAGTGGGACAAAGGAAAGTAGAAGATAACCTGATCCTGGTAGGTAATATGGCTCTTGCTGGGACCTTTTTACCATATTAAAAATGATCACCACACCACTGTTAGGATTTCATCAGATCTATTGCTCAGAAAAATACCACCACTACCCATAAAGTAACAAGCAAGCAATGTGATGCAGAAGTATTACATCATAAAATCTCCCTAAGATACAGAGGCTGGGTTAGCATGGCTACCGCACATCAATCTTTTTAATCTCATAAACACCAGTGTTAGAAAAGAAAAAGAGATTCACAGGGATTGTGCTTTAAGTTGATAGACACATGAAAGTGCAGGAAATCTGCTTTTGCTGGTCTAACAGCCCATGAGAGATTGTCACCCCAAGAAGAAATATTTGGAAAGCATAGTGAAGCTCACAGAGTGATACCAAATCAAACAGATTTTGTTCTCTGTTTTTGACACCACTAGACAATAGACTTTACAAATCAGTAACACAGACTGATTCTAACATGACCTAAAATTACAGAAACGTAGGAGAAGGAATAAAAAACCTTTCAAATTTAGCTAAAAAGTACAGATGTCTTTGTTTTTTCATTGGCAACTTCAACACTATTGCCTTTGGACATTTCATTTTTAAGAAACATCTGTCCAATTTGGATCTGTTGTACTGCAACTGTGATTAGTTAGAGATGTTACAAAAAGCGAAATTACTTATGTAAGTCAAGTCTACAAAGTTAGTATATCATGAACACAAAGTAATAAACTTCCTGAGAGCAACAGTTTGAATTTCTCTTCTGTTTTTTACCCATGGACCCCAAACCACCTAAAAGGCATTGTTTAATTACATATTGCACAACCTAGAGAGAGGATGCATAACAAAAATTCGGTAAGTCTCCTCTGAGATGGAAAACAGGGCATATTCAGAAGTGCAATGCCACAACTTAGGAGGATGTGAGGACAGAAGTCAGTGAAAATTCAAGTACACATAAGTAAGGAGCCTGTAGTTATTTATGTTGCGTTTGACTGAAGTACCATCTTTAACATCAAAGCTTTTGGGGTCCCTGCTCCACGATGCTTACAGCCACAGGTGGCCAGCCATTTTTTCCCCCCAGATAAGGCAGTGGCAACTGTTCTGTTTTAAATCTCATTTATGAGAACTTTGAGATATATTTTAGAGCTGCACAAAAATTTTTAGACAAATAGTTTACTTGCCAAAAAATGCAGGACAACTGAAGCTATTTGGGAGTTTGGATTGAATTCAGCAAATTGTTTCAGCCACATAACGCGGGGGAGGAAAGTGGAATTCTGAAAATGTGAATCATTTTGTTCCGACATGATCAAAATTACAAAATTCCTCCTTTACTTTCTTCTTCTTCATTAAAGCATTAGAAAAAGTAGGCAGTACAATCAAAAAGGATGAAAAGAGTGACACACCACAAGAAAAACCTGGACTGTGTCACACTTGGAAGCTTTCCAGTCTGACCATTCCCAGCTTGTGCATGAAAACCTTCATACAAGAATGAGCTGTACCACAGAGGATAAGGATACGTGCACATTCCAGCTGAGAACATATTTCTCCTGTGAGTTAGAGCAAGGATGCACCAATTGAAAACTGGAAAATGCTGTTACTAAAGTCTACCAGTTTGATCTATTTCCTCATCTTACATAAGATGTTCGATGAAAAGCAATTTAGGTGACTCCTCGTCTGCCTTTTTTGCATGGGTCATCGTGCCTTTTTTGCATCTGAACTATTTTTATACGGGTCATATTCTGCATTTTAGTGGTTGAAAATATCAATCAGATGAAACTATCAGTACTCCTGAACTGACCACTCATCTTAGCTAAATGCTTCTCTTCAGCAGACTACAGTTGTCTGGAGCTGATAAGTGCCAAACAAAATTAACGCTGCCTTACCTGCTCACAGGAGGACTGACTCACAGAAGAAGAGACACCATCTGGTAACAGAGGAACCAACTTAAAGCAGTTAATTTCCTACTTATCAAAGGAGTGGGATGATGCAATTTCCTTGAACTCTGGAAAAGCCCTTGAATATGGTACACATTTCTTCAAATGATGGCCCTATGGCACACATTGGACTAGTATTCACTCAAACTTGTGCAAAGGGCCACCAGCCAAGCAACTCAAGGTCAAGGAGTCCAAGAAGAATAAAGCAATCTTTGCACATTCTCTTGTCCTGTGTTCCTGTGCAAGATCTTCAGATGTAGTTAAAGGCTGAGACCGATGACTGCGTCAGTTGCTGAACCCTAAGAAGACAGCAAAAATACAGACATAAAGAAATAAAAGAAAAGTTTTAAAACTTGTATCTAAACCTTCATGGTGGAAAACAGTTCTAACCATGGTTCGCATCTAAGAGCAGGTAGAAAAGAGTGGATCTCATAGCACTGCTGCATGCACTCAGAGCATGTCGGACCAACATGGCAGTCTGATAGGACCAAACTGCTGTTCTAGCAGATGGGGCTGCTCAGTCTGCAAATTTGGAACTGGATATTTAAACAGGTTGGGAGGAACTGGAGTCCGTATGACTCAAGCCCTAGTATTGAACTCCTGCTTGATAACAGGCAGGGGGAGAGCACTTACTCATAAGCATGAGTGATGATAAATGTATGATGCATGATGCATCATTCTTTCCACTGTAGGAAGCTGGCAGAGATGCAAAAGATTAAAGGACCTACAAAGATGCATAATGCAGGGATGTGTGGGAGGCTTTGACCCATTTCTTGCTGCATGTGTGAGCCTGCTCTCAGGGGCACATTGACCAATCAGCCACAATACAAACCATCAAGACCCCACAATTCACATTGGGCTTCAGAGTCTCTGGAGTCTGACCCCAACCTGTTGCTGTTCATGAAGTCTGGACAGATTAGTTAGCTTTCAACTAACTACAGCTTCCACTGCTGGCAGCAATCCCAGACTCAGCTGTACTGGGGCTCTGTGGCTTCTCTTGCCCTTTAATAGCTCATTAAGCTTTCTTGCAAGGGAAGAACCTGGCATCCAGAGCTGCAGCAACTAAACTCCATTTATTGTCATCTGCATATAATTTGCTGTATGGAGCTGAGGCACCACATTGTTGTGAAGGGAGAAAAGTGATGTGAGGGAGCAAAAAACACCCTCTCATGCAGGATCCAAACCTTGTTTCTGTATTTTCATCAGTTTGTTCACTTTTCCAATGAATGGATAATGGGAACAGAGAAACCTTTGAGTATGCACATTGCAGAATCACACCTGACGCACCAGGCCATTGATGTGAATTTTGCTCAGGCTAGCAGTGACTATACATTAACTCATGTCAGTAAGCAACTTGTCTCAGCTGTGTTTGTTCTGATGTTGATTTCTGGTTAGGGATCTTCTCCGGGCCCAGAAGTTTTTATCTTCCTTAAATGTGGGGAAATGCAGTCCACTTCCTATGGAAAACTTTCGGATACCAAGATAACCAAGAACAGAGGCTGAAATGACCAAGAAAGCTATGCTGCTAACCAGCTAGAGACAGACCATGATACGAAATAGATTAACTTGCTCTGGTCTTGCCTTTGGTAGTTTTGGGTGTAAATGACCTCTTGTCTATATACTACAACTACTCATTTTACTGCCTGTTTCTGTAGAATCTATCCAACCACCAATTGTTTCAGTGTGATTTTCTTTCTACAGTTCCCATTTGCGAGGAAAAAAAGAGGAATCAACAAAATATGTAGTAGAATCTGCTATGGGGTATAAAAGGATTCCCATCTATCTTTCCTGTCCCACTCAAGTCTGCCGGCTGATCTGCTCCCAAGGGCATGGCCTCATCTGATTCATCCAGGTTAGCAAACACTACTCCTTTAAGTGTTTTAGGTAGTCTGGCAGATTTGGATTAACACAGGTTAGAAAACATACCAAAGGAGCCCCAACAGCAAACCCAATGGGGCAGCAGTATCTGTAGGAAGGGGGTGATGAGAAGGAAGAGTTGGAAAGGGAAGAGAGCAGGAGATGACAGTCCCTTCTGCCCACCCAGCTGAGTTTCACTTGTAGGATCCATCCTCAGGAACAGTTAAACATCTCAGACCAGGAAAGGTTTAGGGCTGTGAGCAGCAATTGTGCAATCTGAGCTTGGTGGCAGGGACAAAGCTCTGCAGGGAAGCAGCTCTGCACCCAAGTTTAAAAAGCCTACTTTGGGCAGATGCCACTAGGTAGTGTCTCTTACATGTACACAATATTAACTCATGTCTTCCTCACCTGTGAACAACATCCCTCCACCTTCAGAGAAGAAGGACACATCAGCTTATGACAGTTGTATACCCTGGTCTTCACAGGTTTCTTTGCAGCTTCACAGAGATGACTGAAACATATATCAGTTGAGTAGTCCAAGTTGAGGACTCTACACAACCTCTGTGCAAAGGAAACTGAAGCATTAGAAGTTTAAATGACCTGTCACAGAACACAAAGCTGGGCAGAATGTGTACCTGATTTCCATGTTCGTCTAAATGTCAAATTAATCCTTCCTCTGACATTCAAAAGAGCAAAGAAAGGTAAAACCATTGGTAATGTTTTTGTTTTCAGAGCAGTTCCTCCTTTTGTATAGAATTAAAAGAGAGAAGAATATGAGGAGAAGGAACAAAAAAGTATCAGAAGAGAAGAATGAATAGCTGAATTATGAATTTCATCCTTTTGTTTAATTCAAAGTCAGAAAATCAGGCCTGCTGTTTGCTAAGGGAAACTGTATTTTTTCTTGATCTTTGGTGGAGGTAATCATTAAAGCAAGGGGAAAAAAGAGAGTTGACTGTCTTCACCATTTCCAGAGCCCTGTTCTAACTCAATTGTTAAATCACAGCGGTAGTGTAATCACACCTAAACATGATCAGTTATCTTTCCTCTTTCTCGCTTCACATATGTTTGATTTTATAAAGTGCTGAGGAAAAGGAAATTGAGATTACACTACTTACAGATGTCCCGAGAATGCTGGAAATTGTTGATGGAATAAACTACTCTGAGAGATCACCTTTCCTTCATTTCAAAGTATGTGTTCCCTAATTTGGCTGATGCTGAGAGATGTTTTCTTCATGGAGCCTTCTGTCTCTTACACTTTGGCAAGCAATGGAAGAAGATGTTATAAAAGAAATTGGTCTAAATGCAAGCACATACAACCTTGACTTTAATTCGTGTTTCAAAGGAGAAGTTGTTTCTACTATATAAATAAATCACACCCTTTACAAAATCTTTTCTATATCTCTAACAGTAACACTCAATGAAAAACGATACTTTTATCATGTATAACTTGCAAAAACTGTCCCTTTGTCATGAGGAAGGATTAAGGTTATGCCACTTTCATTCTTGGCACATTTCATTAACTAAAGTATGATGGTTTCATTTCCTTTTCTTTTCAATGTGTGTTTAGTGCTGATGAAAAAGTACCAGCTCAGCAGCTCAGGAAACTGAGGGAAGTTATTCATCCAGAGTAAGAACACCACAGGTAATCGTAGTTTGGAGTATCACCAAAGCCAATCAAATTTGCTGTGGATGGGAAAACTGTCCCAGGCAAATAACTTGTTCCTTTCCACAAGATATGTACAATTCTTAGTCTCCCTGAGGACTTTGTCAGCATCGTGCCCACCAGTGTTCCTGAAAAATCGTTGCCTAAAAAAAGGTAAGGTCTTTTCCATCAAAACAGTTAAGCCAAAATGTGAACAAAGCAAATGTGACCATAACTGACAATTTTGATGGTGAAGCTTTCTAAGTGGCTTTTGTTTTCATGTCAAATATGTCAATGAGACATATCCTACAGTGACATTGTATACTAGAAAAAAACAACCTTGGCACATGCTAGCTACAATGCAAAGTGTTTGAAGCTGGATATGCTGTATCTCACATAAAGTGCAAGAGCAGCCTTTTCAGGATTATTTCTTCAAATGTTACCATCAGCAAACAGCTTTAACATTCTGTTAAATGTGTTTTTTTACATTTTAAAAATATATTATTATTTTTATATACATATAATTTTATACATATACAATTAATAAATTAAAAAAAGTTAAACGGCTTTAACTTTTGCAGTAAAGCTTTAATACTGAAACCCTTCTTATTTAAAAGTTATATAGAGCAGTTTCTGTCATCTGTGCTGTAAAGCCTCTATCTGCCAAGAGGTACATAGACCCCAACTCTTCTCTCCATTCACAACAATGTTATTACACAACTGTGAAGACACAGGAACTAAGATTCAGAGTATGTGGTAATAGCATTAGGGGATGTGAATCAAAATATTTAAGCTGCCTCAAAGTTTAGCCACTGTTGGATAGGAACTAAGGTATGTTCTTGATGACGTACACTTTTTTAGATGTAAAGATGCTCTTCAATAGATCTCTCACCTTCTGAAGTCATAAATAGTTGTCTTCAGGATATCAAGAGCATATACGTTGATAATTAAATTTATGATAATACCATCGATAATGAGAAAACTGTTAATAAATACATTGTTGATAATGAGATGCATACTAGCATACATACGTTAGTATGGCACACACAAAGACCTAATCTCTGACTAAGCTGTGGGCCCAAGTGTAACCCATGCCCATCCTAGCTCAGACAGTGGGAGGAGATCACACATTGAACTGTCCTCTGCATCTCTGGATTGGCTGGGGTCTTTGGTGCTTGTCAACACAAGACCAAAAAAAAAAAAAAGACCAAGGGTCCCAAAAATACGTCAGAAAGTTCCCCTACTCCATATTATAAATGTAAACTTACAATACTTCTTAGGAGTACCTTAGGTTAATATCTTAGGCCAGGTAATAATATTGACTCACCAGCAGTCAGAAGCAACTGAGCCAGGAGGCAAAGAAAAGGAGAAGGCAATTTTCAACTTATGCTCTCCTATTAGCTGCTCTTCTTGCTCCATTCCTCTTTCTCAGCCCTTTGGTGGGGGATTAACTACCTTAAGACTTCCTTAAATTCCTTAAATGCAGCTTTGGATGGCCAGGTTCAGGGCTCATGTAAAAGCGGGGGATTTATACCGTGGCTGGTGGATGTGAGCCTGAGTGCATCTCAGTGAACATAAATGAAAACTAAATCTGAGGGAAGCTAGGTCAGCGTAATGCGCTCCTGGGACAAGGGGAGGCGGAAGAAGGTGTAAAATACACCAACTCAGACTCCCTCCAGAACTGGAGAACTCAGATTCACATCTGAATTTGGCTCCCACTGCCTGACTCAGAAAAGCGAACTCTTTCCAAGTCTGGAGACACCAGTACATTCTGTGCAAAACCCTTACAGGGATACGGTTAAGCTTGTCTAGCCCACAAATTAACTTAGCCTGACATATCTTAGGTTTTACTCTGGAGGCACAGGCTGTGTTTAAAGAACCTCTACACAGCAGAAATGAGGAAAACAGAACATGCTGCTCTGCATGCAACCTGCCACTTTCTGCTGGGGATGGCACGTGGGCAGCCCCTATGCATGGTGCCATGGGTATTTATGCTGGGGCTGCATGGACCTTCTGCTTTTTTCCATGGAAGAAAAGGAAAGAGAATGAAATAGTGTTATAAGGCAAATACATTGCAGAGAAGCCTCCAGGATCCTTACAGAAAAATACACTGTGAAAAGTACATGAAAAAGTAGGGGCTGCTTGGCTTTTAGATGTGTTGCAGCTATATAAACTGCAAGGAGAAAACATCTATAGGTCAGGACCTGTCAAGTGAAAACACAAAGTGGAGGTACTAGTTCCGGCAGCTGGCATGGAATTTCAAATCCAGGTACAGATTTAAGAGAAGATGTTTTGTAGCAAAGCCTACTGATGCCACAGAAGGTTTAATAGTGTCCTGCCTGCATGAAGGACACCACTGCTTAGTGACTGTCCTGGTTTCAGCTGCGATAGAGTTAATTTTCTTCTCAGTCGCTGGTCCTTGATTTAGTATAAACATCACCCAGCAACAACTAAAAGCATCAGTGTGCCATCAATATTGTTCTCACACTGATGCTTTTAGTTGTTGCTGGGTGATGTTTATACTGAATCAAGGACTTTTCAGTTCCTTGGGCCCTGCCAGCCAGAGGGCTGGAGGGGCATGGGACATTGGGAGGGGACACGGCCAGGACAGGTGACCCAAGCTAGCCAAAGAGGTATTCCATACCAGGGGACATCATGCTGAGTGTATAAACTGCAGGGAAGAAGAAGGAAGAGGGGGACATATGGCATTGTGGCGTCCGTCTTCCCGAGTAACCGTTAGTTGTGACGGAGCCCTGCTCTCCTGGGGATGGCCGAACACCTGCCCGTGGGAAGCAGTGAATGAATTCCTTGTTGTGCTTTGCTTGCCTGCACAGCTTTTGCTTTACCTATTAAATTGTTATTCTCTCAACCCTCGAGTTTTACATTCCTTTCCGATTCTCCTCCCCACCCCTCTGGTGAGGGGGCAGTGAGCGAGCTGCAGCGTGGGGCTGGGTTGCCGGCTGGGGTTAAACCACGACAGTGACTCAGAATGGGGACAAGCAGGGTGGCACATACAAGTCTTGGCTAAGGGAAATGCTACCTCTTTCCAGAGCTGCCCTGGAAAGGAAAGGAGTGGAGACGTTCACAGACTGCCACCTCTTTCTTTTCTATAACCTCTGCAGAAAGCAGTAGCATAAATTGTGTTTGGTGTAATTCACATGCAAATATAGAGTGGTGACTAACACCCGCTGCTTGGGGGGGATCATAAGCCACAACCCACAGTTTGGTCCAAAGGGTGTTATCATGACTGTTCAGGACTAAATTCCAGGTATCTACACATATGAGAAAATCTGGGGGAAACACTGTAATCTATCTTCTACCACCAAAATTTGGCTTTATGATGGAAAAGTTACAAAAGAAAAAGAAGATAAAATTGGGGACTTGCAAATTTTTTAAAAATTGGCAAGAACTTTTGGTTTTGCTAATGTAAACCCCCAGACCAAGACAATTTAGGATTTGTTTCATTTTAATTCCCTTCTACCCCAGTTCCAAATGCAGGATCGATGTCTGTAGTGCCATACCTTTCCCTTATCATCCCCTTCCTCTTTCACCTCCAGTGGCAAAAATGTTTTGATAGAAACTGAAAGGGTATTTGTTTCTCAAAGAATTACTGAGGTTTACTATAGCAGTAAACATTTCTGTGTTGGGGTTTTGGGGTGTTTTTTTAAAAAAAATCTAGAACTGCCAGTACTGCAAACAGATTGCTCAAATTCCGGCTTATTTCTAACCATCAGATCTTTCTTTTATCTGGATTACCAGATAAAAAATAATTATGTTAGGAAAGGAGCGCCTCAGAAACTAGACACGTGAAACTAGAATGCTGTTCTTCCTTGTATATTAGTGCTGTCAAAGGAAGACCTGGGACCCCAGAAGCATTAGTCAGGCATGCAGTGCTGCTTTCAACTCCATCATCTGCTTTATAAGAAGCAGCCTCCAGGATGTCCCCAGATGAAGGCTGCATATGACGGAGCAGAAGGCAGGACTGCCGGCAGCCACCTGCCTGCGGGGCACAAGGGTGGCAGGGAGCTGAAGCCTGGCAATCTGTGCTGCTGGTGCCGAAGAAAGGCAGGGAGAAAAGCAGAGCGATAACTGTGTTTTTGCCCAGCGAGGGAAGGCAAGGTGGAAATGCAGCGCGGAGGCAAGCAGCGTCAGCAGCCTGAGGCTGCATGAAGTGTCTGTGAGAGAGAGCAGCAGCCCCAGCACAGCTGTGTCCCAGAGTCCGGATTTGTAATGACTCGGCATAGCACATGCCAGAAAGCCTGCCTACCCCCGCAACCATAGAAGTTGTGAGTGGATGCTTTGGGCCAAATTAATCCCTGGTGGAAGCTCAGGAAAAGCCAGGGGAGCTAGAGGCACACAAAAAAATTAATAAAATAAAGAAATCAGTTCTTTATTAGCATCATAACTTGGAAGTCAATTTCTGTGCATCAAGAAGCGATAAGCAACCAAAATAATGTCAAGGCAGAAGAGGACTTCACTTTCTAAGAACTTCTCACTCCAGTGTTACTCATCCCTGTTTCCTGCAGTCCTGTCAATTCACTCAAATGGCTGGTATCCAAAGCCTATTAATTATTCCTCACTAAAGAAACAGAATAATAAATACATCTCTGAGAAGGGGGTTCCACGATCTGGCCAGCTTCATGGCCATGGGCCAAGAGATTAGCACCAGATCATGCGAGCAAAGGATCAGCCTGCTGCAAACTCACACTTCGTGCAGGGGAGAGTTTTCCAGACGTAGGAATTACACCTGAAAACTCTGCACTGTAACACGATAGAGCGGGTAACATCTGCCAGGTTTTGAAAGATGTTAAATACACAAACATATGTTTGGGTAACCTCATGCAGACTTTTGTAGCTCATAAAGAAGACACCTAAGGGGGTACGCTTTCAAGAGCTGAGGTCAGTATTTTTTGCTGGGGTGATTAATATTGGTTGGAAAGTGAGCAGTAATGGTGGTGAAAACTGGGAAAAATAAACTTCAATAAAAGTCCCTTCGAAAAGCAGACGTTCCCAGAAAATGTTTAGACCAAAGCCAATTTTCCTTTGAGAAAAAGCACTAAAATAAAGCCATCCGCCCCAGCACTGACTAACTCAGTTTTTTGCTTGCTGCCAGGCACTTTGAGGTGCAAATAAGCAGGTTTCCAGCTAGAACCAGTCCGCAGGTGCAGTCTGACGGCAATTCAGCAAGAGTAATAGGCAAAGAAAGTATCAGTGTGCAAACTGCAACCACATACAGAAAATTGTTTGTGCACTTCTCAAATATTATACACAACTCGTTTTAATCTATGACATGCCTGGCCACATAGAGTTAAATCAAAACAGGCTGTTAGGGGAAACAAAGAGGAAATGAAACAATGGCAATGATAATGTCTGAAAATACCAAGTGGTCTTTGAGGAAACAATAGCGATGCTATTAATTGTAAAATACCCTGTAGGCTCCAAGCAGGTTGGCAGCATTCACTTTTCCAAGCCTGGGGCCAGAATCAAAGGACACTAAATCATCAAAGCAACTAGGGCCTAGAAAAGCAGAAGAGCTGAATGTGTTGCAGAGGGTTATGGAACGAGTGTCAGTCAGTGAATGCTGTCAGTTACACAAGACACCCAGGCGGAGACCTGCGGACCATGCTGCAGCTCACCAGCCTGTTCTGGAGGCCTGCGATGGAGGTAATGAGGCTGAAGAGGAGCTCATGCTTGCAGGAGAAGATTAAATTCCTGCTTCACATTACTCCAGGCCAGGGAAAGCTGACAGTACTGATAGTTGCTCAGTATTGAACCTTTTATCTGTGATTTACTAGGTAAAACACAATATGGATTTCAATGAGAAATCTTTGGTCTCCATGAAGAATTCATTAAGCCAACCAGGCTGAAATTGCTCCATATATTATTCAGAGACAGATGATGTCTCCTCATGAGTAATATGCATGGGAAAAAGAAGCATGGCATAAGGAAAGGAGTGAAGGACTGGGCATGTCATTGTCCTGTGTCAGACCATGGTTCAGGTGTGACAGCCCTGGTGCTGACCCAGCCTGGCACACCAGGCTGTGCCATTCAAGCCTGTTACCATCAGGTCACTCCTGGATGATGCTCCCAGCCCCAGTGTTTGCACAACATATGCCACCTTAAACACCACTGCAGCAGGTGTCTGTCCTGGGGGACCATGTGTGGTCCCCCAGAAGCCTGCACCTGGGGCAGGACTCAGCTTGTGTAAAGCACACAGGCAGCCCCGAGTGGGGCCATGGTCCAGGAGCATCCCCACACTCGGCACAAAGGAGATTCCACCCTGAAATGGGGGACTGGCGCAGTGGACCTGGGAGTAGCCTCACCCACCCCACTGCTCAGAGTGTGCTGACAACTGACTCCACAACATTTTTGGATGCTGCAAAACCAAAGCTGGGCTTCAGGGTCTTGTCTTAGGTAAGGATTCAGCTGCTTGTATGCAATGGGCTTGGTGTGTGCTCTTGCATGGGTACGGTTCGTCCAGCAGCTTGGATGTAAGTGCAGAATATCATCATTTGGGGCTATACCAAATAATCACATGGCTAGATATAGCAGACGCTATTAACTCTTAAATGATTACTGCTAGAAGGAGCCAATTTCAGATAACAACTATAACTCAGTTGTGTGTAGTTTTACATTCTTACTTGGCAATCGCCAACAATATGCATAAATATCTGTATGGAAGCTTTAGACAAGAAGAGGTACAAAAGAGAAACAAAATGAAACAAGTTAATGTTTAAATCAATGCCTATTCACATTCTAGTCAGTCTTGCATAAAGTGTTCAAGGTTACTTTTAAAAAAAACCCTATAACAAATGTTTTAGATCAAACCTTCTACTTGAAAACAAATTCTGTTCTAACATGAAATGTTTTGACTGCACTTTAGGTTTGAATACATTTTTAGATAAAATAAAACAAAAGAAAATTGCAAAATGTTGCACTCAGACTGACAACAGAACCCTTTACTTTTTCAGCTTAAACAAATTATCAAATCTAAATGCGACGTGTTATGTTTTGGTGAGACTTTCAGTGGCTTAAAAATATGCCAAATTCTTGCCTCACCAAGATACCAAAGGACAAAATACTTAGAAAATCAAGGAAAAGTTCTAGGACATTATGTTGTAAAATAAGGATGAAAAAGCATCACAGAACAGGCCCTAAGAAAGTTCCCTTAGCTATAAATAAATACAAGGGTTAATGCAAGAGCTGAATTTGCTTATTCCCCAGATTGTCTATATCCTATATTGTCCCTGGTATCACTATGTGGACCTGATGGTACCTAATGAATATTCAGAATATGCCTAACTCTTTCATGACCTGCCCTGGGTTTCATCAGGGAGGCTTTCTGGGAACAGCCGGCAAAGCCGGGAGCACCCAGTCCCCTCTGAGGTCACCCCAAAGTCCCAGGCAGCGCTGCGGTCAGTGGTGGTGGTGGTCCCATGTGGCACCCCTGGGTGGGTCAGATAAGGCACTGCCCTGGCAGGCACCTGCAGAAACAATTCCCTGACACCCACCCTGTGCTTGCTCCAGCACTGCCAACCCAGTACCACTCCCAGCCAGGGAACCAATTCTGCCCAACATCCACTCAGGGATGAGTCCGGGAGACTGATCAGCCCCAGCACCTGCTAGCCTGCAGCTGGTCTGCAAATGCTGCCTCCTTTAGCAGCTACTGCGTGAGGTTCCTGCAACAGCCTGTTTGATTCTGTTTCCTTCTTCCCCCTCCACAAAACCACCACGGCCCAGCCCACCCTGTTTCACATTATTGAACAGGCAACAGTGCAGACCCAGCCAACACACAGCACCATGGGGCAAGCAAGAATGGGCAGAAGGCACCTTTTTTTTGCATGCAAAATATTCCCTCTGTGCCACCAGCTCCTGCCTCAGGATGCCTGTCCCTCTCCATGGGTCTCTGTGCTCTGCTGCGGGGCACAGCAGACCGACATGGTGAAGAGCGGAGTTGAGCGTTCCCTCAGCAGAGCTGGCCAGCCCTCCATAAGCCTGCAGCAGAAGCATGCTTGGGGTGATGCTTGGATTTTCCCTGCCCTCAGGAAGGAGAAGATGCCACTTAGATGAACATCTTTATTATTCTTCTCTTTTTCCTCCTGCCATCACCTACCGACTTCTTGGTCTTGCCACCTCTCTTATGCTCTAAGGCAGCTAGATAGGGCACAATCTGATTTCAGATTTAGTCCTTTCAAATTATGTTTCTATAAGTGGATTAAATCATTCTAGAGCTCATCCTTGCTAACTTGTCACTGTTTTGAGGGACAGCAAATTTACTAGCATGGACTCAGGTCATATCCATTCCAGTTGGCCTCAACACTAGAGAACATGCCATGCCATGTTTACTTTTCCAGTATAGATGTGGCCATGAGGACCAGGAAATATCATGCAGAATTGAATAAACACATAAAAGAGAATATTTTCCAATATCTACAAGGAAATTTTGGAGGAGATGACTGATGCCAAATATTTTTTTACGCTTGATGTGTCAGCAGGGTTCTGGCAGGTGCCCTTAGTAAAAAACAAGCACATATTTGTGCACATTCAACACCCTCTTTGGGAGATGCTGTTTCCTCAAACTGCCATATGGGCTGTATTCAGTATCCAAGGTGTTTTACACGAAAATAAAACAATTTTTTATCATATTCAGAGTGCTTAAACCTAAACAGATGAGGAAAAGCAGTAAAAAAGCATGACAATAGGCTCCAAGCGGGTTTGGAAATAACCAGATCTGCTACAAAGAAGTTAAACAAACAGTAACAGTAACCTGAATGCTATATAATTAAAATAATACACCTGGAGGAGAAGTTTCAACAGCAGAGCATGCAGACAGATTTCAGTGTATGTTGGCTGTCACTAAAATGCCTGCCCTAACTAGCAGAGGGTAGACAGGTTTGTTGTAATAGTGAACTCTGGAAAGAAATGTATGGCTTAAAAACCTTATCAAGCCGTCTGGAAAACTGATATTGTTAAATCCCACACACCAAATGCCCAGCACACTCACCAGTGCCTCTAAGCGTGGTGCCAGTGCAGTGCCTTCACGGCAGGTGAGTCCAAAGTGGACAGCAGTCAGCTCTGTTCAGCGACCACTACCAAAAGCTGCCATCAGATGTCCAAGGGCCATCATCCTTCCTCCCAAGCTCTGGGGTGTCAGATAGTTGCTTGAGGAAGTGCAGTACTAAGATTTAAAGCCAAGCAAGAACAATATACTGCTGTTACAAATCATGCCCTGCCAAGCCCTTCACCAAGAGCATACAAAGCTTGGGTTCCTCCAGCTTCCAAGCACTGTTTCACAGTTGAACACAAACCCAGTGAGCCTGGGAATAGTCTGGAGCATGTGACAAAAATGTGAAGGTCCTCAGTCTGAAAAAGTTCATGTATAATCCAACTGGATGAATCAATGTCCTGTCTGGTTTCAGAGACCGTGATGGCCAGAACTGCTGAGTAGAAGCATAGCAGAAGGCAGCTTTGGTTACTGGTACACAGGGCTGAAAGGGCACATCCTGGACACTGCTGTTGGTATCAGCACGATCTTGCTTCTCTGGCAGGTAACACTGATCACAGACAGCAGTCATATCCTTAGATACCTGCAATTCAGGAGCAGGTTAGAACTTCTGAGAAGAACTACAATTGAGGTACAGGGAAGTCAGCACTCTTATCTGAGAAAGTCTTGTATGTGCAACAGCAAAACCTAATGCAGACAGCTGTGTCCCACAACAGCGCACAGTGCTCTCCATCCAGCAGCATGGCCGCCAAAGGCTAGCTACATTGTGCCTCCTGGTAGCCTGCCTGACATTTTGTATTATCTACACTTTGCTTGTTGTTATTTTTATAGTAGCTGGAGAAAGAGAATGCCTACCTTTATCTACCTTTACTAATATCTTGCAGAAGTCGATTGGAACCAATTTTCATCTTGGGCAGGAGCTCTTGTCACACAGTGCTATCAGTTAGCACTGAGTCTCTTAATGAAGGGGGTGACCTGTTGAACTTCTCAGCCTGGAATGACTTCTAACCAAGACACCATGTCTGGCCATGGACATCTGCACCCAGACATGCCTCAGCTAGCCCATGGCTCCTCTCAGTATGCCAAACAGGACAAGGGTCACTTTTACAGCGTAACAAGTATAGAGGTTCTTACAGCAGGGAGGGCGGGGGGAAGAAAAGTGAGGTTCATTTTGATAGAGAAAGGGCCAAAGCAAAAGGAGTTGACTGGTTAAAACATGAGATAATCAGAACACAATGACCTGCTGCTTAAATCAAGACTGATAATGCAGAGGGAGAAGAAATTAATCAAATAGCAACCCAACTATTCATTCCATTTTAAAAAGTCAGATATTTCCTTTTATAAATAACTGGTATGGAACAATAGATGGTGGAGTGAAAGGAGTGAAGAATATATTGTTTTCATCAAACAATGTTGTATTTGGGGATTAGAGGAACCAGTAATTATGATGTTTTAGCAAAGTCTGGTTTTGGCAGCTTTTTCAGCATCCACATGCAGAATGAAATGTCACTTCCAAATATCAAATTAACAGTAAATCTAGTTCTCTCATTTCTCCTGAGCTTCATTCCATTGACTTTCAAATCACTGAGTGATTTAGAATACCAGGACATTTCAGAAATAAAATCTACTTGGTGTCATTTCAAGTCTAACATTTTGCTCAGATGTGCATTGTACAATCCAGCAGACTGTTTAAGAGAAAGCAGCTACAGGGGTCAACAAACCTGACTTAGGTATGAAGTTACTGGAAAAATCCAAGTTGGTAGATTTTAAAAAAATTTAAAATAAACCGCATGATTCGGTTTCAAGCTTCAAATTAATTTAACCAAGTGATCTGATAAAAAAATACAGTATAGGGAGGAAAAGTAGCAGAGGAATCAAAAACTCTTGGTAGTAACTTCAGTACTTGTCTGACTGTGGGGATAAATCACAGTATCAATACTGTCAGTAAAATTCCTTCAATTTTCTATGGCAAGCACATTGCATTAAAGAGACTCTAATCTAGAGATCCCTTGATCATTAAAACTCCATAATCAAAACCGGGTCAAAAGGCAAACAAATGAAATAAAATCCAGTAATTACAAAAATAAACAGCTGAGCAGTAGATGGTAATTTCATGAAGCATATGCAGTAGTTCATATCGCAAGAGTGGGACAACTGGGAAAAAATACCGTATTTGAAAAAAAAAAAAAGATATTTGTCTGAAAATGATCTCTTAATTTTTTGGCTACTCTTTCATCCATCACAATTGTGTGGTCTGTTTTTCAGAGAAAGAAGCCAACTGAACTTCCTTTGGCCAGAGTTATATTGTCTCGGGAGTGGAGTCAGGTTTCTCTTAAATAACTGAAGGCAAGATTGTTGTCTTATATTATATGTGTTGTCACCAAAGCTATTGTGGATGAAGACCATACCCAAACCATTGCAGACTGTACCAAGTCCAGAGAAACATGTCGCTTCCTTCAGAAGAGAAAAAAAATGTTTTCCATTGTACAACTGAGAAAACATCTGTTGCTAATCCATGGAGTTTTAGAAGACTGACTGGTAGCTGTGTCCCTCTGGAGATGGATTGACTTAACAAGCAATAGATCAGTTTCAAGAAAAAAAAAAAATCTTCACCGTTGCCTCTGTGCCCTCTGCAGCCTGAAAATACCAAACACAGGAGAGGGGGTACCAGACTGCAGAAGGAGATGACGCAAGCTGAGATGGAGGCATTCCTAATTGTCCAAGAACACAACCTTGAGTTTACCTGCAAGACTTTGGGGTTTTTTTTCTTCTTTTCTCATGCTATTTTAAACATTACACATGCAAGCTGTTGGTAGGAAAATTAAATTTAAAGATGTCTGAGGAGTATCCATAGACCATGAGCACAGGGGAACACACTAAGCACGTAACCTTCAGATCTCAAACCTGTGATGACTGCCAGCTCTCTCCACATTGTCTAAGAAGCTGTTGTCTTTGGCATTTGAGCATCACTTCAGAGATCCTGTGCATTTTCAGCTCTATGTCTGCCTTCAGGAGCATGCAGGATGAATTCTACAGAGGGAAGCAGGATCAGGAGCTGTGTGCGTTGAGGCAAACAGACCTCTGCACTCCTGGACCTGGAGTCTATTCACATAGTATTTTGTGAATAGAGAAAAAATATTTTTGCTGTTAGCTAGCAGGTATCTGGGAATGTACCTCTCCACATTGACTTGAATCTTATACCAGATCATCTCTGGGTTTTGCTTCTATCTCCCCCATTCTGTTCTCCTTATCTCCACATCTACATCTCTCTTTTGCTCTCTTCTACAGTAGCATTGCACTTTTCACTACCAGAATACTTTAATTCCAGGAATTGTATTGCTTTCTGAATGTCTCTCATTTTTCTGTTCCCCCCCCCACACACACTTTTCACTTCCACTGTTTTATTCCAGCAATCCCATAGTGCAGCATGGAATGAGGCATCTCTCCTTCACATGACATCCCAGCCTTGATACCACATTTTGTGTACATTCTCAGTCTCTTTGGCCATATGTAATACATAACAATTTTTATTTCAGATTTTCAAGAGGAGGCATCGGTATGCTCTGATGCTCCTTATACAAATGTTAAATTGTCTTCCCTTCCCCCTCCCATCACACAGTCCCATCCATATTAATTTCTACAAGTAAGTGGCTGGTTAAGAAGACAAGAATGTCTCAGCTCTTCATTGCCCTCCAGTGCACTATTTCGTACCCAGATACCTGTAAAGAGTGACAGGGTGTCAGATTAAGTAAAGCTCTGTATGCTGGGATCTCAGGAACTTCAGGTAGGTAAACTGAAGACAAATCGGTTACTTCTGAATGCTTGCTTTCATTCAGGACTCAAATGAAATAAGGTATCCTGTAGGTCTTTGAACAAGGAAGCTCAGAAACTACAGTAAATTAAATGAAACATCGTAAGTGCCATTTTAAATTGTGCCCTATGAAGACGAGTGCTCAAACCAAGACATCCTGGAAAAGACTTGAAAGGAGGTTGTCATCTATTTAAAGAGGTGAGGTGGGGTTTTTTTACTCCTACAGAAAGCTGGTGTTCAAGAGATGTGGATTTCCATCTTGAAAATGGAGGGACTTGATTTTTTCAACTTGAGTAATTTTTTTATCTATGAAAAAGGGGTGATGACAGTTCTAGATCTTGTACTTCCTGTAGAGCTTAGGTTGTGATGAAGGGATGGAGATTTAAGACCTTGAAAAGTCTCTATAAGGTGTAAAATACTTGTTTCATTCTCAGGTTTGCCCTGTCTCAGCATGTGTGCTATGGGGGTGTTTCGAACTAGTGAGTGTTTCTGAGCAGGGGCAAATTTGGGACAGAAGGATTTGACAAGAGTATGACAGTGCAATTAACCATGAGGTTTGAGAGAATTTAAATAATGGCTCACATGGCCTCAAGAGCAGCGGGAGAGCAGAAGCTAGGACAGAAAGGGTGTCTTGCTTCACTGTTGACTCTGAAATCTCCCAAATTTTACATCTAGAAGGAAAGTGTAAGAATTTACCCTTTACATGCCATTTCCCCTTGGACCACCATTATCCTTTCTTCGATAATTTTCTGTGGTACTTCACAACACACCACTCTTTAACCTTGTAAATGCAGAAGAAAGCAAGCACGGTTGTTTTCTTGGGCACTATGTGTACTACCTCTGAGTCTGTTGGTACTGGCTACTCCTCTAGTAATTTTAGAAGTGTTGCCAAATGGTAAGACGCTGCCCATTTCACTCTCATGAGATCTGCTGCCCTGTTGTCCAGAAAAACAAAAAGCTCTTGACATTGTTGAGTGGAGTATCATATTGGCAGCACCACTGCAGAAAGGCATCCCTGCTGTTTTATACACTCCACTCCCAGCTAATTAAGGTAATTCCAGCACATGCTTCCTCAAGTGCTGCACTGCATATTGAAGACAGTAGGCTGGAAAATGTGAATGGCAATACCTCATTTTCTTTAAGCTTTAATTTGGAAAGTTGGTTGGGATTTTTTTTCAAAACATATGAACTTATTTTAAAGTCAAAGTATCTGATCTCTGTCCTAATACCTGTGGCTTAAGGAAATTAATTTTGGTTAGAATTCACTGGGTGCAAGAACCAGAAAGAGGTTTGTACACCATTTCAATTTTAATCAGCTCTAGTTAGCCCTTCACACCTCCACAGTAACTCCAAACGGTGCTGGAAAACCCTTGTATGAAACCTGAATTACCCAAACTTCTCATGCCAAAGCAGACAATTCAGTACTTACATTTTTTTCAGAAAAACGGTACTGTGTACAAAGCTTAGTTTACTACGTGGCCACACACAAAAAAAAGAAAATTTGGTGGGACTGTGATGTGCTGGAATTTAGCTAAAATGCCAAGAGGTGTGATTATTACAGTTCCCAAAGAGACATGAAGCATTGCTAGAAATTTCTTTCAGATTCCATTACAATAAAATAAAAGTTTGATTTTCAGTAAAAGTCCCTGGCTTCTGTTGCTTTATGTTTGTTATTTTTATTTATGTATGTTTATTATTACTTCTTTTGCTATTAATTTATTAACAATAATTTATTATTATTATCGTTATTGTTGTTGTTATTATTTTTAAAGGTTTAAGTGATGTCAATACTTTCCCTGTAATTTCATTATCTGGGAAGTGAAAACTCAGATAAATGCAAACACTTAAGTATGGCTTTATTTATGCATGCAGATGGTTTCAGAGAAGTCTATTATTTAGAATATTGCTGAAGTCCTGCCTTATACTTTACATCAAATGTTGTTTAATGGGAACTTTAAGCTGATCATTTACTCAGAACAAGGAAAACACTATTCCACTATCTTCTACAAAAAGTTCTCTTTAGGTTTCAAAGGAACCTGAGAAATTAAATGCAAAAGACTATATAAATTCTTTTGCCTGGAATATTGTAAGAAAAATAATTGTAACAAATGCTTCAGAGGAGACAAACCAGCTCATTCCATCTTCTTTTGCACGTTAACCAGGGAATGCACTTTGAGCAGCACTCATCAGCATGGTAAATTACACTATTTCTTCACTTGGCAATGGAAGTTTCACAGAGAACCTTTGCTTGTGCTGGTGTGGTCCTGCTTTTTCATGGTTAAAACCGAGGGGTTTGTTCACCCTTACAGGAATGTAAAAGCTGCATCCAAGAGGTGAACTTTTGCTGCTAGCAAAATCAGTGGGAGTTTTGCTATCAACTTCCACGGAAACAGGATTCAGACTTAATGACTTTCCTGGGATGTGCTGTGGTCTGGTGGATTACATATGAGCCTACTATATCGTCTGCTGTATAATCCAAGGCAACTTGTTTTTAAGTAGGGCTGGTTATTTTGATTCTGTCTAAATGATCTTTCAAAGGATTTTTATGTCATGAAACACTTCAGTTCTCCATCAGTGAAACTGGAAAAAAATACTAAAGTAGTCATTTTAAACTGCTTCAGCATTTTCAACGCATTCTGGTCTGTTGAGCTGACAAAAGCAACTTTTTCTAGGGGGTCAGCACAGCTTTATTCTGATTTCCCAGCAGCAGCACTTTCCATTATGACAGTTTTTAACTCAGGTGGCCCATGCTTCCTTCCCTCCCAACTACAGACCCCCTTTGGCCAGACTACAATTCCCTGCAATGGGAAAGTTCCCCCTCCAAGCAGGTCTTGTGGTGACCCACGGGAGCCAATATACAGCAGAGCCAAGCACAGGGGACCACAAGGGAACTTGGCCAGGAACCCATAACCCCAGTGGTGAACATCAGCCTGCAATACCCAAGCTACAGCGCTCTCCATGTCATCCAGAGATGTACATGGATGTTAACTGAGGTGGTCTAGGCACTTCAGCAAAGCAGGATTTTTTCTTTTGGGAACAGGAAAAGCGAAACGTGCTGACTGAAAACACCAAAATGAAGCATTTTCTCATTTCAAGCAACACATCCATATATGCCATGAACTTTCAGTGTCACAAAAGACTGTCCACATGAACGGAGGATGCAGTTTCCAGCCCCTCACCCTTAGCATATCTTGGATGGTGTTTATAGGATGAATCACCCTTCTGCCTGATATTCTGATCCCTTAGAGGGCACCTCATCCCTCCCTGAGAGGAAGACTCCAGCTTTCCTAGCCTTAGTCTAGATCCTGGATGGCAGTAACCTGTGCACTTGTCAGCCTCATCCTGCAAGTGCTTTTTAGACTGAATAGTCACTTCTCTGGAAAGTCTTACAAGGTGGCCTTCTTAATACCACAACACAGTTTAATCCTTTAGAACAAAATATCAAAATCTTTTGAAAGCAGCAGGTATAATACCCCTCTCTTACCTAGAAGTTTGTCATACATGGGCAGAGAACTTCAGTGGCATTTCTTCATTAGTTTTCCCTGCAACTCCATTCCTTTTGATCATGCTCCTTGCTTACTTCAGAAGTTGTTTTACTCAGTGTCCTGGAGCTTTGGTTCTCCTCTGCATCCTGCTTGGGATATACTGTTCCCAGGTGGGCAGAGTTTAGTAAACCCCACAGCTGCACAGCTGTATGACTTCAAAGCTGATGGCATTTGCAGCATGTCCTAAATGCAATTATATTCCTCCTTGCTCATGGATAGTCAGCACTTCCTAGGACCAAACACATTCCCATACTGTAAATCCCTCATGTTATTTAAAGACACTTATAAACATATGGAATTCATAAATTACTCGAGAGCAGCCCAACATCCTTCAAGTTTTTTTCCTGAAGCTAAATATTCTACAGAAATGCAAGCTATAATTATTATCATGTCATGTGGCTAATAGCAGCTGTGAGTAGTGAAGAGATCACTGCCACTTTCTCTTTGTATTGTACTAGCTTAATACGTGTTTAAAGTTTGCAGGACATATACAATTTAAAATAACCCGTTGTGTAACAACATTTTTCTATGAGCAAAGAGATGGAATTCAAAACATATTGAGCAGAAGTAAAAAAGCCCAGTGCTAATAATCTTAAAATTACTGAGCTAATTAAGTTAGGACAAGCAAATTACATTCCCTAGATTTCCATTAGATTTAAAGTAAGAGGAGCTAGAAGAAAATGGATTCAGCTGTTACTGCCTTATATTTGCATACAATTTTCCATTGGAATGTCTGGGGCAAATTGTACTGATACAAGCACAGGAACAGCTGGATGTATTTTGATGAAGCAATAAAAAAAAGAAGGCAGTTTCAGAGGGCAGTTTGATATAAAAAGGAATTTGCCTGAGATAGTCATGGTGCATTAGATTAATGCCTGACTGAAAGACAGTTGAAGCCAAAGACTCCCTCCCAGCTTTGACAGGGCTTTGGATAAAACCATACAAGAGGTCATAATATGAGCTGCACTTCATCCTTAGATGTTGCAAGTGTTGCAGTTCCAGCTACAAATTGCTGACAAATCACAAATACTGAGGGACCTTAAGTCTTTCAACCAGATGATGCTCGTCTGGTCATTGAGCAAAGATTCCATGTTTCTGATTGATTTGGTGAGGTTTCAATACATTGTGATTACTCTCACCTGCAGCTTTCTGCAGCCACTGAATGTTCTACTGCCGTACTTGACCATAGGACCAAAGGTCTCTCTCATGGTGAAAACTGTAGTGTTAGCAGGGGGTTCTGTCCGGGCTTTCTGCATAAGCCTGTACACTAAACCACACTTTGTTGCACAGGTTAAGGGCCTGGAGAACTGTATGCTGAAAACACGTTAGGGGAGAGGTGAGGTAGGGCCAGTGGAGCAGAGTGCACATTTCTGTAAGAGAGAGCTCCTCCAGCGCTCTCTGTTCCAGAAGGTGGAGTGGTCCCAAGGCAGCGTAACATTGGCTTTTCTCTTTTCCCTCTCTCAGCAGCCACTTCCTCTACAGAGCTTGTCCAGCCAGAGTAGAGAATAAAAACATTGTTTTGATCAAGGATAATCTTATCTTCTTTCTGGAATGCCGTTTCAGCTAGAGACTGACTCAGAAATGAGAGTAGTTGAGGGAGTCCAGGGATTCCTATTTAGGTGAAAGATGAGATGTTGATCTATTCCAGCCAACTAAAAACACTGTGGAACAGAAGCCTTTTTTTCTTTTTTTTTTTTCTTTTTTTTTTTTTTTTTTGGGGGGGGGAAGTTCTTATCGACTAGCTCCTTTGAATAACTATTATAATAACTCATCCAACACTGTCTGGCAGTGTGGGATTTCAACCCACCTTTACTTTGCAAGGCACTGATTAATGCAAATAGACACAGCCTGCAAACAACCTTGGATTTTTTTCATTAGCATCATTAGCAGTGCTGGCCACTCCAAAATGGGCAAGGAGATCATGACCTCAGTCCCAGAAGTCAGCAGAGCTGGTCTGCTTCATGTGACATGGTGGTGGGTACAACTCAGTTTCTGTCCAGGCATCATGCTTCCAGCAGGTCTGTCATTCCCCAGATGGCTGATGTGTATCCTAGGTGACAGTACGTAAGATGCATGGATGAAGAATTTACTTGAACTATATGTGGTTCTGAATATACCATCAAGACCAATTATTATCAATACTGTAATATTGCTGCCATTGTATCGTGGTGGCCCTTTCCTCTTTATTCTGTAGGATTGTTCCCAAAAGGCACTAACATAAGACAGATCATCCAGTTTGTAGACACTCTAGCCCCCTGGGACACCCTCAAAATGTTCCAGTGATATCTAGACCAAAAATAATTTATTTTCCGTGGACTCATCATTATCCCTAAGTGATTACTGTACCCTTAAAAGGTGGCTTTCTACATTCAGCCTGCCCCACTCATCTGCATCATGCAGAGCACTATCCCAGTGCCTACCACAAGAAGCTTGACTTGACTCATGCCATCAGTATGTCTCAGGGTAAGGCAGGTAGGGATTCATCAGGGGTACTACTTACGCAGAGTCTGAAGAGGGATTTGGGGATTTCAGCATTTTTTATTGGTCCAAGCGTCACCCAAAAGCTCACCAGCCCTCTGGAGTCCTTGTAAAGCCAAATGTGTAGGGAAGAGAAGGTCCCTTCCTTGGATTGTGTGTGTACTTTGAGTCAATTTGGGAGGAAAAAGCATTCCCTGGGGCAGCAAGTTCACAAGGCTTTTCATAAAATACGACATGCTTCATTCTTGACTGTTGTCCAATTCAAAACTCCTTATGTCTCTCCACTCCCAAATGCCATGGGCTTGAGGGGGAATGGAGGGATCCTGTGGGTCAACAACTGTTTGTGCAGCTGCCGTTGACAACAGGGATTTGGTTTTTACAACCATGAAACAATTGAGGAACACTAGAATCACACATGGGATCCACCTGACAAAGCTTAGTCAACAAAACAAGGCTGAAGGGAGGTCACCTCAAGCATATGCACATATATAAGAAAGTGCCTTCAGAACAGCATTATGGGGAAAGCTCTCATTTCTCTTCTGGGGAATCAGCACGACTGGGTGCCTCTCTGAAGCACACTAATTCATGGCACTAATACAAGCAGTATGGGGAACAAACAGGTGGAATTAGAAGTCTGCGTGCAGTTGCAGGGCTACAATCTCATCGGGATCACAGAGCCATGATGGGATAGCTCCCATCACTGCTGCACTGCCCTGGAGGTGGATGTGGGACAGGCACCTGGGGAGGACGGGCTGGCAGGGCAAGGAAGGGGAATTGCCCTTTGAGCAAGAACAGTGGGGTCACCTGGAGCTCTGCCTGGGGCTGGACAATGAGCCAGCTGGGAGCTCATGGGTCAGGATTACAAGGCAGACCAACACAGGCTACATTGTTGTGGATATCTGATACAGATTTCCTGATCAAGAAGAAATAGATAAAGCCTTCTTCAGGTAACAGAAATAAACGTCACATTTGCATTTCTTAGTCCTCATGGGTGAGTTTAACCACCCCAATATCTGCTGCAGGGACAGCATGTCACAGCTCAGGCAGTCCAGGTTTCTGGAGTACACAGATGACAACTTCCTGACACTGGTGATCAAGGAATCCATGAAAGCAATAACTCTGCTGGAAGTGATACTTACACACAAGGTAGAACTGATCAGGGATGTGAAGGTCAGGCACAGCCTTGGAGCTCCATGAAACGGTGGAGTTCAGGATCCCAAGATGAGACAGCAGGGCAAACAGAGGGATCAAAGCCCTGGAGTCCAAGAGAGCAAACTTAAACTCTTCAGGGATCTGTTTGGAAGAATCCCAAGGAAGACAGGCTTCAAGAGAAGAGAGAACCAGAAGAGCTGGTTCATTTTCAAGGTCCGCCTTCTCTAAGCTCCAGAATGGTCTATCCTGGGGCTCAGGAAATTAAGTAAAGGCAGCAGGAGGCCTTCATGGATGAGCAAGGAGCTCCTGACAAAACAGGAATATGAAAGGGAAGCAAAGGTGGAAGCAAAGACAGGTGACCCAAAGGGAATATAGACACACTGTTCATGTGTGCAGAGAAGGGGTGAGGAAAACCCAAGTCCATCTAGTGAGGGATGAGAAATACAACAAAAAGGGCTTCCACAAGTATATCAGCAGCAAAAGAAAGACTAGGGAAAATGTAGCCTCACTTCTGAGTGGGGCAGGGGACCTGGTGACAAAGGTCATGGAAAAGACAGGGGTATTTCATGTCATCTTTGTCTCAGTCTTCACTGGTAAGACCAGTCCTCAGGAATCCAAGGCCCCTGAGACTCATGGAGAAGTCTGGAGTAGAGAAGACTTACCCTTAGTAGAGAAGGATAATGTTAGGGAACATGCAAACAATTTGGGCATACACATGTTCATGGGACCTAGTGGGATACATAGATGGGTGCTGAGGGAGATGACTGGTGTTATGGCAAGGCCACTCTCAATTATTTCTGAAAGATCATTGGGGTCAGGAGATGTTTCTGAGGACTGGAAGAGAGCAAATGTCAGTCCCTTTTTTCAGGAGGGCATCATCTTCAACCTCACCTTGGAACTACAGGCTGGTCAACCTCACTTCAACCTCTCAGGAAGTGCTAGAGCCAATAGTCCTAGAAACCATTTCTAAACATAAAAAAGATGAGAAGGTGATTGAGAACCATCAACATGGATCTATGAAGAGGAAATTATACCTGACTAACCTGACAGCCTTTTACGATGACATGACTGGCTCAGTGGATGAGAAGATAGCAATGGTTGTTGTTTGTCTTGATTTCAGCAAGGATTTCAACACTGTCTCCCATAACATCTTCATAGACAAACTGATCAAGTAGAGATCATAGATATCTCTAGACAATGAGGTATCTATGATCTCATAGATGAATGGCCAGTGAGGTGAGTGAAAACTGACTGAACTGCCACCCCAAAGGGTTATAATCAGTGATATGAAGTCCAGCTGGAGACAAGTCACTGGTGGCATACCCAGGGTATGATACAGGATCCAGGCCTGTCTAACATCTTCATTAATGACTGGAGTGATAGGGAAGAGTGAACTCTCAGCAAATTTACAGAATATACAAAACTAGGAGGAGTGGCTGCTATAGCAGATGGTTGGGTTGCTGTTCAAGGGGACCTTGAAAAGCAGGAGAAATGGGCCAACAGGCATCTCATTGAGTTGAAGAAAGGGAGTGTAAAGTCCTGCACCTGGGGAGGAATAAATCCCATGCACCATGACACACCGTGGGCGAATCCTCTGGAAAGTAGCTTTGCAGAAAAGGCCTTTGGGGCTGCTGGTGAACAAGCTGGACATAAGCCCACAATGTGCCCTTGTGACAAAGAAGGCCAACAGCTTGGTGAGCTGCATCAGGAAGGATGTTTCCCACAATTCAAGAGAGGTGACCCTTCCTCTCTGCTCAGCACTCATGAGACACGTCTGAGTGCTATGCCCAGGTCTGGGCTCCCTAGTACGAGAGACACAGACATAGGGGAACAACTCCGGCAAAGGGCCACACAGATGATTAAGGGACTGGAGCATTTGACATACTAGGAGAGACGGAGAAAGCTGGGACCATTCAGCCTAGAGAAGAAAAGGCTCAAGGCTATCTTGTCCATACCTATAAACACCTGATGGGGTATGTGAATAAGATGGAATCAGACTTTTCTCAGTAGTTCCCACCAACATGAAAAGAGACAACAGGCATAAAATGCAATAAAGAAAATTCTGTCTAAACTTAAGAAAAACTGCTTCACCATTAGCACAGCTGAACAACAGCTCAGGTTGCCTGGGAGGTCATGGAGTCTCCAGTCCTGGAGATACTGAAACCCGACTGGACACTGCCCTGAGCAACCTGCTGCAGCTGACCTTGTTTGGAGCACAGGGATGGACTAGAGCTTGGTCCCTGCCAGCCTCAGCTATTTTGTCATAGTGTGATTCATCATAGAGCCGAACCAAGAGGTATCAGGAAAGTTTTTTCTTCCTACACAGAAGAGTGCAGTCCAGGCTCCCTCCTCGTCTTTCAGGATCTTGCCATTCGTGGCTGAGACACTGGCAGAAAAGAGATTCAAATACAGAGGAATCTTTTTGCTCTCTTCAGATTGCTCATGGGCTTCATGTCAATACCACTGAGGGCTATGATCTGATTTCATATTAAAGCCCCGTGTTTGGTTTGCAGTGGAGAAATGGCAGACAGCATGAAGGGGAGGCATTGTCAGAAGTTCAGTTTTTCTGTGAAATATGCCTACAAACCGGGGCTGAAAATCTGGGTAAGGTGGAGGCGGGGAGGAATCCACAGCTGGAAGGAGGAAGGGAGAAGGAGACGATGAGTATTATTTTAAACATATGTACTAATCATGGCACAGAAGAGAAATAAGGGTGGGAAACTGCAGCTGGGAGGGGGAGGGCAGACAGAGGCGCTGACGATTATTGTAGATATATTTAGTAAATCACTGCTCCAAGTAGGGAACCAGGGTGGTAATATGCAGCTGGAAGGTGGAGGGCAAGGGGAAAGCAGCAATTTTATGTTCAGTGTTTGCACTGAGCATGGCTCAGGATGGGGACTAGGGGTACAGCCTTGCAGCTGGTGGTGGGAGTGCCACTGGAGAACACTGGTTCCTAGACCTGTCACATTAAAATATGCCTCCAAGAAACCCTGGTGCAAAGGCTTTGCAAAGCTTGCGGAACGGGAGAGCTTTTATTTTAAAGCAGTGAGGGAGAAAGCTTGTTCACCTGCTGGGTTTTTGCTAAGCTCTTGCAGCTCTATTACAAAATTACTCCATAAACTTTTACAGCTGGCCCCATGCCAGCAATATGTCATTATTAATACTGCTATGGAAAGTGCCAACAGAAGTGAAATACTCATGGGGAGACACTGCAAAAGACATACAAAACCCCAGACCTTTAGAGAATCAGAAGAAGGGAAAGGGGAAAGGGGGGAGAAAACTGCCATATGGACCCTGTATGAACTAGCTGAGCTTATACCAGAACAGAGGTCAGTCATCAGGACTGGCCAGTGCCAGCAGGTTTCCAGCTTGACAGATGTAAGTGCATCAGCTCTGGTCCACAGAAGTAGCACGGGAATGTGTTTAAGGGAGGGAAAGGGATTATTGTGTGTTCTACAGGGTCCACAGCGATAAGAATGAAAATGCAACAAGTAGGCTATGGAAAGGACATGATCCCATCTCGTGCTGAAGGCTTTCATCCTCCAGAGCAGTCAGTCACTGGGAGCAGCAGGTAGTCAGAAACCCGTGGGGTCTGACTGAGCTGTGCCATCTCCTCCTCCCTTGGCCATAGTCTTACACCATAGACCTATGTCTTGAGGTCTGTCAATCTGTGGCACAACCTGCTGGAAAGATAACAGTGAAAACTGCTCTGAGCTGGTTAGAAGGGGACCTCTGCCCACACCTGGGGCAACACGGCCATAAGTTTCAGATCTGCAAAGAAAAAACTGATAGGACCTTTTGTAAGAGTTATCTAGAGGTATGGTATAGTTCCATATGCTGGTTACAAACAATTGTGACACCACAGAAGTGTGTGTTGTCATCCATCTCTTGGTTTCAGACTCATAAGGGCCAACACAAAGCTAAGCTGTTCTGCCATCGCATGTCACTTGAACATTGATCTCCTGTCTCAGGGAAGGCCACAAACTGGAGATTTAGAACTGAATGAGAAAAGCTAATTGCCAAGCTTGGAATAATCTGCCCTGAAGTTAGCCTGAGACTCGGAGCAGTTTATTGGTAATGGAAAAATCAGATCTATAAAAGCTTGTGCATCCATTCAGGCCTGCAGTTAACCTGGTTTCAATTCCTCCCTGGATAATCTGAGGGAGGCTGAACGTCAGTCAAAGAAGTCACACTAAAGGGTACATTTTTAGATCTTTTTAGTACTGAAAATTTGTCATGTTCTCATCCTCAGGTTGTTGGGATATTCTCTGGCTTAACTGCTTTCCTGAACAGGATTGCTTTATTGAATCAGGGCCACAGAAAACATCTGTCTCTGCAGCACAGGGGATGCTCTTCTCAAAGCTCATCATCAGGAAGTCCTTCATGAATAAAGCATTAAAGGAACATTTTCTCAATCCTTTCTTCTTTTTTTTGTTTGTTTTGGTTTTTTGTTGTTCTTGTTTTGTTTTTGTGTCATTATTTAGAGAAAAAAACACCACGAAATAAAACAGAGACTGTATCATTATGCTGTAACTAATCTTGATTGCTGTATTTTGTGTCCTTTGAATGACAGAACTGATTAAAATAATGAATTACCCATTAGAAAAGAAAAAGTCATCTTGCCCTTTTCCTGCCAATGAAAGATTGTTTCCTGTACTTTCTAACGTCTCATCTAGATTAACTTTAAAAGTCTCAAGGATTCAGCAATTCTTTTTCCTGGGAAAAAAACTCCAAAGAGCTCAAAGTTAGAAAATATTTCTGAAGCTTAGTTTAAATGTCATCCTTCCTAGCTCTATTTACATTTAGACTTTTTCCTATACAGTGGCTTGAAGCAATGCTCTTATGACCTGATAATATATCAATTCACTCTTTTAATAGCTGAAACTAAGACCTATAAAAAAATTATATGACTTTATGAACAACTGTGAACTGCTGCTACTGGTGGTCTCTGGATGCTGACACTAAGAACACCACAACACTGGGTTGATTCTCGCTTACTTTTGTCTTTCTAGCAATGATTACATTGAAATGAGTACACTTATATGAAAAAAATCCTGAATCTAAAAGTTAACAATATACACCATTTTGGTTTTAATACATTTTCTTCTTACATTTAGAAATTGTATATCGTGTTATGTTATGTTATGTTATAAGCTTTTATGGAATTTTATAACCTTACAATTTGATTTCATATTAACAAGTAATTCTAAAAAAGTATGAAGAACTTTTTACCTATGATTCCATCTATGAAGCCATTCTATAGATAGGAAGATAGAAGAAATCCTCAACTACTTGCCTCAGATTAGATAGTTAAGGCTGTGACGTATACTCTCTGAACAACCAGGTCTCTTACTGGTTTCCTGGGTGAAGACGACAGCCGTGAGGCACTGGCAAATGGGCTGGATGTGGTCATGGTGTTGAGGCATAGAACCTTCCCCCACGTTTGGTAAATCCATGCCTAGAGAGCACAAGCCATGCAGCCTGTGCCTTGGCTTGACCCTGAACCAGCCAAAACTAATTAAAAAATCTCCATAGTCTTCAGCAGCACAGGTCTCAAGTCTTCTAAATTTCGTGTTTTCATTGTGCACCCAGACTCAGTCACATTATAGTTTATTTGTCTGCCTATTTAGATGGACTTAAGATAAGTTTAAGGACTGAATATGATGCAGAAAAGGACCTGATTCAGATATCCTGTGGAGTATCATAAAACCAAGCAACAAGACTGACTAATTCTGACTTATTTGATGCTTACCATGGTGGGAGATCAGAAATTCCCGGTGAGCTCAGTCAGTGGGCCTAACCTAACACATGTGGTAGAGCCGGTTTTTTCAAAGCTTTTGAGTGAGAATTTTGTTCAAACTCTAACTCAAAGACTCATTTTTCAGTGATGCAACAATATAGCTAGCAATTCTTAATCTTATAGCTTTTCTAAAATCACATTTAAAAAAATGTGACCCACAGCGTTAAATGGTTTTTGTGTAGGGGTTTTTTTTCTGCAGGGAGTAGGGCTAGGTGCATCAGAAACAGATTACTCTTACCTTGATAAGACAACAGACAAGATACTTCTCCAATTTACACTAAACATGTAATGGGCTAGGAATAATGACATCAGTGAAATCTCTCTTGATTTGCCAGGTGGAAGTAAAAGGAGAATCAGATCATTTTTTATTTCTTTTTTGCAGTTTTTCTATCCAGCCAGACAGGTGTGTTGGCCACATTATGTTACCATATGTCAGAGAAATGGTTTTTAAAACAGTTAATACTATACTTGGGAAAATTCCATGTAGCATATGCCATTTAGTATATATACATTTTGTCCATACAATTATACAATTGGGTAAAATATACAAAATCAAGTTGTATTTAAGATGATTTTTGGTTAGAAGCCAATGCAAATATTATTCTCCCAAGATTCCAGGAAGAGATTAAGTGTAGAGCAGTGACTTGTGCAGCATCTGCCAACTGCTAACTAATTGCATGCCCATCATTATTGCATCCACATATACAATGCAGGTGAAAATGCAGAGAACTGCAGTGCACAACATACTTCAAATAGCAATGGTCGTTTTGAGGCAAATTATTATATATCTTTCCAGTGTTCATTTCACTCAGTTGTTTTAGTGTCCTCTGGGACTTAGACCTTCATAGCACTGCAAACAAAGTACTGGACATGGGTCTAATACAAATGAAAAGGCAGAGACAAATATATGTGCACAGACTGTAGAACTTTTTCAAGCTTCTTTCTCAACTAAGTGTAAAATCAGAAGAAAACCCCATTACACTACTTTTTATATATCCTGTCTATCAGCAAATGTTTTATAAAACAGGACCCTGGGAATGTTGGACATTATCACTGGGGAAAATAATTAGAGCAACCACAATGTATATATAGACAGAGAGACATCTTGGAAAAACATTTCCTATAATTGCACTGTGACAAAATGTGCACTTAAATATTACACACATGGTGAAAATTACACCACAATTAATGGCATTCCTCTAACATAATTCATTCTTAATTTTTTTGGTAGTTTAGAGAAAGACCTATCACTGAGTGCTTCATGTTACAATACTGTTAGACAACAATTCTCAACAAATTTCATAAACCAGGCTGTGTTGGTGCTGTCAAAAAAGTTCTGGCTGCATTCAAGATGTTTCATAGAGTGATGCTCAAAACACCTCATCCTGACCCCAGTTTAAGTTGCATGCAAAAACTGAGATATTAAGACAACAGATTAAGAACATTCTCCCATTTAATTGACTCACTTTACTGAGAAGTGTGTCTTATTTAGAGAAATGGAGCTTGATTTCCCCTCTTTGCTATGTTTGGTATCCTGTTGCATGAAAGCCACGACATTGTGTGTCTCTTCAATCCTAACAAGTGGATTATTTTGATAGCAGTTTGTGCTTTCAAAGCTGTCTCTACAAACAGGACATTTTCTATTGCTAAATGAAAGACAAGCTGTGCTATTTTCTGGTTTCTCCACATCTGGGAGACAGCCAGGGACAGTCAGACACAGGCAGTTGTCACCTAAGTGAATGCTAAACCAGTATCTCAACACTGTGTTAATAGGTGCTGTTCAAAAGGGCATATTCCTTGAACTTAAGTGAATATTAGTATATGAATATCCCAATAATTTATAAGCTCCTCCACCACCTAAAGACCTACTGATATTCACAGCCATTAAATGCCTCTTCCATGTCCCGACCACACACAGTAAGGCTAATTACTCTCGGGGAACTTAAATTCCCACTTCAATTTCAACAGGACTGCACTTAATTTCTGTTCAAATCTCTTATACAGCAATAGTGTTTGCTGTGGAGAATATCAGAACACAGGGCTCTGAGGAACTTTCTGGGCCATTAAGTTGATTCCCCTGTTACTGCAAGCAAACACATTGTATAATTTCTTTCATACACTCTTCAAGCTCCAACATAAAAGTTGTCGGGTTTTGGCCTCTGTTACTTAACTGGAGAATATTCCAAAACACACTTGCACTAACAATGAGGAGCTGCCTTCTAATTTCCAGCTTAAACTTATTTCTTCTCAGTTTACACCCACTGTATATATGAAAATATTTTTATTTAGCTTAAATGACTCTTTTCTCCCTGCTGCTTTAACCAGTGCCCTCCCCCTTATCTTCATTTTGCCAGACTGAGAAAGACCAGCTCTTTTATCATCCTTTTATGAGGATAAAGATACTTCTTTTGAACCTGCTTGAGTCCTTGCCTGCACCTGCTAGACTTTCAAATGGCCTTTCTTATAGCCGGTGGTTGAGAAGAGGTCTAGCCAGAGCCCTGTATCATGATGCTAGTACTTTTTGTCCCCATGAGCAATAATTCCACTGACAAATTCTGGGACCCAATTTGTCTTTTCGTGGTTGCATCATACTGATGGTTCTCAGTCAGCCCTTGATCAACAGGTGAAAGAGGCTGTTTCTCAACGTTTCTTTGAATGGACAAGCTCTGAGCGTCTAGTACATTTTGGAATTAATTTTGTTATTATATTTTTGTTATTATATTTTATCCCATTCTTATCTGGGCTTTTAGACTCTTCTCTCCAAAAGACATGTATTGGCGATGCCTCCAAGCAGTGCATATCAGTACACTTCGTCAGGTCCCTGTTCATATTTGTGTCAAATCACCGAGAAGGTATTAAATAAAATCAGTATTGATAACCAGTCTGGTTTGATCCCCTCCCTTTTCACAGACCCTGCTGCTGTTTGCCTTCATGTCTCCCATCACCTGCTTTAAAAATCCTCTCCTGATTTCTCTCATTATGACAAGTAAAGGTTGCCCATTTTTCCCAGAGCATGTTTTCATGAAATCATGGAATCATAAAATCATAGAATGATCCTGCAGATCATCTAGTTCCAATCACCTGCTATGGGCAGGGGCATCTTCCACTAGATCAGGTTGCTCAAAGCCCCATCCAACCTATTTTCTACGTTATTTTTCTCCAGAAAATCAGTAACTGAATAGAAATGAGATTGCCATGATCTACTTTTGCTAAACTATTCTTTGTATTTTACTTTTTTTAATTTGTCTCTTAGTGCTTCTGCAGGATGTCTTTCAAAGCCTGCTGTAGGGCCTTGCATCCAGTTTAGGTCAGACTTATACATCCATGGCTGTCTAGATACCTTTTCCTACACTTAAATACAGTTGTTTTCCTTGCTGCTTTCCTGGCCTGCAGTGCCGATGCTAGCTCCACCCAAACATGCTACAGAGCTTGTAGTTCTCAACAGCACATATTTCAATCTCTTGGGATGGAGACAGGCAACACGTCCCACGCAAGATGAACTTTCAAGTTCAAATTTGCACTGGAGTGCCACATTCCCACTCATCTCTTCCCATTTGTCCCCACGGCCAATACCATCATCCTTGCTGAACACTGGGGCAGAGGATTTATCACGCTTTGTTCCCAGGTTGACAATACCTTTTAATGTCTATCCTATTCTCAATGCACAGAAGTCCCACATTACCTGCAGTGGACAAACTCTGGGGTTTCTTCTGATATTCCTTGCTAGGGCACACTCAGTCTACCGTCAGTCAGTTCTCACTCTATTCCCACTCTTTCTGACTTTTACATCAAGGACTTCCTTGTAGAGCAGTCCCTTTTTCAGCTCCTGTAGGCTCTCTACTTATACAAAATTCTCATCCCAAGGTATTAAATCACCCTGCCAGGCCTGAAACATGTTCCTCCATAGTCTACCCCATTGCTTGTGATATTTTGATATATTCCTCAGCATCTTTGACCTGAAGCAATTCCAAACCTTCTCCACTTTGAAGACCCTGAGCAGCTCAGCCCCAGCTGTCTTTCCTAACCAGTCCTCTCAATTTATCAAAGTTTCCTTCACTGAAATCTGAAATCTTAATTAGAGAACTACTTTTTTGTTTATCCTTCCATTTAAACTGACTCAGCTCAAGACCACTCATGTTAAACAACTGCCAAGTCCCATCCAAAAAGTGACTGAACTTTATTAGTGGATGAAGTGACTGCTGCATGCAGCATGTAGAGCCAAATCCTGACACCTTTCCTCTGTCCTCTTTATTCTGGCATAAGTTTGCGGAAATCAATGGGAGTTTTGTTTATAAAAGAACGAAAGGATTGGGCCTACAGTTTGTAGTTCTCTTTGAAATCCCTTAATATGAAAGGCACTACACAAGTACATTATTATTTTACTTGCTTTTTATAAAGCACAAAATATTATTGGCCATTGAAAGTTTATGGAAACTTGATGCAATTGCAGTTGGCATTGACCTTTTCCCCAGCATAGGAGTCCCTAGGATAACACAGATGTCATGTGCAATGAAATTAATGTTGTGGGCACAGCTGTTTAGTAAAATAAAGTAAGATAAAAAGAAACAATTACCTAATTTGATACGGGATTTTTAAAATTTTTTTTTCTTTACCTTATGCTACAGTTTGCAACTTATTGACTCATCCAGTGCCAGATAGATTTTTTCCTTCTGTAAAGCCAGTTTTCACTTACATATACTGCTGGGAAGCATTATTCGAAATGATGAAGTGTAGGAAGTAGAGCCGACAAGAACATTTTACATAGCTAGCATGTACACCCTCACTTCTCTTCTGCAATTTATTTATAGACTTAACTTGATTGTTCTCAGGCTAATATGCACAATTTGGAAAATTGAAATAGCTTTCTATAATGTTCGAACACAATCCCATAAACTGAATCAGTTGTTAAAGTAAGCTCTACCTCAAGACCCCACAATGAGGTATCTATTACCAGGAGCTCTAAGCAAATGTTCTTTTAATTAGCTACATTTATCTTTAATCCCTGTTTTGACAGAAAGTCTAACATAAACATACATTACAAATACAGAAAATCCAGCTCAAAGTATGGTTAATTTTTATGCTTGACAGAGCCATTTGGAAAAAATAACTGTGACCTTTTTGGAGTCTGGAAAAAAAAATCTTAATGTGATGTCATTATAACACAGTTTCAGAAACCAAGAAGAAACAGTGGCATCTGTAGCTAAAGTACAATAACAATTCTTAAACTATTCCTTAAAAGTGGCAATAAAACCCTAAAAAGACCTTTGGGCCTTATGCTGAGGCAGCTGCAAAATCATGTTAAATAATTTCTGTAAGGACAACAGTAATTACAAACCTGATTAAAGTTTACCTACATTTCATTCCTAGAGTGTCTGAAGTGAGGACTGCGAAACCAGATGGTTACAGAGCACACGTGATGGATATATTCCATCAAGCATGTCCGTTGCCATGGAAACAACAGGAATAACATTATCTTTAGTGTCTATTTCTTCACAAAACTGTTCATTTAAGTGTTGCTGCCAATCTAAGCAAAATCCATATGAATACTTAAGTATCAGCTCAAAAAAACTGGTCTGCTTCTTCCCACCCTGCAGTGTGTTGGACGTTGTTGAGTGTTGCAGGAATGACAGCATTGCGTGTCCTCTCCTTGGTCCCCAGTCCATGCCACATTTCAGCTGCTTCTCTACAGTCTTTCTTTTGTTTTTTGTTTTTTTGGGTTGTTTTTTTTTTTTTTTCTTTTTAGGCAATTTGATTTGGGTTACATTTTGAGCTATCATATTCAGACAATTCAATTGTTATTTGAATGAGAAACACAAACCAGGCAATAAAAATTTCCTTTTTTTCCCACTTTCTGTATCAATAAAAGGAACCAGAGGCAGAGCAGGAGAGACAGTTTGAAAAATACATGAGAAAATACAGATGTGTTTTACGGGAAGTCATAACCCTGCAAGTAAGCATGTGGATTAGAAAACAGTAAATCTGAAGTGGAATGAGATGTATAAGCATAGAGATAATAGACCCCATTGACACCATACTAACCTAAAACGCTCTGTCTTCATCCTCTGTTACTGATGTTTCATTTTCAAGAAGATAAATGCTTCATCCTGTCTCTTAACCTTTCTTTTTCATCTCATTCCATAAAAATAAACAGGACATAGTGTTACATGTAACAAGCCATACCCAGCCCTCCAACAGCCATGAAATTGCCTACTTGCTGGTTTGTACTCATGTCAGAAACGTGTGGGGCATATCAATGATCTGAAATGACTTTATGAATCCAGTGGTTGCAGGAGATGGTGGTACTTCAAAAGAATCTCCCATATTTGATCTGCTCATTCAAATCTGTCCAATAAAGGGATTCACGAGGCAAAGGCTCAGCTTGTCCCTAGCAAAGTAATGGCAAAAATCCTTCAGTACTGCTGGGGAGTGGTTAATCTAATTCCCTCTCCCTTGCAAGGCACGCCCAGCAGGTTTATCCCATGGCACATATATGCAGGTTAAGGCAATTCAGCCACAAGGTCTCACCATGTGTTCCCACAGCCGATGAGCTCGATGATGCGTTATGCCACACAGGCACTAGATCAATAGTCTCGGCCAAAACTTGTGAAAAAGTTCCCAGAACCAAGTGAATCTAATCTGTGTCTTTGTTCTATGCAATATACACATCTATGAAAAAAAAAATGCCTCTGATGAAAAAATTGAGGATTTGAAGACATCATACGAAGTAAGACTGGCCACTTGAGAATTTCACACCTCAGGAAGCCAGTGTGGCATATGTATCACGGTCCCCGTGGCTTGTGGAGGAAACATGAGGGAGGGCTGTGATGCAGAGACCCATACTAACATGAGCAGGGAGTAAAACAGCCAGGGCTGTGTGCATTACAGCTTGGATTGCCGTAAGAACATGTCCAGATCACTTGTGCCTTGTAGGCATCAGTGTGTCAGAAACATACTTTATACAGGCAGCAGTTGGGGCTGCTCCCTCAAGTTCATCTGCTCACACAGGGGCTCCAAGTCTGTGACAGGGGCACGACAGCCACAGACAGCTGAAATTTCTGCTGAGCTGCAGATATTCTCGTCTGAGGGATATCACATTACTTCGACGCTTTCTGTTTTCACGTTCAAAGCTCTGCATACCTGTGCCCTGACCCCTACTTAAGTCCAGTGTCTTATCATATTCCCTCTCCATCCTCCACTGAGGCCAGTGTTTTTAAACCAATTCCCTTGCACTCTGCGCAGAGATCATTTTATTGCTACAGGTCAGTATTTGGGCCCCTTGGTTTTACAAAGAAGATGTTTTTGCTGATATGAAAGTTGCCTGGCATTATTTAAAAAAAAGTGCAGTATGTTGTGCAGTGCAGTGTGTTGTTCTTGTCCTTCCCGCACAAATTAAAATACAGCACATTTTCCCAGGCACAGTATGGTGACTAACCATCCTAGAGCTGGCCAGACTCCCACAACACGCACTTTTGTCTTGCTGTTCCAAAAGAAGTTGTCAGGATGCCCATTTGTCTCAGCATTTGCAACTGCCATGCAGGACAACAAAACCCACACATTTTTTCCCCCCCCAGGACAGGATTTTCTTCTTTTCCCCTTCATTCTCCCTCACCAGGAGAGGTGAGGGCAAGTGTCACGGGTTTCTGCATTGCAAAGGGTGCCCCCCCACCAAGTAACCCTGCAAAAGAGTAACATCTCCCCTCTGTGTAACTGTAGGACACATACCCACAGCCCCTCATCTTACTTTAAAAAATTACCCATGAAGGTCTCCCTGCTTCTGTCACGTTATTTTTATTTCTGTGTTGCTGAATAAGCAGGGTTGTTCACCTGTTACCTCATATGGAAAAATTGTCTTCATATGCCTGGGTGAGAGGCTCCAGAACAACTTTTAATATTGCACATATACTCCCTCAGCGACTGGCTTTGTTTTCTGAAATATCTGTAACCTGGGGCCCGATCACCCTATACTGGACAGGAACAACTGACTGCTGAAGTCAAACCCAGTTCAGCCACCACCTGACTTTACCTTCCACGTCTCTGACTTGCCCCTCACTGTCTTGCTTTTCCTCTGACACAGATTTGTCGGTCAGCTGGGGTTCTCACTCCTCAGCTGCCCCTGGGGTCACCCCAAGCCTGGCAGAGGTGCACAGCCATTTCAGACAAGCGGTACACACACATCACATATGGTTCTTTACCTCTTTCCCTCTTTGTCTCCCCAGAAAGCAGAAACCCAGTGAATTTGCTTTGCAGAGTGCTTATGTAGTTTTTAATTTAGTATTTGCTGTGCTTTCTGCTCTTATTAGAAAAACAGTTGAAAGAAATGAGCCTTTCCTTGGACCAGAAAGTCATGCTGCAAATGACTAGGGAAAATTTTGGTCCCAATAAATATGTCCTGCAGCTATTAAGGGGAAGTAAATAGACCAGACAGAAAACGACTGGAAACAACAGAGTGGAGCAGCTGCATGCATTGCATTAAAACATGTTTATCATCTGGCCTACTTGGAGTTGTATTTTACATTGTGAATTTATTATATTTTGGCTTAATGAATGTGAATTCTCACATTCTTCCAAAGTTATAAGTAAGTCCAGATATGCTTCCCACACATTTATTCATGATCTCCAGTTGTGTTTTTTAACCTACTACATCAGTGATTAATTTCAAAATATATGAAGAAAATAGGACTTGTCAGGTGCATTTATCATATCAGACTCCCTTTGTTGAGATGAGATGTACAGACCTCTAAACAGGAAAATTAACTTCATTCTCACTGGAGAATATTGAACGCCACAAAACATAACCACAAACGAAATGAACAGAAGATAGATGTAGAAAGCCATGCTATTATAGAATTTGTGAAAAAAAGATCTAAAATTACTTTCAAATATACTGACACATACACAGTGAACAGAAGAAAAAGGCATTTCCCACTGCCTTTGGGAGATGCCCTGTGCTATTACAGGTGAGAATACTTTTTCCTCTCCCAGGCAACAATATCTCACGCTATGGGATAGGAATGGACAACAGGTGACATCCCCCCTCCCCATCCATCCGCCAGATTCAGAGGCTTTACACTTTGGCAGCGGGTTGACAACATTTGCATACCGAAGGGCTCCATACTGTCTTGAATCCACCTATGGGCTGCTCATGCAAACCTCATAGGCAACCATGTGGGCTGTGTGCCTGTATGGAGAAGAGGAGGGGGAGCTCACCCCCCTGCTTCCTCTGCTGCAAAGCCCCCCGCCCCTGGTCAGGCTGATCCTGCTCCCAGACACAACCTTTCCAAGAGAGGGAGTGTGCCAGGGAGATGCCAGAGCCTCTGTAACATGTCTTGGCAATGGAAGGAAGGAAGGAAGGAAGAAAGGAAGGAAGGAAGGAAGGAAGGAAGGAAGGAAGGAAGGAAGGAAGGAAGGAAGGAAGGAAGGAAGGAAGGAATACAAGGTGTCCCCTTCCCCAGCAATTACTGCAAAGCTGTGCTGAATCCCTGTCACATTTACCCATAGCATCCACTTGGGTTAGAAGTATTTAGACAAGAAGGTCAGACGCTAAAGGGTGGCTGTGCGTGGGGAAACTGAGCACACCAGGACTCAGCCTCTCCTGGTTCTTCTTTTGCCACTATGATAAAAACTGTTAACGATAGTATTACTCTTCTAAAGGCAAAATCCTGCTCAGCAGAGCAGAAATATTTATGACACTCCTTGCATAATTGTTAACAGAAATTATTTTTAGAGTTAGACATAAATTCTTCTACAAGACCAAGTATGTTTGAAATTACCTTGAAGTAGTTTAATGTAATTAGCTTTCAGACATTATTTCTATGTGTTAAAAATGTACTATGAAGAGGTAGAAATCTGAGAACACACTGAAGTGCAGAGTGAGCTTGAAGAATTAAATGAATGTAGTCAGAGAGGATTATGTATTACCAAAAGGAAAGGTTCCCAGATCTGGGAAGCAGTTTACTGATTCTTGTCAACTGAAATGAGATCTATTTTCTTTTTCTTTTTTTTTTCTTTTTTTTTTTTTTTTAACTCCCTAGAAGCAAAGGAATTCAGATTCTGAACTATTTGTAGAAGGTGGTAATTCAGTGAAAGAAGATGAAATGGGTGTCTCAAAAACTATGCTGTTTTATAAATAAAACCAGTAGAATTCTCCAAAGAGAAAAAAAAAAATAACACAGAATTGCCAAAACACAGAATCACCCATGTTAAGAAATGAGAAAGCCCTTTCCAAAACCTAATCTGACCAGCCAGGTTGTTTGCCAAGGGTCAGTTTACAACGGCCACACAAAGATCATTTTAATTACATTGTCCAGACGAGCCTCAAAAGTCCCACTTTCCCATTAGAGAGTGTCACACAAATTGGCTGATCACTGTTTTCCTTGGACATTTCCAATGAACCCTTAGGGAAGAAAGAGGAAAACTGTCAATGAAAATGTCTCCTGAACAGAAAAACCAGACAGACACGAAGGCATGAAGTTAGTTAGATGCCCCTTGAAGGGGAGCTGGCAGAAAAGGGGAGAAATGCAGCTGGGACTGATGTGCTGCTCCAGGGTGGCAGGAGAAAAAGGAGGAGGATGGGTGCCTCTGGCTTGCTCTGGCCAGGCCAGCTGCTCCTCTGCTTTCTCCTCCAGCTACAGGATGGACTGGGGGCTGAGAAAGAGCTCAGATGGAGCCGGGATTGCTCAGGGCTGATTGTGCTAGCATGATTGCTGCTCTGCTCCTTCATTCCCCTGCTACTCCAAACTATATGCAGGGATGATTTTTCACATATTTTGTGCCTTGTGTTTTAGATTCACGAGAACAACTCAGATATCTGGTATGCAGCACATTTCTGTTACCCGTTGAAGGCCAGCCCCTCCATGAGGGCTGGAGGGTTTGCATGAGGCCACATGGTTTTGGCCCTTCCCAGCTCTGGCCATGCTCTTGCCCAGCCTTTAGACCTTGGAGCCCTGTGACTCTGCTCTACAGAGCACAATCCCACCTGGAAGAGAGGCAGATGTTCACACCAATTTGTTTTTGCAGAGGTAGGAGCATGTGATTGACAACTGCAGGAGAATAAGAGGAGCTTTCTAAACTGGTGATTGCAACTGGGGAAAGATCAAATGCCCAGGAAAAGCAGTTTAGGTTTTCAGTTGCCCCAGATAAGTGATTTAGGGTTTTTTCCCTGTATCTGTAGTTGGCATGTCAAGCCAGCCCTCAAGGTGAGGTATTCATGCTCCTTCTTGCTCTCCCTTGGCAGACAAGCCAAGCAGCATCTCTCTTCCCAGGACCAAAGAACCAGCGTTTCGAAGTTACACAGCCCGTGGGAGTCAGCATCAGCCACAGCTTGGTCAGTCCTGGCTGTTGCCCCCGACCAATTCACCATCCCCTCGCCCACTGGGCTGGCCCGGGCAGCACACCCAGCAAAGGCAGCCCTTGGTCCAAAGCACCAGCTCACAGCCCGCTGTAACGCGCAGGGTGGGAAGCAGCCAGGGTTGAATGCAGGACTGAAACCAGCCCCTCTTGGGCTGCGTCCTCAGAGGGCCCTTCCCACCCTCTGCTTGCAGAAGCACATGGCTGGGACCGCTTGCCTGCGCCGGGGAAAGCCAACCTCATCCCCACCCCTTGTTTGCAAGCCGGCTTGGGAAGTGGGTCAGGTGGGGTGGCGGGGTGGCCAGCCCCAGCAGCACTGCGTGGGATGGGCGAGGAGAGGGATGGGGGCACAGTGGGATCCTGCCCGGCATGGCAGCATGGTCCTAACCAGACCTTGCTCCTTCCACCTGCCCACGGGTCAGGGCTGAGCGTGCTGCATGCTTCTGTGCGGCGCGCGGAGGCCGCCCAGCTCTGCTCAGGCAAATGAGAGGAAGCAGGTTTTCCAGCGGGGTGATCTAATTTACGTGCAGCTTATGCTGTATTATACAGAAATACATTTGAGTCTTTGATTTCCTGATTGTAAATTTTACTCCTGCTGACAGAAAGAGTAATTGCCGTGACCAGAATCAAACTGATTGCTTAAAATGTTGAAGCTGACTTTTTTGTTCCACTTATACAATGTATACATTCCTGAAGGCTGAGGTTTAGAAGGATAGATATGGTATTGGTGTTTACCAGAAGTATCTTTGAAATGCTTTGTAGTGCTAAAGTGTATAGAAGGTTCATTTACCATGTTGGAAGAATAAATGCAACAGGGGTGTTTCTTCAGAAATGAAATATCTGTATGTTTTTATTTCCTATTCTCTTACATAATCTTGTTATTCATTTGAAACTGTCCAGGCATTCTCTAAGTTATAAAGAGAGAAGAAAAGTTATTTCTAGAAAGCTGAGCAGTTCTGATTTCTTCTGGTTTTAAAATAAACATGCCAGCTTAAGCAGAAAGGTGTAACCACACTCCGCTTCAGGGACAGGATAGCAGCTGGGCCAACAAGTGAAAATACAGGTCAAAGCAATTTCCATAAGGAGATGCAGCCGAAGGCCACCGACCCGTTCACAGAGACACCCGCTGCACAGGATCAGAAGGAGCACTGATGTTGTGAAGGGAAAAGCAGTCCCCAGAAGAAATCAGGCGAGGGGCTGTTCCCCACTTGCACCGTGCCTTGCACACCTCTCCTGCGAGTTTAATCACACCCTTCCAAATCTGCTTGCTCCCACACAAAGTCATACGGGAGTAGGAAGGCTGTCCCATGCTTTCAGCTGTTTCCTGCCGGTCTGGTGCTGGACTTGGGGCAGCCACCCACATGGTTTGCTCCCAGCCCTTCCCCATGCCTCCGTCCAGTGACACTGCTATTAATGCGTACTCAGCACTGCATACCCTGCACATATTTGAATTTGCTTAAACTCACTGAAAGATGGAGCCTTTGGGGGTTAATCAACTGTTCAAGTGAAAAAGGCCATTTTGATTAAAGTTTGGGAGGCTAAGTTCAGATGAATATTGCTGTAGATACAGAGAAATGGGGTAATAATCCCCTGTGCATTCAAGTACTTCATTTTCCTAGGTCCGCTCCTCATCTAACTGGCCATCCCTCCCCATCCCTTCCCACACTGCACACGTTGCATGGATACATCACCACTATAGACGATAAGGAGAAAGACTGTCATGCAGTGGTTTCTCCTTCTAACCTCTTTCCCAGAAAGTGTGTCAGCTGAATAAACATTCCTCTCTGCTCAAGAAATGAGGAATGAGCTCACGACAGGGTTGATAAGGGTGGAATCCTCCTCCCCGACCCAAATACGCACGCAGGCAGGGACAGACCCATGCCCCTGCAGTCCTTCAGCCTTCTTCTGTCCCTCCTCACGCTCATCTATAGTCATATGGCAGGAAGAGCCACCAGCAAGGTAATTTCATCTCCTCAGCCCTGTATCACCTGACCCTGGCATCTCTGAAATGCTGGAAGAGCAGTTCTGATGTGTAATAGTAACCTAACCTTACTCAGGCACTTAGGTGACTCAGTTCACCTTATCAAGCACTGCTACCCCACAGTTACCCTATACAATATAATTATTAAATCACTGTCATTTTTACAGTGTGTTGGATCTGTGTCCTTAAGAACATTAAGAAGGAGTAGGAAGAAATTTAGGCCAGTACTAAGGACTTCTGAAAATCCTCCTACTCCATTTTCAAAGCAACTCCCTGCAAAAAAAGCTAAGTCTAATAATATTTGGGGAGTTTCTTTTTGAAAAATGTGAACATCTCTGAATAATTTGATACTTAAAACGACCCTCTGAAAATCTTCAAAATTAGCTCACTCTGTGGACTAAATCTAAATAGCATTACACAGCCTTGTAAAAACAGATAGAGCATCATTCCTTGGGAAATTGTAAACAGACAACGAAATTCTCCCTTTCTGTAGGGAAAACTGGCAAAAGGGTAAAATATTACAAAATATATAAAATACATCTTTAAAAAATCATCCATTGTAAAATATCTGCATGGCTGACGAAACTGCAGCATTACCACAAGGACTGACATTAATGGACATGAGCCAGGGGACAGCACTGATAAGCCGTGAGCTGCAGAGATAGGAGATCCCTGCACAGCCACAGCTGCTCCAGCTGGGGCAGCCCAGGGGGATAGAGGCTGCAAAGAGCCCGTCTTGCTTAGAAAATATGCTTTGCACCATCCCCTGTGTAGGACTAAGCACCAGCCTGCATGCATGTATCAACCATAGACATACAGGTCCTAGTGCTGTTCCCTCCTCCCTGTTTTCCAGCCCCTTGGAGCAGCCGTCTATGGTAACGACTTGTTGAGGTGCAAATCTTACTTCCACAAATGCCGTACCCTTTAGACATCCTTCATATAATGGACATCCCGCTGTGTGACTCCGTATTGCTCATGCTGTGAAGTCCTGTGAGAGGAGAAGTGTGCCGAGCTGCTCCACCTGCGGCGGCTGGAAGTGCTGGAGCAAGACACAGCTATCTTTATTCTGAAGCAGACACCTATCATGCATTTAAGTCACCTCTGTACTGTTCTCCATTTGGTTTCACAACCTAGTTCAATGGAAGCACTACGCAGAACTGTTTTAACAGGCTTTAATGCTGAAGTCCCCAGGCCTAGTTTATTAACTCTCCAGAGACTTATATCGGTGTCACTCAAGGGAACTTAGCCCATAAGAGAAAGGCATGTTAATCTTATTATTGTTATACAGAGAAATTAAAATGCATGGATTATTACACTTGCCTCATAACTGTGCATGGCTACATGCAAAAAAGACAATAAAAATGAAGTCATGCTTTTTATAATGTGACAAGTAGAATAATTTTATGTGAGTAACTACTATTTGGGATACGTTTAAAATGCTAAGAAATTCTTAGATGGCTGTTTTGGCATACTGTATTAATCAGCTCAGGCGTAATTGTATGATGGCTCAAAAGTCAAACTTTTCCTTAAGTTTCCTGACCTTGACCTGAAGAAAATGTTATAACAAAATTTCAGATTGGGTTTCTTCAAGGCAACAGTTCCTCTTACCTAAACATACCTTTGAAATGGAGAGAAAGAGCTTGCTGATAAATGTTTCAACACCATACTTTATTAAAACAAGTTATTTCTGTTGTTTACTATGTGGTTAGGCCATGATGAAAAGCAGATCTTCGCCAATACATTTTTGTGCAAATTCCTTACCTTTCTGTTTACAAAAGAAAGTGAAGTACCTTTCAGTGGTATTTGTCACAGAGCACTAGCAGCCAACAATGCACACTGTCAACTGCTTAAGGTTTCACTTCCTAATTAACTTTCCTAGAAGCAAAAGAACTGTCTAAAAACACAAAGCTCTCACATTCACCCTCCTGCCACTCCATCCTATTCATCCGTGGCCCCACGGCTGTGGCCACCGAGAGCAACAAAGTCCTGAAGGAGGGTCCCCACAGCCCAAAACATCAAGGGGGTAACCTGAGCAGCCTGGCTACAGAGCAAATTAGTTATCTGCTTTAGTGGGGGCTTTTTTAAAAGATTATGATTCAAATGCAATTCCACCACAGACTCCTCAATCCTAATGCTTTTCAAAAACCACACGTTTCTCTCTTTTCCCCCCCTTGCTTTATATAGATAACTTCCCATTCAAATTCCATGGTTTCTTTTTAGGCTCGTTGAGTGAATGCGCTCTCCTCAGGTACAAATCATCTTTTGTTCTAGTGAATAGCAAAAATAGTAAACATAGCTGAAATTATTATGGAGGCTGTTAAGATCTATTTCAATGTGATCAACAGTAAAAACAATATTCCATGGACCAGCTCACAAGTATTGTTATGCTTTTCAATTACAAAACTGTTTTAGTGTGGATAGCTCAAAACGCAGATCAGAACAGAAGTAGGCACGAATCCTGCCTATTTCAAATATATTTCCCTATTTCTTCTCATCCTTAATTGTGGATCCACTTTTGATTATCAGGTATGTCTTTTAGAGCACAGTTGGTTTACTTGAAGGAAACTTCTGCAATAATTATCAAAGCATGAACCAGCTGAAAAGTGCTGAACATAGATGTTGAACACAAATATGATTTCACCAAGTTTCTACAAACAAGCGTTGGCTAAATATCCTCTGAATAACACCCCCCATCTTCTGCTGTTTGATGACACTTGGGCTGGGCTGGGCTTTTATTGCCCTTACCATGATTTAAAAACAATTTTAGCATGAGTCTCAAAGGCACAGAAAACGAACGTGTTTTGATTTTTCTACTACAAATTTCTTTCTTGTCAGGGTGATTGTAAAATATTAATTGCTTTATGCCTTGAATGTCTCCAGATGATTGCATGACTGAGATGCTCTTCTAAATACAGGCATGTGAGCTGATCGACCCAGCAAACACTCTGGTAGCTAAATTGCAAAATGACAGATTCATCAACTGAATGAGCTGCTATCGGATAATATTAGCTGGCAGATGTCTCAAAAGAGATAGTCGACATCTGCAGAGCTCTGGCAATTAACTGTTTACAGGTTCAACACCTGCCCTAGCGATAGTATTTATTTCACAAATCATTTTAATGGCCATTTTCTCCAGCACGCAAAATACTTAGCCTCGAAGGTAAAAAGTTCAGCGCCAGCCACCTCTCTGCTGCAGCGTACAAAGCAGAAAGAGAAGAAAGGGAGACAAAGCGCTACAGAGCCAGGTGCTGAGTGATGTCCCTGCCTCCTGCTGCCACCCAGGTGAGTCGGGACAGCCGGAGGGGGGTTAGCAGCGGGGCCGATGGCCGCCCGCCCAGCCCCAACGCCACGGCACTCGGCCCAGCCCAACGCCACGGCACTTGGCCAGCAGCCAGGACCAGCCGCCGAGCCCCTCACCTGCAAAGGGGCTCCTCAGTGTTCACTAACAAACAGGGGGGCTCTCTCACACCCTGGGGAGCGGAGGCCAGCTGCGGCACGAGGTGGCAGCTCCCCTCTCCCCGCTGTGCTCCGAGGGGTGAGCTGTGCCGGGGCGATGCCTGTTTGGCCACTCTAACACAGCCACCGCTTTTACAGTAGAGGAGGCAATGACACTAATAACCGCTAATCCTCCCAAAGGTTTTCTGGTCCCTTGCCAGGTCAGCTTTAATCGACTGTGACTGTAAAAAAAGTTAAACTTTTGAGGACTGGGTTACTTTACATGCCGAACCTTACAAATGCACCGAATCCAGTCCCCTAAAACCAGGCAGGGTAGCTGCTCAAATAGCTGTCTACTCATGGAGAGCACCTATGATCTGCTCAGGAAAACACGACTAGCAAGCGATCGTGCAAGTAACAACCTGATTTCCACTAAATAGCTGTGTTTCAAGTCAGCAAACCCACAGGTACCATATTTCAATGGTAAGCCGGAGAGATTTAGATTCCCAGTGACGTCAAATAGGAGGCTGAGATATTGCGCTCTGAGCTCCACTTATCCTGCGGACTCGTGGACATACGAACAGTTGTAAGCTGCCCAAAGCCAATGTGTTGATGCCACTTAACAGCAACTTCTGGGCTTAGGTACCTAAAGTGTTTGGAAATGACGTTGTTTTCCATGTCTGAATCAACAGTCCAGACACACAGTGAAGATTAATAACAGGATTCCTTTCTATAATAAAACAATGTTTATATAAGGAAATACAATAAATGTATTAACAGTGGGGAAACCCATTTTCACTGGGACAAGTCCAGATGTTGCCTTCTAACTGCAAACTATAAAATGCAAAGTTCAGTGGGTACCACTGAAATTGAACTATCTAAATTAAGTTAATGGAGGCATTTCCTATTCTGAGATTTCAGAAACAACAAGACATCTGTTAGGATAAACAGGAAAAACTAGAGAAGTGAAAAGCTTAGTAACCCACTGAACAAACATTTTATACTTTCTGTTCAGGCACTTCCTTCAGACCATTTTTAAACAAGGCACTTAAAAATATCCATACCTGCAGGGTTGTATTTTTGAGAGCATATGAGTTATCTGAGAACACAAGAAGTAAAGTGTGCCTCCTCTCATGGTAAATAAGCTGATAAATACCCACAAGCCCTGTCTCAGCTGTTGTGCTTAATCTTCTTGGCAAATTAGTGGCTTTTCTTCTTTTTTACCAGGCTGATTCTCATGGGGGTGCTGCTTGCATTTGTTTACATAGTTGTATGCAGATAATGTCCACACCGTGTAACCCCTCTCCCTCACGGGCAGCAGGCAACACTTCACTGCAGCATCGGGACAGAGATACGTAACGCCATGACATGATTTCACAAGGGAAAATTTGGTGTAAAAAACCTGCTCCTGGCAAGCCAGCATGCACAGGTTATTACTGGTTTGTAACAGCTCGCTGGACACCACGCTACATATGAAAAAAGACTATCCTTGCACGTAGGAGCTTATACTTTAAACAGGCATCCTGGCAGAGAAGGGCTGCTTCATGTCCTGAAACACCTTGCTTTCCCCCCCTCACCCCTGCCTGCCACTCATGTTTGCAGACCTGTAACTAAACCTGCTTGGTATAGATATCCCTTTGAAAAATGCCAGGTGTTCAGCAAAAAAGATGCAAAGAGCATATTTTTATTGGCTAAAACACAAAATGTTGAGATTGGGAAATAAACCTCTACTTGTAAAGAAGAGCTGCAGCCCCAGAGCTTTACATCTATTTTCTCCTCTGAAGATCAGGCTACACTGCTCCCATGCATCTCCTTAAAGGCCTTTTCTTCCAGGCTGCAGCTAGACAAAGAGAGGGAATTTCCATTTTGTGGGACACTGAGTTCCAGCTGAAATATGAAATGCACATTTGGAATTTCCACCACTTTTTCAGTGAGGGAAAAATCAAAATACTTCCATCTGAAATGAAACAGAGCAGCTGACTGCCCCAGTCCTGGACCATCTGAGGAGTCCCACAGCCTTGGCACATATCAGGATCAGGTTCAAGCTGGGGACCCACATAGGTCCCAGGTTACCAACAGATAAGTACCCTTGTCAAGCACCTCGGCAGTCCCTGTCACTGCTATCCCATTCTGCCAAAGGATCCTGCATCCAACAGGCAGGAGCATCACAGTGTTCTCACCAGCTCCATCCCAGCTGCTGCTGGGCATTAATGCTCTCTTGCTTTCTCCCGGTTACATATTGTGGCTTTTGAGATATTTCAGGTTTTTGGACTAATGTTCTTGTATTTCCTAGAGGGTGCTGGGGACACAGAAGGAGGGCAAGTACATCCAGATGCTTGTATGGGCTTTTCGAGATGCAGCCTTTAGTGCTTGGGGTTTGCAGTGGCGGAGGAAGGGAAACCAAACTCAATTATTCTGTTACTGCTGTCGTAAACTCCTTGAATTCTCCCACTTTCAATAGTTCTAAAATTGGGGCCATGCATCATTGTCTCACTATATCCTTTTCACTCTGCTCTTTATAGGTATTCTATATGAGGCTAGTCTACAGTTTCTGTCATCATTAGCGGATTTCATGACAAATGGGCTATAAGCCTGAACCTTTAATCCCTTCCTATCCATGCAAGCGTAGAGACCCCAGGGAGCGCCCGCATCATATTCTCATGGACAAGATTGTCTCAGTGTGAATCTCTTTCTCCTGAGGATATTCAACATCCACCTCACCAATGGCAGCTTTCTGAAAGGAGCTCCCTGTAACTCCTCTGTGTGAATCTTCGCACTAATGCTTCATTACGTGGGGCAAAATCCCAGGATGCGAGGAAGTCAAATATCAAAGCTCCTGTTGCCATTAGACCATGTTGAGCAGGTCATATAGTCCAAGGGCTACACATGGAAACACTGTCAGTGCATCCCTGTTTAAAAATAGAATATCCATTTTGGTTTTATCATTCCTATTACTTCCTGATCCATAACAAGACCAAGAAATCCTTAATTCCATCTTTCTAGAATGCATTTTAATAAGCCTAAGTCTTCTCCCATCATATTCCTTGGGAGCAGAAAGATTAGGCTGAATTCTCAGAGAAAATTCCCATTAGCTGGAGAAAAATTTAAAATATCATTATTTTCATAAGTAAAAAACTAAAGAGTTAAGATTATACTTAGAAAAAAAGTCAAATGCATTCAGGTAAGAAGCACTCTACATAATAAGGTGTAATAATGTCACTAAATAATTATGTATAATTAGACAGAATGATTTTAATGGCCTGGTTCTAGATTAGGTTCAAGTTACTTGTAAAGACACTTTATGCATTTTTCACCTGCTAAAGCTTCTAAAGATAGTGTTAGTGTTCCGTGGATCCTTTCACTGTAAAAATTCTCATTTAAAATCTTTTCTGATTAATTTCATTCTTACTTAGTGCAGGTTTACTACTGTATTAAAGGCACACAAATCTTCCAGACCTGGCAAAAAAGTTGACATGGCTTTCAATTAGATTAGTCACACCTGAAAAGTGTAAAGTATCTGGAGCTTGCTGGTAATTCTGACCTTTATTACTGTCTCTGGAGTGTGTGACAAGCTGGAGAGCCCTGAATTTCTAAACTTTTGTGTCTAAACTTTTGACTGTGCTCCTGCATCATTTCTCTGAACATAGTGGGAACATTTGGGCCAAGCGAGAGCAGCCTCTAGCAGTGTCCCTCCCAGAACTCCTATATACACATTACCTGCAGATGAAAGGCTGTGACAGGCAGAGTCACCTCTAAGACCCTAAGGATTCTGTAGCTTAGGTTGTCAGTGCATGCACACCACTCCACTGGCAACAGAATTAATAAGTCTGGTTCTTCACAGCCTTGTGTCCTTTGTCCCCTGTTTACCCTTCCTCCCCGCCAAAATAATCTCAGCTTCCCTCTCTGCTGTGGCAGACAGCCCAAAGAGCAAAAACCAGGAGGGGCTGATGATCTGGGCAAGTTTCATGTGCCCCTTGGGCAGCCAAGGTCTTCCAGGCATTCCTGCAGCAGAAGCATCAATCTGAGCCATTCATCTCAAATGAAATGCCTTCACAAAACTTGTAGGAAGCTTTTGTTTCTCCCAAATCTGGTTAATTTGGCTAAAAATAAACTAAAGTAGTGAAGCGTTCAACAGTCAGGAAACATCAAAATTGTTTGCCTGCATAACTAATATTTAATTAGCATTTTACTGGTTATATTAGATATGGGTATTATACCACAGGATCCCTAATCCCGTTCAGTTCACAGGACAAACATGTTTTGGCAATGGATCCAAATTATGAAAGGAAGACTGTTATCTGTAGGACTTCTTCCTTCCTTCCTTCCTTGAAGACATAAAAAAATGAATGAGACAGGAGACAGCAGGAGGAGAACGGAGAAGTTCATGCCTGCAGCCTCTGAAAACTTGGATACCAGCTCAAAGCCAGATATTTCACATGCAGTTACTAATTGCAAAGACTTCATCTGCTGAATGCCTGGAAGATGATCTTGGCGCTTGACTCCCAAGATTCCCAGACACAAGTCCCCTGGAGCTAAGTCCATGTAACGTTACATACCCTGCAGACCCTCGCCTTCTCAGAAATGGTGACTAATATAAGTGATCACTTCTGGTCTCAGTTCCCAAATACTTTTATCAGCCTACTTCTACAACTGGGTTCATATCCCCTTCATATGACAAAATCCACTGTTGTAATGATGCCGTGATTAATACAAAGAAATACACCTATAACACACCCACCACCATTCCCAGAAAACAAACCGACCTTAATGAATCTGCCTGTCATCAGTGCTGGGTTTGAATGGGGTACAGTCAGTCACGTGTGAGACACGCTCACTGAGCATCAAAGGGATGCAACAGTGTGAACAGCTGCTCAGTAATTAAGAGTTTACACTTTACTGTGTGTACAGAAAGAAACACTGGCTCTGTGGAAAATGGACCATTTGAGTAAGTAATTTGGACCTGTATATGGGGAAAAAAGGGGGCCAAATGAAGGCTATGTGCCCTTAATATTTGCATTTAATATGGGCTATTCAGTGCTTTATTCTGCAGTCTTGATGATGTTGCTTGAAGAATGAATCGCTTCAAACCTATAAAACTAGAAGTGAAAAACCTCATAGGGGAAAAATACCAACCCAACAAAAACCAAACACTCTCAGGATCTTTCCATTTATTTTGTCTCTCAGAGGAGGGATTTAGCTGGTGTAGACTTTTCTGTCATTCAGCTCCAACCTTGTCTTGTCCTGCCATGCTCCCTCAAACCTGTCCTGGTTTACTCCTGTCTCTTCTCCACCTTTGGCTCTTCATCCCTTTTCCCAAAACACATCCCAATGTCTCTCTTTTTGGTTCCTTTTGCCATCCCCAGGGCCCCATCCATGCTCCATCACCACTTCCTACTGTCCCTTCTGCCCTTACTCTCCCTGCACTGCTCATAGCTCCTGTCCCCTTGTCCCGGCAACCTCAGGGCATAGTGCCTGGTTCTTCATCCAAACCCCCTGTCCAGCTTCCACCCACCCCAGCCTCCCACGTGCCCTACCCTGGTCACCAGGCAAATTAAGAAATTAAGGCATGTCCAGTCAAAAATTATTTTTCAGTTTCTCATGTCAAACAAGTCTCTGCTAAAGCATATACAAACCTGTGTTTTTTCAAACCTTTGTAATATAACAAAATTTTTTGTCATGAAGGCCACAAAAAAAAAAAAAAAGAAGGCCTTATTTCCAAAGCCTGGTGGGACTCTGAACTAACGGTTGATTTTTCCAAAATGACAAAAATATTAACAAAAATTAAATATTAAGCAAATATATTAATGAACTGGTTTCTTAAAGCTAAAAAAAGTTCAGTAAGAACTTTCCCCAAACAACCCCCCACCTGCATTATGCCAGTAATCTTCATTTGGGTGGAAAAAACCCTGAAAAAGTAGTCAATGTAGAAAATTTTTTGAGAACTAGACTGAAAATATGTAGCATCAGCAAAACTGCTTGTAATGGCAGTTAAATACAACAGTGCGTAAAATACTTCATCATAAATTATTTCTTCAAATGTATCCTGTGCAAAATACCATCTTGCACAATGCATTACAGTTGACCTATAGACAAAATGTCGTTTTTAAGCAAGAGCATTTGACAGCCATAAATGCTAAACTTGTCCAAGGATCACATCTTTAACTACGGATCCAACTTACATCTAATTTTAGCTTGGAAACTGGTGGGAAGATTTACTTGTGAAATGCCAGAAAACTTATCCAATGTGCAGTGCTGTAAATTGCTAACAACTGGCTGCACCTTTCGTATAGACCCAGAGATTTAATCCCTTCAGAGCAAATCTGAGTCTTAAAAATGTGGGCCTTCCAGCGTGCTTTATCATTTACTATTATTTATTGATTCTTACATACACAAACTCAGCTAGCATAAAAGGATCCTTGGTATCATAAACTAGATGAGTATAGAAAGAGGCAGAATGATTAATTCCTAAGGTTATCAGCTAATTGTGTTTCTATTTGAAACCATTACACATGGACATTTTTTTTTCACTTTCTACTGTTAATTAGTGCTTCTCTGATCAAATTCACTTGCTTTAAAGCTTCTTGATTATTAAATGGTGCTTGCTAGTTCAAACTAATACCAAATAAGAAAAAAAAATGTTTAGTTGTGCAGCAAAGATTAAAGGGCTTCACCATGCTCACTGTTAACAGGAAGTAAAGAAAATACATTTTTTCATCAAATCATTTTCACAAAGTCTCATATATTTCATCAAAAATGGCCATTAGTGTTATTTCAAAGACATGCCTGTGGTTTCTGCTAACTACTTATTACACAACCATCATTTTATAATATAAACCAATGACTTGGTGATAAAGTACACCAGTTGGGAACATAAACAGATGCATTATGGATAACTTAAGTACTGCTTTCTCTTCTACAAATTCATTCTATGTCATTTAAAAAGAAAAATCAAAGGAACCTTATGTTTAATAATATTTAGATATTCAGGATATGCCTAAACTTAGCAAATTAAAGCAGTTCCAATATTCTATGTTGCAGAATACTGAATTCCATGTTCAAAAATCGAATGAGATGGAAAATGCTTATGATCCCTTGATAAGCATAGCTAGGAATGAATTGGCATACGGAGAAGAAAGAAAAGCCAAAACCAGCATGAGTTGTGCTGTGCAGGGCTTTTGTAATGACTTTGTGGCCCTATTTCCCAGATTATGTTTCCAGTTTTTGAAAATCAGACAGGCAAAGAATACATGAAAATCATTTTGAAAAAGCAAATTATTCTGCAGAACTATGTGAGTGTTTTTATAACAGTCCTGTGGTAATGCAGATCCGATCCTAAAATGCATACACAAGCATGTAACTTCACCTGCAGGATAACACCCTTGTCTCTAGCAATGCCTTCAAGGAGAGTAGCACCCCGGCTGTGCAGCAGAGTTTCCTCTGCTGGTATGGACAATTTTGTATTTGGGTGACTTTTAAAAAGAGTTCAGGCATTTACTACTGCATATTTGAAAAGAGACCTCCAAAAATGTATCATCCTTCACCTGGTAGCATGGAATGAGTTGATTGAACTGCTCTCAGAGGGGAATTTCAACACAACATGTTATTTTTTGAAAAGGAAAAACTCTAGAACCAGCAGAGTAATTTCTGTTTCTCCGGACAGGCTCCATTAGCTGTCTGACAAACTTGTCCCTTTAAACATAGCCCCCAGAACAGCACCCTCCTCATGAGTCATTTCCCAGTGGAGGAAAGGCTTCTTTAGCAACACTTTTAACAACGGCTTTTACAGCATCCTTATGTCCAAGGTGAGTCTTTACAATCCTGATGGCTGGACTACAAGATGGAGGAAAATCTGGCTTGATTGTCCATTTCAAAGGGTAGCGGTTACTGGGCACTACTCTACATAGGGCTGGAGAGAAGCGGATCTCCTCAAGGGTCCGTCCTTGGGACATGTCGGGAAGACTAGAGACAAGAGGTATAAATTGGAACTAAAGGGATTCAACCTCGATATAAGGAAAAAAAATCACTCTCAGATAGTTTAGCATTGTAATAGGTTGCCCAGAGAGGTTGGACAGTCTCCATCCTTGGAAGCTTTCAAGCCCAAGGGGGTAAAGCAATGTGGTCTGGCCCCATAGGAGACCCTGCTTTGAGCAGGAGATTGGTCCCTCCCAACCTCGGTTATTTTACAGCTCTGTAAAGAGACACAGTGGTATCAACCAGAGCAACAAACAGTGACAGGCTCTTATTCCCCCTGCAACAAATCAGACCCAAAGTTTTCATGCTGTACAACCACGTAAGAGCTTGGGAGCTGTGACCAGCTCACAAGCTGCCCAGACCCCACCAGGGCATCCTGAGCAATCCTGTTTTCCAGACACATCCATAATTCCCGCAATCTTTTCCGACGCTTGCAGCTACCCAGTAACACCATGGTGTCCTAGCTGATCTGGGTCCCTCTGTGGCCAGGCACTCCGGGAAGCGAAACCTTCTAACTCAGGCTGAGACCACACCATGCTGCATCAAGAGCTGCAAAGGACCTCATGGGTCTTGGCACCAGCCTTATATACAGGTTGGGGAAGTGAAATGGAAAAAAACAATCCCAGAAGGTATCCAGGCCTCAAGCGAGCAAGAAATTAAATTAACCAGCAAAGTGCATAAGGATCACTGTTGGAGGGAGAGAGGAACTGCTAAAGTAAGGACTCATACACCTTTGATTGAACCAACAGTAAAATAAGTAATATTTCATAGGCTTCTGAGATGTCCTAAACTTGCACAACAGTTAACACACATACACAAGCAAACAATAATCTTTCTGCTAATCTGACGTTCACAGTTTACTCAGTTTCTACTTTTTGTTTCTTTCCTTTAAATCTATTAGGATTTTTATGTTATAAACAGTTTATATTTTCTGTGTGTGACGCTCTGCACAATGAACTAGGGCCACTTTGTAATAACACAGCCCCAGTTCCATGTTTTGCATGGAACTCTGATATTTTTTCAGCACTTTTTACAGAAACAAAAAAAATTAATGGAGTTAAAAAAATGTAATCCTTATTTTTATCAAAACCTATAAATTTTGCTATTGCTTTTTCTGTGTCAGGCTTTTTGGAAGACTTTTTCTTTTAAGAAAATGGAAAATGTAATCATGTTTTGTTCAGAATACTTCAAGTAGTAGATAAATAAACAATAATCACAAAACTGGCATAGAAAATTGACATTCAAAATCACATAACTCACTGTATTTCTGCTACTGCATCCTCACCAGAGGAAAAATATCAAGAGCAAAGATGCCAATTGTTGCCAGTGCTGCCATGCTTCCCTTTCTTCAATACCTTAACCCAAAAGAGCAATTTAAAATGCAGAGTGTTAATTAACCATAAAACATCGTGAGGCAGTTTCTTGTGCTATGTCTCCAGACACACAGTTGTAAAGGACACTATCTGACTCCATGCGGGGTGGTGAAATAGTGAGGAGAAAAGGGATGCTCAAAGGCAGCATTTGGTCCCAAACACTGAAAGAACATGAGAGTGTGCACCAGTATAATACACCTTGTTACTTTTTAAATCAAAGAAAGAAAAGATGAAAAAATGGCTAAATTGAAGCCCTTAACATTAATTGCTTGATGAAGAGTGACAAGAGTCTATGTAATAGGGTCATTTTATATTAAGAACAAACAGTGCCCTCTGTGGTTTGAAAGAAAATGTGGTGTTGATTTCTTCTGCATTGTATTTTTAAACACAGAAGCTAAGAGCACCCAAAATTGCCCTATTTAGTATAATCACTTAGCTCGATGAAAATCCTCAGTCATTTTAGCATGCTTGGCTCAGGAATGCAGATTACAAGTAGCAAACAGAAAGTAATCCACAAATAGCTTCAGAATCCTGTTTGAAAAATTGGCCTGTGAGCTATGTAGGTCTAAAAGCCAAGTCAGTACATTATGATCCAAAAAAGTGAACGATTTTTTAAAATTATTTATGTAAACTAGGAAAGAAAAACTCACTTTAAAACAAACTCAAGCGTGTATTGTTGATACGATCACATTTTAGAATACACTAAGTGTTCCAAATGGCCCTCAGATCAATTTTGGGAAGTAAACAAAGCTCAGCTTTCAATGAGATTTAGGTTTTAAAACACAAGAAATTAGGTATAGGTTAATTCAAACATTCATTAAATCCAGACTGCCATGAATTATATTCCATGGTCTGAAGTGATGACTAATGCAGATAACAGTCATGCTTATGCAATCTGTTACAGATAATATGTTAAGTAAAATAGTTTGCACAAACTCTAAAATAAAGGATCTTTCCAGTTAACAAAAGAGCCAAAATTAAAACATAATTTGAAACACGCATTTCATTCTATATTTGAAATCAGAGTGTGTCCACATTTTATACACAGAGGCACGCGTGCGCACACGCATGCGCACACACACACACACATTATTTTAATAGATGCCAGATGGGAAATGTACTTGGCATTCAGTTTACTTTCAGTGATGCGAAGGCAGCAGCCTCACCGCTGTGCTGGTGTGGTACAGAGCAGCCTGCGGTGCCTGCTGCAGGGCACAGCCCCTGGCAGGCCTGGGAGCACCCTGGTCCCAGGACCTGGGGTGACATGCTTTGTCATGGAGGAGCAGTGCCAGTTGGGACACGTCCTGGGAGCACCTGTGGACCTCAGGAGGAGATAGTAAATGAAATCAGTTCCTGTCCCCTGCAAGGACGCTTCTGCAGGTGGGAAGAGGACAGAGCCCGGGGAACTGCACTCGAAGGCAGATCTCAGCCTCCCCTTTTGGAAGGGAGCCTTTGGGGAATAGAAGGGTTGCCATGCATTTCCCACCCTGCTTGCTTCTCCCCTGTGCCAGCTGACCTTTACTTCCCTCATCCATGGTTTGGTCAACGGGAATGGGGGACGCATCTGCAGACTGAGGGTAGGGGCGATGGTGAACAGCTGAATGTCATAGTGGGGTGTAAACCATGCAGGTGTCCCACACTGCATCAGGCGGTATGATTTTTGCCCCTATTAGCATCTGGAAAAGTCTCTGTTGATGGCAATTTATAGTAACTTGTGTTTACACTCCTACAAGCTCCAAGCCACGCACCAAGAATCCCTTGGACACTCCACCAAGCTGAAAGATGCTGGCTGGCACCCAAACACCTTATAGTCCAAGCCCAGGTGAGAGTGGGTGGAGGAGTGGCCCCTTGGTTATACAGCATCTCACCATGTCGAGCCCCCATCTGCTGGCAGTCTTTCCAAAATTTTAATGTGTGATGTCTAACCTGCCTTTGGGGGAGATACAGGGAAATCCGTAACTCTCCACAGCTCTGTTTCAGTAGTTAGCCATCTGAAGCATCAGTGTGTTGTTCTCACAAGCACCAGGATGAGACCTATTGAAGCAGCTGGAGGAACAGCAAAGCAGGTTTACAATACAATAAAGCTATTACCATACTTTATTCATGGCTATTTGTAAAAGGCTTTGAAGATATAAAGGGTAATATAAGCACTGAGTGATATTATTAGTGCTTCAAAAGCTACTTTGGCTTTTAGGTTTGATACATTTACAGCATGCGAAAAGCCATCTCTCGATACTGTGTCCTGTAGCTGGAAAGCCATCTGTGGGCAGAGAGTGAAAAATGAACTCACAAGTATCTACCAAAACACTTATATGAATTTAGAATACTTGTATTTGTAAAGTATTATAGTGTAAAGTATTATTAGAGTTAGCTGGATGTCTGAGACGGATATGGGAAGAAATTAAATATTTATTTTAGAACCCTGGGTGTCACTTTTGTTATGATATCTGGGTGTAGAGTGCTTTTCTGGCTGGGCCTTTCTATAAACTCAGCATCACAGGGCACAGCACAGACCTGTCTAAATAATCTCCAAAGGCAGTTTCACTTGCTGATTATTGTTGATATAGGTGCACGTATATGGAACGTCCTGCTGTACTGTCTGAGCACCACTTTATACCCTGGCATGAAACTTCAGCACCTCGACCTTGCAGCATCTGGGAGCATTTCCCCGAGTTCCTAAGAAGTGGTCGGTTTGCCTGAAAAGCCCAAGGAAAATATTTCTAAGTTACTATGCTGGGCTTGTAGTTTTGTAATGAGAAGCTTGTTCTGCAGTCGTGACTTTTCAGCGTTCCCTACCCTTTCACCAGTAGGCAACCGATTTTAGTGGAAAGTCTGGGGGTTGTGACGAAATTAACATATACAGAAAAAGGGCTATTTTAATCTTAAAAGAAAGCATTAGAAAAAGAGGTTGAGCAAGTGGACATTCCATCAAAACAAAAAATGAATATGTATATAAAATACAAAATATATATAACCCCTCCACTTTGAGCTGTTGTAACAGGGTCTCAATGGCAGCCGTGGGCAAATTGTTTCCTGTCTCCACTTTCATCCACGGCTGCATTTCTTGGCACAACCTCATCTCCTGAGGTGCCAGAATGATTCTCAGGATGCACTGTCATATCTTCAGTGTGAATAGGATCCACTGATAATATCTGTGAAAGATATAGGGGAAGGAAACAGCTCTTAATAGGAGAAAACCAAAAGATTCTAAAATTATCGTTCCATGTTTATGCGGTGATCAAAGTAAAAAACAAAAAAGTCACAAAACAGCTAAGATATAGAAATACATAATCAACCTATTTAGAATGGCTTGGATAATAATTTGGATACTGTATCACAGAAGGAAGAAAGGAGACATAATTAGCAAATCTATTATTTATGGGATTAGATAATCACCATGTTGAAGCCTCAGGCATGTCAGTGAAAAGCCATCCTGTAGGCCAAACGGGAGTATAAAGACACCTTGATTCTTAAAGAGAGCTTGAGGCTTCTATCTTTCTCATTAATATCTAAATATATGTCCCTACCAGCTCATTTCCAATTTTCTTACGAGCTGCTGTCATGCTTTAACCCCAGCCAACAACTGAGCACCACACAGCCGCTCATTCTCTCTCTCCAAAGGGGATGGGGGAGAGAACCAGAAAAGTAAAAGTGAGAAAACTCATGGATTGAGAAAAAGACAGTTTAATAAGTAAAGCAAAAGTTGTGCACACAAGCAAAGCAAAACAAGGAATTTATTTACCACTTCCCATCGGCAGGCAGCCAAAACCAGCACAGTCGTGTGTTCCAAGTGTTGCAGGCAGCATGGATGGTTTCCCATGGACATGAAGAGCTGCATCAGGATAAACTGACATTAAATGCCTTTGAAAGGCATTTAAAGAATAATGCAATCATCAGGCACAGTCAGCACGGGCTCACAAAAGGAATGTCGTGTTTAACTAATTTGATACCGTTCTATGATACAGTCACCTGCCTCATGGATGAAGGGAAAGATGGAGGATATAGTTTTTCTGGATTTTAGTAAGGCTTTTGACATTGTCCCTCACAGCATCCTTCAGGACCAGTTGTCCAGCTGTTTGGTGAGTGGATTCCTGGTGCGCTGGGTAAAGAGCTGGCTACAGGGCAGGGCTCAAAGGGTTGTTGTGAACGGGGCTACACCTGGCTGGTGACCTGTCAGCAGCGGCGTTCCTGAGGGTTCAGCTCTAGGGCCAGTTCTGTTCAACACAGGTATCACTGATCCGGATGCAGGAGCTGTACGCACCATTAGCAGGTTTCCTGACCATACCAAGCTGGGCAGTGCTGTGACTCACTTGAGGGACAAGAGGCCTTACAGAGGGATCTAGGTAGTCTGGAGCACTGGGCAGTTCTTTCAATTCTTTGAGTGATTAGGATGGGGAAAGGCTGACTGATTGTTTGCTACCTTGGATTTTTAAGAGAGAGAAAAAGATAAGTAACATGGTATCAGTAGTCCTGTTAGCTACTGTTTGTGGGAATGAAGGCTTCAGGGTCAGCGCTCTGCCCTGTGACATGAGGGAAGAAGACACCAGAGCAAGGACAATGTACCTGTTCCACCAGGATTGCACCAGGATGGGGTCAGACATGCACTGGAACAGCATACTTTGCAGATTTTCTCTGGACAAGGGAGGACTAGCGAAATGTGGGAAGCACAGGTCCACTCAAAGCTTCACAGCATACTCTGGTGGTCACTGCCACTCAGCATAACCTCAGTTGACCCAAAACCTTTCATCCAGTCTTCAGCTCAGAACAGATATTTCTTTGCTTTGCTAGATACCTTAGCTCTTCATCATTTTCCCCAGATTCTTCCTTATCAGTCCCAGCCTTACAGACAGTATGATAAACTCATCTATTCAACCAGCAGTTTAGTATTTATTACACCAGTACCATTTTAATGTTTTTCTGCTCTGATCTTCTCTATAAAAATAACACATAAAATTTCCCTACAATAATTATTTGAATGAAACCACATCTTCTTTTAAAAATCCTGATTTTAAAGTGTCCATTGAAGGAAACATGCCATGTTCATGTAATATAGCTCAAATGGTTAACGCTACTCTCTGAAAACATTTAAGCCCTATTTCTACTCAAAACTGTCAAGCTGCGGCTCACAGTCCTTAGGTTGTGTCACGTTTGCTTTGTCCCACACCGTACTAGAGCTTTATGTCAGCATCGGTTAGCTGGAGCCCTCATGCAACATAACCACCAATTCTAAGCAGTGAGAGTACCTCCAGGCTTTACCTTAAGTTCTAACTTATCTTTTTATTAAAATAATCTGATTGACCCCCATGAGTCTTTCACCAGAGGCTCTAATCTTTCACCACTTCGGATCTTCCTGTACCTACTTATGATAACTTCTTTGTATACTGAAGGATCTGATCAGCTTATTTAGGAAATTACCTTGCCTGACAGCATCCTTTGGAAAGTTACTTCTGACAAGTCAGAGCTACCTATCCCATAAGCAAGGCTCATTTTCTGTTTTCCCAGAAGCGTGACATTACCTTTACGCTTGTGCTTGATTCCGAAGACCTGCCTTTTTCAGTAGCCACCTGCCTTTGTTACTTCGCCCTCCCCAGCCTCCACATGGGTTGCAAAATTTCTCTGTAATGATTTCCTTTCAGGCCTTCAGTTAGAAAAACTGCAGGAGACAGGACCCAGAACTACCAGATGCAGCTAAAAATAGACATATTCAGCAGTGGTGATCTATTTATTACGATATTATGGCATCTAATCCAGCTAGTACACTCCAGGGAGTAAATTACATTGGTCTTGATTAAAACCTTAAACAGTACTAAATCAAACATTTTACAAGACTTGCTTTTCAACCAACTTGTAAGTATATTTAAAAAAAACAAAACAAAACAAAATTGTTCAGTTTCAGAAATTTTCCTGGAAAACTATGGTTTGGGGATTAATGATATTAACTTATTCCATTCTTTATTAATGGAGACTTTCATCAACAATTCTGGGTTTTTTAATCATCAGTGTAAAGGTAAAAGGCTTAAAATTACCTGGGCTGCAATTTTATCTCTTTTAATATGGTATAACTTTAAGTTTTTGCGCTTTCCTCTAAAAATTTGCACTGTTGCAAGACTTACTGAAAAGCACCATTAATCATCCAAAGAGCTCTTCGGCAAGCTCTTAGAAAACTCTCAGATGCAAATTATCTAGACCTCCTGATTTTAACATGTCTAGCTTTACTAGCTGCTGTTTAACATCCTCTGAGAAAGTGTTGGACTGGAAAGTGTTTCAGTATCAGGATCAGCATGTAATATGACTAATTCACATGGCTTTTCCTGAAATATATAACAGAAGTATTTGCTTAACACTTCTGTTACTCCTCCATTATAATTGACACTTTTTTCATTTCTCCCCTTAATGGCCAATATTCTTTTTGTTCTTCCTAAGCTTCCAAACCTCCTTCCAACTGTCAATTTATTCTGTGATTTTTTTATTTCTGTTATCAGGCTTTTGGACTTCTTATTTCTTATTTAAAATCAAGCCTGTTAGTATACTACAGAATATGTATATTAGAGTTTATTCTGCTTCCACATAGAAATTTGGTTGTAACCTACTTATGGTCTAGTTATGGCATGTAGTTTTGTGATTATTTCATTTCTATCCACTGAAATTACATCTGATATACTATTGAGTTCTGATAAATTGTTTAAAATTCATCACATCTTGAAAGGCAATGGTATTTTAATGTTGACAGAATGGGAAACTCAGCATGTCATTCAAACTTCCAGCATCTTACGTTTTTTTTCATTCCAGCACATAGAATGGGGAGGCATCAAAAAAACCCACTACTGTGATTTTGTGTTTTCTGGTGAAACCTAATTAGAATCATCTCCTTGTTTTCTCACAGAAAAGCATTCCATGTCACTTTCATGACCTCATGTGAACCATGCCTGGAACACGGGACTGCGAAAGACACCCCAGACTCTTTCCCATGCACAGCTACATCACATAATACCTTGCGGGCTCAGGTTTTAATTTTTGTTGCCTTAAGACATTTCCTTTACAACACTCAGACAGATGAGTGGATTTTTTCTATGTCATCTCCAGGCTTCAGAAGCCCCTTCTAAGACATGAGCATCAGAGCTGGATGCCATATCCCCGTCAAAGCCGCTCTTCTACACAGGAATGTGCAATGACAAACAGCACACACAAACCCTTTTCTGAAAGTTTCAGCAGACGCTAAGGATGCAGCCATCACCCGTCCATCCCTTCTCCACTGTGCAGAAACACTGAGCCCGGCCCCGAGCAGTGTCAGCCGGGAGCTCCGATCTGCTGGGACACTTTCCTATCTGGTGCCAGTACCTGGGCGAAGGACATTTCATGCTGTACAGCTGCAGGCATGCATGCTGCAGGGAAACCCGCCAGCTGCCGGGACCAAAGCAGCCAGTTGTGCCGTCATGCCCTGCTCTTTGCCTTGCTTTCTCGCAGCACCACATTCCCCGACCACAACTCCCCCGAAACCAGAGTGCAAACTGCATGAGGAGGAGGAGGGGAGGAGAAGAGGGGAAGGGAGAGGATGTCCAGTGACTCAGAGAGAGATAACAACCCATTTTACGTTGCCTGCCATTCCCTTTCCCCTGTTGACTCTTCCTAAATAGGTTACATTCAGGGACTTTTGCATTCCAGGCATGTGAGTCCTATGGGCAGCACCCAATGATGGCAACACAGCCAGATTTATTACCAGGTTCGGAGCACTGGTGTATGGACAATTAAATACTCTTTTTCCTCACATTCCTTTGTACCTCAGTTAATTTTAGCTCGATATCTTGATTGGATGGAAAACGAGTGCTCATTTGTTCCCACTTCTACATTGGTTATCAGGCAAATCTAGTTGTCCCGTTCCTTACAAGGCTGGGAGGAGGCCCCCTCTCCTCAGGGCTGAAGGCAGCATCCGCTCCCGGTGTCAGCCTCATCTCCAGCCAGCATCCCTCTTCACCCCCAGCTGCCCAGCCATGCCCGGACCTCTGCCCCTGCTCCACCCTGCCACACGCCCTGCTCACGTGCTAGCTGAGGACAGCTGTCCACAGGAAAAAAGGTTCATTAAAATCACCCTGTAATCTTTATATGCATGCATATAAAATAAAAGGGTAGTTGGGACCTTGTGCAAAGTAGTCCAGGTTATTTCTAATCTGCCTGTTCCCCCATCTCACACAGAAAGGACTGAGATATGTTTGATGTGGCCCCAAAACCCCAAGCTGGTATGGCTCTGGCTCGGCTGCTCTGCTTGTGAGTCCAGTCGTTGTTTGAATGACTCCTAAATTTTTGAAAACATGGCCAATAATGGGAAAATAGAGTTTTTCAGCTCATCGTAGGCAATTTAAGTGAACAAATTAAAGGCCATATTCTATCTAGGTGACTCGCTTCCCATTGAATTTCAAAGGCCTGCTGACATACTTCTCAAAACCGCACTAAGAAAAGGATTTTGAATAACCAACAGTGTCAGGAAACATTAATAGTCAGGGTCCTGTCCAGCTCTCCATATTGCACATTCATACTGACACACAGCACACGGTTATTTTTCATCTGTACTTCTAGGTGCAAACAAGAAGGGTTAATAAGAAATGCTTCTTCACTTAATCACAGTGCCTTAAGGGTTCCTGTCGGGAAACACAGCTACCAAAACCATGAAGTCATTTGAAAGGGATAAACAAATAAATAAATAAATGCATAACCCAGGGATGATTTTCACTTTGGCTCCAATTTTAATCAGGATAATAACACCCAAGAGCAGCATGGCAGTGCTTTTCCTTTCATTTTGTGCCACGTTCAAGTGATGTTGTTTCACAGCTTTAATAGTACTGTCAGCATTCATCAGCAAATCAAGACAGCCTCCAGAATACCGCCATAAAAACACAGTGGATTTTTAATTAGAACAGGGCAGCCCTTAGAAGACCAAATACATGTTAAATTGATATTTCTCACTACAAGCTCAAGATTACCCAGTTTCAGCTGTTTCCAAAAGAAGCAAATCAAGCTTAATGTGGGCTCAGCTGAACAAATGTATTTTCTTAGGTTTACAGCAGCTTTTAACTTTTAATGCCGTGTCTTTTTTTTTTTTTCCCTCTTTTTAAGATGATGTTATAGTAGGAAAATGTTACACTTGCCTATGTGAGATTTACAGATGACCTTTTTACTGGACAAAAGTTCTGTGGGACATGGTACAGAATATAAATCCAGACTCTGCTCCATCAAAAGCTGATAAATAAGTGAGGAAGATTAAGAGTGTAGTTTAATGAGCCAGTATGTTTTCCATTACACATGTAATGATTTGCCAAAAATTGTCCTTTCCACATTCATTTTGTTTTGAAAAACAATGACTCCTTCATAAAACCATCCAGGAGGTTTTCTGGATGCACCATTTTTTAGGAGATCAGTGGTTTGTGGTCTTGTTGATGTGGATCAGAAGTCGTCAAAGTCATTTGTTGCTTTTCCTGAAATCTTAAGTACCACAAGCTGCTGGATCATTTCCTATTAGTATCTGGGAATTATTAAAGTTCCCATCCAGTTCCATTTTACGGTAACAAAAACCACAGGAAAAATGTGAATTTTGTTACTTCTGTGTTAATTTCCCATAAATTATGCGGAGTGTATTCCCCTGTCATTTCTCTATTTAGCGAGTCAATACTCAGAAGGTGTGACCCCAGGAAAATGAAACACTTTCAAAGATTAGCTCAAATCGGTGGAAGAAGGCAAGGTATTTCAGTGATAGTACCCACCTCCTCCTCACCTACATTGCTACTGCAGCAGTGAGCTGGACTCCCTGAAATCAGAAAACATGCACTTCGCTTGCTCCTCACCCTAAGGAGCAAGAGGAAGGGCTGGTGGGGACCACAGCCCATCCGCATGGAAAAGTGACTTCAGGCATTTCTAACGCAGCAGCCTCACCTCGCACACACAGGGGCTCACCCAAAGCAGCCCAGAAATGAGGATTCAGGCACATTGCTCCCCTCTCCATCATAACAGAGAGTAAAACAGTAAAACAGAGCAGTGTTACTGGTGGAGACTGCCTTATCTCCCCATAATAATTCATGAGCGATATGTGTCAACTCACAGAGACTCTTATTGCTGGAAAATATGCTTTAGCCTAGCAAGAGGCAATAGCGCAACAGCAGGAATGAAAAAGCGTAGTTAGACACCTAACTTGGCTGAGGCCTGTATTCTGGTTTCCATCTAGGTGCCACAACCCTTCCAGCCATTTTGAGCTTGACCTGAGGGTTTACAGATCTCAAAAGTACTATAAGATAGTTGAGTCCCATGGAAAGCCATTGACAGTAGCCAATGTGCTGAGCAGGGAGACCACTGCCCTGCCCAGCTGAAAACTGGTGGCAATGCAGAGGCTATGCTACTCTTGGTGCCTTCCTCCTGTGGTGTTCTGGGACTGCAAGAGCTGCAGACATGAGGGGATGCACCACCACTTGCCTCACAGTGACCTCCTCACATCTCTGCACCCTGCCTTGCTGAAGAAGGCTGGAGGACAGCAGGGAGCCATACCAAGGTCATCCAAGCAAACCACACATGCTGCTGCATCAAATCTTCATCCCCCTTTGTGTGAAGCTCCTCTTGCTAGGAACACCTGTTATTAAGGGCTCTCTGGTGCCAATTCTTCTAGCAGCAAATTGCTCTGTATATATTTTTCCTCAGTTTCTCAGGAAACCTGCAGGATTTGCAAGCTGTTCAACCAGTTTATCCCATACATGGAATGATGCACTCTGGCAGGATGATGGGACAAAAATCTCCCTCCAAACTTATCTCATGTGTCTTGTGGTTGGTTTTGGGTTTAGTCCTAAATACTGAAAAAAAAACCAAAAAAACATTTACATCACAGTAAGATATTCCATCTCATTTTTCTCAGCACTCAACCCAAAATAGCCAGAAAGATAAATACCTTTAAGTCCATCATCAAAGTTAAATTAAACAAGCACAAACCTTCACTTAACATTTAAATGACAATGAAGCTTTGAAAAAGGGTCCTGTACCTGAAATTTCATGTGCAAATTATGACTTCATTTTCAAACTTTATCTTGGCCAAATTTCTGGAGTAAATCCATCAAATGCAATCTTCTGTGGGAAGCTTACTTCCGAGAAACAATTTCCTATATTGAGAAGCTGAGAGTAAGTAGAATGACAAATGTATCCCTTTGCATATGACTGTTTTAGAGAAATACGCAGACATCATGATAATGCAAAACTCAGAAGGACTGAGACAATGTCTGCATTTTGCCATTTAGCATCTGTTTCAGCTCCATGCTAAAGCTCAGACCTGGAAGGTGCTGAGTATCCCCAATTCAGCAAATACTGAAGGGCACAATTCACTTTAAGCTTAAAAAGGGGTCTTCAAAATTAATGGGAAATCAAACAGACCAAAAGGAGTGGAGCAAAGAAAGCACACTCCATCAAAATACAAGGGAAAAAAATTAATGACACATAAAAGTGACCTCAGCTGTGCTGGGCTCCCCATTAGAGAAGGTAAAAGTCCATATCCATCCACATGAGCTTCCCCAGCCCCATTTAGCAAGCTGTTTCTTCACAAGTCCTTACTTTTATCTGTGCATGACTTCCCTCGGGATAAGACATCAGCCTTTTGGGAAGCATTGTGCCACTGAGCTGGGGTTTGATGGGGAACATGAGAGCACATAATGACAGAGTCATCCTCTTTCCTAGAACAGGTAACTTCAGCAATTTCCAGGTGGCACTTGAGATGCTGGCTTTGACCCCTGGGACCTGTCTGACTTTATGCTCACACTGGTGGAAGTAATGCAAACTAGAGCTCCTGTGGAGACACAGGCTGGACTTGTATCCTTCTCAAAGCACTTACATACATTATGCATGGGGGAAAAGAACATTTCAGGTATGAAAAAACCTGGTGAAAATAAGGGGCTTGGTTCTGCTTGTGCTGGTGCCCCCCTTTAACACAGGGCTCGAGTAGTTACACGTTCAGTGAAATCCTGCATTTTGTACAAAAGAGGAAGACAGCAGCGCTCAAGAACTAGAAGTAACTTACATAAATAAGGACGTAGACAACACATGGTGAAGCACTCACAAAAGGCTGGTGGAGAGGCATGGGAAGCAGCCTCTGCCCTTACGTTTGGCACGTGGCAGACCAAGCTCCACCTGGTATGTGTCAGTCAGGTTCAATTACCTCAGCCAGCTGAGGGAGCTTATGCCCCGATTTTCTTTCCCCTGGAAAACCTTCAGGCTTGTTGCTGGGAGGATCAGCTAAGAGGCAAGAGATGTGGCTTTAAAGCTCCTGGCACGGCACGGCACGGCACGGCACCCCACCCTACCCCACCCCACCCCACCCTACCCTACCCTACCCTACTTGGATCAGTGCAATTTTAGGTGAAAATGGGCCAGCACCTTCTCTTCTAACAGATCCATAAAGACTTCCCAGTGGGAATGCCTCAGACTGTCTTACAAAGAGAAATAGTTAAGGAGAAGCATGTGAGAAACACTACAAGAAATCCATTAGTGGAAAAAAGGATTTGTTTTCCAAGCTCAAATAATTCAACTAAAGAAGTACTAGCTAGCAGAGAGAAGCTCATGTAAACATTTCACAAGTGGGTAGCAGGGAACAAAGAATTAGAAATGAGTAAATAAATGACTGCTCTGTGCCAAAAAGCTTTCTGGGGCAGATACTGTAGATTATTTTCTTTACAAGTTGGTACAGCATGCAGCAACACAAGCCCACAAATTCTTTAATGTGTTCTTTAGGCACAGCAGAAACATAAACAGAAAATTGCGTGGAAGTAAGTCAATAATAAGGTAGATGCAGCCCTGGAAAGGGCCAAGCAGCCATGACCGCATCACTTAATGGCGTGCATTGTTTAGCTCTCATGCCTTCCTGCACCAAAAATGCTGTGCCAGTCCCCAAAGATGAAGACACTCCAAGGCTTCCCCAAGCCCCAGCTGCCCATGCACCTCATCAGTTTGCAATCTCGTGCTGCGTTTTCTCCCCAAGTGCCTCCACTGAGGAGCGAGTCATGAAAAAGTCCCCAAAGAAAAAAGGCTCAAGCAAAAATCACAGGGTGATTTCTAGACAGGCTTTTACTGAGGATATGCAGCATCTGTGTTACGTTTGTAATTGGGTAGACACATCTCAACGCAGCTTCAAAGAAGTGGTGAAGAGCAAATTGAGGCAGGGAGGAAGAAATGTTCCCATTGGAAACCCTAGATTGATTATTTTGTATGCATGCCCCCCAAAAAATTACACTGGGTAATCCATGTATGCTTAACCTTTGGGCTCTCAACTAATTAATTTAAGTTGCTCATAGTACACACAGTGTTAGCGAGGTAATAATTCATCATGTTTCAAATAGAAAAGGTTTTGGCACAGCGCAGCCTTTTCTTAGTCCAGATTGGAATAACAGGGGTTATATAAATGCAAATTACACAATTTGACAGCTGTGTAACATCAGCATATTATGACTTAAAGAGCTAAACCCCAAGCCCCCTCACTGACCGGTGAAATCAGGCTCCCATTGAATTTTGTCAGTGCAGGGGCCTGCAGAAGACAACCCTGGTGCAGAGCCCCCACTGCCATACCTTCTTGCCCTCCCCACCAGCAGACCATCTCACTGCCCTGTTCTGGTCGTTCGTGGGCTTTCTGTGTGTGCTTCTCCCCCTTTGCCCACTGCCAGCTACTCAAGAGTTTCCTCCTTCACACACTGACCATGCCTTCTTTCTTCACTGTCCCTGGCTTTAACTTTGCTGGCCTTTCTTCTGCCTTCTTCTTCTTTTTCTTCTAGCTATCTTTCTTTCTAACCTTCCTTTATTTACTTCTTCTAAGTGCTTCTTCCCACTCTTGTCAGAATAGCTTCATGCTATTTTAATTGTTTATTATAATTTTGCAACTTTTTGAGCATTTATGGTCTCTTCTTCCACTCCCATTGTCATTGCCATTCTAGCTCATGGCATTTCTCCTTTCCCACTATTTCTCTTTCACTGACTCTTTCTTTGCCTTCTTGCCTGGCTTGCACTGCCTGACCACCTCCCACTCATTCTCTTTCCCACAGTGATTGAGCAGTGCCATGGGTGCTGGTATGGGGCCGCCTGGCAGGCTCCAGCATGTGCCCCACTCATGGAGGGCTCGTTGGATGGAGGAAGAGGGACTTGCTGAACAAAGGGGTCCAAAACTGCATCTAGTCCCATGGCCAGGCGGCCTTGACAACACAAGAGGTTGAGTTCCCACATAACAACAGTGACTACACCACCTACTGATACTTGTGCTCTGAGAAACAAAACAAAATCAAGTTGTTCCTGAATACCTCATGCACTTCCCAAACATTCTTCACTAGGCTGGAACAGAAAACATTACTCATGGTGAAAGGGCAAATCAAGATGACTGTATGCCTAGAGACAAGGAAGAAAAATGCATCTGCTCACAAGACCCCCATCTCAGTAAATATTCATCCATCAATTCATCATCACTCTCTGATCAATACCTTGCTCAAAGTAGGAATCAGCTTTGGTTGACCTGGACTATCCAAAAATTTGTCATCTGCAGGTCACATATCACCACTGCCTCGTTCTCCTCACCACAGCTTTTCCTGCTTTTCTGGTGTGCCTCTTGTCCCGGTGACCAACATGCCCTGAAGCACCACTGTTTCTATTATTGTTGGCTCCTACCACATCCCAGAAGAAACTGACTCAGATCTGGCAGAAACAAGGACTCCCCAAGCTTTTGTCCCCAAAACAATGCGTCTATAGCATTAGCCTATTTGTGGTCTTGCTTGCTGTCCTCTTTCCGTTGTGTCCAGAGCCTAACCTGAGCATACAAGTCTGGAATTCGTCTTTGCCCCATACTCACCTAAATAATACTCTTGCCACTAAGCCCCCACAAAAATGGTTTTCTAATTTGTAAACTAAAACAGATGTTAATGAAAATTATTAAAACATTTATAGTTGGTAACAACATGCAAATGAAGTATGACCTAGCCTGTCTTTTCCATCAGACATCAACAGATTCTCTCTAAACCTTTCTATCATTCAGAGCCCTCTATTCTAGGATTTACACATGTATAAACCCACTGGAAAAACCCGAGGGCTCACCAGCTTTGGTGGAAACAGCCTTGAAGTCATGCACATGATTTTCACCTGCATTACAGTAATGATCTGAAAAACAGCAGGGCCCAGAACCTCAATGCAGAAGGCATTGCACAGGCACAGAATTAAGCAGCAAACCTTCCTCCAAGGAGCTCACAGCCAATGCACCAGGTAAGAGAGAGCCAAGAGCAGGAAAAGCCCAGGGAAATACAGGTGCTCCGCCTTGCAGACAATGGCTGTAGCATCAGAGTAACCTGGTCATCATAGAGTGTGGTTGTGTTTCTCAGAAAGGATAAGTCCAGAGGTAGTCTAGACCTATATATATATGAATATCTATGCTGCTGTCCTGGGGCTCCTCTGAGGACCAGAGCAGCCTTGACTTCTGCCTGTATCCAAACTTCGGCCCTTCATGTGTGCCTGCTCTGGATGCACGCCACAACACAGTTTTGACACAAAATGGTTTCCATCCCTTTTCTCTGTTGCATCCCTGTTAGGAGCTCCTCCAGCTCTGTCCCCTTCACCACAGCGTGTTCCAGGCCAGTGGTGCAGAGGAGGAGCAGGCAGGTTGTAGGGCATGTCCAAGAGGACAACTCATAGAGGACACTGTCTCAGAAGCCTGGCTCCACCAGCATCCTCAGCCAAAGCTCTGTCTTACATGGCACATTTGGTTCACGACAAAAGTTTTGTCTTAGATCCTGCTCAGCATTATGCAGAGCACTGGAAGGGGTACAGAAAGGAGGAATGAGCCACACTTCTTCATATGAAACACAGAATAAACAGGATCATTCAGGATGTGGAAGGAATCAAGGATGGTGAAATTCTGCCAAAAGCTAAGGTGCATCTGACTTTACCATTGAAAACATCCCAAAGGATGCTTTCCAAAATAAACTATGTAAATACTCTTTTTTCCTAAGGTTTTCTAAGAAAACCCTTCTGACCCTGGTGCCAGCACATTTTATATCACAGTATCTAGAAGTAATTGACAACAATTGATGCATTTCTTCCTTTGTAGAGGACAGCAATTATCCCCATTTGCAGAAAAGAACAGAAGTTACGTGAGTTGCTCAAGGTCGCACAGAGCTAGGACTGAACCCTGGACTTTTGACTTCCAGGGCTGTGACTTAAAACATAATCCTTCCTTTTTTTCCACTAGCATTGCAGCTTCCACCACACTCAAGACCCAGCACAGTGGTTATCATAATTTCACACTAATTTTGACTAATTTTCTGCATCACTGCTCTGCATTTAATTACTTCAAAATGCATCTCTGAATCATTTAATATACTGTAACTGCTTTTGTGTCTTAGAATAGAAGCATCAAGTGGTCTGGCAAAGCTCAGCACTAAATAAATAGACCTTCAGGGAGAAATCTGAGGGAGATGGGGAGATATTTCTTTTCCCAAAAAAGCTGTGGCTAGCCTTAGCCATGTTTCCCCAAGTCTGTTAGAAAGTTCCACAGAGTGGAACTGAGAAAATAATTGCAAAAAACAATTTGATTGATGCAGCCTCCTTTTCAGCCTCAATAACATTCAATAGGAGATTTCTAATTTTTTAAATGTGCTAATTATTTATACTTATCCAACCATGAAAAACAGCAGGCTGATTAGGAAGGGCAGGGAAAGCAACAAATAGAAGAGAAAGAAGTTGCTGGCAATGAGCATTTAATTTGCTAAAATGCTCATTACAAAGCGAAGAAAATTGACAGGAAAAATTCAGGGTCTCAACAGAAAATCAGCAAGCAGTGCCTCTGGTGCTAGTAGAATGCAGAATAACACAGCCAAGACACAGACTGACCTCTGCTCTTTACAGGAGATACAGTTGGTTCAGGAGCACGGACCACTGGGGAGGATGAAACCACAGATCCCCAGAGGCACTTGAACTGTAGTGATTAATGAGGTCTGAAAATAAATATTTTATTCCAATTTTCTTAACAGGAAATTCTACATGTTTTCCTGTGGATTTTTTTTTAATTAAAAAAAAAAAAAAGTGGAAAAGTAACACACAAAATGCTGAAATGTTAAACACTTTTCCAATTTTGAGAAAAACAATTTTTGAAAATCATATTTTACAGTGGTAATACATAGGTGGTATGTAGACTGATGTGAAAACCTAGCTGCTGGCAGTATTTTCTCTTCTCTGGGACAGGATTAACTGGCAATGTAGTCATTGGCTGAAACATCTGAAGACAGCCATACTTATAAGTAATGGAGGAACTGCAGAAGATGAGCACAAGGTTATCCCAAAGTGACTTGGGCTGACTCTGCGCAGGTATATCTGGAGGCACAAGCTTGTTCTGGGAAGGGGTGCCCTCCACTGGGAGACCCTCAGTGATCAGAAGGGTATCAAGGATGGGTTGAACTGCCCTAGGGCATCCCACAGGTGTCACAGGAAAAACCCCTCAGGAAGCCCTTGAGAGGAGGAAAAGGACAGTGAAGTTCAGCCTTGACAGCACTGCAGAGCCCATCCAGGAAAAAAAAATTCTTTAATGAATGAGGACTTTAATATGGCACTCGCATAGCAAAACCTAGTGCATGCAAGCCAAAAGGAGAAAGCTGGAGACAAAAATAAACCATGTTTTTAACATCAAGGGTATCTCTGACCCCGGGCATGCTGCCCTTTCTGAGGCTCCCCACTAGTTCCAGCATGGAACCCACCTCCTCTGATTTTAAGCTGGTGAGTAAGCTGCTTGGTACCAGCTGCTTGTCTGGCCTTGGGCAGTGGAAGAAGAGACCATCTCCAGAAGGAAATTAATCTCATTGATATTAGACATGTATTTAAGGAGGCACAAACCACCTGCTAGACACATCAGGTTAGAGAGCCAAGGTTAAATGAAGCCTAAATGAAGAAACCGCCCGAAGGCAGGCCTCTCACAGCCAGATCCACACCTCCCCTTGCTGCTGGGACATAAGGCTATTCTCCAGCCCCTCCAGTCCCACCCCCATGACTGCCAACCCCTCCCTGCCTGCCTCCTGGCCACCACGCAGGGGACCTCCGAGGCCAAACCACTGTGTCATCTTCCCACATTTCTCATGGGAATAAAAAGTAAGGCATGCCTTATTTCCCACAGGCACACAGCAGGAAAAGTGGATTTAATGCTACAGATTGTGCCCAAGATGCCAATGGGAAGTGGAGACCATGGTACAGCAAGGACACTGCATTCACTAGGTTGGGAAACAATCTGAAGTGGATTAGCGCCAAGGACCATAGGATGTGTCCCTGCAAATGCACAGGTTTGCAGACTGGATGCAACAACACGGCATGCATGTGTGCTCTGGCACACCTGCAAACGGTCACAGCAGGTGACGAACAACCAGCTCTGCAGTGTAGAAGTACATTGAGGCACATTTCTCTGAGATACGTTGAGTCCCATGTTCCAAGGGTTACTCCTGGAATACAGCATAGTTTATACAACAGCCCATCTGCTGGATTGAGCTAAAACCTACAGTCAGGTTCTTTTTTAAAAAATAGTATTATTCAACTAGTTCCACCAAACCCCCACATCTTCTCTGGGCATTGCTTATATGGTACAGCAGGGAAATTTTTAAATCACATATTGCATAGAGAATATACTTTATTACCTCCTGAAGTCTGTGGTTTTGGTGGAATATATCTCTAGCGGCATGCAAATCTGGATTTTATTATTAAAAACTGAGGTGCGATTGAATCTGATTTGTAAATTAATTCATTTCTGAAAATATGAAGTCATACAAAATGGCCTACTATTAGTTCAATATTTTTTATCTGGCACAATAAATAAATCCCATTTCTCCTCAGTGAGGAACAGAGAGAAAAGTACTGCACTGTGAAATACATATTTTTTGCAAAGGCTGGACAGTAATTGTCACTAGCTGTATGCTCTTTGCTTTTAATTTATTTACAAAAAAAATGACAGTGAAACTCTAAGTAAAACATTTTTGAAGTTATATTCTACCCATTTAAAAAAAAAAAAGTTGTTCTTCTATGTGGTGGTGTGAGAAAATGAAGAAAAAATACTTTGCTTTATACTTCTGTATGGTCAGTTTATACACTACATTATTAGAATAAGGCTAAAAACACAACTGTATTTCTATTGCTCCAAACTTTAGCAGCTCAGAGAGAAGGTTGCTTCCATCTGTGTTATTATTTCCCAGTGCTCTTTGCAGGCAAAATTTCTGCTCATTCAAAGCTGAAAATGATCGCCACTGACTTGCATTTTTCAATGTCTTTCAGCAAAAATACTTTGCATCCCATTTTGTTATGAGATACCCAGAAAAGAAGGAAGCCCTTGAAGCAGTATTTGGAGATTGTCACATCTGGGAGCTGAAGAACTCAGATTCTGAAGGCAACTCCAAATTCACCACAGTTCCAATTGTGGGTTTCCTGGCAAAGATCACCTTGCAGAAACCCACTCTGTTTTAAGTAAAAAGAGCTTGGTATGGGTATCACCGCAGAGCAGTTGACTCGGGGATTACGACCTGCAGGGACCTGTGCTTCTGGCAGGGACATCCATCGGTGGGACAGAGCTGGGCAGGAGGCGAGCAGATGAGGAGGTGATTGAAGCTGCACATGGGGACCAAGTGGTAGGTGCAATCAGTGGTAGGTGGTCAGTGCACCTCTACACACAAGCACAAATCCATGCACAGAAAGCCTTTGAGGGTGTGCAATAACCGGCAGGGCCCTGAGGGCAAAAGCATCTTTTCCTGGGCCATCCTCGCATGCTCCTCGCCCAAATGCCTGGGGCTGCCCCCAGCAGCCCCCCGGCTGCCCTGCTCCTGGTTGGGGTGGTGGGATGGGCCCTGGCTGTGAGGTCCTGTCCCACCATATGTGTGCCCTGACAGTAACGATGTATGCCCTGGGAAGTTCATTGAATTTGAAATTGTGCCTAAGCACTAACTGAATGTTGACAATTAAAAAAGTATTAATTTTAAGGGGGAAATTATTTTCACAGAGCAAGCTATTAGCAGTAACCGTACTCTTACTGCATATTCTGCTTTGCATCCAGTATTTCATCAGTGGGAGCATGTGTCACTAAGAAGGCGTTGAGGATAAGAGAGGTGTAATTCAGCTCAGCAAATACATGTTTTCCCCCAATATCCCTAGTAGCTTAAAGGTGGGTGTTTTGGGTGCATTTATTGTGGAAAGTTCTTCAGCTACAGATGAAAAGCCTGTCTTGGGAGACAATACGAGTGAGCTCATATTTTAGAAGGAAAGAGAGGGAAAGATATTTTTCCAAAGGTGGTCACCTTCTATCATAGACTTACTACAGCCCCAAACCTGCCCAAAACAGCATGAAGGACCAGACTGTCACCCAGACTATATTATGTATTGAATTAGTCGTGCCACACTGCTTTCCTCCATCCAACTGTTTTCCATGATGTTATGTTGAGAAAGCTTTGGTACGGTGCATTTCCCAGACCTGCTCTGTGGGCAGATGTAAGCGCTCAACCACGGTTTGTGCTCACTCACTCCCATGGAAAAAACACAACTGCAAAGCAAGTAGGCAGAGTTAGCAATTCATCTGATCTCACAGAGCTACAAACCAGTGTTTTTGCATCAGTATCAGTTCAGTTAATAATGAACAACTACAAGAAACTACTAAGGATGCTTTAAAAGGTAATCAAAACAAAAAAACCCAAATTTTTCAATAATGCCAGTTTAAGAAAACAAGAGACAAGTAACTGCTCTGTTGTAATAAAATTATACATATGTGGCAGTTTCTGCAAAGTTTTATTTTCTTTTTCCATTAGATCTGACAGGATCACAGAGAGTTTCCCCCATGAACGTAACTGACTGAATGATTTCACTTCTTCCTTCTTTGGATTGGATTAGTTTGCTGCCATCTGCTTAGTGTCCTAAGTACTTTTGAGGAAAAGTCTTTTCAACTCATATAGTTATGTAATGGTATGTCGTCTCCTGCCATCCTTGAACACAGTCACTGAAAAGATAGAGCTAAAAATAGGAAAAAAATGCCTGTGCTCTGTCTCCTTTTAAGCTTGCCCTGCAGCAGGCTGTTAACTGTCTTTCAAACTCATCTTCCTTTCTATTTCTGCTCCTAAGACCAGAAGTATAACACAGACCATATAGTTCCATTCACCTGCTTTTGTGTTGTGCCCCACTATTTTTTTTTTTGGCTTTTATACATTCTCTGAAAGGTCTTGGTACAAAGTTTTCAGGAGATGTAGAACCCATTGGTAGCTCAATTATTCTTCTAGCATCACTCAATATTTGTCTCATTTCTCTGCTGTATCTGTTTGATGTTAAACTGCATCAAGGGTTTTGCTCTGCCTTTGTTCTTGAGGTTAAGTCCTTTACTACTACATATTCTCACTGAATGAAAGATCTCAGACATACATTAAATAGCCACACAAACACTCAGAGCAAGCTTTTTACATCTTCACATATTGATGGCCCATCTCTACATTCCTGTGTTCCAGTACAAGACTGCAATGTTCCAGCCCTATAAATAATACGTGGAGAGGACAAATCAGCTCCCTATACTGACTTGATACACACCAATTTCTTTTTTCATAGCATCACACTGAAAGTTAATCCTCAGCTGTGTATCCACTATGACTCCTAAATCCTCACACATTTTCAAGCGCAGACAAATTAATGCTGTGTTATTTTACCTTGATGTAGTGTCTAGCATTCTGAAAGTTACATAAGAAATTAAATACTAAAATGATGAGAAGGCACCAGGGAATATGAGTCTGTGCCAATGTATTTATAATCTCATTGCATCCCTATCACCATAATTCTTGAGCACTTGCCAGTATCACATTAAGCAATGGGATCACTATCTGTTTTGGATGTTTCAGTCACTTCTTCACCTGCTTCCTGAGGGTGGAGAGCTGACCGTGCACTACAGGGTTTTCCTTTTGCTGGGATTCTCATTCAGAATTATTTTTCATAAATGTTTCATCTGCTCTACATGTACTCAGGGAGGACAAAGCTGGGCAACATGCCTCTTACATATGGTGTGGAAAGCACTGAGGCTCGGGATGCTCATTATTCCCATAGGAGTCGCTCCACAGTCTCCAACTGGCTGCCCAGAAACTTCTGGCTCAACTACAAGGCCAGAGCTTGTCTGTAAAGCTGTCTGAAGACTACTGCTAGCTGTATGTTCACTGGACGTTAGCATCTGTTTAAGACTATTGAGCAACACCACACAACAGTTGGGGTGAAAATGCCAAGTTACATTCACAGACACTTTAACAGGAGTGCAAAATGTTATGTACTCCAATTGCAATGTGGGAAAAAGGTTAATATTGCTTTGATTCCCATGCAACATACCTTTAATAATCACCTGAATTTCAGTGTCTGAGCTTCACATCATCTTCAAAAATGGTTGTCTCTTTTAGTAAAGTAGCCACAATCCTCCATGCTATATCACATGAAGAATCCCAACTGCTGAATCAAAAGTACTGCTCACAACCACCTGTTCACTCACAGTGCTATGGAACTGAATAAAGAACCTGGGAAAATTATTAGAGATGAGAAAAAACACTTGGAGAAAAAATAAAAATAAACAGAGATAACTAAAGTTGCTTCTCATTGCTCAATGGCTTCCTAAATGTTTACTACTGCAAGAGACATTGGTATTCCCATAAACTGACAGGTAAAGTTTTTGTAGCTGATGCCTATAAATGACACTCCACTATCATCCATCAGCCTTCTTTCTCCGTTAATCTCCCTTTCAGTTCACTGTTCAGTCTGTGGAAGTCCCAATGGACCAATATAGTGTAGCCAATTTTTAAAAGTCCCAAGTCCCTTTTAAAACAAACACTTTCCCTAGCTGAAGAGTAACACCAGAAACTTTCATTTTACTCCAGGTCTCACTCCATATAACACCTATAAACAATAAATCAAAGTACCAGCATCACCCTTTTAACCTCTACCACTACTCATTTCTGACTAATTAAAAAGGCCCTTTTTAACTTTCTTGGATAAATATGAAATGACGGCCCAAGAATACGATGGGCTGGCATAGGCTGCATTTGGTATCATTGTAAAATGAAGTTCATAAGGTTAATCAAGTTACCAACATTTTAGAAGTTCTGTCCCAGATGGCTTAACAGGTGACTCCCATAAATTACACAGTACATTACAGCGGCATCCGCCAGTCTTGTTAGAGTAAGGAGTCAGTCAGCATTTCCATTATAAACCCCTATTTTCAGAGTTTATTAGATAGCCATAAAAACATTCTCCAACCTGAATCTTGGCACATGGTGGGTTTTCACATTATGAACAAACTTTCTGTATTACAGAAAGCAAGATAATCATCTGCAAGTCACATTTCAAAATAGATCAAAATTTTCAAAGCTGATTAAAAACAAAACCTCTGAAATTTTTAGAACTCCTCTTACCCTTCCCGCTTTGTTACAAAGGATATTAAGTTTAACAGGGTTTTGTTCCTTTATGGCCTATAATTTCTTGCTAACTGATCCCGAAGGCAGCTTATTGAACTTGCAACATGATAATTCCTTTCACAACAATGCACCAGAACATCATAAAGGGAATCTTACACCACCTTCTAACTTGAGGACATCTTGAACTGTGGTGAAAAAAAACCCAGAAGAATTGCAACTATAGCCTTTAAAAAAAAACTTTACGTTTGTCTGCAGCCTGATTCTCTGTGGTTAGGTGCAATAATAGAGGTGAAATAATTACAGTTAAATGATACCTGGACATTTAAGCACCTCTACATTTCATATATTTCTAATTCCAGTCTGCACATACTGACTTTGAAACATTCACACAGCAGCTTTAGCACCAAATAGCCCAGAAATAGTAGCTCAGGTACAGAAACAGGATTTTGAAGGACATACAGTGCTTGTTTCAATATGTAAAATATTAGAACAACTTCAGTAAGTATGTCTTTCTGAAACTTGAGGCAGACAACACCCTACAATGTGAATCCTGTACAATTTAAAACATGCTTGTTCAATGCTTCTTTGCTTAATGCAAGAAGCTCAATTTTTATATGTCATTAGCTCAGACATTTGTCCCCCTGCACTTCAGACAGTGCTGTCTGCCTGTGTTGCAGAGCTGTCATCGTGCTCAAGGTGAGCAAGAGGTAAATAAGGGGCTTTAGGGACCATGGCCCCGACAGACCTTGGCGCTTACAGACCCAGCGCCAGCCCCATCATGGGTGCTGTGCGCAGTGCTGTAAGCAGTCCCATGAGAGAGCCGTCAGTCAGACAACTTTCAGATCTTCTGGGTGGAGTACAGCAGGACAGCTGCTGCCTGTTCACACACTGCCCCGCTCTCCTGGATGAAGCAAGATGACAGAGCTACAGCCTTGCCATTTACATTTTTGGGGGGAGGTGGCTGCAGCAACCAGGATGGCAGGACTGCATGAAGCCCCCCTCAGCTGTGGATCAGTTCAGAAGTTTGCTTTCGCCCTACATCTCTTCTTCTCCACCTGCCTGGTCTCTATGCCACAGGGAACTGGGCAAGGCAAGCATACAGGATCAGGCTCTTTATTAAAAATTCCTCCAGAAGCCCTCCGTTTTTTCTTGCTCTGTCTTTTGAGATGTGCCTCTCACTGTGCATGCTAGCAAAAATGACAGCTGCGTCTGCCCGTGACACATCTTGTACTGTGCTGCAGGACTAACACCTGAGGCTGGTGTTTTGGCTCAGTCCTTCAAACACATATTAGCTTTGAACAATAAAAGGTCTCGGCAGTTTCTAAAGGACAGTTCACATGCAGACAGGCTGGCTCAGATACAAGTGTTGGCAAGGTCAGGGCTATATCCACACTGTCAGTCAGGCAGCACGTATCCTATTTCTTCCTCTAACCAAACTGCAAAGTCAGCTGAAGCCAATGGAGGGGCCCTTTCTTTCACGCCTTGAGTTCACCTCACCCTCACGCAGGGAGATGTGGAGATTCGGAGCTTTGCATCCGCTCCGTACTGCTGTAATTGCTTACAGAAGGAGTACAAGGCAGGTCGGTGGCAATTTGAGCTGGTCAGGCAGTAACAGGCAAGACCTCAGACTGTTCCACTCAACAGGATGCATTAATTTGTTATAAGATCAAATAAAACAGAATAACAAAATAATAAACCTGAAATACAGATGAGGAATGTCTTATTGATAGTCTCCTTGGCCAGGCTTCCAGCCACAAGAGAGAGAAATGCCTTTAACTCGCTCAGTGATTCATCAGCTCCCACCTTACCCATGCTCAGACACTCCTTTTACTGGGCTTTTGCTCCAAATCACAACATAATATCATCCAATTTACTGTATTGAAGTGTCCTTGGAAGAATGGAGGTGAAACTAGTTTCTGTTTACATTTTGGCTTCTTATCTGAGAACTCCACACTGGTGATGCCTTTTCTTCTTCACTGCAGCTTTCCTTGAGCCTTTGCTTTACATTGCCTCACACCTACTCAGGTGCAGTACCCCCCACACAGGCTGAATTTCTCTCTCTCCATAGCAGTACAGCAAGGACAAGAAAGAAAAAAGAGAGAATGCAGTACCTGACCATCTACAGAGAGCAGACACATACTCAGAATGGTTTTATTTCAATTACATTCTGGTAAAATCACTGTATTTTAGCCATGTTCTGATATAATGAAATTGCCATCTTCTTGCAAGTGGTCTGGGAAAGGCACAATCCAGGTCAAGCCAAGGTTTAACCAAGGAAATGTTTCACCTTCTTGCTGGCCCAAAAAGCTTTCCTCTGTCAGAAAGATCCACAGACAAAACAACTATTTCCCACGTGATTTCCAAGCTTCTGTTTGCCTTTGCTTTCTTCAGATAAGTACAGAAACATGAGATATATGCAAACCTTACAGTGAGAAGAGCTTTTGCAGTCTCAACAGGCAGAAGACCGTTTGCTTAATATCTTTCACATTTAGAGAGAACTATATTCCTCTTGAGATTACTCCTCTGCTTTGTTTTTATCTAAGGGATGTGAACAGGGCAATTAAAAGGACATACTTGTCTGCAGCAACTCCCTAAACCCTAGCTACGAGATCTATATGTCTTACCCCTTGATCCACACTATTTTTCATTGGTACTTTCATTGACACTATCTAGGTAGTGCTAAGTCCTCCAACTCTACTGATTTTCTGTGGAAGACAAGATACTGGTTTAAACAGACTACATGACTAATGCAGTTTGGAGTTCATGCTCTGCAGCTTTTCCATGCAGGCTTTTCTCTTTAAATCTTGTATGGTTGTTGCATAAACTGCACCCCCATTCTTTCCAGCTACCAGATACTCCTGGCTCCTAATCGTTTTCCCATTCCTGTTTCCAGAGGAGGTGGAGCAGCATCATAACTGGCTTTTTATATTAAATTATTTTATTTTCCATCTTTTTACTACAGATATGGAAAAAGTAAAAATCTTATTACAATTATGCACCTGTAAATACAGTGTATATGGGATTGAGCCCCTTTAGCAGCCACCTCACAGTCCCTGTAAGAGGTTTGGAACTTTGTGCCTGACCACTCTAATGGGATTGACAAAGGTGTCATGAAGGTTAACTTTTGCGCTTTCATTATCTTAAGGGTAGTGCACAATTCCCCAAAGGTTTCAGTAAAGAAATTCTGAAATTATTAAAGCTGTGATGTGGTTTTGCACCCTAAGATATGTGGGTTAGCTTTGAAGGAAAATTTTGTCCCAGGTGGTTTTGGATCAGCAAGAGATTCATCCTCACATCTTCAGCAGCTGTTGAGGGGTCATTTCTGAACCTGATCAGGCTTCCTTGTGTTGCAAAATTTAAACAGTGCTATGTTTCCTGGTTAAAAGAAACACCACCCTTGATCTTAAAACCTTCATAAACTAATTCCACAACAGCAAAAACAATTATCTGTAAAGAATTGCAACAGCCAATGGCTGTTATACAGCTCATTTAAAATAAAATCTAAGACCAAAAATTCTCCCATGTTTCTGAAATGCTTACCACACAAGTAACACCTTGATAATTAATAAAGCTCAAAACAGTTTCATTAAAGGAAGATTTTGCCAGGTTTTGGACATCAGAATGGAATATAATTTTTGGACATCAGAATGGAATATAATACATTAGACAGAAATAAAACTCCAATCCAACTGCAGCATCCAGTGATGAAAAAAAAATAGCCTTCCAGGTGATTTTTTTTCCCAATTTTAAGAAGCCTTAAATCTGTAGGAGCTTAGCTGTGTACTTGATGACAGTGCCTTATTGCACATGTTTAAATATTTATTCACAATTTCCATCCAGAATTGAAGAAATTCCTGTTTATCAACTGGAAATCCTTACTCTGATGAGAAGAACCAAACTTATATATCTTTTTTTTCTAAACAAAACTGGTAATTTCTCTGGTCTCCTGAAGTGTAAAGGCTTATTTAAAACACTGGAGCCACTGGAAAATAACATGAATGTTTTGGTGATGGAGGTCCTGAATGAATAGAGGTCTTTATCTCCCTGGTCCTTTATGCAATGACTGTATAGCAAACTCCTGTACTCCTGAGACTTAAAAGAAAGAAGGGCTGCCTAGATTTTTATTTTAACATAAGTGAGTAATGCAGAACATAAAGTTCTTCCAAGGTTTGGCAAGAGCTCACAGGTAGAGCACAAGTAAGGCAGGATGTTCAGAGCCTCTGACCTACGAGTCATCTCTGTTAGTAGGCTCAGCTCCTGGCAAAAGCAAGTGGCTTAGTTTCACTCCACGAAAGAAACCACCAGTATGCTATGTTATCTTCTGCTTGTGCCATGGTACACGAACAGACAGGGATACTCATGAAGCCTCACCTGAGGCTCAGTGACTTGCCATGCCACTGCCACATACAGCCTGTCACTTGCCAGACCTCCAGACTGGTACCCACAGACAGGCATTAGGGCATTGGCATATACCTTTGCTTAAACCCATCACTTAAGCCTGTGTTTTCTACTTTATCTGCTGGTACACTCAACTTTTTACCAGTTTGACAGAGTAATTCTCTTTAAAAACTTTAAATATTTTAAAAACTTCAAGTTTTCGATAACTAACAGTAGTGATCACCCTTGGGTTTTGGATACCATTGTCTCTCTGTCTTTCTTACGTATGTATAAATACACACGCCTATACATATGATTGAGTGGATGTAACTCGTACAACTTCATACATATGCTGTGGGCAAAATATGTTAAGTACCAAACAAACAGAGAGGAACATCTAACTCTTGTCACAAAGACAAAGCTGAATAAAGTCAGTTAAAGGACAGCACAGAACTGAAGTAATTAAACTAGTATCTTGCCAATATTTCTCTCATTACTCACTTGTTTACTGTGATTCTTAGCCTACTTTTCCACAACTGTGCTTACCCTGTCTGTCCTATCTGTCCATCAGTTTACCCTAATTGTGTCTGGCAAATAGTAGACATCTCAGAGGACACTCACACATATTTGCTGACAATTAGAAATGTCTGATGGAAACGCAAGGAGAATTCATCTCTTGTTATATCTGTTTGGCAGCAGCTGGCCAGTTCACAGCCATGGGCTCTCTAGAAAATGAATATGTATGTGTTTCTGCATCATCACGCACAGTGTCTTGCCCAACAGCAAAAATCCATGAGGGCCCTTAGAGTACTGTGGAAGGGGAATAGGTCCAGAGGGACAACTGACTGTGCTGTTGTAGGAGAGGCTGGCAGCATGGATAGTGCTCAGGAGGGCAGGAGCATCAAGCTAAGGAATACGAGACTCAGGACAGCAAGCCTAAAGGAAATTGCTACTTCTGCTGCTCAGGGAGCTTCTATCTTAGCAGAAAAATACCAAATCCCTTCCCCCCAGTTAGGCTTCCTCCAGTGTTCAGACTCCTCAACCTCTCACCATGGAAGGCCACAGCTTCCACACCTGCTTCCCCAGGAAAAATTTTGTTTGAGAACTGCCAGAAGTCTAGGATGCTGCTTGCACCAGGAGAGAGAGCACTTGGCAGCCTTTCGCTCGGCTCAGATATCTCAGACTGTGATATGTCTGGGTTACACCAGCTCCTGGGACTAAATCCTCAAAGTCACTCCCACACTTGAGTTCCTTCCATGGCAGAGTGCATCGCGTCCAAGCCAGTGGCCTGGCCCCTCCAAAATATCCCTTCTTTTAATTGGTCTTGGCTAAGGCATGAGTGCAAATAAATCCGTTGATATTGCAACTTAATGCACAGACAGCATCTTCCTTAATGCGTCAAATCTTTATATGACTGAACTTAAACTCTCAGGGATACAATGTAAAACTAGTCAGCATCCATAAATCCAGCACTTGTAATGAAAATAATGTAGTAGAGAAAGACATTTAACCACATACAGAATATCTGAAATTAATTCATGCTGTCTGCCCAACTACCTGCCAGAGTGGTTGTAATTCAGCTGACAGTGTTCTCAACAGATGTTGTCTGACTATCAAAAAAATAAAATGTCTGGGTTCATTTCCAATATAGAAATGGAATGGAAATAAATATGAAATATTTTGCCATCTGTTACATTGCTGAGTCACTGGAGAATATCATCCCCAAATGTGCATACTTGTAGATTAATTGGTCTATAGCTGTCTGGCAGCTAGAATAAAAAAAAAAATTCTCTGAGGCACTGATTCCACCACGTTACAGAAGATATATGGAGACTGCTGTAAGAAAGAATATTAAACCCAAGCTCTAGGAGAAGGCTGCAAGAAACCCTTCAAGATATTGTGCTGTCTTACCACACATTAATTAATAACGATATTTTTCCAATGAGCCTCCTGATAGCCTGTGAAAATTGTGACTTCCACCAGGTCACTTACTGCCTGGACTCAGTGCACAGCCCATGCTTGGAGGGATCTCCATGTGCTGCACAGCAGGGTGGGCTCGGGGTGGAGAAGGGAGAAGGAAGGATTTCTCCCGATGGAGAAGGAGGGTTTTCTTGGGGTGAGGCTTTGCATTTATGTGCTGTTTGAATGCAAGCCCCTAGTGGGAGCAGCAGCAGGCTTCAGGCAGTATAACGTCACCAGAAGCTACAGGTTATGCCAAGATAATTCACTTACTTCAAGTGGCTGTGATGGTACCCAGAGGAACACCGAGCCTCCTTACCTTTGAGTCCTTTTGTTCCAGGGTGTTAGTCACACCTTGTCTCACCTGAACATACGTGCCTGCTGCTCTCTGAGGTGCCCTCAAGTGTCCAAGATCTCAAAACAGAGTTGGCAGATATGACTCCTTGTCAGAGACCAGGCAGGACACTGCAGACCATGGCAAGCATCAGCAAGTACCTGTGTTTATGCAACTGAACCCTGCCTACAGCACCCCTCAGGTCAAAAATGCATCAAACTATAGTTCACAGATGACTCCATGTACCAACAACACTGAATTTAGTAAAGCTAGTTCTATTCATTTTTCTGTCTTTGAGGCTGAACCATGGCCTTGGGTGTAATGCTGAATTCACAGACATGGCAGCTTTCTGGTGCCACAGAGAGGTCCCTTTTAAGGACCCATCCAGAGGGGCTAGGGTGGAATTCACTCCCACCCATTCCTGCCCCGCAGCACCACAAGTGCAGAGACCCCTCTGCACACAACATGCTTGCATACGGCACCACGAGGGTGCTATCAGGGTACTGCTGGGAGGATAACTTCCCCCCTTTTCACTTGCTATACACCCAGATCCAAATGATATGAAAACCAGCAACACGCTCTAAGAATCCCCTCAGTAGAGTCCAAAGAAATACCAGGATCAGCACGTCAGCCCGAGCCAAGCTAACTCTGACATGCAGAATCAGAGAGAGGATACGCAGCAAGATTTGAGGATGGTACCAGGTGGTGGGTTTAAAACTATCTCAGCTTCTCACCCTCCTCTGAAGGCTGGCTGAAAGAGAAGAAAGCAAAGATGCAGAACAACAAAGTCTTCTAGTCCTGCATAAAACACAAGAAATCAGCTTCATATTCTACATGAAGAGAACAAGTCGCTCCACCAGAAAAGGGTGATCTTGGCAGGAATTATTTTTAATTTTTTCATCTAAAATAGGGATAGTTTGCATATTATGTATTTAACAGCATCCTACCCATCTCAGGGAGTAAAGGTCCTGAGGAAGAATGTGTTTTGCAGGTTATCTTCCTAAGAACAGGCTTTTCCACCTCCATCCCCGAACTGCTTCTCCGTGAGCAGCAAGGTGACCCTCAGGAAGGCTCCCTGACATCCCCTACAGATCCTTACCAACACTGGGCAAGATGGACTGGTGAAGCAGAGCTGGTAGCACAAGATGAAACAAACATGGCAGCCCCTTGACACACCTGACCACAGAAGGCCAGCCCCTTAAATCTTCTTCCACGATGAGGAACTCTCACAAATACATTGAGAAGCCAAAGGATTTAGTGAAATGTCCAGGTAAGCAGCAGTGTGTTGCTTTCCAAAAGTAAATACTATGATGGAAACTATGACGCCTCTCCAAATGATCATCTATACAGGTCTAGATAATTTCCAAACAGGGAAGCAGGAGTTCAGCTTTCAGGTTTGCACTTGGACACTACATGTTTTAACCTATTTACAAATGAACTGACCTTATTGAAACCATTTGGGGACACAGAAATATAACCTACAGAGATGATATATAGAAAATATAGTGAAGGGTGAAAAAGTTCATTTTTCAGACATAACATCAGTCCCTAGGGCTGTGTGATTCAGAAATGCAGGAGTTCTTACCCCAACATGCCTCCTCTCTAACAGTGAGATCAATGACAGTGTGAGCGGAAGAGTAAAACTTCTCTGACTTTCCCTTACTCCTGACTGGGGATGCTGTCTGTATGGAAAAGCCCATGGGAGGCATTCTGTGGTGGTGAAGCCAACTGTGCATGAACTGTGTTACTGTCCCTGTGGATCAGTGGCTCCGGTAGCCTGGGAGAGCTGGGATGGCCAGGCAGGCTCCACCATGTACCCTGCCTGTGCAAGGCTGGAGGCAGCTCCACCGCTTCTTTGCTGGTTGATAATTCCCACTCACTGGGGAAGGCTTTGCCCGCTGGACACCTGCAGCTGAAGTACCTAGTCTCTGAATCACTCAGGTGGCACACAAGGGTCTGGATCAGCTGGCTGCTCAAGGGTGGAGGCACCTTTTCAGAGAATGGCAAAACTCCCCACATTTCTTCCAGAGAGATAATGGATCCTTTCAGACACTGGCTTAGCATAAAAGAAACCACAGCACCAGGAGGAGATCAGTCCCCTTGCGACTCACATGAGACCAGTCATGAAGTATTTAGCCATATTCTGCTCCATTACAGGGGGGCACTTCTTCCAAGTCTGTGGCATTAGGCCAAGGTTACCATTGTGCTACTGAGACTGAAATTAATGCCTTCAGCCAAGTCTACCTCAGAGCATGTCCCCTATTCATGTATTTGTGCTTTGCCCCATCTAAACAAGGAAGTGTTTGGAAGAGAAAAGCAAACTGATGGCACAGCTGACGTTACTCTCTAGAAACCCTCTCATCTGCTTTATAGTGTTATTTCAATGTGATCTTTTTTTTATTGCTACTTGTTAAATGGCACCCGTCACCCGTTTCAGGAAAAGCCAGAGAGACCAAATGAGCTGGGACTACTGACTCACACCAAGACAGCCTCAAGGGATGAGGACAGTTACACCAAGCGAGGACACACACTCACTTATCCCTGTAAAAGCAATTATCTATGAGCCAGGATGTACCAGCACAAGAGGTCACTCCTCTAAGACTCTGCACAGCTTTGGTTTACTTTGAAATCAAAGGGAAATGCAAATGCCAAATGAGTCTCTCATCTGAGCTCGTACCTGTACTTCAGATAATGTCTATTAAGACTCTACACTTACAGAGCCAAAAAGCCAAAAAAAGCTCCACTTTTCTGATATCCAGCAATGTGAAGGGTGGCTGAGGACTTAAAATAATTCCAACCCATCTTATACATTTTTTGAAGTAATGTCACATTTAATGTCATAAAACCAAGCTTTAAAAAACAATCTTTTTGTAATAATGACATTTTATGAGTTACATTTGGATGAAGTGAACTCACCAAAAGAAAAAAAATGGGTTTGTAGACTGAGGTTGTTCAGCTCTAATATTGCTTAGCACTAGAGAATAATTTAAAATATCCTTACCATTCTTTTTGCAAATGAGGCAGATGCAGGCACCTGTCCAGTTACCAGTAACCTAAAGTATTCATGGTGCTGACAGAGTCTTGAGATCAGGCACCAGAATAAACAAATATAGGCAAAACTCGGCCTATTCTGTTTACTTGAAGCACATGATCCCATTGAATTCAACAGAAAGAACAGACAAAAGCCAGAAGACAGAAAAGAAGATGTGGCCAAAAACAAACCGCAGAACTCACACCAGGAATTAATAACATTAAACAGCAGAGAAGGACAATATTACACCAGGGGAGTGGGGGGGAGATGGGGGAGAAGAACAAGTCTTCACAAACAAACTCAGGAAATCAGGCCAACTCCCCAGAAAGCAATAAGAGAGCTCAGAGAAAATTTCCAAGGTGTCTGTAGACAAGTGCAACAACAAAGGGAAAGAAATTAGAACAAGAGAGCAGAAAAGCAGAGGTCTGTAAAGATTAAATAGGAAGGATGGTGTGAAAGAATATCCTGATCCACTGGGAATCTGCAAGAGAATACTCATTCAGTTTAAGTCAAGTATTTCGTGTGAGCATCATCTTCCTGAAGCTCACGATCTGTATGTTTGATATCTCTTGGAATTGAAGCAAATCTTTGCTTTCCTTGGTCATGACCATACTGTTTAGCAACAGGAACTCCACTCATCACATCTGACCTAGCAGATCAGGTTTACCTTTTGGCACAGGACTAATGTTGTGGCTCTCATGCCCACCTTTCCTTGCATTCTGAAGTGAAAACAGATCAAGATTCTCCGTTTCATTAAGGTGCACATGATTACTATTTCTGCATAGTGTCTTTGCATAGAAGGTTTGTTCACAGTACCTCATCCAGCTGCAGAGAGAGTTTCTTCAAGGGTCTCGTTCCTCCGAAGGTCCTGACCTCTTCTTCATCTTTGAGTTCCATGTGGTCATCACCTCTCCCAGGACTTCCAAGCAGTTTTGGACCCTCACGGCTGTCCCCTCTTCCCCCATTTTCTGTCAATACAAGGCAGCACTTAGACCCACTCTCCCTGCCCCCCATCAAGTTTTACCTACTTTGGTATCAGGGAGCTATCTAAAATAGAGCTGTACATATTTTTTTCCCCTTAAAATGCAGATGTTCAAGGCAGGATCTCTGTTCCTGGCTAGCAAACATTGTCTTTTCCTACCAACTAACTCCTCAGGATACACCAGGGGTGCTCCCTCACAGTTTGCAAGGTGTCCTATGGGAACCTCCTCACACCTTTGTGTCCACAGCTGAAAGGTCCAGGATTAGTCAACTTGGAGCACATCTCATTGAATGACTCACTGAATAGGCTTTACAAAGATAAGTGAGAGCTCTGGAGGGTTGGGGTTTTGGGGATTTTTTTCAAACAATAATACTCGTAGCTATGATATATCTCCTTTCCTTTCCTTTTTTCTTCTTTTACAAACCTTTTCTTCATAGGATCTCATTTGCAGTACACAAACGTCCATACAACTCACTTGTCTTGAGGGCAGCCTTAAGTATTTGTGTTTGTGATACTGGTGACGAATTTTCCCCTAGCTTGTAGAAAGAGAAACGTGTGAATTCCTTTTCTAACCCCAGCCACTACATGTACACTCTCTTTTTATATTCTCCCCAAAGCATTCACTGCAGCCATGGCTGGATATTGGCCCTGTGGTCCAGTCCAGCATGACTGTTCTTATATTCCTGCCTCCTCATACCAAATATTCTGCTGGGAGTGGACATGGCAGCTTTCCAAATGTTCCCAGCCTGTGCCTGTGTGCTGTTTCTGACTGTTAGAAAGGGTCAGCTTGACTCTCACTGGCCTGGATATGTACAAGCCAACAGGATTAGCTAGAATAAAACCTTAGAAAAATGCAGTGATATTCACTGCAAGAGGGAGATGCAGCACCAAAACAGGTACCCAGCAACGTGCTGGAATTTAAGGTTTTTAAAATTCATCTAGACAACACTATGTCTGACCTGATCTAGTGATGGCGACCGCCCTGTTTTCATCAGACAGTTCCCACCACTATCTCAGTGGTGTTCCCATAATTTCAGACAGGACATTAGAAGAAAAAGGACAGCCCTGAAGACCAAAGGTTTTCAATCACTCAGATGGATCCCATCAAACAGATCCAAACTCTCCAGTTCAGTTTAACCCCTTTATTAACTCCTCTAGCTTGCAACAAAGGTGTAGTGTGTCCAGATTATTTAGACTGGACCTGCCGGGGAGAAGCTCTCAGCAGACCCCTTAATGTCAGTGCTTGAGTGTCTTATGGGCTTCTCATATTGGAGAAGATCAAGTTCGTGGTTTTTTTTAAATAAAGAACTGAGCAAAACAAAACAGAACCTGAACTGTCAAACAGTATGCAGGTTGGTAAATACAGAATAATGAAGTAATTCAGAGACTCTCACACAATACACAGAATGCTACAAAATAAATGTGTAAAAAACCAAGTTAGATGCTTGAAAACAAAATAAGGCTACAAGATACATCTCCTTTTAAAATGTATTCCCCTAGGAAAATCAGTACTGACAGTAATTTAGAATGCTTGTTTAATATTGGATTTTTTTTTCCTCCAAGAATAGTAAATGTTTTTATTAACTGAGCAAGCAAAGGTACACTTGGAAACAGGCTAAGAGAGAAGAAGGTTTATCTACTAATGGCACAATGAAAGTCTCCCACTCTGACATACGTGGATGAAATCTCCACATGCTTGATTTCTAGGCCTTCTTTGACAAATATGACCAGGAGGAAAGAGGGAAAGAAAAAGGAGGAGGAATAGCTCAAGTCAAAAAAAAAAAAAAAAAAAAAAAAAAAGGCAGAGTAAGTCTGTGCAGCTTGTTTTACTTCCCTGGTGAAATAAGCATTTGTTTCCAAATAGCCCCATAGCTCCCAATAGCCCTGACTGGCTATTACTCCACTGTTCTGGCAAGTTGCTAATGGCTTTGCATTTTCTCTTATTGTCAGCAAGAGCGGCTGGAATTCATTACGAATTATATGAATAGCCTCCATATTTTCAAACTAAATTTGGGAATACACTCAGAAGTGATCAGTGATTTTAGACTTCTGTTATTTCTATGGTAGCATATCATAATTATCGAAGGATCGAATAAATAAAAAAAAAAGTTGGTAAGTTGTGAAAAGCTGTATGTCCGTGTAATAAAGTGCCACGTAAATGTAACAGAGAGCATCAGTTACAAGAGTTATTATTTTGTAACTCTTGCATTTAAAAGTTCTATCAAGACCAAAAAAACCTAAAAAGATTTCAGATGTTATTTGCAATTTATAAATTTAAAAAAAAATTGTTCCCTGAAATTAAAATCAAATACTAGCACCCATTTACATACTTTCAACTGACCATAAAGATCTAACTGTGGCAACTTTCACTTATAAGAGCTTGTAGCAGAGTAAGAGAACCACCAGATCCAATCCTTTTTCTGAAGTGGAAAGAATGCATGCTGAAAACCCAGAGGACAGCTCAGGGGGCTGCTCACAGAGAGATTAGAAACCACATAAACACATTACATTGACTCAAACACACGGATAGAAGTAGAAAATGTGGCCATTTAAGGGGTTTTTTTTCTTCTATTACTTCTCAGCATGTAATATGTTTTTAAAGAGACCGGAATGTACTGAAACATTTATTCCAGACTCTCATAGAATTTAAAGTTTTTACATGCAGTAGTCTTGATACCTTCCATACAGTTTTCCTTACCTGTGTGTATTACTTATAACCAGATATTGAACTAGATGCTCCTACTCCAAATGCATGAAATGCTAACTGAAATGAGGCTGAAGCCCAGTGAGGACTACCAGAATACAGAATAATCTCCCAAAAGAGCTGATGCAGGGTGAATTGCTTCAGAAACTGAAAACTAGACCAGACAAGTTACTAGGAAATGTAAGCAAGAAGATAACCCCCTATCACAAAGATAGCATCTGGCCAGCCCGTAATAGCTGGCATGGTATTCTGCAAATTGAAATCCTTGCATCCCCAGGAACGCATCTGAAAAATATTAGACCTACTACAGATGATGCAATTTGCTTAATTGACCGGGTTTTTTTTAGGTGAACCTGAACAGTGTGTACATCACAGTAACAAACAAAGTGTGAGCTGGTGCAAGCCAGCACTGCGGAAAAAGAAAATGAGTGCAAGAGCTCGTGGTGGTGCAATGCTCCTCCTGCCATCGATCCAGCCACCTATGACTGTCCCCTCACCCCAAAAGCCAGCTGGCATTCCTTGCCTTGCCATCCTTCCCTGGTCCCACACCCTCCACTGCTATTGCACAGGATGCACAGAGGGGAGTGAGCCCCACAGCCTTCTAAGAGGATGTTTCCCTGGAGTTAATAGAGGAGAAGACAGTGGTTGCAAAACACCGGTGAGCAGCACTGGGCACGTTGCAGGATTGGGTCCCAAGAAAGTAAACGCCTGTTGAACTGAACACGATCAGACGATACCAGGGGCTTAAGCTGTTGCTGACTGAACTGAACAAAGCCTGGGAGGTGAGGACATGGCCATTACTACAATAAGTCTATGCGTTTTGATCTATACTATAAGGATGAGTATTATCAGCAGTAGCAATCAGGGCACATACATTCCCCTGGAGATTAATCACTGTTTGGAAAGAGCTGAGGGACAGAGGGCCTGAGGGCATTAACCCCAAATGGCCATTAATCCCCCAAAACGCCATCTACCTCGGCCTTTATCACTGTTAAAAGATAAAAAACTTTGAAAGAGACAGGCTGAAAAACTTTATTTTCTCCTTCCTTCCTGTGGGACAGTTCAGATATGTATAACAAGTCACATCAATCAACTGTTTTGAAATATTGAATTTTACTGGGACAGAAACAATTGTCCCTTTTCCTCCTTCCCTCCCAATTAAGAATAAAAATAAATACGGTGCCTACAAGAAAATGACGGGGAGACATGGACTGAGATACAATGCTGGGCTTTAATCTGGTGTGTTTTATCTGTTAAAAGGCCACATCGATCTGACCACTGTGATCAGTTTTGGAAATTCAAAATAGAAAAAATGATCTTCGTACTACGTGCAACTGACTCCCAAGATATCCGTATACACATAAAGTGAAATAATTAGACCTTGGATGAAAAATCTTGACAGTACAAAGAAAGACCATGATCTAATATCAGAACAAAGTTAACAGATGTCATTAAGTGAGACGATTAGCCGATGACGGAAGGTCGCACCCAGTTTACTTTTCACAGTTGACAGATCAAAGTTATTCGTTCAGTTTGAGCAAAGACTGAATACAGTTACCCTAGGAAAATCCTTTCACATAACATTAAGTCTCTCTGTGTCTTGTGTTTCTTAGATGTGAATTGTCAGGAAAAATACTAGTGAAACAGTACAGAGAGAGGGCAACCAGCTCACATAGTCCTGAATGGAAATTCCCTTAGTGGTAGGTAAAAATAAATGTGTAATTGTATCCAGCGGCCTTTACACTCGTGTGAATCACATGCCTGAGATATTATGAACCTGACTCCAGCACGAGTTATGCAGCTGTGAATCGGGAGAAGCCATTACGCCAGGTCCTGAGTCGAATCCGGTCCCCTGGGTCTCCTCTGATGCTGATTCTTGCGGGCCACCGAGGGGCTCCCCTCGCCCGCCTCCCCCTCCCTGCCCCACTATCAATGAGACTCGATTATCCAGCGCTTGGGCGTGATGCCTGGAAGGAGCATCCTCGCTGTGGGTGGGTGCGGACTTTAGGTGCTGAGGGGAACAGGGGACAGGCAGCACAGGGAGAAGCACGGCTGCCTTTCCCCTTGGCAAGCCCCAGCCCAGCACCCAGGGACCATCCTGCGCTCTGGCAGCCTCAGTGGGTCCCCTCAAGGCAGTCTCCATCAGTGTCAGCAGAGCTGTGCAGCATCAGCACCGGCAGTGGGGACACGCCACTGCTCAGCCCCAGTGTCATGCCCCTCTTGCTCAGGTGGCCATCCAGCATGGCTAATGCATGCTGCAAATAGCAGCAGGGCCGTCATAATTCATTTTTTATTATTACAATTTTAGATAGCATCTGTCCAGGTTTTGGATAGTTGCTGTTAGTGTTGGGTTTTGCTCCTGGTTTTTCTTGTTTGCTTTCCAGAACTGGGAGGAAAGGGAATATTTAAAACTCGGATTTTAAAACTGACCGACTTCATACCTTTTCTATTATAAAGTGTAATTAATTTTATTCTGAATTTCACTTAGGAAGAGACTGAATTTATGCATGTGCAGTCTTGAAATCCACAGTGAAAAAACACACAGGAAACATCCTCAACTTCAGTGAATTCACTTTAGTCCAACTGTGCATCCAAAACTTGTCCATTTACTTAGTTCTGCCATCATATAATATCCAATATAGAACTACATTTCTTTTCTTCTGTCCATTCAGTCCACAGGCTGGATTAAGCTGATTTAAAAACTATGAGCCTTTATCTCAGTGCTGCCCACTCTGTATTCAAGCTTCCAATAATGCATGTGTACCATCTAGGGGAAAATGAAACTGCAGCCCTCAAATAAGCCACAGGACAAGTATTAAAAATATGCTTGTAACATAATAAATAAAAGGAAAAATAGCACATTTATACTGTAATAAAGATATTCACAAATGCAGTGCGGTAGAGTTTCAATAGGCTACAGTTCAAATATTCTACAAAACTCTGTGTCAGCTAAAGTTACCATTTGAATGCAGAGAGCCTAACATTAAAGAATGTTTTAAAATGCAGAAAGATTATGCTGGCCACTGCCCTTTGCAAGCTGGGGAATTTGTTCCCTGCCAAACCTGCTGCGGGATGGGAATCAAGACATTCAGATCCTGCCGGGGAAGAATGATTGCTTCATTGTGTGAAGGTATTTCTGTTACATGCAGCACAATAGCAGGGTTCTTCATCAGAGAAGCGCATGGTGGATTATAAAAACTCTTAACTCTGTGGTCATCAGGAATTTTAGCAGTATCAAAGTAAGAGGACCAAAGAAAGTGGTGCCTAACAGAGAAAAGAAAGGGAGGGCTTAACCTTTGTCCTGAGGGTGATAAAATAGCATCACATGGCTGAAAATCAGTCTAGCTTCAGCCATGTGATGCAGTTGACACAGTCACTTTTGTGAAAGTTACAGGATGGCATCAGTAGTTAAAAGGTCATATTTGAAAGGACTTTCTAATTACACCATCAAAATGCTGCCTGGAAGACTTTGTGAGGTTTTATTATATTGCTACAAGCCCAGGCACCTATGTTCCTCTTTGCATTAAGAGCCATTGTAACATTCACAAGAGCAGCAGGCAGACCACAGGAACTACAGCATGCAACTGAGAGTGGGTACAGGTAACATACCAAATCTTACCTCTCTTTGCACAGAGCCCATCTCCACCTGTCCTGGCACTTTTGCAGTGCCAATTACAGTGGTATTGGTGTGGAATTATGAAAGGACTTAATTGGCAGAAGACAATTCTTAGAGGGATCGCTGAAGACGTGGACTGAATTCTCTGTTCTACATGTCGCTGTTGTTGAGAGTGTAAAAATGTGTTTATGTGCTTCAATTCTCTTTTGAGAAAAGATGTGTTCCTCAAAGCAGCAGAAGCTGTTTGTCACCACTGTGGGTGGACTTTCCAACAGACCTGTTTCAACTGCCTTTACCTGTGAAGTCAGTAATTGCTGTTTATTTCCTGTTCTCAAGCCTGTTCTGCTCTCATTCTACTTGACATGACATACTCCACCATGCGCTGCCCTCCTCCCGCATGTTTCATGGCCATGCCTTCTTCTGGATCTCCTCCTACCCAACTAGCCAATCCATCCATGTCTTTCTTGGTAAACCCAGCTCCTCACCACTCACCCAGGAGTGCTAACAAAGGTCCTCTCTGACACCTTCTCTTGCTACCTCATGTACTTGTAGACATGTGCCTTTTACTGAGAACTCTCTCTCTCCAGACTTTCTGTCTCTCCCCGTGTAACTTCCTGAATGCCTCTGGCTTGGACATTTCAGCCTGCTTGGCCTTCTGCTGAGATCCATGTGACCAGAACTCATTTCCTAATCTTTCCTTCTGAAGTTTTCAATGCTCTCCCACCATCACTGGCAACACCAAGAGGTTTTTCACAACATACCTCGCATCTTTAGAGCCACCAACTCTTAAGAAATTGATGATAAAGCTGTCTTTCATGTCTTACAAATAAATAGTGAGATGCTTTTTAAACTGACCTCTCACATTTATCACAGTAAATTGGACATATCTGAAAATTTTCTCCATGGTTTTATGATCGTATTCCTCCATGCTGAGAGATATAACATCAAATGAGAGTTCAAGATCCAAGAGTATAAACTGCTCTAAGAATCTGTAAACCAGCACAACATAAATTTCTCACACATCCTTTAGAAAATTTCCCCAAATGTCTCCAAAGGGGAAGAGGCAAGCATCCCAAGAATAATACCCTTAAGCACAGGTTTTGCAAAAGAGTTTGCCAACCTAGGAAGAGCATTGAATCCCCTTTATTCCACAGTAACCTTCTGGAAAGCAAATGAGTCATTCCAGTAAAAACTTTCCCGACTTACCTACACAAGTAAGAAGAAAAGACTGTGAGATAGGTCCAGATCAGTTTATTCTGCAAAATACCCTGTAAAAGTACAGAAGCTTACAGAGGACAGGAACTCACTAGTTTTGTTTTGCAATTATCCTTTGGTTCCCCAGAAATCTCAGATCTAATCAGCGACCTTATTAAGAACAAAAGAAAAGCCAAATTTACAGTCGGTCTTCTCCTGCCTACTTAAAAAAGAGGTACAAAGCTGGGAGAGCAGCACCACCTTCCCGTGCCTGTGATCAGACCTGGGGAAAGGATCTCATGCACAGTTAGCAGTGCAGTTTGCTGTCTTGCCCTATCGACAGCGGCTCCGTGGTGGCTATTAGGTAATTCCAGCAATGACAAGCAGCTCCTGAGCTACAGATGCTCTTCTGGACACACTGCTTGGCAGGGAGCCACTGTCAGCTATTAAACCATTGTGCCACAGGCCACCCAGGCCTTGCTGAATGGTAACCGTTTTCTGTCACTGCTAGCTCATCTCTTTGTCCTAGGTTATTTAGATTTTAGCTTCACTCGAAAGCAGCTGCCCCAGCCCCGTGCCCCTGCCCCAGGCATGGCACTCGGTGTGTGCCACCCAGCCAGCTGCAGCTCTCACCACCACCACAGCATGCACTGTCGTGACTACCACAGCATGCACTGTCATGCTGTGGACACCTGAACCACCCTGTTCACCTCTGAAGCCAGTATGTCTTGCCACATAAATGTCCCTTCAGTCTATTTATAAAGCACGTACTGGTAAAATCACTCAACGTTCTTCCCATCATGAGATTTTTGAACAGGAACGGGAGGCTAGCCCCAAATCATTATTTGCAGACATCATCTCTTCCTTTTTTTATTGTGAGGTCTGCTGCGTTCTGATATTTTTAAGAGGAAGAGTGTGCAACGCATCCTAGAACACATCGCTGTGCTCAAAAGAAAGAGAGGGAGTTACTAACCACAGCAGTGATTCAAAACTAATAAACACATCATTGTACTCAACATTTATGGAAAGGCTTCCTGTTAGAGGGAAAATCAATGGCCAGTTCAACACATACTCTTCTCTTTTTAAGGAAAAATTATATTCTCTTGGGTATGGAAAGTCACTGTTTATAGCCAGGTTCTAAACTGCTGAAACCTAAGATGTATTATGGGAACTTTTACTATTAACTATATTTAGTGGGCATTTTATTGTTCATACATGCAATGCTATTAAAAAAATATTTCTTTCCTAAGCACTATATATATGTGTATGTGTGTGTATGTGCTCCTGAAAAAATTCATACAGTCAGCAAAAAAGCTTTGGGTTTTATTTTAAAATGAACAGAACACAAATCACCTTACACTAAATGCAAAGGAAAACAGAAATGGACAAAGCAATTGTGAGTGCAAGCAGCCAAAATGGTTTGCAATCTGAGTATCGGCAGAATCTGTCATCTATGTTATAACAAAGTTATTGTTAGTTTTTGCCCACACAACAAGAAAATGTTTCAAAGGCCTGTGTCTCTTCAGATTTCTAACTCAGGAAATAGTTGGGGGGGTGGGGGGTGTCCATACAAAAAAGCAAGCAGATAAGTTCACATTTTAAATGAAGGGAGCAAAAGCAACGTTTCTGTGTGAGCATGTGTCTCCCTCTGTGACAGGCTGCCCTGAACAAAATAACAGCCTGGGTCCGTGGGCACTGGAGGGTTGGGAAATGTCAAAGTGCAGCTTGCAGAAAGCGGAGAAGAGAGCTGCCCAGCAAAACCACGCACGTGGAGGTGAAAGCAGTGTCTCCAGCCACCTCCTCCGACACAGACACTGAAATGTCTATTCAAAATGCCTAGCTTTTTGGGTAGGTACTAAGGTAAATACTAGGTATTTTGGGGTAAATACTGGGAGGTGAGCTGTGCTTTCCTTTTTTCCTCTTACTGGTAACCTGGGAGGTTAGCTACACAAGAGTAGCTCTTGCAGCCATCTCACGCATGTTCAATAGCAGCACGAAGAGAGCTAAGCCACAACCCCTTCAACAAAGCCCTTGCTACAAAAGTGGTCAACATGCATATATCCCATTTATGGTGCACTCAGCATCAGCTCCTGGGGAGCGAAGAATGCGTGCCAGTAATTATTCATTTCAACTGGTAGTCTTCCCAGTACAGCGAGAGGTCTTATGAGTTGAAAAACTGCACATCTGGCAGCACAGTCAACCTCAAACAAGAATACAAATACTGAGTCTGTTTTGGTTTATTTCTTTCTGAGCCTGAAATGTAGGTGCTTTCTCTTTAAAGGAGGAGAGTGGCAAGCCATATCTCTAGTAAACTTTCCTACTTTGTGTAAACCCTCATGTTGTTTTATCTTACCAGGGGATCTGTTGCACAACCACCACTCACAAAAGAGACTACAAGGTCATACAAACCTTGTGATCCATTTGTGGTGAAATTGCAAGCAGCATACAATGGAAGTGTCTCTGGTATGATCACACTGACCTGATTTCTTACAGAGGTTTCAGCAAAGCTCTGTTCTGAAAGGACAGAAAAACATGCCTGATGTGGCCACCATCATATAGACCTACTTAGGTTAATCTGGTGAGCCCTCCTCATCAGATCAGCCAACCATACAATCCAATGTCTTACAGGTTGTATCATGTAGAAGAAGCTGGTGCTGGGCTCGATGACTTCTGTACAAGGAAGAGCTGATTGCCAGGGTTGGTCAAGGTGCTCTTACGGGTCTTCAAGTTCTTTTACTCACCAGCTCATCCTGGAAGTCCTCTCTCTTCTGCCCGTTCAGGTGCAGTTCAGGCTGTGTTAATTTTTTTCTTCTGCATGGTATGATACTGTTTCTTACCTGTCCACACACAAGTACGCACCCAAAGAGCACCCTGCTCCAGCTCTTCTGCCATGGGCACTCAAGCTGCTGAGCCTTGCAGTTGCCTTTGTCCTGGGAAAAAAACCTGTCGTGCAGCTAACAGAAATGGAAGGCCAAAGTTAAATCTGTCTTTCATAACAAGATTTAATCCGATTTATAGCTGGACTTAATGTGAAACTGAAGATGTGTTATGGCTTTGAAGGAATATCAGCAATATGTCAGACAGAACAGTCCTTGAGTATAGAGATAAGTCTCCCGAGGCTGAGGTTTTTCATTCAGATGGACAAGCAGAGCTGGGTTTATGATCCAAACTTCTTGAGCTTGCAACACTGGGCTGGAAATCTCATGAAAACATGATTTATTGGAAGATTTCTAATACTTCCTGCTTCTGCTGGGGCTGGAAGTACCACAAGAACTACATTTCTGTGGTATTTTGGTATTTCCAGTTGTGGTCCCTGCTGGAACAGAGAAGGGAAGAGGCACACACACTTGGAAATAATATTTTTTCGGTCATCTGCATTTTTGGGGGAATCATGGGAAAGGTTTCTTCTAGGTCCACTTTGAGGCAACGTGTTTTGGGGAGGTATTCTCATTCTAGCAGTGTTCTAAATGCTACATAAAGTCATGACTTTTCAGTTACATAAAATTTGCACTTGAGGTTGGAATTTTATGAAAAATGCCTCTCTGGCTTACTGTTTTATATTAACTCTACATAGTTCTGTAACATAAGAATTTCACAATGTCAGTCATGCATAATAATAATATAACAATCTAAAATAATAATGTAATAAATCCACTCACTAGTCATCATGGGCCAAACTCTGGCAACCCTTTGTGAAAATGTGCTGCAAACACATGTACAAAAAGTCTCTTAGCTCAGTCCTGGCTGGCTTCAAGCCAAGGAGTTATCTAACGGCAAATCAACAGACAAGTGTCACCAAAAATGTCTAATAGCTAAACAGCTCTGCTGAAAGCATAAGTTATTCCATTTTAGATGTGGAAAGGTTTAATTGGGTTCTATGCAATTAACAAACCTTAATTATGAGTAATTTGTTAGTCATGCTTACTTTTGGCTAAGCCTTGCTTTTTTCCTTCTCTCAGCGTTCCCTCTTGAAACACCTGCAAGTCGATTTGCAGGGGGAGCTAAGCAGGGGGGTTTCTGGCCAGAAGTCTGATAAAATGTCTCGTTGGTACAGATTTTAATAATTTTTATGAAAACAGCTGCTCTCCTTAGAGAATGTGCCCATGGGCAAAGCTGTTTTCACTTCTAACAAGGGCCTGAGGAGCTGCACTGGCAAAAATCACCTGCTGGAAACAGTGAATCAGTACATCTCCAACCCAGCACCGCGCTGCTCCCCATCTCATTAACCCGGTCGCCCTGCGTCTGCGCTATGCAGGTCTCGGTCATCTCTGGTGGAGAAATAGCCTGGGCTGCTCCCCATTCAGGCGTAATAAGAGCTGGGGCAGCAGTCCAAGGGATGGGGGTGGGGGGGTAGGTGCCTTTGAATCACCTGATGGAATATGCCTCCATGCTGTGCTAAATACCCTGCTTCCGCTGGGAGTGTAACTTGTGCTCTCCCTCCAGCTCTCCTGTTACATGGTGCATATCTTGAACCATCACTTAGCTCCTCAAATTTTAACCGTATCAACTTTCTAAATGCAGGCCAGTCTCATATTACTGCTCAACCAAAGTCTTCGGAATCAACAAAGAGGATGAATTTTACTCATCTGCTTCAATCTTTATATGAAGATAATTGCAAAGAACTAGAAATGAAGCAATTTTGGCTACGAAGAAAGAAGCCTGAGACTGAAACCCAGGATTTACTGGAGAAAAGGTCTTATGGATGCTGATTATGCTCATGGTGGGACAAAGAAACAGCAGTTCTTCCCTATTGGAGCTCAGATTATTCATTCTCCACAGCCAACTGTCCTGGAGGCTATGCAGACTTGTGTTCCACTTCATTGCTGTTTTGCAAAGTGGTGTTCTGTGAATAGAGGGAAATTTTACTCTGACTACCCCACTCAGCGGAGCATGGCTCAGAGACTCCCAAGCTAATGGGAAAAAATGTTAGTCCAGAGGTGGAAGCAGTACAGCATGACCAAAGGTAATCCTCTTTAGCAGTGTGGAGGCAGGCTAACACAGCAACATTATTTTCAGGCCCACGCTTCAGACGACTGCACGTATACGTGCTGCTGAGCGCTAGCCTGGGTGCCTTCGCTCAACTCTCCTTTGCCCAGCATGGCTGGACAGCCAGCGTGCCATTAGTCTGCAGCCTCTCAACCTGGCTGAGAGCTTGCCTGGAGCAAGCAGTACCAGGTCTGATGGTGTAGAAACATAACTAGGGGAATGCCATACTGCTATCTAAAATGCCGGAGAGAAAAGAAACCCGTGGTGGGGCTGCTCCAAGCTTGTCTGCAAGGCTCTGCTATATTCTGCTGAACTATCTTTTCAGACACACTTTATAAGGCTGCCTACAGCCTAGTATAGAAAAAGCCCTCTAGTTGTTTTTATTCCCTCTGATCTCTTCCATCACCTCTTAATTACATGCTCCTTAGGGCAGTCAGCATCTCCCACTCTGCATCCAGTAAGTACCCAGGACACCACTGGGAACAGGTCCTCACTGCTGAAAGCAACAGGCTCTGCCATAGATCAAAATTTCAGTTCTTTCAAACTCTCCAATCCGAGGCAAACATCACGGAGGTCTGAAGTTCCTTTTCCCCAAGGATGTGACAGAGAGGAGCAGGTTACCTGGACCTAAAAAGCCAAAACCTTATTAGGCTTTATGTGTAAGTCAATTTAACTTTAATGGCAAAACATCTGATGATTTTGTTCCTGATAGACCAGTTATTTCCAATCAAAGAGAAAATTTGTGGCAAAAATTTACATTACCAAGGCCCCTCAGAAATATTTAAAGCACTTATGAACATAACGAGAGAGTAATTAAGCTTTGGAAAAGAACTCTCTGCGGCAACTGTGGTTATGTGCTATGAGCTCATTCACTGGGGTGGAAGCTAAAATCTAACAAGAGGACTTGCAGATTTAACATAAAATAACAGCCAGGGAATATAAATAAAATGTAATATAGCAAATGGGGAATAATTATTTTGTGGATTTATGACACCTGCTTCCCCATTCCATATTCAGCACTGGTAAGGGACAAGAAAAAGGTATTCACAGAGGTGAAAAGTTCTCCTAATTTTTTGTTATTATTATTTTTCAATTAATTTCTAAGTATGTGCTTACCAGCAACATGGTATTGTGAAAAAAAAACCCAACAAAGGCTGAGCTATAAATAATATTTCCTCTCCTGTGAGTTTCCCTAAGCTGCAATTTTTTTACTGTTGTCAGAAATGTGAAAACTAAAAAAAAAAGATGCAAGTTTTAGATTAAATTTAGTTTAGGATCTTGCTTTCATTACAATCTTTTAAAACACTGACAGTGGGCTTGCAAAAAAACAGCGCTGTTTTCACGTTTATTCTCAGACTCCAGTACATTTAGGTAAAGCGTAAGCTTTTATACCGATTACCATGCACGTGTTAAAGGGATTAACAGCTTCTGCCTTATTGTCTGTTCCATCCAGTCTCTCTCAAACTGTTTTCTAGGTGCAGTGTCTCATACCATAGCAAGTCAAATATTGTTACACTCACCCCAGCTCCACAGCCAGCGGTGACTCGGGTATCGGCAGGTTGCACATTTAGTGCTATTTCAGTTAGTGATGGGTGAGCTCCCAGGCGGCAGCGATAAACCCCTGAGACCTTTCCCTGCCTCCCAAGGAATGTGGCAGGGTCACGGCTTGAGTGGCCTCAGATACTACAGCGACGGGCACCCTGGAAAGGCTTATCAATAAATAAAGCCATGACTTTTGGTGCTTAATTAAACCTGAAGGACAAAATCCTCCCGCCATTAGCAAGTAGGGAAGAGGGATAACTGCTTCATTTATGAATGTAGGAAAAATACCATACTGATAAATAGGTCTGTGGGTTGCACACCAGGGCGGTGACTTCTTCCATGTTTTTGCAACCCTGTGCTGGGTTTTTTATGCATGATGCAGTTCTTGCAAGAGCAAAAAATATTTTCAGAACAGATGCCAGAGGACGGACAGACAGCAGGACAGGCTCTAGACTGTATTTGCTGCCCAAATGCTTGCCCCTGAACTCACAGCAGAGTCAAGAAACTTTGCGAATGACTTTAACCTTTGCTTCTCACAAAATGCACTTTACTTTGATCCTTGAACCATGATCGATAGAAGGTGCAGAATGGCAGGGAAGAATTTTTCGGCTCGGGGGAAACAATGTAGTTCAAAATGCTCAAATAGCCTTAAAAATCTCCCACTAGAATGTGTCCGGAAATTGCAGACCAGTTGTTTACTCCTTCCTGATGTTTAAAATAATATCACAAAGTCAGTTACCCATCTTCATTCTGCAGGAGAAGAGCCAAGACCTGTATGTGATAGGGATATTTTCCCTGTAGCTGCAGAATTTCCTTTGCTTGCACCCACACTGAATTTGATCCCCTGTCCTACACCTACAATAAAGTGGTTGCAGGTGCCATGCAGCTAAATTGCCTATCATGTTATGCCAGAAGTTCCTACACACAAAGAAAGGGTGCTCAACAAACAGCTACATCAGTTGAGCAGCACTTCCAAGATGAGTTGGTCTACCGCAGAAAAAATGTACTTTTTGCAGCAGAAATAGCAGCATTTCACAGTCACCCAGGGAGGTTGTTTCCAAGAATAAGAGCCACAGGCATGTGTACAAATTAACTGGTAATAAACATTCTGACTTTTGTTACAGTCGCTGGGCCAAATTCTGTTTGACACTATATTTGAACCATCTTCAGAGTGGTTTGCTGTGATCCTGAAAATAATGGGCTAGTTCCACAGGTGGTTTAAACAGATGCAGTTCATTTTATTCTAATGTCAAAAGCATGCCGCAGTAGTGGGTTAGAGAACCAGTTCCTTTATTTTTTCTCCATGAAAACACCAAGTTAGCCATATTCCTGGCTTGACCACACTAAAAAGCCCTCAAGTTTGCAGACAGTGGAGGTCACTCAAAGGAGCTACAGCTCCTGACATGTTCACTACGCTAAGGTTGAGCCCAGTCCTCATCATCGCACCCCTGCCTGGCAGTCAGAGGAGCTCAAAGATGCTGTTACAGTCCAGGAAGAGTGACAGCACTGGATGATGTCCCCTGAGCACACATTATCACATTTGCAAACTATTAGTTCTTGTAGTGCCATGCTGAAAGTCAAGACCTTGCAGCAGGTGCTTGGATGTCTGCTGCCTGCATCATTCCTCCTATCTAATCCACCAGCCAGTTATGGAGGAAACTAAGAGCTCCAGTATTTACTGCAAATCAAGCAACAAAGAAATGAAAGAAAATATTTTGGCTCCAGTTGGAGTCTTGTGATGGACAGCAGAGTATACTGAAGGACCGTGAATGTAAATTGTGCCCGTCGTCCAAATGAATGCACTTGCACTTTTTTCCTGTAAACCAATAGTGGACAGTCCTCCCAAACATCTGTCTTATGGCCGTATTGCTAGCAAATACAAACTCACAGCATTTGTATGTGCAAGAGCCAGATCCATCAGCAAGGCTAACTCCATGCCAGTTTTCACAGTTTTGGCATGGTGTGAGAAGGACCCAAGAGCGAAGGGGAGGAGGAGATCAGCAAAATGAAAAGTTAACTACTTCAGTGCTGCATAGAGGGCAGGACGAGTGGCACAGAAGCACATTTCTGCTCTGTGTCTCTTACTGAAATACTGGTGGCAGCACAGATGTTGTGGCTAAGGCCAGTATTAAAGGAGTTAAGAAATTGTCCTTACACCCTGCTATTCACTGTTCAGCTTACACAGATGATAAATGCAATGTCAAGGTTTACTAGATGAGTATCTCGTAATTGCCAGTTTTATCAGCCTGTGTCTTTCAAGGGGTAAGAAATGCAAAAGTGTTTTTTGTAAGTCATGCATCTGCTGAGCTAAAGTACCTGCTGAAGTTTAAGCTGACATTTTTCCTTTCTGTTTGCCCAGACTGTAAGCATGCATGGGGACAGCACTCACAGCTCAGCCAAGCAGTGTTATCTGTGCTCCTTACCTGGGTAGTGTCCAAATCTTATGCCACACTGAATGATAACAGGGTACATTTTATGTTGGCAAAGCAGGTATTCGAAGATTTTATATCAATGCGTTCTATTTGCATCTTTTTAGGTACAGTCTGGGAATTAAGAAAATAATAAAAAATTACTAGCAATATTTTTATGGAAGGCCAGACAACACATGACACTTTAAAAAGGTCATGTCAGGATGCATGTTTTCTATTCACAGCCCAGCAGTGGAGCAAAGCATTTGTCTTTCCTGTACTGTTAGATTACTGCCAGTGGTCACTTCCACAAACTATTTCTGTGATTCTGTGACTGAAGCAGTGCATCAACAATCAACAACAGATAGCCCTTGTTTGACTTTAGGTTGTGTACACCCTGATGAATTTCTTTATGTAGTCGTTCAGTGTTGCTTATAAATGTACAAAACATTTTCTTAAAGTCTTAAGTCAGTGCAAACACATGCTTGTTTGCCAATGTATTAGAACAATTTTTCAGAGCTATCTGAAGGCTATCTTTGATATCACAGTTATTAAATGATTGATGTAAAATATAAGTTATTATGGATATCAAAAATGTATTGACTTACTAGAGGATTCAGCAGAGTGGTACAGTATATCCTGATCCTCCCAAATGAAAGTAGAGGCTTTTGAACTTTACTAACACTTGCCTATACCTCTAATCTCTTAACTTTTAAAAGGCTTTAAACCTGTGAATTTCTAGCGTTGCCGTGATCCTGAAAATTATGGGCTAATCCACAGGTGGTTTAAACAGATGCAGTTCATTTTATTCTAATGTCAAAAGCATGCCACAGTAGTGGGTTAGAGAACCAGTTCCTTTATTTTTTCTCCATGAAAATACCAAGTTGGCCATATTCCTGGCTTGACCACGCTAAAGAGTTTGCAGACAGTGGAGGTCACTCAAAGGAGCTACAGTTCCTGACATGTTCACTACGCTAAGGTTGAGCCTGGTCCTCATCATCTCACCCCTGCCTGGCAGTCAGAGGAGCTCAAAGATGCTGTTACAGTCCAGGAAGAGTGACAGCGCTGGAGGGCATCCCCTGAATACACGTTATCCTTATTACCTCTTTTTTGATTGTTGTTGTTGTTGTTATTATATACTCACATTTAACATGGTTTTAAAGTGTAGTCTTTCCAGAACATGAAATATGTGACGACAGCTCTCCACCACAGGACAGCAGCCCTGGCTGCCGTCAGTTCATTCTAGTGTGCTAATAATATGGCTCACTCAAATAAATATTCCGAAAAGAATTGCTCATGGGAGCTTGTCTGCACGCAGCATATCCAGAAGAATACAGTATAGAACTGTAAGTTACATGTTCAGGATCCCAGTCTGCCAGTGAGAAGGAGCTGCATATTCTAACTTTTTTATCCAGCCAACCATCATAGCATCTCATTGCTCCTTGCTTCAGGAAATCAAGTTCCCTGTTTCACAAGACCACGCAAGACATTTCTCTGAGATCAGATTAATAGCACCACCCCCATATCCAGGTAAAACATCATTAAAGATGAAATATGAGTTGCTGGCATAACATTTTCCACTTTTTGTCTTCATGCTGTGGTTTCTTCAAACATGCTGTCTTGGTCATGAAAGGTATCTGTCAATGAGACAGGAACTACCAAGCTCCTCTGACATTTCTACTTTTCAGTCCTCAAAAAAGCATTGCTTCACTTTGGATATCTCTGGACCGTTTCTGTTTCTGTGTTTTGTGCAGGTTCTGAGATGATGTTCACTAAAGTGCTACATAGCTTGTGATTGCTGTGACCATAGCAGGTGAGTATGCAGACAAACACCAAGCATTAAATATTACACTTACAATGTAGTATTAGCCATTCATGAAGCTGAAAGTGGATCCCTGCGGGTTCTTATACTTTGTGGTTCATGCACCTTCCTGTGTCTGATAGTGAACGTTTCTTTAAATTATTTTTTTTCCCAAACACTAAGAAACATTGGTAATTCAGGAGAAATTGACTGATAACCTTGTGCTTACACACTTCTGCAAATGACATGGAGGTGACAAATACTTGTTTTAAATAGTCCTAAGCAAGCAGGTGTTTTCAGACAAGACTGGTTTTATTAGACAGCTTTAAACTGTATGTGGGTTTGTGCTGTTATGTTTAAAAACTTCACACACTCCTTGGTTTAAAAAGTAACACTTACTCTACTGTTTCCTGCTTAGCTGTCTTTCTAATCATCTTTACTCTCTATCTTATGTAAAAATAAGCACAGATTCTCCCTCCTGTGCCCTGATGTCTGCAGCAAAAAAAGACAGCCACATCCCAGCTGAGACGAGAGGCTCCTCTGCTAGCCAGCTTTCCTTGTAGAAGTCAACATGCCAGAAAGTTTGAAGGTAGAGCCAAATAGAAAAGGTCTGGTTTGGCTGGTATGACTAGAAAGCACGCCAAGTCATTGAGGTGACTGTATACATATAGAAAAATAAATACATAAAATGATATATAGGGTCACTTTGACCACTGGAAAGCCATGCCAAAATATTGTCACTGTCTTGGCTCTGCCATTTTAATGGGTTTTGTAGCCCAGCCAAAACCAGGCACTCTATTAGCAGCTTCGTTCACTTGCTCTTCTCTGTGCAGGCCGCGCAAAGAGCCACTCAAACTCCCAGCTGCTCAGCCTAGCAGGAGGTTTGCTCTTTCTGTTTTGAACTCTGCTTGCACTTTCTGGTTTTCCCATTTTTAAGGTAGCAATGAACCTCCTGATCCCTGGAAAACTCAGTAAGGGGTGCAGTTAGGAATGTCTCCAAGGTCAGCTGTGTCCTAGCACTTTCCCTTCAGCATCTCTATAAGATAGTCTCTGCCTGTGAGAAGTCTTCAGATACTTTTTCCTACTGGTTGAAAAGTCCCATGCAGATACCTGTATCTGCTTACCCTGCCTTTCCTCCTCTGCCCTTCGAGGAGGGAACATGCCAGGCACAGTGGTATTTCTCTTCTCAGAAGGACCACCAGGCACCGGAATGATACCAGATAACATGGGAATGACACAATACGTGACACAATGCAGCAACAGAAACACCTCAACATTCTCATGGGACTTTTTGCACTAATCTGATGAATATTCTGCCAGATGACTTTTGCAAATGCAGTCAAGGTAGTAACCACCAGACCAGGGAAAACCAGCTGCCTCGTCCCTCACCCAAGATGCTCAGCTCTGCTAACAGGGATGGTTGAAGATATATGCCCCCATTTGTTGTCCAAAGAGGACTTTTACAAATTTTGCTGTAGCATATTATGCCTCTGACTAGCTGTAAAAACAGAAAAAATATCTCAGCTTCTGACCATATGCAAATTTCCCAAGCCTATGATACACCGGTGAACTACTGCTGTATGAAACACAGGGAGAGGGATGTGTTCTCATGTAAAGCTTCACAGATATTAGTTTAGCAGGAAGTAGAAACAAAGTAGTCCCCAATGGAAATCCTAATTTTCTCTGACGGTTCTCTCGGATACACATCTGGCCTCCAAAAGCTGTGTTTCTGTGTTAAATAACTGGATGGGTGTACCTGTGTCTGTATTCAGCTATAAGTTTTTATGAGAAAGTCCTTATAAGATAGAAAAGCAGGCTATTATCAGAAATTAAGAAATAAAAACAAGAATGAATCCAAACATCCTCTTCTTTCATCTGCCACCTCTGAGAGCTGGAAGACCTTTCTTATGACTCTATGTTATGCAAGCACACATGCCTCTTCTACCTCTCTCTTTCTTTTGCACTTTCTCTTTCTCTCCCACCTTTTTATTTACTGCTCTGCATTAAATGTAGGTTGAGGACTTTAATCTTTAGGCTGCTGTGTGAATTGGGGTTTCTTCCCCTGGCTTTTTTGGGGAGTGTGTTAATGTGGTTGCTGTGTTTCAGAACATTTAGGAAGAGGGGCTTTTTGCATTATTGTCTCAATGCTGGGTACCTAAACTCTGCCAAAGTTGTATCCTAGGTGACAATGTGCTTTTTTGGATATCAGAGAACTTTGTACCGGTACTTGGGGAACTCTTATTATGACTTTTAACGACAACCTCAGCCAAAGACATACACTTTTTCACTCATTGCAGTTCATTTCCATTCAAGTTATCATCCCACCCCAGTTTTATTATTTAGTTTTATTATTTTTCTTGCTATATCTTCTTTCTTACTTATACCAACAGCACAGAGAGAAGCATTGTCAGACTGATGGACTTCAGGGGCAGAAGGGGCTGCCATCTGACTTCTTTCCTAGCATACAGTTTTGAGGAATTAATTCCTGCTTCATGTCAAGTTGAATTGGAGCTTGACTTTTACAACATCCAGTCTTAAGAAAAACATTGTTAGGATTGTCAAGGGTGAAGGTCCCATCAACATTTTTAAGAAACTTCTTTCATTGGAAAATTATCCTCACTATTGATGTTCTGAAATGCCTAATTATGCTTTTGCCTATTTAGTTGTTCTTTTCATTATTTGAGTTGTTGTATCTCTGTAGTACTGGTAATTTTAGGTTTACATGCTTGAAAAAGGATTAATCTCATTTGGCTGTTTCCACCTAGGAGCCAGACTTCTAACCCAGACTGTCTCTATAGTCCCCCTGGTAGAGGACCAGTGTCTCCAAAGATCAACTCATCCCACCTACTCTACAGATGCATCTCAATATGAGAATGACTGCTTTCCACACGTCTGTACGATCCGCCAAACAAGGCTAAGTACTTAGATCTGAACTAGAAGAACAAAACTGCTGGACTGCATTCTAGATGATCCATAATCTTCATTAGCAAAAAATAAAGGAATATAAAATCAAGTTGCATAAGCATTGCCATTGAATGGGACTGCCCTCTTTTAGTACTCTTCAGCAGTCATTGACTTTTGTTTCCACAATTCTATTATCTGCCTAAAACATATGTGAAGTTGGCTAGCCTTTATTTAGCCACATTTAACAAGTCATTACCTTCAGTTTTTTAAAGCGATGGCAGAATAATAAGGGGGTTTTCAGTCTTCTTGAACATCCCTCGGTATTTCAGAACTGTGAAGCATTACCAGTGGCTCAAGGAGTGCCCTAGACTGCCTTTTTGAAAGCCCGGTTTGCAAGCTGCCCATATCTTTAGTTTTAAAATCTTATGCTTTGTTTGCGAAAAGGTATGGTGTTTAGCAACTGCATCCAAACATCCTCCTTAGTGTCTGTTTGGAGTGAACAGACATGATCCATCAATGTTAACTGGCTTTTCCCCAGCTGCAAAAGAGTAATTTATTGACTATCATAGCTGGACTACCGCAGGAGCGTGCGCTGCACGTGCTGTGAAGGCAGCCTGCAGGACGAGCTGTGCGGGCGTACTGCGAGCAAAGCTACGTATGGCAAGGCGCAGGAGGAACCTGTAACCACGCACATGAAAAATGGTGGTAAACCACGATACGAAACACTCTTCAGAAAGTCTACTTCCAACTCTTAATCGGGTCTGACATTTTTATGCATAAGCAGTTATGGGTAGCATTCACAAGTAAAATAGTTCTTCATTCTCTGCAGGGGATCATTTTGGAAAGCCACTTCCATAGCTTAAAAAATCTATGGTTATCCAAAGGCCAGTGAAAACACTAACTCTCTGCTGAAAACCTTGAAAGATAGGGAGAGGCACGGCAGGCCTCTGCCACAGGCCTCGCTGCCCGTCCGAGGGGCGGCTGTGTGCTGCCCGCAGGCCTGCACAGCCCCCGCGGCCGCCCCACAGCCCCCCACAGCCACCTCAAAGCCCCCACAACCACCCCACAGCCCCCACAGCCCCCACAGCCACCCCACCGACCCCACAGCCACCCCGCAACCCCCACAGCCCCCGTGGCCATCCCCTGCCCTCCACTGCTGCCAAGCGCCCAGGTCGGTGGGTTTAGGTTTGCCACCCCCAGCCTGCGGCCATTCGTGCCTGGTCCCAGGCTCCTGGTCTGGTTTCATGTGAAAATAACCAAAGTGGCAATTGGGTTTTGTTGGAGCAAAGTAAGATCAGGGTAGTTCGTGTCGGAGCTTTATTTTGTGTTAACAGGTAACAGAAAAAACCGCTCTGAACTTCAATCCAAAACAGAAACAAAATAACCACGTTGTGGTGAGCGGCCAAACGCAGCAGCGAGCGAGTGCGCAAACGGGCCAGCGCCGCCAGCCCGCTGCCCGCCGAGCGCCCGGCCCCGCCGCCCCGCCAGCCGCCGCCCGGGCCTGCCGCGCCGCCCCGCAGCCATCTTGCGCACACGGCGAGGGACACCTAGCGGGGTGCCCGGGCTGCTGCCGCCCCGCCGCGGCCTGCCCGGCCCGGCCGACACCCGGCCCGGCGGCGCTTTCCCCCGGCGCGGCCAGACCCCCTGCCCAGCCGCCTCAGCACCAGGGCAGGCCGGCGTGTGGCCTCGGCTCGGCGGGGCCCGTAGCCGGGCAGGGCGGGCCGGTGCGGAGCTGGGGACCGGCCGTGCTGCGGCGCTGCTGGGGCAGGGGTTGAGGCCCCGGGGCCTGGCATGGCGCCCTGGGCAGGGCAGGGGGAGCCCCGGCGGGTGGGCAGGGGCGGGCAGGGCCGTGGGTGCTCTCAGGGCCCTGACAAGAGGGTCCTGAAGTAAGCTACCAATTCATTATCTGAGCATCAGCTGTTTTAATGCTGTGCTTATTCAATGTGTAAGAATGTCTGGAAAACCACAGCGGCTTCTGCAGGTGACCGCCAGCTTTCCCTGTAAGCTGAGACTGCCGTCGTAAACACGGGGCAGCCCACTGGTAACTGAACAAAGCCTGTGCTCTCCCCAGCAGCCCTGACAAACTGTGAAGGCTTCTGAGGGCACCCGATGCGAAAGCAGGTTGGCATCCCTCACCAGGACTGCGGTGAGCGGTGAGGGAAAGCACACCTCAAAATGGAAGCATCTCCCACCCCTCCATGCAAGGTGGTGCTTTCTCTCTATTCCCAAATATTCCTTCCTGTAGGGAACAGTCCCTGTTGCCTTTGAGATGACGTGTTTCTCAGCATTGGCCACAACTGAATTCCCTCCAGCAAAGCTGCATCTTGTTTTATCACAGAATCATAGAACGGTTTGGGTTGGAAAGGACCCGAAAGAGCATCTCACTCCGCCACCCTGCCATGGGCAGGGACACCTTCCACCAGACCAGGCTGCTCAAAGCCCCTTCCAGCCTGGCTTTGAGCATTTCCAGTGATGGGGCATCCATAACTTCTCTGGGCAACCTGTTCCAGGCCTCACAGTACAGAATTTCTTCCTAATATCTAATCAGAATCTACCTTCTTTTTAGTTTGAATATTTTAAACAGTTACATAGTTTAAAACTATTACCCTTATCCTATCACTACAGGCCCTACTAAAAAGCCTGTCCCCATACATTATGGTATGTCCATCAGCAATAATAGTTCATTCTTTAATGGAGTATTTGTTATTTGATTTGCTATTACAGTACAGCAGCAGTTGCTCCATTGTCATAGCAAATGTTTTATTTCTTTCTCTCCACAAGCACTTACCTGGTTCCTCATTCCTATAGTTTCTGAGTGCTTCATATTCTTTTACCTTCTCTTTTCATTCTTGCAAGGTAACGAATCTCTTTCTTCCTAACCTGTATCCAGAAAAAATCATTTGGCTCAGAGCTGACATCTGAAGCTGTGGGCTGACAGTATAGGTTTTACATTTCCAGATGACTGGTAGACCCATCAACAGAGGTGGTAAACAGAACCCTAAAACTCTTAAATAGTTTATAGCCAAAATACAGGAAAACTGAGAGAAATTAAACATATTGTAGTTTAATGAGCAAGGCCAACAACTAAACTGAGCAGGACCATAGTTTCTAAAAAAACATTTGAACATATTGACTGCATAGTCCTTAAATTATCACAATGTGATACTTCAAGCAGATTTTTTTTCATATTGGAGAAGAAAGAAAACAAAAAGTAATGAAATATTCTTTTTTAAAAGGTCAGTCAGAAAAAGTTGCCTACTGTAGGATCCAGCTTCTCTGACTGCCTAGAAACTCAACATCCAGCCTACACCAATACAGAGTGATGGTCACCTTCCAAGGGCAACTTTTCCTAAAATGCCTATGACAGCTTAAATGAATCAACCTGGAGACAGTCAATTCCCTTCACTGAGGCCAAGCAACTAGATTAGACGCTTGACTTCAAGATGTCAATAATTAGGTGGTATAAGTGTATCCCAGTGCCTAAGAAGCTGTTACACTGAGTGAATATCAATATCGTTAGCAGGAAAGTCATACAAATCTTCATGCTTCTCCCCATGAGGGACATGGAGAACCCAACCTTTCTCATAAGACTTGGAAAATCAATAGAGGGAGCTCCCTACACACTCTCCATCCCGGGCAAGACCGATACTGCTTCATCTACCCTAGACAGCAGGTCTCCTCAAACCTGCTTCTGTAAACTATTGCATATGCACAGAGGACTGGTGGAATAAAGGACTTTAAGAGAAAGTAAATCATCCCACCACTTTTCCTGGGAGACAGGGAAAGGATATGGAAAGAATATGCAGTGAACTCTGGAGCTGGGCTCAGTGATCTCCACTACAAACCTCACCACGAAAGCTCTTCTAGGCTTTACAGCAGGGTTGAAGTGTGCTGACTAGCCCTCCATTCCCTTCAGGACCTCACAATCAGGAAACTCAACGGAGTCCATCTGCACTGAGGTGTACATGCGTTTGGGATATTTGGACAATCAGCTCATTTTTAGCAGGCTACATCAAGTTTTCACACTGCTAGAGGTACTTGTCTGCTACACCTTCAAAGACTTTGATGGAAATGTGTAAGACTTGTGCAAGATCAGTGGGAGGCTTGAGAAGTATCTTCATTCATAGCTTGTGAACAGAAGGAAATTATTTTCACAAAGATATGCTAAGTCTTGCTTGGCTGCCAGAATAGGGAATTATACAAAAGACAGTCCAGAAACACTTTTGACAGGGTGAAGTTTGTCCACTGAAAGACAGGGGAGGGATTTCCCACATTGAAAACAACATCTGCAAAGGCTGCTTGGAATAAGTTACCATATCCCTTGATTCCTAACACTGAGATCAGGAGAAGATAGATAGGTGTGTAGGAAAAAAAAAAAAAAAAAAGAAAAAAAAAAGTGATTCTGAGTGCTTAGAAGGCAGCAGGATGGGTTTTGAACACCTGTGGTCTTCCAGGGCCCCTCAGAGTGTGAGGACTGAGATTTGTTAGGTCAGAAGGTAGTGCTGGAGACACCAGTCATGTTTTAGGAGACGTAAATCCTCAGCACTCCTCTACATAAGACAAACAGAAGACTTCACGGACTGTTCATTCAGCCAAAGTCTGGTAGAGGGGCTTCCTTTCATTTCAACACTAATAAAATGTTCTGTCATTCCTTACAAAATCCTCTTTGAAAGGAAATTATCATTACGGCAAAATCCCATAAATTTGACTCACTTTATTGCCTAAGACCTCTGGAGTTTTGAAAAAGAAATCTAGACCCTTGAACTGCAAATACAGTTTTCCCCACTGCACCAGAATGTCCCACACTGCCTGACACAGAAGATTCAACAGAGTCAGCACGAAGCTATTTTGTTTCCATCTTATGAGGGTGGGGACAGGCCAGTGTCACCTGAGGCTCTGCTGAAGACATAGATAAAAGAATCCTGAGAAAAATCAGTCTGTCCTGTTAACCTCCCTGTCCTACAGACTTACATGTTTCCAGTATCAGTCCAGAAGCATTTTCTGGAATAGTGGTTGGTCTGTGTTAGAGCTCCCTTCACCACCACGATATACAGGAGAGATATTACAGCTTCCTCTCTGTGGGAGAACAACAAGGTCTGAGAACCTTAACAGCATGTCCTACATTTTTAACTCATGACCTCTATTGCTTGTTTGTTTTTTATTCCAAATTGAAAGTACTTGACAGCTATTCTGATCTCAGGCTACTGATAATGTGTCTGCAGCTGAAATGTCACCCATTTTAAGGGGGGGTGGTGTAGATATCAAAAGCAAAACAATCACTTCTCTCTTTGACTTGATCTCTGGGGCATCTGACCCAGATTTAGCATTATCTGAAGTATTCAGCGAGTGCTTCCACAGATGTGCAGCTCCTTTTGAAGAACTGTCTCAAGCGTCATTTTAAGCCTTGGGTATAAAATAAACTTCAAATCTGTTACAGCTTGAACAAAAAGCAAAGCTGGCAGTCATTCTTTCCTTTAAAGACCTCTGTTTACTGTAGAGAGTTTTAGCCATGTTTTAATTTCAGAATTTTTTAAATATGTATTTTCTGAGAAATAAACATAGATGACTTAACTGTAAATTAAACCTGAGTCCCCTGGCTGCTAGCCCAGGCATCCACTGAGAAGGCCAACTGTCTTGCAAGTTCAGCTGCATCTCCCTGGCTGCCCTATAGCAGCTCTGTTTATGTTCCTCTTATGCATGTGTTCACTGTTACAGGGATCAGCAAACCAGAGCTTACCCTGTTAGACTTTCTGCTCCCAGGGAGTCTCATATGGCTGCTGGCCTTCATGATTACGTCCACACAGGTACAGTACAGAAAAACGCTTCTCTCAGTGTAGAAAAACCCATGCATCAGTACTGAGCATCAGCACTGAGGCTAGTAGTTAGATACTCAGTAGTTGCTTTATGTCCTGGAACAGCAAAAGAAGAATCTGAAATGAAATCAGCTAGTAAAGCTGTGAGAGTGGCTGGAGAGGGAGTGATGTGCGCGAGATGGGTGACAGCAGAGGGGGAGCAGCGCAAATGCTGTGGGTAAGGTAGGGGGTAAAAGAGAAAGCCACAGCCAGCCCTCCAGTGTATTTGGCAATGGCCTGGCTGGTTTGCTGCAGGTATGGCCATGCATTGTGCATGCTGGTCCTTCCTGGGGATACACTCCTAAACTCCATACTCCTAGTTTCTAGTCACTGCACAAACAAATCCGTTATGCAGATACCTCTGGTGACTGAATCCTTTTACTGCCAGGACTACATTGTCTGAAAACTGTGAAATTGCTATTAGCAGGAGCAAGCTTTTGGAGAAACACTGTGTATAAACACCACAGTGGATCTGCAGGCAGATCTGCATCCTAAGGCATTCCTCCTTGCCAGTGACAAACACAATAGCACACTCTTAAAGATTTTTTTCACCTAAAATAAATGTGGTAGATGAACAGTATAAATTTCAGCAGCACAGAAAATAGCTAGATGAGTCAACAAAAACTGTGCTGCTTCTTTGAAACAGCAGATTATTACATATCTGTCAGAACGTGGCAAATGGAAAGGATTTGAGTGCATTCCCACTTGATCCAGATCTGGCAGAAGCTTTTAACCATCGCTGATGAGACTGAGCTGGCTGTAATAAGCATGCAAATGATAAACCAGAGTACACTAAGCCAGCAATTATGTTGTTTATAGTAACGATTAATGGAGATTTACAGTAACACTAACACACATCCATAAGCTCTGTGAATTACTAACCAGCAAGGGAGGAGATGCAGCCCTCACGAATCCACGTGGCACAGTGCAAATGACCTGGCTACTCCCATGAAGAAAGCTCAGTGAGAACTGCTGTGGAAGGGTGGAGTATTTGGCTAAATTTCAGCAGAAGTCTCTTCCTCCACCAACAGGTATCAGAAGTTAGTAAGCCAAGGGGAAGTGCTTTGAGTAAGCATAGGCACTCACATCATTTGGTGTGGTGTGCAGTATTTTGGATGCTTCTTTTACATCAGGAGGACAGTCATGGGCTACAGAAAAGAAGCTGGACCATTGTCTGCTGTGTCTGTACTATCCCAGTCATTTTATTTGCAATGCCTAGAGCCACCTGCAGAACCAAATTCCTGAGCTGATCTACCTGCAAATAAATTTGATTTTTTATTTAGCTTTCACACCTGACAAAAATTAAACTCCATGTACTGATACCCCATCCAATGCAGAGACCAGCTTCAGCTATTAACATGTGCAAATAATTGACAGACACACAAATTCAATGCCACCAAAGTATATTACAACTCTGACAAGAAACCATGTCAATAAAATTTTGCTGTACCAAAGACTTCGTGCAGAGAATAAGTATCTGACCTGCTATGACAGAAAGATGACAGAAATCATGTTTGTCACTGTGGTGAGAAACACCTGTAGGACAAAAGCTTAAGAAATAACTGGATCCAGTTTAGAAATGGGTTTCACCAATAATTGTAGGAAAGAACAAGGCTTTTCATACTATTTTCATACATTTCCGTACTATTTTCCTACTGCATGACCTTAAGGAGGCCAGATGAAGCCATGGTGACAGACATATCCAGTAACTATGTCACCATTAAACAAGTATTTATTCTGACGGACAAAGATTGTTTTATAGTTTTGCTGCGCGGAGCGTGTCTCACTGAGTAATGCTGCTGGCAGGCAGCAGAGACCTCATGGCACATATTATACATAATAATTTACTGTTTTAAATGTTTGCCCTAAAGCATTTGTATCAGCCGCCACATAATTTTTCTGAAAATGATGTCCATGAGTTTCAATAACTAGCCTAGTTGCCCATTGTGGTCTGAATGATGTTACTGTACTCAAAAAGACTTCCAAAGTACATGAAAAAGCCTTCTCTACAGCATCAACACAACAGGACTGAAACTGAACTTTGACTAATACCACTTTCTGTGCATAAAATTGGCTTTTATTGGGCAAGAAACTTCTCCCATTTGAATGAAATTTGACTCCGCCTCTATAAAAGCCACATCCCTGAAAATATTGCAAACACTGTGTTTATTCTTTAGAAATAAATGATGGTATGCAAAGCTTATCCTGATCTTTGCTTCAGCTGTAAAACTACTAAAAATATTACTTTGAGGAACCCCAAAGCTGTCCTAGATGGATGCTGCAAAAATATTTGAAACTATGAGGATCATGGATAGCTCACAACTTAGGCTGTTTGATCCTGGATTATCTACAATTTATTGATGTCTTAGATGATGGAACTAAACTGGATATGCTTAACTTCATCAGGACAGCATGGAGGAAAACACTGTATTTGCTCAAGAACATTCACAGGAGAAAAGAGTGAGCAGTGTCTTGAAGAGAAAGCTTATTCTTAGCCTGGCATTAGAAAGCCGTAGAGCTGTGGGACTTAAGCTGCACACAGACCACAGCCCTTTGACCACACTGTGAACAACAAACATGTCCATTGAGTGCAGATCTGAATTGTCCAATGGTCAATGACACTATTTAATTTTTATATATGAGACAGACCCAGATGAGATGTGAAAGCTGGCTGCTTGTCTGGGCTGCTCCTATTCTTTGCCACCTACGCTGATGGATGATGACAGTGCACTTATCGCAGAAGCATACAGACTGGCTACAGCTGGAGGAAAGCAATGTAAAGAGCTTTGCTTAGCATGTGAGATTCAATAAAAACAATGTAGTTTTCTGACACCAAGGTGGCTTAACAGTTCCAAGGCTTGAGCCAGCTCCACTGTCACACTGCTGTAGATTCCAGAGTAAATCGCCTCTACAGGACAAATGTGTTATACCAGCTATTTATCAACTTCTTATTCAGGGGAATCTATTGGAAAGCATGCCCACATGGCTCATGATGATTTCAAGGGGTTATCAGTACAAGAAAGTGTTTATCCAATCTGTGCTGATGTCCAGGACTGGATTCTCAACTAAAAGCTCCTTTGAAAGCTTGTGTTACTTGCCAGTCCCATGACAAGGCAGTAGCTGTTTATGTATCTCTTCAATCTGTTCCTCTACCCGAATAGTGGGGTAAAAAACACTATTAACTTCACAACCCTCTAAGATCATGTACCATTTAATTGTCACTCTGCTATCTTTATAATTTCATGCAACAGATAGAAGCATTTCTATATACATTTACATGTATTTGTATAGGTGTATATTTACACATGCATACGCATGTATAAATATATGCATGATGTTCATCTTCTCATCAGAAAAAAACACAAATAATTCATATCAGCCAATAAATTCCCTCTTGTTATAATTTGACATTTTTGAGGAAGAAAAGCATCATGTACAAAGATCATCCAATAATTACCTGTAGTCCAATGGAAAAAGCAAACATTGCAAAGGGCCTTTGAAAAGGTGTTGCAGACTGTTCCCTTGGAAGAGATGGTTTGAGGACCCCTTGTTACAGGTACACTACAAACATACCAAGCTGCACACCATGTAACAACTTCAAATTTCTACATGGTAGGGCAGGTGCATCATAAGCTACATGTTGCTAATGCAGAGGCTTAAACCCAAAGCAACATCACATTCAGGTAACAGTCAAGTAGGAGCAGCAAAAATCAAAACATACCCACTAATGTGTTCAGGAGTTTTTATTTAATACAGTTCACTTGCAATAATCCAATGAAAAGTAGAAGAAAATCTTCCTGTTTCATCTCATTTTGCTCCTCATGTTTCTCATTTTGCACCTTGCCACAGATAGCATCAAAATGTTTTCTTCTCCTATGTAGTGTAGATACCTTCTTATTTTGCTTCAGCCTCTCCAATACTAAATGCGTGCAGGAATTCAAACCAGCTTAGCATCCTACAAAATCTCAACAATCACTTGCATGGATGGGAAACTAAGAAAGTTCTGGAAAGAGATGATGTGTCAATTATTTTTTACTAGATCAGTTTGTCTTTTTTTTCCTAGGTTATTAACAGCCTCATAATTGATGATTAAGTCACTAAACACTGCAATAACAGAAATATCTTGCAGTGGAATCAGGTTTTCTTCCAAGAAAAGGAAGGAGCACTGTTGCCTGACTGGCGATGCCAAACAACAGAAAGTGCCCATCAGCTGTTCCCAAAAAGAAGAGCTGGGACCCTTTGCTGCATTGTCTTCTCCTTGTGCATCCTTTGCAGGCCTCAGGCTGACACGGGCACTGCTAGACTGTCCTGTCTTTGGATCCCATTGTGATGGTCAGTTATCTTCTCACTAGAGAGCCTTCTCAGAACCCTGCAGGTTGCACAGAAGTCCTGAAGGTGACCCAAGCTCAAACAGAGACAATATTGCTTCTGATGAAGCAGTGCTTTTTTTTTTTCTTTCTTTTTTCTTTACCTAAGTGGCTGAATCCTGACCACCTTATTACATAAAATAAAATGTCACATTGAAAGCTGGCACCCTGCGAGTCATCTATTCCTAGAAAACCACAACTGAAGAAAAAAAAAACCCCAACAAAAGAGTCCTAAAGAAGAAAATAAAAATAGAGAAAGCTATCAAGATATCCTACACAACATTCTGAATATTTACATAACAGATTGATAAGAAAGGCAATATACACTGAACTCCCACAGGTCTCTGAAGAGCTGAACTCTCAGTGATGACGAGAAGGAGCCAGAAAGATGTTGGGATGGCTCCAATCTTTATATCCCTGGTAGGGAGCACAAGGACATCATGAGAATGTGCCCCAACAGGGACAGCAACCCAGGAGTTGCTAAAGCAGGGGAACTGTGTGTGGCTTTGTCACTAATCAGGTAAAAAATAGTGTTCAACCAGAATAAATAAAAACATTGGGTTTCTGTTTAGCAATAGCAATTTTTCAAGCTAGGTGACTGGACAAAGATTTTTACCTCCAGTGCTGCTGTGTAGACAAGGGTCTGCTGTTCCGTGGGGCTGTGTACCAGGCAGGTCGTTCCTGGCAGCAGTAAGCAGCAAGTGCCTTGGACCCATGGGTAGTTGCAGCCTGCAGTGATGGCACTGGTGATACCTTTAACTGTGCAAGATGTAGGTGACAGAAACTGAGGTTGTGGTTAATGCTGTGGGATCCAAAAGACATGTCCAGCTCTCAGCATCGCCACTTAATGTGGTTTGATCTCTGCATTGCATGTTGCAACCTTTTTCCTATTCACCCACCTCGCCTATTTAGTCTATGGCAGGAACCGCTGTTGCTAGTGCCATGCCCAGTGCTATTCCACTGTTGCCTAGGGCTTCTAATAACAGAAAATAATACCAATCATAATCTTAGAAACCAGAGTTTGGAAAACAAATGGATTTCCAGAGGTGCTTTGGTCAGCTTTTTACTTTCTCTGTGCATGCAGCTCCCTCAGTGCTGGCACCAATTCCATATTTGCCCTGGTTGGTAAGAGACAGAACTTTGTGTATAAAAAAGGACTTTTTTGCGTAACTTTTTTTTTTCTATAAGTGAAGTTTAAAAGACTTTAAAAACCATCAGAGGGGAAAAAAATGAAAGAAAGAAGAAGAACTTAGTCACCAGGATATGAAAAACTGCTTTTTCTAGACATCCTGGTTGACTTCCAAGCTGCATCTGACAGCTGGAGAAGTGCAGTCCATCATGGCTCTTTTTCCATTTCCAATCCTTTTCCTGAAGCCCTTCATTTCTGTAAAACATTCCCTCTCAGCGTCCCCCACACTTCATCCCACTCATGACTGGCTTAAGTGATGCATCCAAAAGATGTGAGCTGTGTGAAACACAGCTTTGTACAAGTCTGACGCCAGGGACAGATGGAGGGACTCAGACAGCCCTTTTTTTCTGCAGGTGTGGTAATTTGGGAAAGTCACAGATGCTGAATCTGTCACACCAGATCCATTAGTCTCTGCAAAAAGTACTGAGTATGCTCATGTGTGCACATGGTCATATAGAAACATATGCACATACAGGAGAAAAATCAGGAAAAATTGTAGAGCTTTCCTTTCCATTAACCTGATCTTTCAGCTATACCTTAATAACCCGAGAGAAGTGGATACCCTACAGCTTATAGAAAAACTAGCTTTGAGTGAGGGATTTATTTTCCTTTTCAAACCAACAAGCATATTTTTTATTAACTCATCCTGTATGTTCTAGCTTAAGCAGTAGCCTGTACCATGTCAGGCTTTACTGAAGACCTCCTCTTGGTGTAAATATTGCTATACTCCATCAAGCCACAGTCTGCTTAGTCTAATAACTTGCTTTCGAGGCTTGCCTAGGTGTTTCAAAGGAAATTCCTGAAAATCCCAGTGGTATTCAAATTATGGAATAATCTGTTTCTAAGATGCCACTATCTTTTTAACAGTTGGCTTATGTCCTTATTCTTTCTGTTTTCTGTTTTCAATATTTGTGTCAGTAAACAAGGTCAAATCCTCATTAGTTATCTAAAGAGAGCATTGCTCCACCAATTCAAGTTGAGATGCATCATTTCATACCACATGAAGATGTGTTTCCCTCTCCTTATTGTGCCCATCATTGCTGTGGTATCAAAGCATTCTCTTTTGGAACATTTTTTTTTTGTTAGTTTTCGACACTGCTAGTTTAGTGAAGGACTTCATAGATCTGTCTGCTAGGGTCTAATTTATGAATTATCAAAGTTAATTTTAAAAGCACTAAAAGTTCTGTAAGTGGATCATGTACCCCTTCCCAAGAGCTGCCTTGCATGGCGCCTGGTAGGCAGCGTGACCCTGCTGACATTCAAGACCTCCCCTCACTGTTCACCTCTTTCTGCAGGATCCTCAGTGATGATATTCTACAGCATGGGTCGCACCCGTTTCTCTTTCAGCTGTCTAAAAGCAGTCATTTTTCCCGTTTTCTTCCATTTCTTTCTCTTGGCCCATTTCTAATAATTGACAGCGCTTTTCTTCTTGTCCTGTCACTGCTTAGTTTCTTTAATAGCCTCTTGTAAGGGATTTTGTAACAGACTTTTTGAAAGCTTTGGTGATCTTCTTATGAACAGAGGGTATGACATAATTTCAGAGTCCCTGTCTCCCTGCAAAATGTGCAGAGGTAAGAAGGGTGGAGGGGACTGAACAGCCATTGTGTGCATGCTGGCTGGCATGTCCTTCTCCATCTGATGGTGCTTTCCATGGAAATTGTGGCTGCATTCACTTTGGCTAAGTTTTGAGGGCTGTTTTTGGAAGGTTTGAAAACCTCCTGGGAATGACTTTTTATTCACGTAAAAGGTCTTGACTTTAATTTATTAAAGAAATAAAAATATGTCCCCTCTGCTCAACTTTAGTGGGCTTACATAGAGTATAAAGAAGAGGAGTGGCTGGAGCGGAAGCCAGATGGGTATGCATCCTTGGTTTGGCGGAGTGAGAACAAGGACAGGATCAAACAGCCTGAGAGGAGATAAGAGCTGATCCTACCTATGACCAAAGGTTTGTCAGCCAGTGATGACAGCTTGGGGCAGTGAGTAAAAGTCCTTTGGCTGTTCCATAGTACTTCCCTCCAGGTTAGGGAAGATTAGGGAAGAGGTCAGGAAAAGAGAAGGTTTGGGGGAGAGGTGGGCAGAGAACCAAAGAGGGGAGTTGTGGAGTGTTTCCAAGCACACAAATACAGTGAAGGCAAGTCTTGGGGACCTTTAGACAGTAGAGTGACTATAATCTGTCAACACTCTGTAGTACAGAACATAGACTATTCTGCTGCTACTGTGTAACTCAGGGTGGATGGGTTGTCCAGTGTTTTAAGTCTCCTCTATCCAGCCATACTAGGTTATGTGGATCCATGAACAGAGAGAGAACTAAAGGCATAATTTTGGAGAAAATCAAGCCTTGTTGGCTTTTTGTAAGTGAGCAACCTGTACATTCAAAAAGCAGGCGTTTGAGATCATGTCAAATTTTGTTTTGATTCATTGTGGGGTAAACTTGCCACTGTTTGGGTTAGATGAAATTGATTCTAGGGGTTGCATAAATTGGAAGCTTTTAAAATTTGGGATAGATGGGCTTCCCAGAAACTAACAAATGGCTATAGAATTTGCAATATTGTTATATTTAAATGATCTTTAGTGAACAGGCTCCAAACCCGGGCACATCTTCTCCAAACCATCCTTTCCTTTTCTTATCTTGGAATTCACCCTCACTTGAAGGTATCTTCTGTGGACATCCAGGGACTTTCACTTACTGCTCTAGCTTCTTGCAGCAGAAGCCTTTGGTCACAGATGGTGCCTTATCTTTTTCAGTACACTCAATTGTTGGCATGTAGGAACTGATGCTGCCTTAGGGGGCTTAGGAAACTTTTGAGGAATTAGAAGCCCTTTGGCCACAGGTCAGAAGGCAGAGTGCAGTAGCTAGACAAAGTGGGATTATCTGGGTCTTATCCAAAAGGTGCGTGTCTGAGTACAGTATTAACAAGACAGTCAAGAAATGCTATTGCCACTGTTTTCCAATTTAACAGATTGGGTGGAGAAAAAACAAGATCAATGGAACTGAAGGATTCAACTGCTAAGACACATTAGCAGCAAAGTCTTTTTTCACTCACTCTTTGAACAGCAGACTTCTGTCCCCAGCACTGTCAATCTGGTACTTTTCATGAATCATAAAATCTTAAAAAAAAAAAAAAAAAACAATCTATACAAGAAAAAGAAATTGACATTACACTAACAACTACTCCAATAATGTCCCATAAAATGGATAGGCACCTCCTGTAATAAACCTTAATTCAGAAGTTGTTACCAAAATAGATGCAGTAAGTCATATTTGATACAAAAAAAATGTGCTCTCCTTTCTATCTAAACGGCCTTTTTCTGTGTTGTGGTATTTCCTGACGACTGCACCATTTGGCTGATTGCGAGAGCAGAACAATTCAGTGTAGCTGTGAGAGCTCAGAAGTGGGCTCTCTCTTCTGTCAACAGGCCACTTGAAGGGTTTGCCAGAGAGATAAACTGCAGGCTGCACTTTTGCCTGAGGATACCAGCACATATGCCAGCTGAGCCAACAGCAAACTTCAGGATTAAGCTAGGGAAAAAACTGCCATATAAATAGATGGGGATTTTGAACCAAATGATACATTTGTTGAATGCAACCTTTCTTTTTCCTCTTGACAGTTGCTAATTTATAGCACTCCACTAATTGGTTCCTCTTTCAGATTCCTCGTTTTCCTCCTGTTTCCCTTTCTGTCCAGCAAGTGTTGCTATCCCCAAAATTTCCAGCACTGCCTTTATGGCAGTAACTCCCACCACAGAGGTGCAGATCTCACCTCTACCAGTGGCAGGTAGTGCAGACCTGAAAGGTATTGGTGCTGGTAGGGCAGGAAGGTATTATGAAATTATAGCTATACTAGTAACTTAAGCATGCCTAGGTTTAAATACCTAGACTGATGCACCAACTGGAACAGCACTCCCTGGCTCATGAAACCTCTTGACCAAGTCCAGGAGCTGTCTGGGACAATAGTTAAAATCATGCCTGAATTCATATAACTGTATAGGCGATCATAGTCATTGTCCAGAAGTGTTCCCACCATTTGATTTTCTAGTGCAGACTTAGCCCAGATGGCCTTTGTACTGCACAGCAGATACCAAAAGCGAATGAATTGGTGGCGCACCAGTCGTGTTGACATTGTCTGCTCTAATACTACCAGGATGATCACAGGTGTATTTGAATTCTTGATGCTTTGGGGACATGGTACCAAAGTCTGTTAGCCAGAGCTCAGGTGAGCTGGATCCTACCAGCTCTTCTCCAAGGCAGGAGTGCAGCTGAGCTCTCTGAACCAGCGTCACAGAAAAGAGATTAGATCGCTTTCTCCAGCTATGGAAATGGTCTCTCTTTTCCCATTATGAAAGTTATTGCCAAATCATCAGGGAGGTTATGTGACAACACCTGAACCAGAACAGTAGCTGTAGATAACTATGCCATGTTCTCATGAGGCTGAGGAAAGATGTATGGATTTTTCCAGCAAAAATGCGTTCAGGTGTACTGACCCAGAGGTTTGTGGTGGTTTTGGGAATGACACCAGCTGAGCACTTTTGCAGGGCAGTGCCATTTCCTTGGATACAGGCAGCACCAGCTGCAGACAAGGCCAGTGCACAGCAAAGCAAGGCAGGGCTGTGAGGAATCAGCAGGGAGGAAAAGAGGGGAAAAAGGCAGATAAAAAATATATCAATATTAATTTATATTTAGATATATATAAGACTGTGGAGCAGCTGTTAGAGATACATAGGCTGTGCAGCAGACAAGATGATTAAAAGATAACAAAAGAATGAATTGGTCTAAAATTAGCCATGAATACACAAATTAGGGTAATGACAAGGTTTTAACTGTCAGATGGCAGTGAGGTTCTGGCATGCACTTCTAAAGAGCGCAAACTGCTTTAAAATGGAGCTGATTCAGACTGAGAAAGTGATTGCCTGATAGGACTGTGAGAGCAGGAATGCTGCTGCATTCCCTTGAGGCTGCAGGCCCTGGAATGGCTCTGTTTAAACGCCAGGATATATGCAGTGATGTAGCTGAGCAAGACTACCTGAAGTCTCTCAGCTGAAGAAGTTGACAGTCAACTGCTTTGCAGAGACATCCTTTTCTCACAGGCCAGTTTCTGCTGGCTCAGGACATAAGCAAACATCGTTCATCAGATTCACCTTCTAATGGACTTATCATACATTATTCCCTACATCTATATGTAAGATACTTTGCTTAAACTGAAATAAATTAAATGTGGTAAATTAATGGTTGAAGACACCATTATAATTTTATTTGATCAGTTCTTAAGCTGAAGACAACTGACTGCCACGCTCTATTGGCACGTGGATACTATTCCCATGTGTACAACCATGACCAGCTTAGAGCCAGCCAGCTTCATTAAGCCACTCCTTAGTAACTCTAATCCTGGTGTTATATATTCCCTCTGGGACCAGCAGGCAGAACCTGTCCTTTTCCCAGAAGGCCAGTATTTTCTCTCAACTGTTTTCATTTGCATTTTTTAAAGCTCGCATGGGGAAAGGTGAGATTAATGTGGACTAATTCTGTGGCATGCAACCATAAGCAGTCTTTGCTAAAGCTAATGGAAGTTGCTTGGGGCTGCAGATGCAGCAATGCACAAGCAAGCCTGAACGTGGGCTGAAAAACAAGTATCCTGAGCGTTCTGCACTTGCCTGATCACAGAAATTCCCTCTGATCTTAAGGCCTTACCTAAGATCGGAAATGGTCACAAGTTTGTAGAAGCAATTTTTAAAAATATCTAAAAAGCTGCATTAGTACAATTCTGCCATTCATGCAATTGATTATTTTTTCCACCTGTTACGCACCTGTTTAACCTCAGCCATGCCGTACTGCAGGTCTGTGTGTATAATGTGGATGTAGAGCTGGCAGAATGCATTCTGGAGCTTCTAATGACTGGAGGCCCTCGGTCTCCTGAGACAACAGAGGATGGACCAAGAGACCTTTGGTGTAACCAAAGCATGCACCAATATTCCCACCCATGTGCTCAGGACACATCCCCTCTTTCAGAAATTGCTGCTGGATCACCCACTGTCTGGATCCGAGGAAGCCACTCTACCTTAGTGAAATCTCTGATACTCTTCCAGAAACAAATCACACCACAAACAGTAACATCTTTTAATGATTTGGAAGTTCTCGTACCCTTACAAAAAGACCTGGTGAGTTGGTGTAATGCTCTCTGGAGTGAAGGAAAGGTGTGCTTTGTGAACTGTAATAAGCTGCAAACCCATTAAGAAAATTCAACTTCAGGAATGCAATTTATTAATCTCTTTCCATATGTTTGTCTTGAAAACATTGAAATGAGACCTCAGTTGACCTAGATTTAGGCCAACAGGGAGATAATGACTTCAAAAAATACAGGGTTGCTAGTCTTGTGGGCACAAGAGTATTTCTGAGCAGGCTGTCAACAACTGGAGAACCTTACTAGAAAGCCAAGCCTGAGTGCGTGCTGTGAACAGCAGTGCTGCAGTAAAAACATGGAGTATTTTTTTGTGCACGCAGTGAATAACGTAAATTTATGCCACACCAAAACTCCAAATTAGACTTTGCATTGTCTGCAAAAACGCCTGTGAGTATAAGAGCTCTAAGCGAAACCTGGAGAGGAGGAAACACTGCACAAATATGCAGCAGGAGTATGGATGCCTCACGATCACCTTTCCAGGCTGGTCCACAAGTCATCCCTTGGGTGTACTGCCCTCTTCCAGCATCCCCCACCCGGCCGTGGGAAGGATGCGAACAGGTCCCAGAAAAATATAGCACAGGGATGACTTCCCAGATGACTAACAAAATTTGGAAAGGGGAAGGAGGAATTGCAGTGTTCTGCATATTTTTCTTTCAAAACATTGTAAAATTAATACAAGTCCACATGACATACATGTCTTGGTATGTGTTTGTTTTCTTAACAACATGCTCCAGATAGCTGTGGCACTCCGTGCACATGTGGGGTAGTATTGTCATGGTAAATGCTGGGGTTTGAGGGTTGAAAAACAGGGTAAATCAGTGACAAAAGTGCCCTTCACGCTCTCTGTAGCAGTGCTACACTGCACTCCCATCTCCGAGCCAGTTTCAACGGGCTTAGGTCTCTTTGGCACAATATGCCATTACTAAGGCAAGAGTGAGCACATGTGGCATTTTTAATCTTTTCTGACTGGAAGTTATACTGTGGTTTGTGACAACATAGTGCAGTTTATCTTATTAAATAAATTTACCTTTCAGCAGAGATTCCTGGGACGGAGGCTTCCTACAGGTGCTTTATTTGCTGCAAATGCCGCGCAATGTTTCATTTCCTCTGAATTTTCTGCAGTGTTTTTTTGTCTCTTTAATAACATTCTCCGCAGCAGATGGGTGGGGGTCTTTTTCTTTCTTGCTGCTTTTAACCAGCAATTTCATTCTGGTTGAAACTAGTTTGAGCAGGCAGGCAGAAATCTGGATTTCGGCAGACTGGTATTTGTGTGCAAAACCCAACAGGGTTGTCTGACCCATTCTGCATCACACCTGCAGAGGATCTGGCACATTTTTTCTGCAAGAAACGTTGAATTTGCATTAGGAGAGACTAAACCATTTCACATAAGGCCCAGCATCACACACTCCATTTTACTGACAAGGAAATGGAGCACAAAAAAGAAAAAAGAAGTGATTTGTCCCCGTACAGGAAGAGAGACTCAGAAGGAAATTTTTTAAACATTTTTTTTTTTATTTTTCACAAGGTGTTGTTTTATCAGCTTGACCCTCACCTAGTAATGGCAGCAAGGAAGCCATGATTTCAGGGGGGTGGAAGATGGAGGATGGAGGTGAAAGCTTTGAGGACTTATCTCCTCCAAAAATGCCAAGATGGACATCCCCTAACTGTTAGCGCAGGCCTATGTTTCCCTTTATTTGCATCTGACAGTGGTTGCTCATAAATCGCCTGATAAAATTTCAGAATTTCTGCAGAGAAATGTACAGTATTTCCCAGAGATTTAAATGACCCTCCTCATGTCTAGTGGAGTTAACTGAAACATGTAAAGATGGTATTTTTTTCCCAGAAAATTCCGATTTTCCAGAAGTAGAACATTATACAGGAAAAGATGCATTCAGAGAGATTTTTTTCAATATTTTCAAGAGAATTTTATGAAATTTTGAAATTATTAAAATTAAAAGTCTCAGGAGTTTTGATGTTCAAAATTCTGGTTCTTGAGCTCAGTGCTGCTTTGTTTCAAAATACAACCAAATTAAATTCAAAGCTTTTACTCAGGGTGGAAAAAATACTGCCACATCTGATAACCTGTTCCACACAATTTTCATGAGCATGAATTATACCATAAAGCACAGAAAAGGCAGAGCCTGCAAGCAAAATTCATCACTTCTCTGTGTCTTTGGTAGTCAGTTAAAGTGGTGCAAAGTGGGTCTTGAGCATTATTATTTGTTTATGAGCACCATTGTTCAGCAGAACACCATTATTTAAGTAAAAGTATGTTTTAAGGAACAGCCATACAGAGCTGGTTTTCTGGCATCTGGAAAAAATAAAGGAGCCTGATTCTAAGACATGTTTGTGACATCTGTAATGTAGATATGATGCTGTATGCATGCAGAGAACGTGCAGGTAATGATTTTTCCTTGTGAGCAGCTAAGGCATTTTTTTGTGATTTATGGCATTGCTTTTCTGCAAAGGTAAGGAAAAAAAAAATTATGAGGGTCTAAGCAGAGGAGTAAATCTCCCAAAGGTGCTCTCTGCCTCTCAGTGCAGCCCAGCCTGTGTCCCACCGAAGCGGCTTTTCGGCCCGGAGCACAGTCAGATGCCGTTAATCCCCTACTCGTGGCAGTCCCGCTGCGCTGGCCACCCCGCTCCACCACCCCGAGCGGGACGGGGCTGGGGCCGCAGGAAGGGGCTGCAAGGAAAGCAGACCCATTTTCCAGCCGTGCTGTTGTCAGTCAGAGCAGGCAATTGTTAAAAACCAAAAATAAGCATTACAAGGGGCGTGGAGGGTCACTGCGCATGACAAGCTGAGGTAAGACCTGGACAAGTCTGTGAAGTACCCGTTTTTTTCCTGAATAACCCCACAATCACCTTGTCCACCCTGCTGGTATCTTTGCTTGCTGGGCAGCTTTAGTAGGCATTTACTGTTTCTGCCCTGAAGGCTGCTGACTAAAGTGGTGGTCCTGCTCTCCCTTCCTGCCCCACTCTCATCTCGCCTTGGCTTCTGCAACGAAACTCCTGGCTGCAAGAAGAGGCACCTGGGTGTGCATGTGTGCCTGTGTGCACACAAGTGCATGCTTTGCAGACAATGCAGCTCACATTGTTTTCCAGCATCTCCATCCAGCGCAAGCACAGCCGCAAGAACAGGCAGCCTGGGATAGAGACTGTTTCCCAAACTGACCAAATCTTGCTTTCCCTCTGGCTCTAGTCAGAACAAAGACCCAAGGAGGAAGCTCTCTCTCCTTTTCCCTCCCACAGGCTGAGCCTGAACCAGAGCAGAGAGGAAAACCCAGGTGCAGTGCTCACCAGAGCGAGCATGCACCCAAAGGTAAAGCAGGAGTGCTGGGAAGGGGGCTTGCTGTGACTTTCACCATTGCCTCTGCCCACCCACCTCCCCATCTGCAGCACCTGTCTGAGCTCTGCCAGACTGCCGGAGCTGCAGCCTCCCTAAAGCACCATGCTGGGCATGTGGTACCTGGCTGCTGCTGGTTGTAGGCACCCTTGGCCAAATGCACTACCTGACTTGTTCAGCGCATTTAGTATAAAAACTCATTTCTGTTCCTAACTGGTAGCAAATTTGACCAACAGCATGCTCAAGTCAAGGGTCTGTCCCCTGCTGTAAGCGATGAGCATGGGTTTCATCATGCCTACACATCTGTGAACATATTTTCAAGTGCTTACACATGTAGGTGCAATACAGCATCATAAAATGAAAGGAAAACACTCACGCGTTTTGTGAGAGTAGACAGACATAGGCATTATCAAATAATCTGGTTGCAGTTATAAATATATAATAATATTTAAATTCACAAATCTGACTGCTTATATCTAAAAGCCATTATTTACTTTGTACATGAAAGTGCTTTATGTCATACACACATAATAAAGAAATGGAAAGTCTGAATTGCTTTACAAACGTGGGACCTCATCACCTTCTAAGATTTAAGAAAGAACAAGTTCACATAGAAAATTTAAACTTGGGCTACCAGGGTGGATTAACAAGAAGACCTAGTGATTTGTACAAGAAAACTGAACTCTTTTTTTTTTTTTTTTTTTTTTAGCAGTACTCTTGTATAATGTGCTTTAATTCAACAGAATTAAATTATGCTTATCACTGACTGGATTCTTTCAAGTGCAATTCAGAAGCATCTTGCAGTGGTAATTCTCAGTGTGAAAAGTTATCCTCAAGTTTACTAAAAATTCATGTTTCAGGGATACAATATACAAATGATACAAGTCAAAACATGATGCACCTAATCCATTGCTGCTCATACTGATTAATACTTTTGAGTTTCAAGCATCATCAGTTATTTTTTAAGTCAATTACTTTTAATTTTTAGTATTTGCCTTAATACTCATCTCAGCCCCAAGGTGAATTTTACTGAGATAAATTTTGTAAATGAGCAGCTATTAACGTGTAAGTATCAGCATACCCTCATGTCACAGTAACAACTGTAGTGACACCATGAGCAAAAGAAAGGTCAGAGAAAGAAGTATTTCTGTAGAAACTGCATCCATTGATGCTTTGGCTACGTGTAGATTTCTTCCTCTTGGCTACCTCTGCTTGTGAAATGTACAGGGGTGTCCAGTGCTTGAAACCTTCACCTCTGTCAGATTTGGTTGCTCTACGTTCATGAGGGCTTGCAGCTAAAGGACTATATTCCCCTCAGTACCTAAAGAAACTAGACTAAAACTGGGATGAATGGGGGAAAAAAGAAAACAAGCAAATCCTGCTTTATAGCTCTAGCTTATCACTGTTTCTGCACATAACCTCTCCTGTGTTTACTAATGACCTCTCCTTCTCCCCAGGAAAGGGTGGTCTTTTAGTTAAAGTATGTGAGCAGCAAATCAGGACAGTCATCTTCTGGTTTCATCTTTGGCATGTTTGTTCCTTGGCTTTGAGAAAATTATGTCATTCCTACCTACCATGATCTTCTCAAATGCCAAAAAGGTTAATAACCTTGGGAGGGAGTGTGAGTATTCACCTCCCCTCACCAGGTGAGCAGCCCAGGTCCCCTGCAGCCGGTCAGTCAGTCCATCCTCCGTACAAGCAAACTGGGAGCAGAAGCCCATCTTCACAGCCACTAATTGCCCTCACCTCTCTCTCCCCTGTGACCACAGAGAAACTGCAATCCCTTACAAAGGGCAGCTGGCTTTGGGTGCCCAAGGAGAACAGCGTGCCCGTCCTTTGTGTTCACAAGCAAAGCAAGATGTTTTCATGTGTCATTGGAAAGAGATGTATGCCTTGGGATTAATCATAGACACTCGTTTTGACTTTTTTCAGATCAATACGCTAATGCAAAGTACTGTTTATATTCTAGCAGTCAGTTGTAATCACTCTCATATTAACAATTTTTTCCCTTATGGGTAAATCCATTTTACATATTTATGGGCCTTAGCACAAAGATGTGAATAACTGAAGTGCATATTGAAATGGTTTTGTAAGAAAAGGCTTTGATTTTGATACTACATATTTTTGCATACATTGTTGTCCATTAGTTTGCAAATTGGATGCAATTTTGTAATTCAGTGTAATCATTGTATACATTGCAGTGCCCAGCCCCTTTATAGAACCTCCACTCAGTACTTAGAAAATCCACTGAAGTCTTGGGTTTTTACTTCTAAAGTTGACTTTAAACTTATCCCTTGCTCAGAAAGGCCTGAATGTTTCAGCAGCACCCAGTCTTTTTGTATTTCAAATGTGAAGTGAAAGATCAGCTGCGTGGCACACTGTTAGCCAAGGAAAGAGGAATGAGATATCAGCTCTTCGGACTTGATGAGGAATATTGGTCTAGTTATTTCCGTTTTGCAAACTTGCATGCTCCTTGGTTGCTGATCAACAAAATATACATGCAATTTTGAAACAGTTGTAAAGGGTAAGGCATGAAAAATTGTGGGGACAAGTGAGATACTATGGATTTCAACTTGTAATTGCTTTGTTTAACCTTTTGCAGTCCTGTAACTTGTCCCCCATATTCAAAAACATGATGTATTTCCTCCTATTTATTATTTGCACTGGGCTACTGAAGCAAAAAAAACAGTGAAGTACACCTCTGAGTCAAAATGGTCTCTGCCAGAAATAACAGCAAAGCTCTTTCACCAGTGCCTCATTAGTTTATGGAAAACAGGTCCCTAAGGAAATGGTGGGGTGTAAATAAATTTAAAACAGTTTAGCCTTGCAAGTAAGGGGGATGTCAGATTTTTAAAACAGTGGTGCCTCAATGATGCCTTAACACTGTATTGCACATATCATAAATTTCAGCTAGGTTCTCCAGGATGTTTATAAGCACCATAGAATGATACTATTACAGATGCATATATTTAACCTGTAAAGTGCGTGTGTGCTGTTTGTCATCTCTAAGTGGTATTTTTACTAGAGGCAACAATCCCTGTTAGATATATTTGATAGAGGTGCAAAAGGATCTCTCTGCTCCTTGACACATCACCCCCACTCTGTTCTGCCAAACAAACTGGCTTGCTTTGTGTTTGTGTGACATTCGCAAAGACCACAGGGTCAGTGCAGAGTGCGCTGAATAAACATCTCTCTAGATGAGCAATGAAGTTCAAACTTCTGGACAAAGTCCTTCTGCTGGTAGAGACTCATGTGTAGGTAGCTCATCCAGGTTTCTGAAGATGCCATACCTGGAATTAGGCTAGAAACAACATCCAGTTCCTCCACACCAGTTCCATGGATCTTGACTGCTGATCTAGCTCATGATGTGTTTTCCTACTTGGAAAGCTCCCCAACTTGGTTGCATCGCTTGGAAAGGGTACCAAGACGTCCTGTAGTGTCTCAGAAAGAAAGCTGCCAGCTCCAGCCTAAGCAGTGAGACTTAGTCTCATTTATCCAGGGGTCCTTACACAATTGGAGCGTGTCATCTTTCAGTCAACAGATGTCTGAAGATAGAGCAGTCTTTAACTGTCAGTCAGTCTTTAACCTGGAGCTACATAAAGTATCATCTAAAATCAGGTCAGGATTGTATGAAATGTTTATATTTGTTTAGCAAAGTAATTTAACAAAAGAGAAGCAGAATTAGTGCCTGGAGGTTTAGATGAGAAAGTGTCCAACAGCACAAAAAGACTAAATTTATCAGCAGCACCAGATCCTTCGATGCTTTTATGTCCAGTGACAGATAAATGTCTTCTGTGGCAAACCTCAGCCAGGTCAGAGGCAGTAAGGGGAAATACACCTTTGCTGTGTTTCAGATCACTGGAAAAAGGTGTCATGCAGCATTGCTTAAATGAGCTACCTAAGGCCAAGCCAAGCCTGTGATAAGCAAACCTCACAGGCCACGGCTGCAGTAACTGCTCCCATGTATTCTGGTGAAGCAATAACCCTGTCTTGTGTTACACAATATAGACAGGCGGCAGTACCTTATTCAAAGGTGACATTCAAGCACATTTTAAATTCTAAGCCTCAGAATACATGGCAACTGTATTTCTCTGTCCATTAATAAGATATCCCTTATTGCTTAAGGCTTTGGTGCAGCGGTCTGACAGCAATAGGCCCTGTTTCTACTTAACACATAGGAGCAAGATTGCCTCCATCCTGAGCAGCCAAAAATTTATGAAGCAAAAATTCTCCAGGGAAAGCCATAGCTTTACGTAACATTACTGGATATTTACATTTACGGTGGGACATGAGACTCCTCCATTAGCAGATATGTGTGAGAAAATATGTGAATCCAGCCGTCCTCCTCGTGCCTGTACATCTGGGAAAGCTACTGCGTATCAGTTATTTTATCTGAAGGCTGCAATAACTGTTTTTACTAGCTCTGGTCTTAATCTAAGCCAATATCAGCATTGAAAATTTGATTTTACAATATATTTCCCTGTTTTGGAGATGGGAATGGGGTTAATCCCCACCACCTTCATAAGGAATAAACTCAATAATAGAGACGTGAATATCAGAAGTAAACAACCTTCCAGAGGATCACTCAGACCTCCTGTGTTTCATTTTTGATGCTCAGCACCAAGAATTCCCCAGGAGAGTATTTAGAGCTGTAAAAATTTGGCACCTTTGGAAAAGCCATATTTTTCTAGGTGCCAGTTTGAGCAGGACAGTTTCATACTGAGATTTTTGATTGTGACCATGGGCAAGTTTCTCCCTGCCTTTTCATGGGATGCAGAGCAGAAAGGCAGCATGCTCCAGGACAGGGTGTCATGCCACCCCCTGGGAGAAACTATGCAGGTTGTCCAACATCACCTGCAGGCCAGGCAGGGGAAGGAGGAGGGCTGAGGAAAGCTCTGCTCACCTTGTCAGCTCAGAGGCTTACAAATGAGGTTTTGAGATATTGCAGGGAAGACCTTTCTGCTGGAATAGGCACAGGTTACTTGAGTGTTGCTGAATTAAAAAAAAAAAAGAAAAAAAAAAGGCAATTGGGATTCCTGGTATTTGTGCACAGACAGAGCTCTGCAGGATAAGTACTTTTCTTTTCTCATTAGGATACACTAGTTCAGACAGACTGTATTAATGAACATGCCCAGCAACCTCTGTGCAGGACTCCAGCCATCCTCAGAGAGGGACAGAAGAGCCTGAGCTGCTCTTCAGAAGAGTGACCTAAACTCCAAGGCTGAGCATGGCAACAAAAGTTGTATCTGCTCAGCTGAACCAGCCAAGCTAGAAGGAAAATCCTCCCAGGTATGTGGGTGTCCTTGTAATCCAGTTGTATCTTCTCTGTCCAGCCCCATATACAAGTCTGAGAAGCATCAACACATCCTGGGCTAAATATTTCACTAGTGCAAATGCAGTTCCCCAGAGACTGAATATTGTGTCCATTCTCTCTTATTTACTGGTTCTGGTGGCAAACTGGATGCTACGGGCATAACAAGCATTGCCCTGGTATGCCAGAGGCCCAGAGCCTTGCTTCAGGCAGGAGAACATCCCCGCAGAGCCAGCCCAAAGCTGTGAGCAGCACCAAGCACCCCTCGCACGCAGTGCCTTCAGGCTGGCTAGCCACTGCAGGCATCTCCAGCACCCCAGCTAACATCTCTGAGGTCTTCACAGCTCCTCGTGGAGTGTGGGTACAACCGCAAAGCCCTCTTGGCTCGTCTGGGGCTGTTTGAGGGGACAGCAAGGCAGGGGCTGCCTGCCCTGCTTCTGGCAAGGCAGCAGCAGCAGAGCTGGGCTGTGTGGGTCAGCAGGGTGTCAGACACGTTGCACCGCTTCGCTTCCGTCACTCCATCTCTCAGGTCTCGTGAAAAAGGTGCACAGTCTTGGGGGAGATAAATCTACCACACGCACGCAGAGGAATGAGCCTGCTGCTACATTCCCAGCGGGATGGCAGGAGCCTGCTTCACCCCGACCAGCAGCTTGTGCCCTAACTGATCCCTCTGACTGATCTCGCTGACTGATCCCACTGATGGTGCCATGGCATCTCCTGTTACAGCTGAGCGTAGGCACAAAAGGACACACCACAACAGCAAGCCGTCCATCCTTTCCAGCATCCCCAGGTCTTCAGACAGACTTAAACTGGATTATTCATGTTTGAAAGGTAAGAAAACGCCTTTTTGTGAATTGATGTAACTACAGGCCCAATACAGTGCCTGGCACAGCATTATCTAGACATTAAGACTAGAAAATTGCTAGAAAACACTCCAAAGCAGGCCAGGATCCTTTTAGTGAACTCCAGGGTGGTTTTCAGCTTGCTTTGTGGGCAACACTACCTTCCACCAACACAGTAAAGGGTACAAGTGTGACAGTCTCTGAAGAGGCGGCGTTACTGCCATACTAGAATAAAAGTAGAACTAGGTGAAGGTTGTCCATCGGTTTTCCTTGAAACTTTTTTGCCTGTAGCTCGAGTCCCTGTGACAGTCAGTGGGAAGGTTACCATGCCTTCCTTCTGGAAATCAGCAAGCAGCCACACCTTGCCAGAGACTGAAAACCTTCCAGAGGCTGCTGGAAAGGAGTGGGCTGCTAACAACGTAGCAGAAAGCAGCTGAAGGGCTAGGAAGGGCATTGCTGATGAAGAGGAGGTTCCTTAATGAGGGAAATTATACACTGCGGGTATCTTAAATAGGGTTTGTTTCCTCCACAGTAAAATGAGATTTATTTCTGACTCTGCTGAAAGACAACAGCCAAGTCTGATTCCAAACCCCAGACCCAAGAGCCTGAGATCACAGGTGATCCTTAAAATTGTAAGGAAGACTTAATTCAACTCCACGACTAAACAATAATTTGAACCTTCACTTAACAGGACTAGAATAGCCTAATGTATTCCAAGCCTCAGTGGGTTTCCAGTGACTAAACTGTACAATAACACTGAGGAGTGTTAAAGAGGTAGAACTCATGCTGTATTTGCTCCTCGACATTTGCTTTTGTGCATAACTTGGATTTAGCTGTAACAACACTACATAAAATACTGGTGCATGTTCAGCAATGCCTCTGGAACAAAAAAGGACGATGATAGGAGATCTCGCTACAGCTTCTGCTATTAAGTCTTTGGGAGAGCTGAGAAGAGATTGTTCATTAAATAACTGTTATAAAGCATTCAGCACTGAGAGACTAGTTCAGAAGTAGAAAGTGAGAGGTCAACTGTTCCCACTAGAAAAGTATCCATCGCAGCCAAGCAGTTATTATTGCCTATTGTCACAGCGCCCTTCCCAGAAATGTGGGAGAGGTCTTGGAGAAGTTACAGAAACTAAAATAGCAGTCATTAAGCAGGACAGCAGTACATCAAGGAGTCGAGATGACAAGGCAATCCAGAGAGCAGTCCTGTGCCACAGAGGGGAAAGTATCTGGAAGCTGCTTCCACTGTATCCCTATGGCATTCACTAGGGAGCATGCGTATGTGGGCTGGGGAAGAAAATGGGCTCTGGATCTGTCAGCTGATGAAATAGTTCACAGAAAAATGAGAGTAATTTTTTAATTACTTCTTGAAGGTAACAAAAACCAAGCACTTTTCCTACATTTTCATCCATACCTAAAGAATCTAATGTGCTCTACATCAGAGCACACTGTAAATATTACTGAAAAGCAGAATCTAACTCATAAATTATTGGCATTCTGTGCCAGACAAGCTTGTACTAATGTTTAGAGAAGCAGATCACCTGGGAGAAATGTGCTTTACAAGTTGCAGGAGAAACTGAAGAGACAATTAATGGGCATTGGCTGTGCTGCACATACTGTTCCCATGTTGTACAGGCCAAAGTTGACTGCCTGCCAATAGATATAGAAGTAATTGTCAACAAGATTTACAGTTACTTTTTCATTTGTACAGTTAAAGTAGAAAGGTTGAAAGAGTTATGTGATTTGTTGAAGGTCTGTGCTAACAACTGATAGACCATAGCATCCTGCACCAGTGATCGGTAAAGAACACAGAACACAGACTTCACATTTTTCTTGATTCTGGAAGCTATTCTTCATGGCAGAAAGCTGAACTGCCTTGCTATCGTCAACAACTGTTTTTTATTTTACACATCCGTCAAAAAAAACATCCTTCCTGCTGCCAATGTAGGCACTAGGCAAGTTCTAATCCTACCAGTGGTGTAAAAAAAACAAAACAAAACAAAAAAAAAACACAGTATTTTTTAGCAAGTTGCACTTTAATGTAATGAAATGAAGGATGTGGTGTTTCAGCTTGTGGCAGAACTGCTAGCAGCTCCTGAATTGGCTGCTCTTGTGTGTGAATGTGGATGGCGTTATTTAATTAGCTGCATTAGACTGCAGCCTGGTGATATGCATCTCCACTCTGTAAAAATTTAAAATGGGAAAGTAAACACCCTCTGAATGTCCAGGAAATTGGTAAAAATCATAAAATAATGGCATAAGTTTAGGAGGATCTCTGCCGTTTTTAGGAAGCCCTGGTGCTGATAATGTTACATGGGTATGACTGTGTTTATCACTCTGACATGCAAAATAGAAGATACAAATTATTTTGAAGGAATAGCCTGGTCCAGAAAGTCTGTGACTTTCTTCCAGGCTGCAAAAGGGATTGGCAACAATTCAGGATCAATCTGGAGATCCAGGCAGTTGGTCTGCAGATGTATCCAGGAGGTGCTGGATTGAACAAGGATTCATGTCTTCTCTTTGATGGCTTTCTGGAATATCTCTAGACCCCTGAGTAAATTCCCTCCTGTGTTAGTATATGGAAGGCAATGAAATGTGATCAACCCATCAAGGTCAAAGGACGTCCACTGCTAGACTACCTTTTGCAAAAATGACTGTACCTCTCTACTGGCTCCTTCACAGCTCGGTCCTCCCGGTCAGCCCCACAGGCTTCCCCTTTCGGCAAATCCTCCCACCGAGACTCACAGTCAGGGCAGAAGCAGTGCCTGTGCTTTCCTTATTCCCAGCTAACACAGCATCCGACAGGTTTTGGCTGGTTTGTAGCTGCACCCCGCTGGCTAGTGTTTGCCTTGTGCTCTGGCAGTGTAAACTATGACATAAGTGGCTCTTTCAGCCTTTTCTGAACTGGGTCTCCAGTCCCTGGAGGAGAATGCAGTTTGTAAATGTGGTTCTGACACAGTTTGGTGCTATCCACACAGGTTTGTGAAAACATTTCATAAGCCATCGCAGCTGGAAGTAGGCTTAACTCTGTCCTCTAGCAGAGGTAAAGTCCTTTGTCATGGCCAGTGTAAACAGGACTCGAGGTCAGCAGAAATTAATTGGGCTAATTAAGAGGTAAGCCTAGATTTGTAGGATGAATCTATAAGGATTTGTATTCCCATCAGCATTTAAGACTATGGCAAATGTTAATTATTAGAGTAATCGCTGTGTGATTGTCACAGAAATATCGCAAGCCAGAATCAATAGACTGCAGCCACTCAGCAGTGCCAGACTCAGAAAGGATGGAAAGTGTGATGTATCGAATTAGGGGCAATAAGTGATGATGATGCTGAATAAACATGATAACGGATTTGGAGATATTTGAAGACACTTTTCAGTCTTCCACCTCCATTGGAATGAAATGTGATAATGCTAATATAACCTCCCACATTATTTTGACTAGCCATGGGTCTAAGGGATCCCAGGGCTGGGATCCCTTAGTTTATAACAAAATAAATCCTGGACTTCAGGAGACTTTTCATCATCCTTGCATTCTCCGGTGCGTTTCATTAAAATGAGTAACAGAGAAAAGAGGGGTTCAAGCTTCAGGTACAAAAATCAGTAGAATATAGAACTCTTGCATGTTCAGGCTAGAGGAGAGTCAAGATAACTCTGGACTCCTGGGTCAAGCTTGACCAGTTCTTCCTCCAGAAATACTACTGGAATGAGGTCAGAGGGGGGAAAAAGCCAGAGGGAGAAAATACGTTTCTGGAAAGCTTTCCCTCTAGCAACACAAACATAAATTCTTAGTTTAGATCATCAGCGCCAATGCTCCATGACTCCATTGGGTCCATCCTCTCGGGTCTCCCGAGAAGGGTACCACCTAACTTCCCTCTTTAAGGAGGGATTCCTAGAGATGGGCTTCTTGGAAACATGAAATGTGTGGACTTCTCAGTCAATCTGTCATCTGTATGCTAGATCTGTACAACTTAGCACACATTAGCACACTTTACCAGTACTCACTAATACCTCCTCACCCTTCTACTTTCAGACACCACACAGAGGTCACAGACACTGACAATACATAACATGAGACCTTGAGGTTAGCATCAACCCGAGTGGGTAACACTCTCTAGGAAGGAAGAAACCATCTCACAGCAGGGACCTACTATGGCCAAATGCTGGGGAAATAATTTTCCCAGAACAACTATCTTCCCTCTTACACAGGAAAAAAACCCAAAAAACAACCACCTAAGAATGTTAAGAGGTTTAGAAAACATGACCTGTGAGGGAAAAGCTGAAGGAACTGGGTTTGTTTAGTCTAGAAAAGGGGAGACTGAAGGCCATATGATAACGGTCTTCCAATATGAAAAAGGCTACTAGCGACATAGACGATGAACTGTTTTCTGTGGCCACAGAGGAAAGGATGAAAAATTGATTTGCAGTTAAGATTTCAGAGTGATGCAGGGTAAGAGGGAAAGAGTTATCAGTCTGTGAGGTGATCAGAGTGAGCAGTGGAACAGAGTTTCAACCTACCAGGGAAGACAGTGCAGATCTTTTAAGAACAACCTAGACACATGTGTCTGTCATGGAAACCTGATGTGGTACATGGGGTGGAACACTTTGTGATCCATTCCAGCCCATAGCTTTGTGACTGAGCTCTGATACACATAAGCCTCTTGTTGAAGCCAATGAGTTTGTCAAATGACTGAGCTAGAATGTCAGGCATTAGCCTAAAACTTCAAAATCAAAATAGAAGGTTGCAAAGCACAATCAGATGCCAATTAGAACCAAATTTTTGTTCCTAACCCTGACTAAATAAGGAATGTTCCTTAAAGGAAGCAGGAATTGGACATGCTGTATCTTCGTGCTTCATCTTCAGAAGATAGACGATTTGCTGGGTGACAATGCAGAGAGAGGTCTCCTGAGTGTGCCTTGGTAAGAAAATACAATTCCTTGGCAGCAGCAGACCCAAAAAGACTGTGAGGCTTGTTACAATGCTGTAAATCCAAGGTAACACAGAAGAAATCAGTAGATTTATAACAGCATAATTATGATCAGCATAGAAGCCATTGTATTTTTGCTTGGGAAACAGTAGCAAAGCATCCAGCGAAGTTTCTTTCTTTCTCCCCTCAAGCCTCTCCCATGATTGTGTTACACATTGCTGGCCACTTCCATGCTCAGACATCACTTCTTTTTTACTCAGAGATTTCAGTCAAGCTTTAGGATGTCAGGGAAAACTCTACCAGAGTAAACCATGCATCTGGTTGTTCAAGCGTTTTCAGATTTTTGTTGCAGTATGTCCTTCCCCAAGCCCACTTGCAAAAATTATGGCTTGCCAAAAATCCTGGCAGTGCCACCATATCTAGAGCAAGGCTGGAGGGCTCAGAAAGGAGTCAAAAATGCTGACCACTTGCTCATCTGTGTTATTCTGCATGTATTCTTAAGTTATGGCTGCCCCCGGATCTGTTTTAATCTCTCTGCTGAGTTAGTTCTATAGAGCATGTCTAATTGGCTGTTATTTGAAAACTGCATGGACCTCTTTTTTGAAAAGATCCATTTCAACTCATCTGTTAGTGTGTACCATGAAGTATTGCTGTTCCCTTGAACATGCCTGCAACGTGAATAAATGGAAGAGGCAGAAAAACAAGATGTGAGTATAAACAAAAAGGATTCTGATTTCTTGACTCCTAACATGTCTTTACCCACCCCTGCCCTCAGCTGTTCTCCAAAGGCAGAGTCAATGAGAGTAGGACAAGGCTTCTGAAAAGGCTGTTGAACGAAGGGCTCCAAACCCCAAAGAAATCTGCAGCTGGAGGAACCCTAGGTCATATTTCCTCAGTTAGACTCAGACAACAGCTACCCCAAGTTGTGTTGTTACCAGGTCTAAGCAAATCTGGACATGATTCCATCCTGCCTTTCCCTTTGCCCTATTCAGAGAGCTCAACTAAATGAGTTATCAGTTTTATGGATTAGAAGCCAGCTTTTTTGGTCAACTATGATCTTGCTGCTTTTGCAGGAATAATTGCATTTATTTTTGAGATTTTTTTTCTCCTTTTGGAAGCTAAAAAGAATGTGCTCCAACTTTGAGCACATGGCCAGTGTAAATTGAACATATAACCTTAAAAACAAAAGGTGAGATTTCCAGCCATACTTAGAGCTCACTTTATTGTGTTCCCACTGAAGTCATGGGAGGTGTTATCATTTAAACAGGCTAGAGGTAACAGCAGTTACGATAAAGAGTTTTGGAAAATACCATAGAATGGTAGCTTGATTGCTTGGAAAGAAATTTCCTTTACCTGCTCAATAGGGATTCAATACCTGCCATTTTTTTCCCCTCCCAGCCCTCTCCTACTGCTATTACTCTGTCTCTCTTTTACATCTCTGCTCCCTTCCCAGTCATTTTCCTGTTGCACCTACCCACAGGAGAGTCCCAAATTCCTCCCATCATCCCTAGAGGAATTCAGATACCAGAGCAAAACAAGGAAAGCGTAACTTGCACAGAGATGCCAATAGCATTTTTCATCACATCAATATAAGAATGCTGAAACTGTGTTTGGGAGGAGACTTGGTAATATATTAACTGTACTGGCAGGCCATGCATCAGGTTTTTAATCATACTGTAATCTTACATTTATTATTTTAATCACACTAAATCAGAAAGATTTAATCTTCTTTCAGTTTTGAAGGAGACCTTCAGTAATTCAAAAGTATTGCTAATCTTTCATACACAGAAATAAGCAAGTATGACTTACCACCACTTAGCTTCTTAATCATCAAGAAATGTACTTCATGTATCACTGCTGATCCATCACATGATGGCAGCTGTAGTGAAAAAATAACCAGAGGAAAGGAAGAGATTATAAAATTTGGACGTCCTGGATATACAGTGGTGGATGGTAGACTTGAGAGTTGGCTAATTTATTTTCAGATTCATTATATTCAGATCCAATTAGTTTGCAAGGTGCATGGCTTTTGAAAAGAGACAGAGTTCTGCAGGGCTGTTATATGTGCAAAGGGCTGAGGTAATGTGTGGACCAGCACATGAAGTTTCACACATTTTTAGGAAAGACAGAGTAAAAACATGGGATTTCCAGTCATAGAGGCTATGATCATTCCCAGATGGTGTCAGACAGTGCCTGTGCAGTGATACCAAACAAGGAACTGATCGCTCTTCCATATATTGAAGAAAGAAATAATGTGTGCTCAGAATTAATATCAAATGAAACTTGAACTTCTCCATGTGTTTGTGCAGTCAGATACATACCCTTTAGGTACACATGGAAGCATATGTGGGGAAAAGATAGGCAGCAGGGAATTTCTTCCAGTTATGAAGCTTCCCATTAAACAAATCACACCCAATCCTGTGAATATGTTAACAAACAAGTGGGCATGCTCCAAGGAAATGAAAATTTGAACATATACTCAACATGGTCTGGAAGGGCCAACAAGAGAAAAATACTTTTTAGTTACTGAAAATACTTCAGGTGTTTGTGTCAGGAAAACACTCTTGTGCCACTCAGCCTTGCTGATATGAAGGCATCATATAGCAAACTTAGTGCAGCTTGGAAAATTTTTAGACAAACAATAAATGTATCAACTGAACTTTGGAAGGAGCACAAATAAATGAGTTTTAGTCACGATGGGGAGAATAATTTTGGCTGGGATTAAAAAATGGATGAATTCTTTTTTATGTTGAAACTTTTCATTTAGCAAAAGAAATATTTGGTTTGGGGGATGTTGAAACATCATTTTTTAATATTCCCAAAAAGAAGCTGATCAGCTCTTGGTTTTGAACTGGTGTTTTTCTTCTTAAAAATTATTTGTAAGCCTGCGTGGGTGACCAAAGGGAGTGGAAGTAAAGACCACTTGACTCACATACACCAGGAAAAGATTGTGGTGTGAAGATACCGGCTAGGGAGCCATGAGTTGAGCTCTGCCCCATAAAGGAGAAAATGTGCTCATTTTGGCCAGATTGCTCTACAAAACCCTTCTTTTGGTATGCACACAGGTCCTGAGCTCCAGCCTGGATTCCAAAGGCTCCTTAGTTTTTGAATAGTCTCAGAAGTGTATTAAAAGCTTAACAAAGATGACAAATGTTGCCTTTAAGGTTTTACAGGCCTTAATCACACAATCTGTTATGCAGAAATGGGCCATTCTATGCTCGTCAGAAGTAGTGCACATTTACATAGTAGTGAGTATAAAAGTAGCCTCAATAATTTCATACCTATTGGTGGATGTGGATTAAATTCTTTATCTCTAGGAATGCAGGAGTTCATATCAGTTTATCATAACTGGCTTTCTGATATCTGTGAATTTCTGATATTTTCCCAGCTAGCCCATTTCTGAGTTACAGGGTTTTGCCAAATTGTTCTTCATACCCCTTTCATTGTGCAAAGAAGCAGGTAAGAGTGGTCCTGGAGAATGCCACAAAGGTGCTCAAAAGGATCACAGTAGTAGGTTAGGTCCCAATCCTGGGGCCTCCTTGTACCCCCAGAAGAGCTCTGTGGATTTTAGTGGCATTTCTCATGTCTGCCAATGTCCTCCTGTGTTACTCAAACTTCATGATCATGGTCCTGGTCAAAGGAGAGGGTCACGGGTTTTTAAGAGATCTGCACTAAAATTTTTGTCATACTTTTTATGTCTCCAATACAAGCGCAGTTAAATAACCCATGGACTACAGCCACTGAACATTTCACTTAGCTATCCAGGGGTGAATATTACCATTTATTTGGGGACTTGTCAAAGTATTATTTTCATTACACTAATAAATACTGTAAAAGTCAAAATAAAAAATGTTATAAGTTCTGGAACATGTCTTATCTAAATCTATATGATCTGGAAATATTTAGCAAGGGAGTTCAGTAATACAAAACAGAAACAGAAAGGGTCCTGGGTAAAGCCTTAGGGAAATGCCAAACTATTAATTACACATTAAGTGGATGGTTTTTATTTTTCTGTTGAAACAGCAACTATTCAAACTCCATGCTACAGTGCAACAAAAATTATTCTCTGGTATAACTTAGCGTAGAAGTCCAAGCTATTTTGATCCCTAGAGTCAAAGTGCTTTAAAAGATGAAATAAAATTGTGTTGGGATTTTTTTAAATTAGGAAATAGGAGAGACAAATTCTGACCCATTAGCACAGAACTTGGCAAACACTAATGATAAATCAAAGCTACGCTCTGCAAATATTCTTGCAAGTTTAACTGTATACTTGCAAATTCTTTTTCTCACCTAAATTATTTTCCCAACTTGAATTTAATATTGGTAAATGCTGCTAACAGTTCTGATGAAGTCAAAAGGACTGCCCTTGTGTAAAATGAGAACATCTGCACAATCAAGCCCAACAGCCGTTACTTGTTGCTTGCACTGCTGGCCACCCCTTCATATTAATTATAAATAATGAAGACTATCTAAAAATGGATCCCAAAATACTACACAAAGCATGGCCATAAGCCTGTTAATGCTCTGTACAAACATGGGAATCTTGCTTTCCTGTGCAAAGCCCCCTGTAATAACCAAGACCTTCTGTATACACACGTGTGTGTTTACCCAGAGGCAAAAGCTGCATCATCAAAATGCAGACATTTCCAGGATGGAGAAGAGCCTCTAATCAGAGTATGGTATGTTCCTTTGCTCTGTGGAAAAGCTTACATTTTGGTCAGGACACAGGGGTATATCCTCCCCTAGTACGTAAAGCACCATGGGATCTTTAATGTCTAGGCTGAGCAGACATGACCTCAGTTTTCTAAGGTTTCCTTAATTCCTCAACTCCCACCTGTGAAAGGTCACAGAGCAGTTCCAGTGTTCTTGAAATTGTGCTTTGCTTTGGGTTTTTGGGAGAACCGTTTTGGGGTTTAGGTTGTTGTTTTGTTGTTGTTTTGTTGCGGTTTTTTTTTTCATTTGACCAACCTGTTTCCTCCCCAGATTTGTCTGGTCCTCAGAAGCATGAAGTCAGTTCCTGTGAGTGCCTTGGATGCGGAGTTGGGGGACAAGAGGTAATCTGGAATCTGAAACCAGACAGGACAATCATTCCATGAATCTGTGTTCATCTGTGTCCTTTTCAGCCTTTAATGGAAGCAGCCTGGAAGCTGAAATAAGTGAAATAATGTAAGGACAGATCAATTTGGACAGTGTGGAGGGGAACTGGAGAAGTCAGTGCTCAAGCTACCCACAAAATCAAGTGAAATGAAGAAAGAAGACATAAAGATTTCCTCCACCACCTGTAGTCCTCAGGTATCCTGCTGTGGATGAAAACCTGCGTGTCGTTCAGCCATCCAGCACTAAAGGGAACTCAGGAGCCCCTGAATGACCAATAAAGTGGAAGAGAACTAGAGAAATTTATAAAATAAATCCTCAAATATTCCTGTTCAGTGAAGACCCTTCTTCTGAGGGTTCCCACATAGGAAAGAGGTACCTGTCTTTTTGTTCATACTGATTTCTGCCAGCTGTTGCAAGTGAGTAACTGCTTTCCTCCAGGTACAATTAGTAACCTACCTAAGCACCTGGGACTCTTAGCACTCTCCAAATACTGCTCCACACAATATATATCTAAGATTTGCAAAGGTGCATGAAAATTTTATGACGACTAATTAATAAAGCTCCCATTTCAAAGGACTGCAATTTTCAGGAGAAACCTAGGATCCCTTCCCAGTTATATACTGAAATCTGTAAAATCGCTGCGTGTGAAAGAACTGAAAAGCATGAAGTCCTGCTCAGCAGAGAATGTGCTGTAATTCATTGACTTGACTTTGGATGCAAGCTACAGTGACTCTTAACGCCCTGCAAGTCTTCCATCAGAAAGTAACACGCTGGTGATGAACACTCCTTCCAAATGCACATTCTTACTTTTTTTTGTGTGTGAGCATTCTTCTTTGTGGCCTCTCAGGGAACCTGAAAGAGGATTTTCATTATCCACCCTTCACAAAGTCCTCCCTTCCCACCAGGATAATATCCACTTGACTCACTAGTTAAGGTCAACATAACCTTGAAGAAGTTATCACAGTAAAGCCACATCCATTTGCCTACAGCAGGAGGAGTAGCCCAGCACTCTGCAGAAGCAGGAGTTTGCTTTGAGAAACTCCCAGACCTGAATCAGGTGAGGCCTCATAAAGTACCGGCGCCAGTTTAAACCAAGGGAAAATGGTGTGGAAGTAATTGCATAATGGTGGAAGGGGAGGACTGCCCATAAGAGTTCACCCTTCCTGCTTAAAAAGTCAAAATAAGCTTGCCAAAAGATGTTTTATCTTTTTGCTCTCTGTCTTATGTTGACCTTCCTCTCTGCCTGCCTCCTCCCCTGAGTTCCACTGGTTACATCCTTTCCTTATTACACCAAAGTCATAAAATTGTAAAAATTTCACCTACTGACCACTCTTAGATCTCATAGTCCATAACTCCTTTAATGAAGTCCTCAGGCAGCATTTCCCTGTATCCTTATCTGAGTTTGGTGATAAAGCATATTTTAAGCCAACCTCCTTTTACAATATATGAACTAAAGCTGGGCAAGCTTTTCACAGCAAATGTTTTATTTAGTGGATTAAACCTTTTGTTCTCTTCATGAATTATTGTGGACAAACTTTGACTTTAATTCATCTGGTTGTTATTCACAATTGTTCAAATAACTGTGTCAGTGAACATATTTCAGCTGTTCAGATTGTTCTCAAGTGATTCACTTCAGTTCTTTCTTTTGCTATTTGTTATATGCTATTTACTGTTCAAGGGCTGTATTTGGTTTTACACACCCCACCTGGTGACAATAGTACCTGATCCTTACACCACTGGAAGGTCCATGTAGAGAATCAAAATCAGAGATTTCATAATGCCGGCTCTGTTTACAACACACATTTCTTACAAAATTTTGTACAAATATATGATAACTATCTGTGATGAGGCCTATTTTCTGTGAACAGCCTTTCAGTAACAGTAATTAGGTAACCCCATGTTAACAGAAACCATTAACAGCTCTGAGAATATCCTCTATTTGGACTGATGGCTTCAGTCAAATATCTAAGTTTTCATCTGAGAGTAACAAGGCAATGAGGTACCAGACTTCATTAGTTCTGTACCTCTCTGAATTCCTTCTTTTCTTGAAACAAGCATTTCTAAATATTTCTATACAATATTCTAAATATTTCTATACAATATTCCAGTATAACTGCAGAATACATAGTATGTTCCTTCAAGAATAAATCCAGAGAGAAAATACATCTCACTAAATCTATTTAAAATTATTTTTATTTTCATACTTCATATAATAATAGATCATGCATAGAATACTAGGTTATGCGTCTTTTTTTTTTTTTTTTTTTTCAGTTAAAGAGATTGCCAGAAACTGTAAAACTTTTATCTAAACCTAGATTTGACATGCAGCAAAATTAGAGTGTACCAGTCCAGGATTTAGTTCTGGTCCATATCATCTGTATTATGTGCCTCAGGGCTCTGAAAATACAGTTTCTGCAATGTTTTTCTCCACATGTGCACAAACAAACAGAAGCATTACAAATTTGTCAACAAGAAAACAGGCTAAAAGAACTGCAATGGGCCAAATTCTATCCTGAAGTAAACACTGGAGCTGCAGGCACTTTTTTGTAGGGAGACTTTAGCCTCTTAGTTCTCACATTTGAACAGAATATTTGGTAAACTTCTAGGATTCAGAGCTTTTATTTTCAACACTAATGAACTGTGATTCAGTGAACACAGTAAAAATACTTCGCCAAAATCTCTTCAGGTGCGGCATATATTTGAACCCATCTCCTCTATCAGAAGCTTTCACTTACTGTCTTATGTGTTCGTGTGTCTTACTGTCAATCTGTTAAAGTTATCAGCCATGAGAGTAAGTTCTTCAGATTTCTGCTGAAAAAAAGTAACTGTAGCATTTACTGCATTTTTGCAATTTGTCACTCTTTCTACCCTCTAGCATGAACTCTTCAATTTGCTTAAGTAAATATTGGCAGCAAATCAAAGAAAGTACTGTAAGTCCATGGAACACAATATTAAACTAACTATGGAAAGCATGCCAGGGATAGCCACAATGTTAAATGTGTTAGGCTCGCTAATTTTCCTATGTGGTATATTCTTCCCTGACTATATGCACACAAAGGGGAAAACACAGCCTATGAAATGTTACATTGTCTAGTTCCTACAATGTCTTCAGAAATACTCTATTCATCTTTTTTCAAGGGTCATTACAGCACTATTTAGACAGAGCTGGCAACCTGACTAATGCATTTGTTAATGTTAGTATCACATTTCTGTAATATTTTCATTAGTTACATTTTTCTATTAGGACTATATTTTCTAGAGTTGTACTATAGCTTTGTATTATGCTTCTTTGGTTACCAGGGACTCCAGCAGGGCACCAGAAAGTAGTGCTATAAAAGACAAGTGGGATCCTGCCTGTGAACTTGTCTGGACTTGCGTACATCCACCAAAGGGTATTTCCACTGAAGGGTGGCTTGCAACACGCTGAGCGCTAGCTGAGTTTAATTCAGCAGCAGTGTGGTCAGGGCCCTGTTAAGCTCCCTGTGGAGTTACTCTGGATTTATATCAGTATGTTTGTGATTAAGATTTAACTGAGAGATGTAGCTGTAAAATTTTCTCTCCCTCCAGTTTTCCAGTGGCTATAGAGTTCAGTCTTCTCACTTATCTTCTTTTCCATAAATTGCATGTATACTACATGCAAGTACCCCAGAGCATATGAACACATTTAATACTCAAGACTCCAGTGTTGTCCTAAAGGAATTGTAATAAATAATGGAAAACCCATGACTTACAAATAAAAAACACCACCACCACACTGTAATAATCCATGATTCACATCTTCCATCAGAACTATACAGAAAATACAGCCTTGCTGCAGGTGCAGTTTTGCAGATTTTGTCATTTCTGGAAAACAATCACAGTTTATCATAATGATTATAAAATGCATGATTATATAAAATATTTTACATTCATAGGACAGCTTTGCTTTTGCAGCTAAGCTTTCATTGGCTAGTCTTGGTTTTCCCATGATGGATATAGCATGGGCATTTGTAAAAACAAATAATAGATGCAAATTTAAAATTATACTCAAACTAATAACCTGCCTTCAGAATCATACAGGATCTTGGTGCTGGGTGATGGGCAAAGACAACTGGTCACATGTTGGTCTCCAACAAAGACCATATCCTCCCAGTTTTTCTCCTGGAGGAAACATTTTTTTTCTCCCCCTTGGTTTTTGAATAAATGTAGCCTGTGATAAAGTCAGCAAACACCAGCCAAGCCCCTATCCCACTCTGCTTCTTTGTGAAAGTGTTCTCCTCATTGAGATGTCCACCCATCTCAGCCACACTCGTTCCTCTCCCATTCTTGCCTGCAAGCACAGCAGCTTCTCCTCCCTCTTATCTGCCCCTCATCCTCCACTAGCTATGTCTTACGTCTAGGAAAAAGTCTTTGCCTCTCTTTCTCCCACATGAACCTCAAAATAATGCCAGGTCTCCAGGCTGGGAGGTTACACACCTAGGATATGAGGTGGATATAGTGGGTGCCCTGAGCGGGTGGGTGCCAGGGTAGGTGAAGATGATGGCCAGGTGAATAGCCAGTGTGTGCGGGAAGGGGACAGGAGCTCAGCAGTGCCAGGGACCGATGGGTTAGGGAGGTACAGAGCCTTCAGCAGTGGGGTCCTGAGCCCAAAGGGTGCAAGGTGGGAACAAGGCAGGCTACGGGCAGAGCCCCGAATTCAGGCCACTATTCAGCTGGCGGGATTGCAGGGGACACAAAAAGAAGGAGTAATTCAGTACCTATGGCCAGGAAGGTACTTAGGAAAAGGAAGAAAAGGAAAGAAGAAAGAAATTGATAGGGAAGAAAAAAGACAAGGAGTCAAGACCACAGGTACACAGATCTCCTAGGAGTATTTTAGCTGCCTGGAAACCACTTGCAAACAAAAAACATGGCCCTTGAACCTGGTCGATGCCCAACACAGAACTTTTTACCTCTGTGAAGTTAGTATCTCTTGAGGGAAGTTATTTTCTTTCCCAGACAGCTGTTCAGCTCACTACCTTCTGCTTCAGTGGCTCTGCCCAGCATTTGTCAAAGCACCGGGTGAAAGATCATTGCACATCATGTGATCCACACAGAGGAGCTGTAGCTAAAAATATTGTTAACAATCCAATGCCATTCTTTTTTGTCAGTCTTGGACTACGTTGCATTTATTTATCCTTTTGCCAACTCCAGTCTAGATTCCTACCCCACACTGTGCCAGGGCCAACTAGAGAGGCCTCACAGAAGCCTGGGTGAAAACAACAGATGCCTGTTTCAGGGTAGACTTGAGCAGTACCCACAGAATGAGTAGGTGGTTATGCCTTGCAGGTAGCCAGTAGTTACAACTTGGATTGTCTACAAATAAAAACATTATGGAGCTGGACCTTCTCTCAGATATATTCCCCAGATAAATGATAGAAACGAAAGAGATTCATTAAAGCCAGCCCACTGATACAGACATGAACAGCTGCATATCTGAACTCTAGTCTTGGGCAAACAAGATACACTAAGCCAGGCAACTTTGTGGTTCTGCCAATGCAAGAAGCAAGGACTGAATGCCAAAAGCTGCAGTGCCTGAATTGTAGGTGCTGAAATAGAAACCAGCCCCTCCACAATTAGGCTTCCTATGTGTGCAGTTTGAGTCAGAAATCCCAGGAAGGGTTCCCAACAACCCCAGCACCAAGGGGACATATATCTAGAGCTAGCTAACATGAAATGTGGCAGCAACAGGGTGCCAGCAGCCTCCTTTCACCCAACAGCTGAAGCTCCTTCATGCTGCAGAGTACCCTTCTTGAGATCAAGAGCTCTAGAGTCATTCTTGTAGCCCTTCTTTCAGAAACTAGCAACAGATCATTATGGTCCTTAAAAAGCTGGTGTACAGAGATCCTATCATCAGTGTTTTATGCAGCAGCCTACTGGATAGAGCACTTCAGCAGTTCTTTCCTCTGCCTGAAAGGTTCAAGCTCCCTGCCCTAACCACAAGACATCCCTCCAGGCTCTCAGGTGAAAATCATGCAAGCATGGCTGCATATCCTGCCGGGACACTCACCTGGAAAAAGTGGGACTCATGTTCCAGTCTGTGCTCCAAGGCCTACAAAGATGTTTTCCTATCCATTAATTATGCAATGTGAAAAAAAAAATCCAACACTGTTGGAGAAGTACGTCCCTAAAAACACCTCAAAGAGAGTTCCATTAATGTAACAAGCATGAAATGGTAGCCCCTGAGTCTTGGTTTCTTTTTTGAACCACAAGAGGAGCTGAGAACACCTCTCCAAAAGAGAGAGGCTAAATCCTTTTCCCAAAATTGGTGGGAAAATAGTTCTGGATTTTTTTGAGCAGGTGATGGAACCAAACCTGGATTTTCCACATCCTTGTTAAGGGCATTAATCTCTAGGCTTTGTGGGTAGGCGGTCAGAAAAGAAGATACAGCCGTAACCTATGAAAGAAAGGAGGCTCTGTGTCTTCCTTTTCAGAATTTATTGATGTTGTCCCTGAGGGCTCTGAGAACACCTAGAAGATCTTTCCCATTTGGAGACCTAGTTCTAGATCCCCACTCGGTTTAGATGCTAGGACTCAGATGGCTGTGAGCCTGCCTGGCAGCAGAACTGCAGGCAACTGAGGAAATATGAAATTAGAAGAATTAAGCACCATTTGCAAAATCTCCCAAAACTCCAGCTCTGATGCTGCTCCCTGCCTGAGGTGCTTAAAACCCATCTGAATTTTAGGTACCTAAATCTTGCTGGAGTGTGACCTTCAATTGCAGACATCCTGATTTGTTTATGTTATTAAGAAATGCTGACATTTATTTGAGTGAAGGTGATGAGCTCTGTCATGCTCACAGTGAGATAATTAATGTCAGTGCTCGCAGGCAGCTATTATGTAAAGACTGGGTGGGTGACTTTACCCAACAACAGGAAAATACATACTACCTCATCCTAGCTACCAGCAAGTGTTTGGGAGACCTGTCTAGTTTCCATGTTTCATGGAATTATCATTGGGATTACTACTACAGAGACCTGTATTATGTTTGCAATTCCCTTTAATCAGAAGAGAGAAAATCAGATTAGTTCCGTAAGGGTTATTACTATTTATTTCTTTTCATGCAGCTTTTCTGGGTCATGATTTAGATGAAATTTCAGTAAATTTGTGTTATTTTTGTTCTGTAGACTTTTTCAGACTACTGGTAAACCCGCAGTAGTCAAGAAGAAAAAGGAAGACCCATAAAAATATATATGTTCTAGAGAAAACAGAACTATCATCAATAAACAACCAAACAGAGAAAAATATGAATCAGAATATTAATTTAAATAGTTTCAAAAAACCAGCCTGGTCTGTCCTGGACACAAGCAATTTCCAAAATGGAAAACAGGTTTGGAAGGTGTCGTTCACTTTTGGTGGCATTAGACACAAACAGCAAAGAGCAGTGGGGTAAAATCAAAATTGACATAGATCAGGAGCACTTAGAACTTGCTATCTATAGAAATGTGTGCTTTATTTCCATCACAGATTAATGAAACACCTCGCAAATGTTGTGCATTTGTGGAGAGCACACGGGTCTGTAGACAGCATACATATTACATAGTGTGCACTACTCCTGTGCATTGCTTTCGAGCATCATCACCAGAGGCTTTTTAAGACTCTGCAGCCGTGGAATTAGCTGTGGTATTGCCAGCCAGCTGTGTATCCTCCATGGGCTTTGGAACAAGCTATAAAAGTAAAAAGAAAAACATACTTTGCCAGCTCCTCACAAAACAGAGCCAGCACTTTAAAACCAAGTGGGTCCTTTTCCGCCCAGCAAATCGTGAGGTCGGCCTCACAGGTCACCATTCGGGATTACGTCAGGGACCAACCGGTTGGGTTCAGGCAGGCTCGGGCTGGTCTGGCAGGCTGCGTGAAGCGAACAAAAGCCAGACCAAGACAAAAAGTTGAGGGAGTGGGATAGGAGGAAATGAAGAAGACTGTTCCAAAGGCTTTTAAATTACGATGGCCATGTTGTTGCAATACTATTGGAAAACTAAATTAATTGCTCCCTTCCTTAGCCCCCTCCTGCTGTGACTGTATTTCTTTTAGTTAAGGGCCTGAGTCAGTAAAGATGCATCCAATTTCCATGCTGTCCAAATGCTTGAAATCACTGCAGAAGTCAGATGGAGATTTCAGTAAACTGAGCTTTCGTGACAGACAAGACTCTTCATTAGGTGGCTCTTGGCCTTCGAAGTTTTCAAGACAACAGAACTACTGGAAGAAGGTCACAAACTTACCCTAGAAAGGGCTGATTTCCACAAAATTCTACTCATCTATTTTCTTGAAAGAGAGGACTGTGTAGAGTTTCTGTTCAGGAACCCAAAAACTGAGGCACCTTGACTCTACAGTCACTACTGAAAAAGGAGCAAACTATCTATTATATTCTAGTTCACAGTTACATTACTGGAAAGCCAAAGGTTTTCTAGGCACTGTAAAACCACGTAATAAAAGCAGCGCACATTTTCTGTAAAAGCCAGGGGCTCTGTAACTTCACAATCCATAATACAATTTGCAAGGATGCAGCTACATGGAAACTGATTTTTTTAGTACTCTACAGTAAAAATCATCTGAATTTTGCACAATGGTTGAGCTTCACCTGGCACAGATCTCCAGAATCTCATTGGTAGCATTCCAAGAAAACACTATTCATTATATAGGAGATCTATTACCCTTTTTTGGGTTGTTCTGTAGCCATTAAACACCCCATGAGTGCAATGACAGCCATGTAAGCTAGCAAGTTCCCTGTACAGCAAAAGAACTATGTTAAAAGAAACTGAAATTGCAGAGCACAAGAAGTTGTGAATTTCACGGCGGATTCCCCTTCCCTTTGTTTGCCCTTCTTCTCCCCTTAAACACCCAATGTGTCTGTTTAAAGAGTGAGGGTTGTTTTCTGTTTTGCGTTTTGTTCCTCTTACTTCTGTAATTCATTGCAGACTTCAGGACAGTAACCTCTGTAGAATTTGCTAGTGGCCCACAGAGCTAGCATAAAATAAAAAGTTACAAGTCCACATAACCTTAATTTTATGGTTATAAGCTATATTTACTGCTATATCATAAGTTTGAAAAGACTGCTAAGTGTTCAGTGTGGGAATGCAGGGAATTTCTCTTAAGTTAGTTTTATGGAGAAATGTGTTGTTAAACTGTAGGAAAGGTTACGGTCCTTTCAAGTCCTCCAGAGCAGAATGCCTATTAGGCGTTTTTAAGGTATTTATAAAATACCCCAACCACTCCTTCAATATCGTTCACTGAAATTCAAATTCAGGACCTTTGCTCTGTTCAAGTCCCTTTGGTTTTAACACTGTAAACTAACCTGAGTGAGAACGCTATCAAAAACCAAGGTGGGAAAATTTGCTTTTTAACTCTTGCCCACCTGCATCTTTTTTTAACTTTGCAAGCGTTTCTCACTGCAGCACATAAGTATGGTGTGGCCCAGTGAGCATGCAATGTATTAAGCTGAGACTTCATCAACAGGAGAGATGAGAGTGCTCTTACTAATTATGTCCTGATTTTACCTGAGGAGCCCAGGCAGAATACAACCTCCTGTGTGCCTCAGTTTCCCCATCTGTAAAACTATAATGATAGTACTGAATTACAAACGTGCTGAATCTTTGTGTGACCTGCAAAAGAACAGATGTTAAACAAGAGAAAGTACTGCTGCTCCACACACCTCAGTTCCCCTTTCTTCCCTCAATCCCTCACTTTTCCAAGGCATGTGCCCACTCAGTTTGCTGCGTGGCCACACAATAAGCTGGACTAAACGCTGCCTGCAGTCAGAGACCTAACGGGATGCCTGTGCAATGGAGTCAATCTGATCACTTACACATACAGTAAATCCACTGCCTCCAGAAAGTGGATTGGCACTACTGTTATGGGACAGGACTGTTCAGGATGAGGGGACAGGGTTAGAGGACACTTCACCTGCCCTGCATGATAGCTACATCCCTGTCTGTCTGTCCCCTGAATGTGCTCCTGATGTGTAATGTGGGGGGCTGCCGGGCTCAGGGCAGAGATGGTGGGAAAGACAGAAACCTGGCAGTGTGTAGCTTCTTGGTTTGATACACAGCACACTCCTGCCTTTTTAAAAATCTCCTTTCTTATGTCTACTTTTTGAATTTGCTTGTCATTCACATCTGCTGAAAATGATGCGTTTTCTCTCTTCTCCTTGTTGCTCACGTCATTTTTACTTTAATTCTGCATTTCATTTTTATAGGGAACATTTTATTTTTTACAGAATGTCAAGAGGATCCCAGCCTGAAACAAGCCTTTGCAATTCAGCCTACAGTGTCATTTAAAACAGGAAAATAAATTGTGTGATAGAGACACTGAAGAACAAATGCTTTCTGGCATTCGTTTTCTCTTCAGGCATTAGGGATTTTTAAGACTGCAAGGAAAAATTCCTTTTATCTTCCAACTACAGTTTTCTAGCAGCATCTTTTGGTTTTAAATGACTGATAATCTACTATCCCAGTGGAGGTCATTAAAATAAATTTTAGACCGGCCAAACAACCCTTGAAGTTCAGTTTACCTTCTGCCAAATTGTCCTAGAAAACAGTAATGTCACCCTGCAATGCCCTCTGCTGGGAGACGCAACTTGGAGCTGGCAACAGAGCTACCAGTTCATGTCCTCAAGCAAGGAACATACACGCAATGAGATGGACTGAATTTTCACCTTCTATGTGAAATCCTGACCCCACTGAAATCAGTGGGGTTCTAGCTTTAATTTTAACTTTGGCCTTAATCATTTCCCCTTTTGAAAACTGCACTGTTGTTAACTATACTGGAAAAAACCTGTTTATTTCAAGTTCAAATGAAAACCTCATTACTGACTTACAGACACGAAGATCTCCTTTTAGCATTTATTGAGCTCCTACAGAGAGGTTTTATAAGGAAGCTTTCAGCTGAAAAAGATATTGCTCCTCTTGACATTCTTCCAAGTCATTTTAACTGTAAAAGCCTGTACGAAATCACACATGCAAATAGCATTCATGTTGCACAGGTGTGATTCTGCATAACATATCTTCACTGAACAGGTTTCTTGTACTGAGAAAAGGAAGCCAGGCAAATGCTATGCAGCAGAACAAAGCAGTGTTTCTGGAACCTGATGTGTAGAGAGCATCAAGCCTGTCAGCTGTCACCTCCAGCTCCCTCTGGGATGCAGCATCCTGGGGCCTGAGGAAGAAAAAGCTGACTTGGCCCTGCCAAGGAGCGGGATACTAGTGTGGAAATCACACAAACAGCAGTCTTCCCCCTCACAAGCATATTGATGTCACAACCCCGTGGCTTATGGGCTAGTTATTCCCAGCTCACAACTCAACAAGAGAATCATCCTTAAAAAATATTTTCCAGCCTTGGCAAGGGTGATGTAACACTATCGCTGCTTTGGTTTCAGTTCCTGTATCCCTCAGCTGGGATGATCTTGTCTGTTGTTTGTCTCTCACCACAGCTGTGCAATGGGCAGCAAGTAGGAAGGATTTTTCCACAATAGTCCCTGGTCCTCTCTGCTGGACGCTTGCTTCTTACTACTCACATTCCACAGCTCAGGTCCCACCTGGCAAGACAATTATTTTATGTTTACTACTAATTATTATTTTTATATCTTAAATAGAAACGTTTTTTCCTTGCGATGAGATGTTTCCTCTGCATTAACCTGCTTTATCACCATGTGCCTCCCTCTGCCCTGCTTTACAGGGACAGACACCAGGGAATGGAGGTGCAGTAAAGCCATACAGTGCCTGGCAACACCATTTTTATTTGAAGGTACTATAATTATCATTGATTTGGAAGTGTGACCTCCTTGATACACAGCCTTTAATATTTTTTTTCCAGAAATGACTGTACAACGTTTGTTATGCCGTCATGGAGTTCAAAATGTCATGGTTATAAGCAGTTTTCAGGACTACACCAGGTTCATTAAAGGCCCCAGACAAGTATTTTTTTGCTTTGTATACTGTCCTGAAAACCTTCCGCTTCCTTTGGTAAGCACCGCAATATCACACCTGTTTGAAAATGAGCACGTGTGGCTACAAATATCAAAAAGTATGTTTATTCCTGATAGCAAGGGCTCAGATAGTTACTCTGGACACTTACCCGCTCTTCTCAGGAATATATTCTTTTTCAAGAGAACTGTGTAGCCCAGGAACCAGGTGTTGGGTGCTCACATACCCTAATCCTGAAATGATTAATTCGAGGGAAGGCTGGAAGTAACTGAGAGATGTTCCAGTCCTGATGCCAGTCTGGTCCCTCATAGGTGAGGCAACTGTGCCAGAAAACCAAACTGAAAATCCACCCTCTGAGTTGGCACCTTTGATGGAAGGATTGGCAGTGAAGTCCAAGACTGAACTGGCTTCCAGTTTAAACTGTCCTCTGATCCAAGGCTGTCTCTCAGCATCACAAATGAATAACGTTATATAAGGAGTCTTGCACACACTGCTATTTTTGCTGCCAAGCAGTCTTTCAAGAAGTTGTCTCCCAATCTGGTATCTTTATACAGAATAATTTCATCCACAGAAATTCTTGCTAGTGGTTAAATTATGGCCAAGAATCTACATTCAGCCTGAATTTGTTCATGCTGGTGCACTGTACTGCTGTTGGAAAATGTGTGGTGCCACTCAGAATGATATTATACTGGAGTGTGACCAACAACAGGATTAGAGCAATATCCTGTGAATAGGAGCATGGAGTTGAACTGGTTCTATGTTTGCTGGAGGCAGCAGAACACCTGGTAAGAGGCAGTCACTGTGCTACTTCCACCCAGTTTCTGGGAAAAGACATGGGAAGGCGGAAAGGGCTGCAGCATGCCATCACCACATCAAAAAAAAGAGTGCCTCCCTGCAATCATTTCCTTCCAGCTGGCAGCAGGTAGCACTAGGAAATGACAGCTTTGGCATTCCCTGGCTCTGCTGACCTCTATCATCACCCAAGCCCTGGAGAGTTCATCATTCAGAGAAGAGGGCTGAGGAAAGTTCTGCTCAACCTCAATTAAGTCTCTCTGGTTTCCAGAGAAAACAGAAGAGGCAAATTAACATCCTGCCCTAGGAAGTTGGGGGTTTTTTGTCCTCATCATTGTGGTGGCAAAATCCAGTTTTATCAGCACTACTGAGAAAGCTTGCAGTAGCTTGAGAATTAGAGAACATGACAGCTTCCACCCAGGACAGACTTTCAGCTTTTGTCCTCTCTTCCTAAGGATACACTAAGAAAGTATCAAAAAAGGAAAAAAAAAAAGCATCATCATCAAACAAAATGACCATTCTGAACTTTTCCAGCCCTCAGCAGTCAGTAACCTTTCTGTTTGCACCAATATAAGCCCACAAGCAGTCAGTGGGAGACATGATTTGCAGAAGCAAATTCACTCATTTCCTAAGAGAGGACAAAATTTGGGGCATGACCTCAACTCCTTTCTCCTGGCCACAGCTTAGCTGAAAGCCCAGTATGTCAGATTCACCTCATCATGATTCCAGGGACTGGTCTGGAATCAATTTGACCTAGTAAGTCTCTTTGATTGCATCAGGCCTTGCAGAAGTTTTGAACAACAAGGATCTAAACAGCAGGCAGCAATCTGCACAAAAACAATCTTTGCAGTTTAAAGATTTTTAAAGGTCTGTGCCTTTCTTTTTTTCTTTTCTTTTTTTTTTTTTTTTTTTTTTTTTGGTTTGGGTTTTTTTAATTTATTTCAAGTGCTTTCCAACTGAGCAAAGCTGCAGCAGGTTCATGGGAGAAGGCCTTGAGGCACCCCTGACTTTGGCACCATTATGCCATAGACACTCCATACATTTTTGGCACCTTGCAACAGACACACTGACAGCCACAGGATTGATGTAAAAGGAAAGAAGTTGTTTTGCAGTCAGAAGAGAATGTACTCAGATTTCTGAGGCCATTTGAGAGAATGCCAGAATGATACTGGATTTCGGCATTCTTAAGCTCCTTTAAGATGATGCAGCAAGTGGTCTTTTCCACATGTGATGATGTATTTCAGGACAAGAGTTTCTTCAAGATTTTCCAAGCCTGTGGGCTTCTGATCCTTTTTCAAATTACAGAGATGATAGCATACCAGGGAGAATTATGATTAGTTTAAACTCTCCACAGCTGCAAGAGATGAATGTAAAAATTCCACCCAAAAATCCACTTCTTCTGGATTGAATTTACCTACACGATACCAAGTCCTGACCAAGGGACCACTTAAAAGAGTTGGAGCAGCATCAACACTATTTAGTTTCTTCCATCACATCAACCCAGGGAAGGCTCAAAATTCTTTTACCCAACACGTCTCCCCCTGCAGCACTGCCATGATATGGGCTGGGGTATTAGCGGAGCACTGAGATGTGTGGGGAGGAAAATGGAATGATGAAATAAAAGCTTAAGTACGAGGGAATTCAAACAGGGCTTGCAACTCATTACTTGGAATACCAAGAGAATTGTAAAACACCTTGTAACCGAGAGGCTTTGCTTGGAGCTGTTAAGGACTGCAGCCCCCACTTCATCCCAGGCTGACAAATTTTGAAGTCTTGGCGATGGTGGGGGTGCAAGCACTGAGCTCCGTCTCAGCTGGCCTGAGGAGACGGCGATGCTTTGTTTTGCTTTAGAGGACCTCTCTCTCCCTCTAAATTGCTTCCTCAGGTTTCTAATCAAATATAATAATACACAGACGAATGCTCTATCGCTTGTCTTGAAGCGTCGACATAGACAACGCTGGCTGTGTGCCCACCTAGAGACACTCGACCTTCCATTTGACGGAGGAGGCCAGAGCATGCCTTGGAAGCCAGTGACCGACACCTCCTACGTTTGCCTGAATTTATTAACACAGTGATAGGCGAGACCCTATTTTGTGGGGCCTTCCTCAAAAACGCTAAATGAAGTGGCGAAAAAACCAAATTGCGGTTGCTTAAGCTGTCTCTCTGTCACGGACGAAGTGCCAGGCACCTCAGGGCCAGGCAGGCGGCGGCACCGGGCCTGGCTGCTGCCCTCGGCGCCCCGGCTGACAGCGGCCAGGCCCGGCAGGCGGTGGCCAGGAGCCGGGCCGCCGCCAGCACAGTGCTGTCGGTCTCTCCGGTGCTGCCAGCCTCCCCGGGACCACCAGCCCCCAGCCCGGTGCTGCCAGCCTCTCCGGTGCCGCCAGTCTCTCTGGCCCTGCTCCTGGCACCGCAGGGACATCAGCTGGGGAGCCTGCCCGGCTTTAAGCAGACCAGGCCCATTCTCTCAAGCAGGTGTTTCTAATCGATGCCAAAAGATCTTCTCCCGGGGGATGTAAGAAAGCATTAGGTTTTGCACTAAACAGACCCATACACAGCATAATGAACTGTATTTCAAATACATAAGCATAACCCTATTTTATGCCTTTCGCGCCACCCTGTGAGGAGACATGCTCTAAATACCAACCATAACCCTCACAGTTGTATCAGGTAACGTTTCCCTGATCGTTCCTGACGCCGTCCGGGCCCTGCCCTGCTGTCCGTCCCGTGGTAGCCGGGTGAGGCAGAGTGGCCCGGCCCGGCGGCAGCGCGGGTTGTTAGCCCTAGGATGGCGGGGAAGTGTTTTTCCCCATGCGTAGTCGTGGCCGAGTGGTTAAGGCGATGGACTAGAAATCCATTGGGGTCTCCCCGCGCAGGTTCGAATCCTGCCGACTACGGCCGAAGCAAACCGTGATTGCTTCGAATTTTTTTTTTCTTTCTTTCGTTTGCTCCTGTCTCCGAGGGGTGGCGGTGCTGCAGGCGAAGCGGCCCGGTGGCCCGGCCGCGGACGCGCTCCACAGTCCGCCCCCGATACGGCGGCAGGCGCGGAGACTCCGCCCCTGCAGCCGCGGGGCCGCCTTGGCAACCGCTGGCGGCGGCAAGATGGCGGACGACTTGGATCGGTTACTGGATGAAGTGGAGAGGCGGCTGTGTCGCCTGCCGGGCGGGCGGGGGGCGGCGGGCAGCCACCGGCACGGCGACGGCGAGGAGGAGGCGGCAGCGGCGGAGCAGGGCAGGTTAGCGGTGCCGCGGCGTTCCGGCGGGCGGGTCCTCACGGTCTCCCCGCCGAGCGGGCGGCCGCTGTGGGGGCGAGGGGCCCGGCCCTCCGCCGCCCTGTGCGCCGGGGGGGAGCGGCGCCCGGCCGGGCTCCTCAGGCACCGGGAACACCGGGGCTGGGGGGCCGCAGCGCAGGCCGGCGGGCAGCGAGCACCCCCGTGGTAACTTACCGGTAACACCCAAGCCGTGAGCCGGCCAGCTGAGATACTTCGGGGAGTCTTTGTCTCTTGGGGGTATCCCAACCTCGGCTTAAATATGGCGGTAAAAACTGCACTAATGTGCTTGCGAGTTAGCGTGAGGGATTACTTGGCTCTATAGCCGACCTGGTGATATAAATATATATACATATAAAACACCTATAAATCTTGTGATTTAGAAGGCAGTACTTTAGCAGTGGTATTATCAAACGTTTCCTTCTGTTGATACTTCAGTCATTTATGTATTCTGTTCATACTCTTTCCGTTAACCATCTCTTCTATAGTAAGCGCTTACACGCTACGCTTTCATGTATCCACCTCACATCACAGTTTTCGCAAAACCGTGGCCTGGTCATGACAGGGCCACTGCTGACAGCACTGCCGGGTGTCCCACCGCCCCTCTGCTGCCACCGGCTCATCCTCGTGGATGAGGCTTCCACCCCGGCCCTCACACCTGCCCCTGCTCATCCTTGTATTTTCATCCCGGCCTGCACCAGCACCTCAGGCTCCGGCTGGAAGGTCTGTGGACCGTGGGGGCTTGGCCAGATGTCTCCACAGGTGGGCTGCTGAGAGCTTACCCGACAGACATTTCAGAGTCCCAGGCAAGGATCCTGAAGAGCCAAATGACTTAATGCAAGACCAACAAGCCCACTGGACTGGACTGCCCTGTTGTTTGCATAATGGTTAGATGAGCACTTGAATTTAGTCAATCTAATTACAGTATTTCAAAAAATCAGAGTTTTCTTCTTTCTCGGGAGTAGATTTGCTCTTGACTGGTTGACGCAGCAGTACTGTAGGCCTCCCTTTCTTTGACAAAGAGCTAGCAAAGAGCAGATTTGAGTGACAAGACTCCTCACTTGAGTGAAAGAGAAGTGCTGGTGATCTCTCTAAATGGATACAGTTTGGCAGCAATTCCTTCAGAACCCCTGCAGTTGTATAGCCCTCTGGCCTTTTCATATTCCTGCTGCTGAAGATTAATGTGAAAAAACAGGGCTGTCCAATTTATTGCTCAGTGAGTACAGCACGGGTTATATTGTCTTAGTTTCATTCAGGGTTGGAAGTGGCTGGAAATTAAAGAAGCAAGTAAAAGTAACACCTGTGATGGGAGACTTCAACAGGGACTGAAAGGCATCATGCTGCAGTTTACATCTGCCCAGACATGATTTGGGTGGCCTACCTTAAATACTACAGAAATATTAGAGGAAAAAGGCTAATTTTAACTAAATTTTAACTAAATTTTATGTTTTACCTTACAATTCTTAGAACTGCTCTGGTCATGCTACTAAATGAAGGCTGATTTCTTTGTTTTTCAGGTCAGCTAAACTGTTAATGAGTGCTGGCAGCAGTGAAGAAGATATAGATAACATTATTGATGAAATCTGTAATGACAGCAGCTTTATCAAAACACCTCTGGTGAGTGGGAGTTTGGAGAAATGCACAACAGATGAGGTTCAGCAATGGAAAGAAAAGCATCGTAAACTAAAACTGTTTTAAAACAAAAAATTAACTAAAAGAAGCTGTAGGATGAACTAGGAAAATAAAGCAGAAAGGGAAAATGTGACAGTCCTGTAGTGAGGAATAGGAGGGGTGCAAAGAGATGGTCTTACTCAGGCAGTAACAGGCAATTGAAAGAAGTGCTAGTTCAAGATAGAGCATAGTGTCAAATGTCACAGAATGGCTGAGGTTGGAAGAGGGACCTCTTGGAGGTCATCTGGTCCAACCACCTGCTCAAGCAGGGCCACCTGGAGCCAATTGCCCAGGACCATGTCCATAAGGCTTTTGGGTATCTCCAAGGATGGATACTCTACAGCCTAAGTAACCTGTTCCATGTTCGACCACGCTCACAAGAAGTAAAATTTTTTCATATGTTTAACTGGAATTTCTTGTATTTCAGTTTGTGCCCATTGTCTCTCCTCCTGTCAGTGGGCCCCACTGAGAAGCGTCTGGCTACGTCTTTATTCTTCGCCATCATCTATTTTCATACATTGCCAAGATTCTCCTGACCCTTGTCATTTCCAGGCTAAACAATTCCAGCTGTCTTAGCCTGTACCTGTACGTCAGATGGTCTAAGTCCTTAATCACCTTCATGGTCCTTTCCTGGACCCACTCCATTATGTTCATGTCTCTTTTTGTACTGAGCACAGCACTCGAGACGTGTCTATGAGGCCATGTCTGGAATACTGTGTCCGGTTCTGGGTTCCCCAGCACAAGAGAGAGATGGAGCTACTGGAAAGCCTCGAGCAAAGGGCCATGGCGATGATTAAGAGACTGGAGTATCTTTCATTTGAGGAGAGGCTGAGAGACCTAGGACTGTTCAGCCTGGAGAAGAGAAGGCTCTGGGGGGATCTTATCAGTGTGTGTAAATACCTGATGGGTGGCATAAAGAAGGGTCCAGATTCTCTTCTGTAGTGCCCAGTGACAGGACAAGAGGCAATGGACGCAAAATGAAATACATTAAATTCCATCTGTACACAAGAAAACACTTTTTTACTGTGAGAGTGGTCAAACACTGGGACAGCCTGCCCAGAGAGGCTGGGGATTCTGTCTGTGGAGATTTTCAAAACCGAACTGGACACAGTCCTGGCCAAGCTTCTGAAGGTGACCCTGCCGGGAGGTGGCCTTGACAATCTCAAGAGGCCCTTCCAACCAAAGTGATGCTGTGATTCTGTCTCACCAGTGGTGAGTAGAGAGGAAGGATCACCTCCCTCAACCTGCTGGCAATGTCCCTCCTGATGTAGTCCAGGATGCTGTTAGCCTTCTGTGCCACCACTTGCTGATTGTCAACTTACCGTTGACCAGATTTCCCACGGCCTTCTCTGCGAAGCTGCTTTCCAACTGGTCAACCCTCGGTGTGTTCTGGTGCATAAGGGTTATTCCTCCCCAGGGGCAGGAGTTTGCATTGCCCCTGGACTTAACTTCCGGAGATTCCTCTCAGCCCATTTCTGCAGTCTGTTGAGGTCTCTCTGAATGGCAGCACAGTCACCTGGCATACAAACCACTGCTCCCTGTTTTGTATCATGTGCAAATGACTTCTCTTGTTTGACAGCAGGAGATGGAGATGAAGCCACAAATGTACATTGTCAAGACAGAGTGATAGAAGACATTGAAAATAGATATTCATTTAGGTATCATCAGTAGAAAATGATGATATTTATACTTCGTAACCCCCTGTACAGATTCTCTTATTTTCATGAGTGGCGTTGGTTTTGCTTTGTTTAGCTTTGATCTCTTACAGAGTGACTAAACCTGAACCAACAAAAACCCACTTGTATGTCACAATATGTATGTCTGAGTGAGAGAGAATTGTCAGTAAATTTGTACAATTTTATCATCTTGTATGCCTAGGACTTCCCATTTAGGATCTAGAATTCCAGTATTCTAGAATTCAAAGAAATGACAGAAACTTCTCAAAACTTTATCTGATAATTTGAATAATCCCAAATTCTTAGTCCCCTTTTTCTGTGACCAAGATTTTCTGGCTCCTGCTTATTAAGTAAAACAGAATAATGTTACCTTGCTGTAATGCTGCTTTATTCTTTGGCTGCTTTTTAAATAGAAATTGAAGTCTAACTCTGCAAGTCTTACACCTGAAACAAACAGTGCTGTTGTACAGTCTCATAGGAAAAGGTAAGTGAAAAATGTTTTGGCTAGCTGAACATAGCTTGATTATAGCTTGTTGTCAGCCTAATAATATTGCTATTGTTTAATCTGTGTTGACATTAAATGGGAAAGAAACTGAATATTTAGAGAAGCATTCTTTTAAAAAAACCCAAAGATAGACAATTTTGAAGAATTACTAATGTGCTTTCATGTGGTCAAAATTGTGTATTATATATTTATTCATTATTCGAGTTACTGAACAGCAGCTTCCTTTGCCTTATGGACATACACATTTATCAAATGCTGCAATATATATTCCCATGTATATTTGGGATAGAGAGTGGCTGTCATATAATTTTTCTTGGAACACCTTGGTAATGGAAGTTCTAAAATTCTGTAGTTTGTAAGCATTTGGATGCTTTGCTTGTATTTAATAAACACTATTTCAGAAACACCATGCTGTTAAACTAGGAGGAGCATTGCTGTAATTTAATATTTTAAACAAAATCCATATAGATGCTGTCCAGTGTACCTGGGTGGAAGCTCTTCACCATATGGCATAGGAACAAATATTTCAAAAAGGTAGGAAACATGAAAAAAAAAATGTTCTAATTGTTTTGTCATTATTTTTATTCACAGCCATGTTTTGTGGTGGTACAGAGTTCTGCGTTTGGACTGGATAGGACAGCCTTATATTCACCTAAACACGTGGCTACCTGTAACTGCAGTTGGAGTCAGCTGGCCCCTTCCAGTCCTGTGTTGTTGACCACTAGAATTTTTGTTTGCTTGAAGAGTTGAAAAATGTGTGCAAGTGAGCCATGAGACTCCAAAAATCACTAACAAGTAGTTAAGGAAGTTACTGCTGTAGAGTATTGTCACTTTTCCCTGCCTCTCTTCAGCCTTCCTATGTGATGCTGAGTATGTGACTTAAATCAGTGGGCTGCTTTAAATCATCCCAGACCGTGAACTGAAAATAGCCAGAGTGCTTTGCAACTGCAGCTGAACTTTGTAGGAGAGGTACTTTAAAGATTTATCGCCAACATCCTATAGAACGTTATTGCATTTCCATGTGCCATTTTTTGTAGTAAGTACTTGATGTATGTACTTTGATGGATGCTGGTCAGGTGCCATAGCAGTGAGTAGGACCAGAGAGAATATATCAAGGCAATATCACTTTATTTTAGGGGTTCGGTGAGGCTAGGAACCTGCAAAAATAATCCATGGTCATATAGTTAAAACACATACCATAGTGAATGTGCCAGAGATGTGAAAAAAGTTAAAATTACAGGGTAACCTTGCTTCTAGTATTTCTGAGTGAGCACTGTACTTCAAAAGAGTTATGATCTGTGTAGCTTCTCTGATTGTAATAAGCTCATGGAGCTTTCTGTTCTTTTTTGACCAGGACATGTGATCAGCTACGTTGTACTGCTTGTGACTTCCGTGTGTCACTTTTCAATGACTACATCTGGGATCAGTCCTGTGATTATCTTTTTTTCAGGTATGTCTGAGGTGGGTTTGGTATTAGTATTGTGTTGCAGTGCTTTGGGGCTTGATAGGAATGGGAAAGATGAAAAGTCCTGAGCACTCCAGTGCTAAAAAGGAGCATGTGTGCAACCTGTTCGGGGATAGGTGGGTAAGTCTGCAGGGTAAGGGATGCAACATCTCCCTTAATCTGTTTTCATGCCTTTCCATTTCTTCCCCCATCTCTCTCTCTCTCTGCTTTTAAAAAGATTTCAAGTTTCATGGATCAAAAGGCAACTTTACTGCTGAAATAAGCAGAAAATCCGTGTGGTGGGTTGGCCTCTGGTGTGCCATAGCAGGATGCCTGCAAAATGAATGCAGACTGTTCAGCATGTGCTTCTCACCATACCTTCAGTCATACAGACTGTGATTGTTTCAGATTTTCTTTTTTCTAGTATCAAGTATTATGCTGTCATGGTCAGAGAAGATCAAATAGTTTGATTTCTTAACAGACTTCTTTTTGAAACAAAGTTTGATTAAATGGAGGGGTGGGATTTTTGTTTTCTTCTTATGTTGTGATATCTTTGACTTTAATTATTTCAGAGTTTTTTGAAGACTTAAAATTAAGGAATTCTTATTTCCAGTTTCTCTAAAACTCTATCTAATGCCAAGACTTAGTGAAGGATAGTGTAGTAGGCATGCTGCTAATACAGACATCAAATTTGGATTCCTCTTATTTTAGTGAAGTCTCTGTATGTACCCGTTAACTGATGGAGGTAGTGGATGTGTTCAGAGTATGTGCTTGGCCACCAGGGATGTGACAACTGGAGCATATAATGAATACATGATCTCCTTTTCCATTCTTTTTCTTGTATTACATGTTAGGTTTTTCCTGTATTTTCCTTCCAGTTTTGAAATCTGTATCTCTCTTTGAATGCAAATCTTATTTTCCCATTATTTAAAGCAGCATTAAAAACACCATGCTGCCCTGGCCTCCTGAGATGAGTTTGGTAGCTGGAAGGTTAAATAGAAATAAGATTATTTCATTTACTTGAAGTGTAAACTATTCTGCTTCTAAGGTCTTGAAATCATTTAAAAGACATGAAAAGCATTAGTATGAGATACTTGTAACATTGATTAAAATCTTTAATCTTTAGCAAGATATTTAGCTATTTATTTTGTCTAACCTGAATTTTAAAAAGCAAACTTGAAGATTAAAATTTTGCCTTCCATTAATAGGTGTATGATCTCTTTTTCTAAAAATTCTTCCTTTAGTGTTTGTTTTGGGTTTTCTTTATTTAGCTGGACTTGCTAATGTTGTTTTTGAGCAATCCAGTAGCCAGAAATTAATGGCCAGCAGGAGGTCATGAGAGCAGGGATAGTTAAAATGATAAATTTTCACTTGGTTTTGGAAACAACTTGGTTTTGTAATAGCCTTGCTGGTTTTTAATTTGTTGTGGTGATGCCTGCACAGGAATTATTTGTGGTTTGGCGTACATTGTTACCTCTTATGGCCATTTCATTTCAGTCACTTTAACAACCATCCTGAGTAACAGTTCCTGATGAAAAGTTCAACTTTGTAGTCGTACCCATTCTGCATAGGGAGTTTTACAGTAAGTTTGATAGAATAAATACATTTTGTACTAGCTTCTTAACACAAGAATTAACACTACCTGATTTTGTTCCCAACTCTTTCTCTGGAGGCTGACACAGGGTTACTGAACGTGACAGAGAACATTGCTTACAAAAACATCAATCAATCTCCAGTTGATCTGAGAATACAGGAAACTCTGCACAGAGGCTGCTCTCAGGAAAGGATTGTGTCCAAAACAGAATTTAAACGTATCCCTAAATTCATTCATGACAGTGGTACTAGAAGTGTTCTTAAGAACATTTCTGAATTGAAATGGCCCCATGAATATTTTTTCTTTTAAAAAAAAAAAAAAGCATGATCCTAAACTGAATTCACTTGGTTGGCAGGAATAACATGCCTGAGCTCAGTAAACTAAGAGCGAAGATGATAAAGAAGAAAGGAGCACGAGCATATGCTTGTCAGTGCAGTTGGAGGTCCATTGATGAATTAACTGACCTCCGAACAGACCAGCAGCTTCGGTGGGTTTGTGGTAAACATGCAGAATGAAGTCACTTTGTGTATGGTACCTGCTTGTGTAGGAACAGGTCACAAACTCAATTTGTTTCCCACACAGTTTTCTGAGAACCTGAATACTTACATCTAGAAATAGATTATAACACCCAGATTTCAACCTGAATTTTTTTTTTTCAATTTAACTGTCTTGCAAGCAATGTGGGAGTTGAATTATTAGAAGAAACAACCAGTTTGGAGGCTTTGTGGAAGCTAAATGAGGTTAAATGAGGCTAAAGCTCATACTCAACAGTGTTAAAGAAAGGAAGAGGAATAGGCATGGGGCAAAGCCCGCTGAGACTGTTCTCATATCTAGCAGAGAGCTTTATTTCCCTTGTCTGCAGAATCTTGGATTCAAAATGGTGAATTGGGATGCAGCCATGACACAAAAGCGTATGAATTTCTGCACAGAAATTAATACTGCTGTTCTGCTTTTCTCATAGTTGTTAATGAGAAAGTGGTTGTAGATGTCTTAAAAAATTACTGCAAGATCAGCTCTCACCTCGAAGGTTTCAGCACACCCCAAAACTTTACTTTCTTTTACCCACCAGTAGCCAAAAACTGGAAAACTGGTGCTGGAAATTTCCTTCCAGTTCCTACTGCTTTCTTTAAAGCACCTTCTGCTGACTAAGGACTTCTATACCACAGTGAATTTCTTGGACTTCTTTTCAGCCTTCGCTGCAAGAGGTGAACAAGTTCTGCAATTGTTAAATACTGTGCAATTTTAAAGAGATTCTGAAGAGTATATGACCCTTCTATCAATATGTTCAAGGGAAAAAAGGCTCAGGCTTTTAAGAGTGAGAAAGTATCTATCCCCATTGACATTCAAGTTTGGATTTTTTTCAGTTTCACTTAGTTTTCACTTCAGCTTCACTTTCAAAGTGCTACATATTCAGAAAGTATAACTGCCTGTTTCAGCATACTCCCTTCCCCCAGTAACGTCGCGAAACTACTTCCCGTATCATGTTACTTGGTGAATTGTCTTGATTACAGTTAATGTCACTATAGTTTATGAGCTCATTCTTTTCATTATGTATAAATAACACAGGAGATTGATTTGAGTTTGGGGTGAGCAGAGAGGAAGGAACGGATTACCAGTCCTGGCAATTACTAGATTGAAAAGTGTCTCAAGATGGGAAGTCTGTCAGTATCTTTGCTATGCAGTATGTGATACTGTCCAGATAAATTCAAAATTAATTACTTAGTGCAATTCTAGCTATACAGAGCATTTAATTTTTATCTTTTTTAAAAAAAGTTTTGCTCATGGCCCTAATCTGTACATTTGCCCTTTATCTGAGCTTTTCCAAAACAATTGCATGGTCTTTCCCATAGAGGTCATCCCTCAAATCTGTTGCTTTGTCTGTACTCTGAAAGATACCAGTAGTGACCGGAGGCATAATGTACTCTGCATCTTGCTCACCTTCTCCCTACGTGAGTTGGTTTGGGGGAGTTTTTTTGAACCTGTAGAGGACCAGCAGTGTTCCTGAAGGCCTGGCAGTGTCTACGTTGTACAGTGCTTCTTCGGTGCTCTAGAGTGCATGTTCCAGTGCCACACGGAGCCTTGCTAGTAGGTTCAGAGGTGAGCTGGCTTCGGAGAGGTACTGCTTGGCATAAGGTTGTAGACGTATTTAGGGTCACGTATTGGTTTCAATGCAATTGGTGTTTCAGGCTGAAGTTGCAACTGCTAGAGTCTAAAACTGCAGGTTCAGAAGATAGAGAGACCCAGAGACCAGTTGATTAATGCTCCATCAGCTCCTTGAAGAAGTCTGCTTGCCTTTCTGTCCTTTGTGAAGAGAAAGCCCCTGTGTGGACTGTAAGCAGTAAGTGTTCTTGGGTTTTCTTCAGGTGGGCCTGAGCAATTTCCATTCCCAGAGATCCATGCTAATGGTAACAGAAGAACAACCCAGCAGTAGTATAATTTATTAACAAGCTCTAGAGAAGAAACCTACTTTCCATTCCTCTTCCTGAAGAAGAATGGATTTCAAAAAGTGCTGAGTTGCCTTGGCCTGCCTATTCCAAGGCCATTTGAAGCTGGTGACCAAGTAGCCCCACAGGACCCTCTTTTGGCCTGGATTTGCACTGGACCTTGTCCCACAGTGAGCTTGCAAGAATGAGTTGGGTTTGCAACTTGTGAGCAGCAGGTGAAGAGAATCCTAACACCCATCTCAGTTCATGAGACCAAGTCTTACATGAGTTGGAAAAGAAGCATGTCTCCTGTACCCTGTTTTAAACAAACCAACAGAAATTGTCACGCTCTTTGAACAGTTTGCGCTACAAGTGTGTGGAGCAAATGGTGCAGAAACAAATGTTCAAGACATCCATTCTAGTGATTCTTATGACAAGAAGACAGCCTGCAGCACTTGAAAAGTAGAGGCTAGGAAGGAATTGAGACACAAGGACTTAGAGTATAGGAGGAGTAAAAAGGTTTAACACCAGTATCTATTGACAACGTTAGTCAGCATTTCTCCTAGGTCAGCTTGTCCCTCAGTCTTCTGTTAGCCTGAAGAGTTGTAGAAAGAGAGTTCCCTTTCTGGGCAGAGATTGTTGTGAGGTGATTGTATCACTAACACCATTAAGACTGCACCCTAAGCTCTGAAAGTGTTAGAAGATAATCTTTATTGGTAAACCTATGTGGAAACCTGAGCCTTCCCCTGTTGTTATGTTATGAAATCATTATGTTAATTCAAGTGTCATTACTTGTTTCTGGCCTTGGTCAGAATGGTGGGATGTGGTGGCTCTTTGTCCAAGTGAAATTTTAAAGAGGTGCAGAAATAGTGTTTATTATATTGGTTTTCATTACAGCATTTAGCATATTTCTAGATCTGAGAATAATTACTATGTCATGAAATACAATTATTTTGTTAGAAAAAGGAGTGGTATTAAGTATTTGATTTCTCTTCCTTTGCTTTCTTCAGTTACATGTTACAAACCCCTCCAGAGTTCTCAAATGAAAAGAAAGTAAGGTAAAATTAGAGCTTGAATGTTCATTTGATGAAGTTATTTTAAGATTGCACAAGGTTTTTAAGATGTAGTCCAGACCCTAAGTGATATTTCCGTGTCAGTTAGACAGCAGGGATTATGTAAAGAATTTTGTTTAAGAATGCCATTCAGCTGTTGTCAAACGGAAGTACTGGAGAACAGTTTTGCTAAGTATAAATGTGACCATTGTTTTCCTCCAGTTTTTTGCCTTGGAAGTAATAATACCATTTCTGTTTGTGAAATGGGCAAGGTGAAAAAACTGAGACTTTGATTTTGGTTAGCTGATACGCTTGCAAATTTTCTAGCCTGCAGCAGATCCCTCAACAAAGACAAAGCAATGAAGGATGACAAAACAAGAATCCACACAAAAGCATTCACTTGGAAATGTAGTCAGTGGTTTAATCTCAAACTTTTCTAAATCTGTGTTCCTGCAGTACTTCTGGATAGGAATCCAGTCCAGATCTACATCGTACATTTTTATAGCTTTTCTTTATCAAATTTTAATGTGCTGTTCTGGCTATATCTCACTTTTTTTACCTGCAAGCTATGGAGTGTGTCCAACCCAGATGCTGAATATAGCTCAGAAGAGTAAATATTAAGGATCTTGCCCTGCCATAAAATTGAACTTACAGAAGCATGATAGCATTACATATTGCAAGCTATGCAGTGTATAAAATGGCATAAAGATATTTTTTTTCTGAGCACCCATTTCAGTTTTGTACCAAAGGTATTCTGCAAGTGCTAGGAACTGGAAGCTGTCACTTGTTGAAAGACTGCTCACTTCTCTTGTTTCCTGACATGTGAGTCTTTGGGTCATGTAACCAGCACATGTGGTAGTCACACAATAGGAGAGGGCCTGTGTTGGGAGCTGCATAGGCAAATTTTTCTTCCTGCCAGGCTCTTTTTACACAAGACCTGACCAGTTTTGTCTGTTGTGTGATACCCAGTAATCACAGACAGCCCAGCCTGTGGGGGATGGAGTCAAGGAGTGTCAGATGCTGCTTATTTGTGAAGGCCACATATGATGCCTGAGACTTGGCATGTGTGCTTCGAGGAAACTATTTTTGAAATGTCAACACTTCAGTAAAATAAAAAGTTGGAACAAATCTGAATTGTGTGTTGTGTAAATTCTATTGTGTTGTTCCTGTCCAAGGGAAGCTTTATGAAAATGGTGTAGGGCCATGGTTTCTCCATCAGAAGGATTATGAAATGCCCTTAGTACAGAAACATCCAGCTCGTAAGAAGCAATAATTACTGTTGCGTGTGTTTTCTCACATCAATGGGGATGCAGCAAATATCTGAGAATTAAATGAGCTTTAACATTCTTTACCAGATAACATGAGGAGAGCCGGTTAAATTACAGAGAGCTCATAAAGGTGAATGCGTTTACCACAGTTCTTGGATGTTTACCTAGGATAAAAGGTGGAACCAGCTGCTGTGGAAGGTGGCATATAGCTCAACTTCTTGCAGAGTTGGATGCTGGTATCTTTGTGTATCAGTGAAGGCGGGTTATCACTAGCATCATACCGGTCACTTAAAAGAGGGAGATAGTCAAGGAATCAAAGCATTTGCTGTCCCCTGGATCTTGCTGTAGAAAACTTCTTCGTACCAGGAAGAAATTGCTCCGTGTATGGGAGTTGGAACAAATCTTTGTTTTCCATAATGAAGAAATGCTGCATGGCATACATTACAGTAACAGACATAAATATTTCCTATACTCCATTTTAAATTTGGACTCCAGGCACTGGCACTATTCAGGCAATAATTACTTCCCAGACTTAGTGGGTGATGTGGACTTGGTGAGAACACACAGGAACCACCCACTGCCTCGAGACTGTTCCTGACTTACCTTATTTACGACTTGCACCGGTAGAAGGTAGCACCCGTGTATGTTTATTTCATATTGACAACTTTTGTTGTGTTGTGTTTTAAAAGTATGAAATTTGCAGTAAAATGTGATTATACAATCTAGTCTGCAGAGGGCAGAGCAACACCACTGAACGTTACAGTTCAGGTTTCTGCTTCACTGACAGACGCTCATACTTACTTATTTTTCTGGAATAATGAAGGTTTACCTTCAACCAACCGAGGCTGCTCGCATTTTTCTCCTCTGAATGTGATTATTAGTGGCTACCAAATCTGTGGCAACTCCAGCTGATTTTTGTGCGACTTCATCCAAACGATCCTCAAGTGGTCCTTGACCAATACTGAAGCAGATCAACTTTTTTGGATGTCAGCTAATGTGCATTTGTATGTAGGTGTATGTATGTATGTTTATATACACATCAGTGGGAAAACTACGTTGCCTCAGGATTTACCTTTCACCCTGCCCAAATTAATTGTCCTGAAAATGTTGTTAAGTAATTCTGGCAAGTAGAGGTTGTATACATTAGGATCTTCTAATGTCCGATACAAAATTTACATAGCACATCATCCAATGTGGGAGAAGATGGCAGATCTTAAAAAGGAAATAGTAAAAGGCCAAGATTTAGAAATACCAAAAAATTGTTTCTGTCTATGTAGGAAAGCAACATAGACCAGAGATGCTGCAGAGCAGTCTGAGAAGTGGCAATGAGAAACATCCAAAGACCTGCATCCTGCAGTTCATCAGCCATGAGCCATGGCTAAGGTTTTGGTGAAGTCTCACTGAACTCTCTTCTGGTTCTTTTGGAATCCAGTAAATGTGAATATGCAAAGCTGATTTCTAGTGGATGGAAGTAACCGTGATCTCAGGTAACCGGTGAAATTGTGTCTGTTGCTGTAGAAGAGATGAGGTACTTTTGCCTAGAAGCACAAACTATCTACACCATGAAACTAGAGTTTGCTTATTTCACTGGTAAAACAGGGAATATCATCTAAATTTAGCCTAGTTATACCATAGGTGAGCAATTTCTGTCACGCTTCATTTTTTCTTACATCCTTCCTTCTAACAGGAGAAATAGTTGAACAAAAAGTTTAGTAGAGAAGACAGGAACAAGCAAGGCTGAGTAGCACACTGTGAAAGGCTGCATATAGAAAAGATTTGTGAAAACACTTTTTCAGGCAAGAAATAAGCTATCGGGGGGGGGGGTTGCTTCTAAACTAATGAAGAAAATACCTAAGTAAAGGAAACAAAACCAGCAGGCTGCAGGGAGACATTCAAGTGCCCACGGTTTGCCAAAAGCAAGGACAAAACTTCATGTGGGAGGTGTCCTTGCTCAGAGTCTTTTAGGATTGCAATTCCAGGAGCTGACCCAGAACATGGGGGTGAATCCACCCTGCCATCCACGGCCTTCAGGGTTTCCTGCAGTATTTTGAAGCCTGTTTCCTGGTGATAGGTTTAAGATACAAGAACTAAGATAGATATTATATTTATATATTAGAGTCAGATATTATATTTGGGTACAAGAGCTAAGATATTCAGGGCTGCTAACATCCTCTTAGCCAGTGGTTTAGAACTGTTATTCAAATACAAGCAAATGATCAAAGTTTTTCATGAGAATGTATTGAAACTGAAACCCTTACAACCTCAGAGCTTATCGTAAAGAACTGGGAGGCAGAGAGGAGGAAGACATTTTCATACTGGTCAAACAAACACATAATATTCTAGCTCCAAGTACCTTAAATACATCTATTTAAAAATGTGGTTGTCTACTGAGGGGAAAAAAGTATTAACTAGCTCTTGAATGGTGGTAGGATATTCATAAAGCAGAATTTCTCACTCTGTATTTAAAGGCAAGCAATATGGCCTTACTCTAAGCAATGCAATATACGTGGTAGTAACTGCATACAGTAAGCGTGCATCTTCCAGCTAATGCAAAGAAGCTTTGGGATAGCCAGCAATCTGACTGTGCTGGGAAGCCCTCCTGACTCCCCCGATGTAAACAGCATTCACAGGAAGGGGGAAGCAGCTACCAGAGACAGGAAGGTTGAATTTAGCATCAAATTCCTTATCTAGGCAGAGCGGGCTGCTCAGGATGCTGGTAAGAAAAAGTGCATAAATTGCTACAGCAGACTGTGATAATTAACTGTCCCTTCCTGGGAAGACCATTCACATCTATGTTATGAGGCTACAATCTTGCACATGCAGGTGGGTTTACGAAGAGATTATATCCTGGGGCCAGTTATCCAAAATAATGCTTAGCATGGGGTATCATGGTCTCCTTCAGCCACGGCTACCATCACTTGCAGGAAGAGATTGATCCGCATGCTGAAGTAGGAGGATGTGTCTTTTAAAAATAAAAACCTTGCCATAGTGAGTTATTATTAGTCTTATTAGCCCTAAAGTAACATAAGCCTTTCCTTACTTAACACGCAGCAATATCTGGTTTAATTTTTAGATGATAGGTTTTATATCAGAGCTGGCACAGCTCTGACTCCAACACTTCAGAGATAAAAATTGCTGTGACATTGTTTTATGATGTGCTTTGAATCAGTGAGGCATCTTGTTTACAAGTGGAAGGTAAGTGGCTTCAAAACATTCTTTGCAGTGTAATCGGTTGCTCATTAACATGTGACGCCAAGTTTCCTTTTGATTTCTGTGGATATCTTGGGAAATCTGTCTGCCCTGATCCTACAGCAAGGCACCATTCAATCAATACGTGATCCTCGGTGGCTGAAATGAAGAGTTAACGCAAAATTGTAGCATCCTCTGCATTGATTTTTCTGTAAACGATGACTCATATTTCTGCCATCTTCCCCAAAGTACACTGCAAAATTATTTCAGATTTTCTCAAAATTTGATTCAAGCTAGGACTGAGACCTGGAAACACTTTAAAGCAGTCTTCTAGTTGCATCTTCCCACATATGTCTGAAACACCTCTTTTCATGGGTGTTTTTTTCCATGCTAGATATATATATTAGTTCAATTCCAGTGAGGAAGGCTGGAAACAATTAAACTATGAAAAAGGAGAGTGGTATAAAAGAGTCTACCCATGTCCTGAAGAGCAATAAAATATATCTGTCCTGGGGAATTGCAAAGTGAATATTCTGGGTTTGAATTCCTAAAACAAGTCAAGCCAAGAAGATACTGGGGTCCATCTGTTCTGCCAGCTGAATGTGAGTACCACACATCACCGCTCTCCTGAGCAGGGGGGATACAGTGACACAGTCGTCAGCAGTCTTAGCACCCAGAGTATCCAGCCAGGTGCTTCACACCAGGGTCGCTAGTGTAAGCTAAAATCCTTTGTCACTCTTTTTTTGCAAGATTTTTTCCCCCCACGGTATATTGGAAATCCCTCCTAAAACCTGGAGAGCATTACTTCTTTATGAAGAATATGTTTGTAAAGTGGATAATTTCCAGATGTCAAATTGTTTTGCAGACCTTGCAATAACACTTCACTGCTCGGGGTTCTCGGCCAGCACAGGGCATGTGGTTACCCTGGGTATTTGCAGGATCCATCCTAAGGCAAATGACACCTTTAAATAGGGGAAAAACAAACAGCCTAATGGGCACCTCACGGCAGAGAGCACCTCATCAGGTTTGTCCCAACACATTCTCACATCATTGCTCGACAGGGTAACAGGCCATAAAAGAACAAAGCAGCTACTTTCCTTTTGTGTCAGATGTTGCAAGTTACTCTTGTTTCCTGTTCTGTTTTTTAAAGGACTAAGGGCTGAAAATGGGAGTTCATTAACTTGTCTGAAATGAAATATTTTCCTGTTTTTCTGCAGCCATGCTCGAATGAATGACACAAACACAGGTCTGGAAGGCATCTCGGAGGAGCGGATAGTGCCTTCTGCCCTAAGACAGGACTATCCCTGCTGGAAGCTCAGGCTGAACCCTGGTGCAGGTTGCCACCAGAAATCCCTCTCCAGTCTGCAGGGGAGCTGGATATAGTATACATCCAAGAAAGAGAGACCATGAGTTTCCACGCTGGCTGTCCAGTGGGTCCCGGGAGGGACAGGAGGAACACCTCTCGCTGCTGCCTGATGGTTTGGGCTGTGTTTTAGCCAAGAAAAGAAGTACGTGGGAGAACTTCACTAAGCTAACACCAGTGGGATTTAAGCACTTAGTGCTATTTTTGACAGTCTTCCCTTAACTAAGCACATTCACACTTCAACCATTTAAAAATAAAACATTGTTTCCCACACTTTTTTTCTTGCCTGTAGGCTGTTGTTTTCTTGACAGACTTGAAACTATGCTTATTCATCCTTCAGAAAAAAGTCTTATCTCAGCCTGGGCGGCCTGGGAAAAAGCTCAGGCCACGCTTGCAATGCAAACTTTGAGCAAGCAAATTTAGTTTCTCAATGAGTCTAACCATTTCAACTATTGCATTTGACAACCACCCTTCTAAACTTCTGATGGAGAAAGAGCTTGCTGCTCCGGGACATGCAGCCTTGTGCTGCGGTCCCTAGTGTAGCTTTGGGCCCCAGGAGGTCACAGGCCACATCTAAGAGGCCCAAGAAGGGTAACTAGGAAAAGCAAGTCTGTTGTCAGCAGCCTTAAATCTGCTGTGCTGGAGGCTGTACTGCAGGGAGAGGGAAAAAAAAATAAGGGTTTGCAGATGGAAAGAAAAGTCTGAGAGCAAGGCTACAAGTGGGGCAGAAGCAGCTGTTGTGTTTTTTGAAACACAGAGGCAAATTCTTCCTGAAATGCAAAGGTGTTTTCAGGAAAACTTCAGAGTTGCTGCCATCTGGGTAGATGTGGGTGAGCACTGAGGAGCCTGCTCACTGGAAAAGCACACCTGAGGAGCTCCCCTCACTCTGCTAATTATACCCGAAGTTTTAAGGTACAGCACCAACCCCTCTCGCCGGCTACTGGGCTCCATTTTTCTGACGTGCGCCTTAAATGCAAAAAAGGGGCTCTCAGCAGGAGCTCCTTGGTGGCTGCTGCCAAAAGAGTAGCAATGGGTTTGAAAGCAGGAGGAGATGGAGGATGCTGCCTGGGAAATGAAAGCCCTTGAACACCTCCTCCTCCTCCCCTAAATCCCACACAGGTAGCAGGGATCTGGGGCTGCAAGCCGTGAGTGTGCTGAGCCTGGGGCAGGCAGGTGTCAGCAGCTGGAGAGTGGGGGAAGAGGAGAGGGAGGAGGCAGGCTGCACTTCTTTAAAAGTTTGGAGAATTCAGACAATGAGTAGTTACATGCATTGCCTACCTTTTAAAATATCTCCATAAACTGCTAGCCATTAAAAAAAAGTATTAAAGATCACACCTCTGATGAGGAAAGCAAAAAAAAAAAAAAGATAAAGAATGTAAGAATTAGAATAATTACAGCCAAAGCTTTGAATCAGTGTAAATAAAAAGTGGTGGTGACCCAGAGATTTTTGCATCTTATACTCTTGAGCAATTAGCTTCATTTGGTTCATAAAGTAAATCAACATGATGCAAACAGCGTCAGGAACTTAATAGTTTTGAGAGGAGCTGATGCTAAAATAAGGTACGCAGGCACTGAAATGCCTGCCAGCAGGACAGCCTGAGCGCGGTTGTGTAATGGGGATAAGTACTGTGCTGCTTTGGAGCATTAACCTGAATTAAAGGATGAAACGGCCGGGTGGCTGGGCAGGGATCAGGCAACACTCCTGGTCACTGATGGAGCCTTGGTATTGGAGAAATTGCAAGACCGTCATTTAAATATGGAAACTCACTGAGGAGCGCAGCGGTTTTCTTGGAAGGAATTTCTTCTCCCTGCAGGACCAGACTGGCTCTCAGGGTAGCCGCGGCTCACAGGGGGGTAAAGGAGGGGCCCAGTATCTCCACCCCATCACATCTGCACCCAGTGGTGGTGGCCCAGCTCCACTCTGGCCCTTCTCACCCCGCAGGCCGCAGAGCTGAGCGGTGCTTTCCAGGGGCAGCAGCTGGGCGAAGCATTAGGGGACTGATGCAAACCCAGTTTATTGTGTGTCTCACACAGCTGCGACAGGAGTTACACACCGAAATCCCTCTGCATCACGGTGGGGGAATGTTCCCCGCGCAGTGCTGCTTCTTGTCAGTAATCCTCTCAGCTCGCTGCTCAAAATACAGTGTGTGGCACTTCTGCCGCACGCACCATGGAAAAAACGTGGCATGCACCAGAGTCACAGAGAGCTGATCTTCAGCTGGGGTCAGGCCCCGTGAACCCGAGCGATTCTGCCACAACTGGTCCATCCCGCTGGATGCATTCCTTCCCATGCCAGCAGAGGCAAGGCCACACGCCAACAGCCCTTCAACGGATTTATTTCAGATTTTCCTTGGGGAGCTAAAATCTGATTTTAGCCAATAGCACATACACAAATGCCATTTGTTCAAGTTAAATCCTCCGGCTTTGCTTTGGTCTGAGAGACACCTCCGAGGAACAAATGGCTCCGTGTGCTTTGCAACTTGAAAATTGATGTAAAAATGCTACTGCCTGCACAGGGCCTGCAACAAACTGTGCCCTTTCAGAACTGCCTTGTAACTGGCGAACAGCACAAACTTAACCCTCTCGTCTCCGCAACAGGCTTACCGCAAGGGATGCCCACCGAGGGAGTAGTATTAGCCTTCAGTGAAGGGAAGACCAGTCCCCGTGCCAGCTTTCCTCTGCTGCTGCTGTTAACGCAGCTCCGTGGTTTCGTTGCAGTGACTTTCATGCTTATGACTTCTTGGTGGGATGAGCAGGGCTGGCACACACATATCCATTCAACCATCACCCCTGCTAGTTTCTGGGGGCTTCTGCTCTCAAAACTATCTCCCAGAATTGCAACAAGGTAAGGCCTGAGTCAAATGCTATCAACAGGCAATTGCACACCAAAAGAAAATCTTCCTTTGCCACTGATTAAAGGCAACACGAAGACATTTGGCCGATGTGTTCCCCTAAACTGATCATGTGTCTGAGCACTAAAACATCCTATAACTGGGCAAGGCAAGCTGTCTCTAGAACAGCTTCCCACTAGGACTGGTTTAACATGTGCTGGGGAACAAGTGACAGTGCCTTTGCTTGGTTTAGAGCGTGGTGGTTGCATCAAACCAGCTGGGATGATTTTGCATCATCCCTTTCAGCTCTGTCTCAGAGTTAGGAAGCCAGAAATAAGAACAGTCAGCCAGACTTTGATACTCTCCTCAGAAAATTAGTTTAAGAGAGTCATACCTCAGCAGCTTTTCTAAATATGGAATTGCATTAATTCAATGGAAACAATTAAACTAATTGAAGCTTTTGCAAAACACTGCACATACTCCTGCTTGCATTTTAACCAAGTGTCTTTCATACCTGCCTCTACCATTGCTTGCTCCAGTAGTTTTCGGTGTGTGCTTCCTCCGCCTTCAGACAGGTCACAAAAAATAACCGAGAAAAAAAGTTTGGCAACAGGTTTGAATTCCTCTGGGGTAAGCACTGGAAAGTATCTGGGTGAATGATAAATTTTAAAAGATCAAAACACCACCACCTTCTTTAGTTGGTTAAGTGTACACATAGCTAAAGCCTGGGGATGAAACCCACTGCTGCCTTGGAAGCTATCTGGCCAGCTGTACTGCAGCATGGAGCAGAGGTGCTGTGGCGGTGGAAGGCTGCCAAGTGGGATCCCACCCTGTTGCTTGTTTTCCCCATGCTGGATACTTCAAAAATAAAGTCACAGCCACTCACTGCCTCACCTGTGTTGCTCAGGTCCACTGCAATTTCCAGAGCATCACTGGCCAGCTGCAAAACTGGTCCTTGTTCTTGGGAGACCAACCCCCAGCACATACAAGACACTGGTGGCACTGCCCTTCCTACTGTCCCCTGCCAACACACGTGCTCGCTCCTACGCGTGGGGCTGCAGAGGTGTCCCTGCACCGCTGCTGACTGGCATTACAGGGAGCCCTCAGCCTTGCTGGCTCTCTGGGGCAGATTTTGTGTGTGTGATTTCTTGTTCAGTACTTCCCACAGCTAAAATACCAAACGTTGAGACTGAAGAGTTTAGAGTTAGTGGCCATGTTAAAATGCACTGATCATTTTATAGCATTATTACTGTATGAAAGTGTACACTTCAGATCACCTCTAAGGCAGATTCTGGGGTAGTGGCACATGGTGGGAAAGAGAAAGACTTACTGGGGTTTCATCCTTTTTCATTCTTTAAACCACATTTTCAAATTATGGAAATCGTATCATGCATCCGATAGGATCCCGAACTGGCAGAACCGTTCCTGACAGAGCTGTTCTCCTTAAAGTGTTCGACCTTTAGAAATAAACAGAGATACATTATAGATAACTACTGCCCACTGAAATGTCCGTTCACTTACGGTATTCACCGCTTTTCCAATTTGATAGGTTTTTTAGGAATCATTTTTGCAGAGGCAAGAAAGTAGTATAAATAATCAAGTAGACTTTCATTGTCTTTACCTGCTTGCAAGTCAGTGGTGTTTAACCACCGTCACTCCTAGATACATCAGTTACAGCTGAACCAACTGATGTGCTTAAACGTAGCTAAGGAATATGGGAGATATACAGGGGGAAATCTATCACAAAAGAGAAACTTTAACAAACCACTATTTAGGTGTCTCATAAAAGATAAGAGTCTGGAGCAAGGAGCTCACCTATTCCTGCAGTTCTTTAACCTTCGTTAAAAGCATCATGCATTTAAAATGCAAGAGGATCACCTCTGTAACGGCAAACACGACCCTGCAGTTGTTTCCTCTGGTCAGTGAAAGTGCCTGAAGCTCACAAATGTTTCTCTTGCCATCAGAGCAGATAGGTATTAAGGCTGGTGAGAGACTGCTGATTTGACACAGAAATAACCTATCAGTGGCTGTGCTGTCACTGCCACCCCTATTTCACCCACAGGCACTTGGTGGGGGGAAAAAAGAGACGTTACAATGAGGGAAGGTGATGCTGAGGAGCATAGAGTGTGACTAGCAGCCAAGTAGTAGACAGGAGACTGAACATAACTAGTGAAGAAGCTTGAGGGAGGTAGCGCATAGCAGAGAAGAAGAGCTGAAGTGTGCATGGGAAGGGCAGGACCAATCTGCCTTTCCAGAGAAAACACAGGGAGGGATGGGGGCACATATGAGCGCAAAGGAGACCGCAAGGGACAGTGATGGATACAGCACTGCAGAGGGTGACATAAATGCCCTTGGAGAGGACCACCACGCCAACAGCACTGGCCAGAAGAGGAGCTGCTCCATGTCGACAGCAGCAGCTCAGGAAGGGAGAGTGAAACACTGAAGTGCTGACCCGCTGGGTGAGGGCTGGCTGCTGCACGGTGCCTCCTCACACCACGCCGCAGGCTCTCGGCCAGCATGTCCCTCCTCTCCTCCTGGGCTCCCTCCTCTCCCTCCACAGCGTCGGACTTTGACCTTCTTATTGCACTTCCCCTCATTTCTTAACTACCACAGTACAGGGTGTCAGCAGTGAGATCTGAAGAACTATCCCTGCCTCATGAGGGAGAAGGGGAGACACGAGGAGTTGTTTGTGTACCACGTGCTGTCTCCTCCTGCACTAGGTGGATGTTTCTATTTCAGTGGCGATAAGAAACTGGGAAGGGTTGTTAGCAACCGGTAGCATAGCTGCTCTTCTCCAGCTCCCTGAAAGAACTTAGAACTTAGGGAAATTAAGCAAAACTAGGCACCTATCTCCAAAGCCCTTCGGAGCTGCCTTCCCTCACTCCAGCGGCTGAAGACACGCTGTGAGTGAAGAGCATTACCCCAGCACGCGCAGGGTTACGCTTTACCAAGTCACTGCACAGGCCCAGAGGTGCTTCCCTCCCACAGCTCAGCCACCGAAAGGTTTGAGCTACCTCCAGCTGTTGCTTGTGGAACTGCAGAAGGGCAACGCACAAGCTCTTCTTACCCCACCAAACAGGGAAAAAAGATACTTTTAAACACTGCAATTTAAAATTTGCAGGAATTTATTTTCCTTGCAAACAAAGTAGAAAGGATGCATTTTTTCTCCCTATGATCAGAGCCAGCTAAGTGCCCTCCTTGTCTTTTTTCTTCTCTCTGGGGCCCCAGAAGTGATGCTGTTCCTCTTGGCACTTGTGTGCACCTCTCCTCCTCTTGATCCTGGGTTCAATGGCTGTCTCCAGACAGTGAATTTTCCATAAATCCTGTAGCCACGTGGCCTGCACAGAGGGGTCTTTACTACTGCAAGCAGTGAGACGTGCAGAGCAGAAAGCCCCTTTAGAACACAGCGGGACGCATGGCCCATAGGATGCTCTGCTCAGCACTGCTTGCTTAGGCATTGGCACTGTGGCAACTTTGGGAACAGCAACTTTAAAAACATGCTGGATGAATTATGTACAGGTTTGAGCTATTTCCGACTCCCGCTGGAAATATCCAGCTTGCAGAAGAAAAGCTCAGATACTGCAGGAATGAGAAAAGCCAAACCCCCCCAAAAAGCTACAGATCTCTGTTCATGACACGGTATGGAGATCCCATCGCTGCTACAAGCAAAAATGGGATGATCAAAACTGTGAGGTGAGTATCCCACTAAAAGAGAAAATAAAAGCCAGAGCCTGGACCTTTAAACCCCACGTGTGCCTCTGCCAGGGATGCCACGGTACTGCCAAACACCAGGAGCAGCAGGAAATACCCTTGCCTGCATAACACCTTTTTCATTGCTTTATTTTTTTAAATTTAACCAAAACCCAAGTTCTGTTCTGAAACATCAGACTGCTGAAAAACACCCAGTTTCTAGTCTCACAGGGTGTTCATAACCAGGCAGGTGGGTGAAAGTGGCACCTGGCACTGTGAGGTCTGAAGTGCCCTTCTCCAGTAGGTGCTGCCTGCCTGCCAGACCGAAACCATCCCAGGATGAGGTGCCAAGGAACTGGGGAAAACCACCTGCCAGGCTGGATCATGTCCTGCTTCTGGCCAGGGAGGCTCATCGATGCCTCTTTCAGAGCAGCAAGTTTAGTACGAGACACCTGAGCTAGCACCCCCGCATTCTCAGGCTATTTGCGCGTCCCAGGCTTTCCGGATGTCACTCCCTTGCCTCTGCGGGTGCCCACAGTTTGGCAGCACCCCCCTTCACACACCGCACAAGCGGGGCCCACTTCTTTACCCAAACCCACACACTTTGGAGTGGTTTTGAAGCAAGTTTAGCCTCACGGGTACTGACTGTGTGCCAGTCCTTGATGCTTCAGTTGCTCTGATCTGCTCAGAGATGTAAGCACTGCTATTTTTCACCAGGGAAACAGCTGTACCAAAGAAAAACAATCATTCCTTTGGTTTTCTTCCCATCTGAAGAAGACTTTAAAAAATCAGAGTTTCTGTTGCTTCAGCCTCAGATCTGTCTGAGGTATCTTTCGACCACAGCTTCTGCAACGGCTTGCACATGCCACGGGCGCTTGGCAGGGTGGTGTTCGCTGGGGAGTGCAAGGGGAATGCGAGGTGCTGTACTTGGATTCCCATTTTCTGGGTCAGTAGAGATATGGCAAACAAGGGACATTCCTCTGAGCTTGCAGGATCTGCCCTTCGTCCCCACTGGCGAGCCCCTCAAACCGTGCCCTGCGCTGCCTCGAAGCTTTTCTGGAGCTCATGCCTTCGGCAGCGTGGGACATTGCTGGTGCCAATACGGAGAGCCACTTCGGCCTGCGGGGAGGCTCCGTGGAGCATCCACACGGCAAAGCTACCACGGGCACCTTGCTCCGAGAGCTACAGAACTGAGGGCTCTCGTGCTGTAGCTTGGAGGGGGTAATACTGGGGAGGAAAGTCTGAGTGTTTGGAGGCAAGTGGAAAATCAGGTCCAAAGTGAGTTTGGTCCAGAGAGGCCCAGGGGTCCATCCAAGGCAAGATGGGGAACCTTATTTCCTCCCACTGGAGAAACTCATTTGGGAGGGGGCAGGAGATGCCAGTGAGGGGCAGGAGGCTGCAGCCAGCTGCTGCTCTCCGTGCCATGAGTCTAATAACCCGTTATTCTGTAAGTGCCATGAAAAACCAAAGACTGAAGATATGCATTTGCTGTGCAGTTGCATGGGTGTTGCAAGCTCAAGGGGGCCAAACTGCACCCTAGCCTGGCTTTCCTGCCCATGCCTCCAACAGTGCCACCAGGCAGTGCCAGCCTGGGACTCAGCACCATCCCTGTGGGGATGGGATGGGGACCGGGAGCTGGCACCAGTGCTGTGCAGCTCCTCACCCCAAAATGCCTGGAGGATGGTGGCATGGGCTGGCCCCATGGCACCATGCAACCACCGAGGCGGCTCCATCTCTCAGCTGGCTCCTGCATCACATGTGCCTGGCCCGATGGCCATGACATTTAAAATTGCCACCACCCTCACACTGAGGCCAGGGGATCTTCCCTGCCATCCAGCAGCACCCCCTGCATTTGTAGGTCCAGCTGAATGTGAGCTCCGTGAAGCACACGCCGTGCCAATTAGTGCTAATCACTGTTTACTCCCTGCATCCCTTCCCGTCTGCCCACTTGCAGCAAGTTAAAATAAATTAATAATATTTAAATGAATAGTGCATTTGTGATTCCTAGTAATTTCCCTTGAAGTAGTTATGACGAGCACATTAACTGGTACTAATTCATCGTGCTGCTTGTAATTTGGCCAGGATTCAGATGGGAGAACCTGTTTTCATAGCAGCTAATAAACAGTGGTTTATTGCTGCCCTACCAGGTGTCCCGTGGCCGCAGCCTCCTTCCCAGCCCAGGAGCCATGAATGTCTGCTTCTCTTGGCACAGATTTCTGGTTAGAGAGACGATACTTTACGAATAGGCCAGGCTGGTTATGATTCAGCCCTAACCATCATGGTCTTTCTGTTTCACCAAGCGAAAACCAGGCGGAGCAGATATCTACCCATCGGTTCCGCCCAACACCGCGCAGTTCAGGCAGATTAAATAGCATCTGAAGCCCAGGGATGTGTTCATAGGGCTTGCCCTAAACTTAGGAAACCAAATTACACCATGACCTCGCTTATGCATCATGCTTATAGCCATTTCAGGTTATGCAGGTGCCCCGTGTTCCTGGCGTTCCCTCTGAGACCAGACCTGGCAGCACCACAGGCTCCAACCCAGCCCCTGGAGTCGATGGGGAGCTGAGGGAAAGGGCTGCAAGAGGCTGGCAGGATCCCCAGGTCCACACAGGCAGTTGGGCTTTGTGCTTACCCCACCTCAGCAATGTGGGAATTAAATTAAAACCTGGCTTACGAAGGCTGTGTGGGCTCTGCTGGCTCACACCAGGATGTCAGATGAGGGGGCTTGCCTTGTTAGCCAGAGAAATGGCAAGGCTGGGAGAGGAAGCCAGGGCTAAGATCTCCACCCTGCTCTTCCCAGCATGCCCAAATGCTGGAAGGGAACGTGCTCACCCGGCAGGCAGGTGGGAACTGCTTACAGAGTCAGTGAGGGGATTTGCTCATCAATGAGCCCTTGTAATTTGACATGATTTGTCCTGGTGCAGGCAAGAACAGAGGGCATGTACTCCTAGGGTATGTGGGAGAGCTTGCCAAGTCCCTCCTTATGGCTAAAAATGCTAAGCTTATGCTAAAACCATCAGTTAATAACAGCTAATAGGAAAATAAAGAAAATTGGATTTGATGGTCCAGGTTGAGGTCACATCAAGATCTGATCAGTGGTGGCCCCTGCACCAGTGATACCCTGGGGTTGTCCATAGCATCATGGAAAGCTGCAGTGGATTTGCTTTGGATCTGCTTGCGTCACTGTGCAGCAGCACCATCCCTGCCCCACGAGGTGCTGGAGCATCCCTATCCTACCCCTCCACTCACAGCAGCCAGCTGCGCTTCATGCCTTGATATTGAGCTGCCCAGCTTGGGGAAAAGCAGTTCAGCCAGGAGCAGAAGAAGGCATTGCAAGGTCCTTGGGTTAGGCCTGGCTCTCCTTCCCCAAAGAAACAGTCTCATCAATGTCAAGTGCTTCTGGCTGTTGTCAGTGAGAAGCAAGTCCTGGTCATTCCGCTTTTGCTCACTGCTGATGATGCACTGCCCACACAGCAGTGGTGAATATTGCGGGTGTCCAGCCATGAGCTCAAAATTAAAAGAGCCTTGTGGCTGCACAGCCACAGCCGTGAGCCCAACCCTCCCTGTGTGCCGACAGATGAGGAGCTGCCACTGCCAGCGGGCAGCACGTGGGGACTGTCCCAAAGGAGCTGCTGTTCGCAGCAGTGCTGGTTTCTTTGCTCTCCAGAATTTCAGAAGGTGAGCCGTGAAAGAAGGCATTACTTTTGGATCCAGGCTGGTTTTACTCACTCAAGACTTGAAACTTCAGGAAGATTGTAACCAGGCAGAGGGTTGCTGGGGCATTACAATACACATGTAGCTTTGCCTTGTAAAAGGACAGTCGTTCCATGGCCTTAAGCAGTTATTTTGCTTGGTATCTCCCTACTCAAAACCTGGCCAAACAGCTGTGCAAAACAGGCTGTGGACACTTGATGGGGTGCTGCGAGTTTTTTTGGTGTTTAGCCAGACACCAGCTTGCCCTTGATGAGTGATCACTCACCTAACGATGAGGCTGTGTCAGGTCTGGATGTTAGAAACTGCGGTTTGACTCCCTACATGCTTCGCCGCAACCACAAACACGACTGGTATGTTTCAAAGTGGGTAGGGATGGTTTATCACACACTAATGCAGACTCAGATTCTTCCTCTAAGATGCAGATAACTTCACATTAATTATACTCCCAGGTGCAGGTCTCATCTAAAGTCCGATTTTCTCTGTTAGCAGCACAGAGCAAGGCTAGGGCCAGCCCTATGCTGGGGGGTGAGAAGGGGCATTTTATGGTCTGAAAGGCTACGGAAACGAAAAGCTTCATGCATTTTCTACCATATTGTCCTGATTTTCTGCTGTAAACTCTGGATGCACCTTGCCCTGCAACCTCTTCTGTAAGCCAAATTTTTGCAGCAGATAGCTCGCTTGGCCAAGCGACTAATTGGGACTTTATCCCGGCAGGTAATGGCACAAAGGCAGCCAGACAATGGCACGCCCCCCAAGATCACCCATGGTGAAGGGCTAAAAAACACATCTCACCTACACAAGGAGATTCCCGTGGGGTGATGTAGGGTGCAGGGAGACACACCTGCGCAACCAGCTGCCAAAGTGGTTACAAGAAGGGCTGGGAAGTGCTTGTTCTTACCACTTTTGAAATAGAAAAATCAGATCCCAGAAAATTTCTGTTTCAGTCAGGTTGTTTAAGCTGACCAGAGGGAAAAGGGCTGCCTGAAGCAGGGGGTTGGGCTTTTCACATGAATTGTGCTGGTGCTGGGCTCGACTCAAGGTACATGATGGAAAGCTGAAGGACAGGGGTCAGCACTGGAAGAAGACACGCTCACAGCCAGTCCCCAAACACCAAACAGGGATGGGACTCAAAGGATCCAGCCCTCGGTCCTGATGGCACCAGGGGTCCCACGCTGCACCTGAGCACCTGCAGCCAGAGCAGAGACCAGTGGTGCTGGCAGGCAGGACAGGGCAGGGACCGCATCAGCACCAGCTCCAGAGGAGCACCAGACCCTCTGCTGCATTAGAATAGATGAGCAAAAGTGGTCACTAGTGGAGCCACTCCAGCTTCTCTCTCAGACAGTGTTTTTTTGTTAGCAAATTATTACTAATTTTTACGTTATGACTTTCTACAAAGCTATAGCTTTGTTTCCTTCTGCCTGGTGGAGAAACCACTCCACCAAGAGAAATGTCCAGGAGGACAAGAGTCATCCCAGACCAGGCTGACCACATCTCAAATCCTCGTTCTTTTTTTTTTTTTTTTTTTTTTTTACCAACTTTACCTTCTGGTTCTCTAATCTATCTTCCCTTCCTCTTTCTCAGCTCACTTCCAGACATTTCTCTCCATTTTTCCCTCTGCAGCCCCTTCCCTGGCTGTCCTCCCCTGCCTTTTTGCATGGCTGCTGGTCCTCAGCAGTACAAATGGTGGCCTCATGTGCCCCCCCTGTAACTCGTACCTTTCAGGCTCAGGAGCTACACTGCAGGCTTGTAGCTTTTCCCTGTCTGCATTTGAGCAGGCAGCAGTTGAAGAAACTTTCTGGACCTCCACAGGAACCCACACAGTGCCTCCAGCAGCGATCACACCACCAACAGCTGCCCCAACGGGAGAGGCTGGGTTTACCCAGGCCAGCCCCAGCACTCCGCTGCCAGAGTTTTGCCAATGCAAGATGCTCCTAAATTATTAAATGAGAAGAGGGGACCACCTTGTTTAAAGGCCTTGTACTTTTAGGCCATTATGCCATTTGCCATGGAGGCCAAGGGCGAGGGACTTAACCAGGGAGGAGAACCGGAGGCAAGGACAGTGAAGATGCACCCAAGGTGGCAGGATCAGGCTTTGGAAAGGGCTTCAAAGCCATTAGCTACACTGTGGCTTAAGCAGGAAAGATACCAAAACTGCCAAATAAAAGAGAAGATAAAAAGCAGGAGCAGGGTAGTGCCTTGCACACAGCTGCCATCCCTCAAGAATTCAAAGACAGCAACTCAATGCTCAAAAAGCAAGAACTTACATATAATACACTTGGGCTCTTTATTTCTCCTTCAGACTGGGGAGCCTTTAGGGTTCTGTTTCAGTTTTCCTCCCAAACCACTTACTGCATAATGGCATCTGACATTTTGATGTACTTCATATTACCCCGGGGAGGTGGAGCTTTAGAAAAACACCGAATATATCAAGAGCCAGCAGCACCGCTTTCATGGCCCTCTGCAGCCGGCTGCAGTGCTCACAGCCTGCGAGAGGGTTCCCCCGCCGCAGCTGCCAGAGCAAATTAACTGTCCCGACTTCTTTGCCGAAGCGGAAAGCTGTGCAGTGTTACCAACCCAAAAGAAATTACAGCAGAACGTGAGAGGGGCAGAATCTGGTCGGGAAGGAAATTAATGACCGGCCGTGTCATTCACCCCTCACCATTTTGTGGAAGCATCGCTGAAACAGCACACAGCCCTTGCGCCGGGGGATATTACAGCCCGCAGACAGGCACCCAACCTCGCTTCGCATGAGGCAAACGGCTCTATATTGCTACCCAAAAAGGAACGCACAGCACTGCCGGCAGTCTCCGTATGCACGGCCTCCAGCCAAACTCCTGCCTTCTCCACGGGCTGTTCTCATTCTTGGTTTCTCATCCAGTTTGTGCTTCCATACTCAGAGGCACGGTTTCAATCAGGTCTTCTGAAGAAAGCAACCCTTCTGCCCCACACCACACACACACACACCCCTAAACATTTTTTGAATCTGCTCACCATATCCTCACATAATTTGATAAGGAAAAGAAAAAGTAGAAGCCTTGCAGAAGTCTTGTGAACTCAGAGATAGTGAATAAAGATCTTGCCATCACCCCCACCGCAGGACAGGCTGATAAATGAAGCCAGCCTGCAGCAGGCATCAGGGAATCCCACGGCAGAGCACACCTCCAGAAACTATGTCTCCTGGCTCACAAGCTGCCTATTTACAGTACTTCTGTACAACTCTTGCTAGGGACAGCTAGAGCGTTTCAGAAACACGTGCAGCATGTCTCTCATCCTATGCGGCAACAGCTTTGCATTGCAAACAGCGGCTCCAGCACTACGTGTCAGCTACATGGGTACCAGCAGGGCTGAAGGGCTTTACGGAGAAAGGCCCCGGAGGATACAGTGTCTCTGCACAATGATCAGCAGATGCCCTTTGTGCCACAGAAAGCACGGCATAGATAAGGTCATGGCAATGAGCAGTTTCTTCTCCATGCAACACAGTCTCCCTGTGATGTTCTCCACACCCATGTGCCTGCTCAGTTTGAATCATGAGCCTTCTGCCTGATTTCCTTCCACGATAAGGCTTTTAATAACTAACTGCATATACAACAAAGTAAATATTCAACCAGCTCAGAGCCAGATTGCAGATCAAATATCTTTAAATCTTTCTTCTTTCCCTTTTAAAAACAGAAACCTACACATGGCAGCCTGCAGGGGAGAAGATTGCTCGCTTAGCACTTCCCTCAACTCATCAGATAAATAAGCAACCACCAGTTTTGTGCTTTACAAAAAATAAGCAAGGCAGCTGCTCTGCAGCACGCCCTGGTAACGTGCTGGTGAAGAGCTGGATGCCTGCTGAAGTCCGGCTCCTTTCCTGCACTTGCCTTTTAGCGCTGTCCTCCAACCCGGCACACTGGCGTGCCAGCATGGGCTACCCGAGCTGCCCCTGGCTGGGAGAGGAGGTGGGTGCCATCTCCTGCGTCCTTCCCCACCATGCGGTAGGGCCGCATTCATACAGACTCAGACTACAGAAAAACTCTAGAGAGACTGTAGCTACAAAGCCCAGGCTCAAACAGAGGGAGGAAAGAGGGATCAAGAGACACATCCTCTTTCCTGGTTGTGGATCCCGCAAAAGCGGGTGCCAGCCCCAGTGTGGGATGTCCCTGGGAGGACCAGCCAGAAGCCAACGTCCACCCGTTTCTGCAAACCACTGAGGCTCACCAGGAGCACCTTCTGCAGGGCAAGGCAGTGGCTCATGGCAAGGGGGATAAACTCTCCTTCCCCCATTACTGGGGTCATTTCACCTAAGGAGGGAGGGACACAGTCCTTATCCAAACGGGAAATGTTGGAGAGGGTTTGTGTCTAGCCTCAGCCTGACATTCAGCAAGTCACAACTTCATTGGTGTCCCCATGCCAAGCAAAACGATAGCCGGCACACTCTGCAAAGTGCTTTGAGACCAGTGGAAAGTTACTTTATAGGTCCTCTCACACAGGTGAGGAAACTTTTATTTACAAGAGCAGGCAAATCAGACCTGCGAATGGCACGTGTTTGGGGCTGAGCAGTCGTGCTCGATCTGGACTGGCACTTTGTTGCAGGCAGCAAATCCAGGATGGGAATGAAATCTTAAAGCTTCTCCTCTGTGAAGAGTTGAAACTTGAGAAAGAGGAAAAACCTAAAATTAACTCCACACCGCTTAAGCACAGCTTTGGCTGCCCAGCAAGGGTTAGTGGCTGCTGTGACTGTCCCCCTGCCTCTTACTCTGGTCGAGTAACACAGCTGGGCCTCACCAACAGCTCAGCTGTGGTAGCACCAGGCCCCAAACAATTTCCCCACAGGACAGGTAACAAGTGGCAGTCACTTACCTCCAAGCGTTTTATCAAGGTGCGAGCTCCTGTTTACGGGTTTCAAGTAAATTGTGCATTTGTGTCCACGTTAGTTGTATTGCTACATTTGCTGTCGGGCCCACAAGGATAAGGATTCCCTTGAAGGGTTTTGACTGTTATTTTTATTAGGAATTGTGTCGCAAAACCAACTAGCAGCACCTACAAACTGAAATTTTCCTCCTTGCCCTCAGCTTATAGGCAAACAGCAGAAACTGGCTGCCCCTCCCCTCCCCTCTGTACCTTTCCTGCTTTCCCCTGCAGCATGCTAGGGAAAGGGCAGCCAATTTTCTTTTGCAGCTGCTCCTCTGTGAATCCCTTGGGAAGCAGCCTCCATTTTCACACCAGGTGCAAGTGTTCCCTTATCTGTGGTTGCTCCCTGGGATGGAGGAGCTGCCCTCCCTCACAGTTGCAAGGGCTTTCATGCCTTCGCCTCAGCAGAGCGCATCGAAGCAGAGGCATTGCACTGCCCTTGCCTCGGCGCAAGGAGAGGACAGAAAACGGCCACAGCACAGCTGCTGGCGAGCTCCCCACTTCACAGCCACTGACCACAGCGGCTCCCGCAGCCCCCACTAGCCCACCTTGTTCTTAGGACAAGCTGCATTGGAAATCCATTAAGCACTGGTCAAGGGAAGGGAGATCAATAGCATCTTCGATAGAATCAATGAATCTAGGTAAGCAGGGGACTTAAAGGTTTGGGGGAGGGTTTCTGAAAGCACCGAAGAGCTTCCATGAAGGCTGCATTGCACACTGCACTGTGAATTAGGCTCCACTTGACCCCAATCACATCCCTGGGAACAGCCCGTGCGCAGCCCAGGGACACGGCCATGGTCAAGCAGGCGGCTGAACCAGGCAAGTGTCATCTGAGGGCAGGCAGGCTCTGACGCAGCAGGGATTTAGACCATTTAGAGCTTTGCGGAGCATAAGCTGCACCTTACATCCACCCGCTAAAAAAAGCCACTGACAGCCACTAGCAGCCAGCACAGCAAAGGCAGGCACAGCCTGGGAAACCCTTTTCGTCCCACCATGGCCTCTGCAACTCCCAGCACAAGCAGCTACTCAAATTCAAGAGGAAAATCCCACCTGCAGTGTTACCTTATTATCTGACCTTGGTTCAGCTACCTTCATGCCATTACACGTGAAATGTGTATGGCACATTGTGCATAAAGCCAGCCCCAACTGCTTGGCTAACAACAAGCTAACAACTAACAGGAGTTCGCTTTAACCTGTACACACACTGCCTTCTCCCCACATCCCAAAACCCACAAAATGCAGCTCTTAACATCCAGGTAGCACCACTGTATGGGTCGTGCACCCTGTACAGCGGGGGACTAACGCAAAGAGGAGCCTGGTGCAACTCTCCTGGAGCCACAGCAATGTCAAGGGTGCTCCCGGTGCACAAGCACAGTACAGGTGGGATGGATTTGCACCCAGGGTCCCAGCACTGTCCTGCCTCCCTGTGAGATAGCAGAGGATGCTGCTTCTGTGAGAAACGGGAGGTTGGACCTCATCACCAGCTCTCTGATCGGTGAAGGGAGGAAACTGCATACAGCAAAGGAGCACACCAACAGCTCCAAACCTACTCAGGGCTTCTGTCGCGTTGTCTTGAACCAGTTGTTTCTCTGTGACTCATCTCCCCTTCTCCTTTATCTGCCCTTTTTTCTTCCAAATGCGTTAGAGAAGGCAGGTCCAGGCATTTATGAGAAGTGAAGCAACAAAGGAGCCCTTATCTCAGCACGATGCAGGGCTGTTTCCCCAAGAGCCCGGGTGTTGCCTTGCAGAGGCGTTGCAGCCCGGCGGGAGAAGCACCGCTCCCTGCTCCCGCAGCCTCCCTGCCCACAAGCCGGGCAACGCCTGCACCGGACACACTGCTTCTCCAGGGCAGACACGAGTGCCGGACGCCAAGGCAAATACCCATCCCGGTTTGCTTGGTGGTTGCTTGCTCCAAGCACCACATCCTCCCTCCGGCTTCTGGCTGGTCGGAGGCATGGTCAGCGTTACAAGCCACGCCAGGAGGGTTACAGCTACTGCACCAGCCAGAATATTCCTCTGCCTGCGTTAAACTGCTTTGGGCATTAAGGACAAACACATCCAGGTGAGGAAAGTCCTCCTCCCACCACCATAAGCTGTCCTAGTACCAACACCAACATATGTGCTATTTTAGTCATAGGCTGACTCACAAGTGGGGCATGATGTGCTGGGGGTCACGTGCCACCTGGGACCCAAGCATCCCAAACACAGCAAGGCTACACCAAGACATCTGGCACACGAACTCCAGGCTGGAGCAAATCAAATGATTGTGCTATGCTAGCAATGCCAAATCAAACTGACGTCAGCGCTTCTGCTAGAAAACATAAAAATATTTACGAGGTTGGATACTAGTTCTCCCACCTAGAAAGAAATACTGTATGGGTGAGAATGCGTGGCAGAGCAAAGGGATGGCAACAAGGGGAGGGAAACATCCTTCTGTGCGAAAACCTCGGTGCAAATCAAGAAAATACCAACAACTTTTAGAATCTTTTCCTTTGTCTTTCCAAAACGATAAAAATATAAGCTTTCTCTTACTGCTTTTTTTGGGGGGGTGGGATGGGGTGGGGGTATGGGGGACAGACACATAACAACACAGGGGGGAACCAATAGAACTGGAATAAAGAATCAAGTTACCAAAAGTTTATAGACATAAAGCAGCACTTTAGGATCCAACTTACATGAGGCAGAAATACGCCCTGGCAGCAAAGGCGGCTAACAGAATCCCCAGCTGCATGGGGGAACATACTGTCAGCAGGTGAAGGGAGGTGATCCAGAGATCCTTCCCTGTGCTCAGCACTGGTGAGGCCACACCTGGAGTGCTGGGTCCCAGTTCTGGGCTTCCCAGTAGAAGAGAGACATGGACATACTGGAGAGAATCCAATGAAGGGCCGCAAGGCTGATTAAGGGACTGGAGCATGTCTCCTACAAGGAAAGCTGGGAGAAGTGGGAATATATTCAGCTTGGAGAAGAGTAGACTCCAGGGGGACCTCACTGATGTGTACAAATACCTGAAGGGAGAGTGCAAAGGGGACAGAACCAGGCTCTTCTCAGTGATGCCCCGTGACAGGACCACAGGCAGTGGGCACACACTGAAACATGTTCCCTCTGAATGCCAGGAAACACTTTTTCACTGTGAGGGTGACCAGGCGCTGGCACAGGTTGCTCATGGAGGCTGTGGAGTCTCCACCCTTGGAGATATTCAAAAGCCACCTGGGTGTCTGGCTCTAGGTGGCCCTGCTCAAGCAGAGGCTTGGACCAGATGACCTCCAGAGCCTCAGCTATCCTGTGACTCCACACAGGTGAACAGAGAGGCATGTTTTTCCTTCCCCTCCTACTTTACACAAGCAGAGTGAAAACAAGAGAACAGCTCACAGATTTTTCTACAGCCAAGGAGTCAGGTCAGTCCTGGCCTCGTGTCAGTGGTATGATGCCCACAGGATGGAGAAGCAGAAGAAACCTTGCGTGGCCTTGTTGCTCCCTTGCTACTGCAAGGCAACCACATTATATACATTCTGTAGACCAACAAAGCTCCCTGTTAACCCTGCTTAGGCTGCCACTGCATGCTGTAATGCACAGTATCAGCCTCAAAATGGACAGAGGTGGGAGCTGCCCTTGGGCACTCGTCACCTGTATGCCAGGCGCTGACACTTGCGCAAGCGGGAGGACAACTACATGCAGCTCCAACACTCTTCCGACACAACCGAAACAGCTTCTCAACACGGGTGCCGCCAAAGAGCACTGGATCCAAGACAGAAACTGCAGATAAAGCTTCCCGGGCGGCAGCTTCAGCGCCAGGTATTTATTGCTGAGCCCCACCTACGCAACCAAAGCCGGGTGACACGCACAAGACATGCTGATGCTTGCCACTACAGACTGCACTCTCCGTACTCGCTCTACTAACCAACTACAAACTTCACCCGAACCCGTCTGCACCCCGGGGTGCGCCTCCTCGTACCCCCTCGCCAGCTCTGAGCTACCCAGCCCACCCGGGTGGGGGCTGCGGGGGCACAGCCGCGCAGCAGAAGAGCACCCAGCAGTTCCGAAGAGCAGCTGTACAGCAGCCAGCAGGGCTGAGCACCCTGCTCCAGGGCAGATGGGCACAGGGGGTTTCAGACCCAGCATGGTTCCTTCTCCACATATGGTTTTGGGACAGCACAGAAGCTATTAGTCTCCAAAACGACACCAAAGGAGCCTCTGGCACTTACAGCGGCTAAGGATCACACATTGCATTTTTCAGCATTAGTTTGCACATGCTGACCAGCAACAGATGGTTGCTGTTTTTCCTTCCCAAATTATCCCTGTCCCTTGGAACAAAGGGTGACTGGGACCATGTTAGTGTTGCACTCATCCGCCGCTCACGACACGCTGTCATCACCTGTAAGCCTGAAGACACTGGCTTCCACTATGCAGCACAGGGGGCTGCTTTGCTTTAGGCATGAGCAGAACTGCACTGCGCACATTTGAATCATGTTAAATATTTCCTGCAACAAGTAAAATGGGTTTATTCACAAAAGAGTTTCGCTTGGGCTTACCACACTTAGCTTCCATTAAGGGAGGTAACAACCCTTTCCATTATGTGCACTACAAACACTAGGAAGCAAGTATCCCAGAGGGTAACTTTCCTCTGCTTCCAAAAATCGCATGTGAGAGGAGCTATATCCATCACTAAAAGCCAAAAGAGAACTGGATTAAAAATGGGCTTTTTCATGTGTTCCTCCTTTTGTATGCTACTGTTTCGGTCCTGTTAAAAATATTACACAACTCTTGTTTAAAAGCTAGGTTGGTCCTTCCAACCTTTAAGAGTCTACTCAAAATGCCAAGTTATTTATATAAAATAAAGGTCAGATCAGATGCATACAGTGAGTAATACTATGACAGTTGACTTTTTTTTTTTTTTCCTCCCCCAATGGTAACTTTCAGCTTCAGAAGAAAAGCCTCAGAGCAGGCTCAAGCCGTCTAAGGCCAATTCTCACTGAAGGTGGTTGCCTTTCCCTCTGCACCTGGCAGTAAGCTCCACAGCACTTCACACGCTTGCAACAGACTGAGAGGCCAGGTCCTCCCCTCCAGACACCATTGGCTTTCTACTAGCACGCTCATTTTCTTAGTGTAGCAGTCAGCTCTGCTGTCTTCCATATTCCCAGCACTCCTGTACGCATCACATAACCCACCCTAACACCGCAGCAGTGCTCACATCATCCCTGGCACACAGGAGGGGTAGGCTCGGCCCTCAGTTATCCATCTTATCTTCCAGGGTAATAACACTGATAAAGCAAGTATGAAGCAAGTCAGGTGGGGAAGGAAAGAAACAAAGAAAGTGACCGTACCTATATATCTATACATACAGAAGCAGGTGTCCCAGCTCATTTTGGAGCCGTCATTCTGGAGGGGCTGCACATACCTGGACTGGGGCAAACAGGCACCAGAAGGAACCAAGCGCTATTTCAAGCAGACCAAGTAGGTCCCCTTCCTTCACTGCTGGACAGCTTTCTCGGGCAGCTGATGTTATGCAAACCCATTACAAGCTCACAGGTTAGAAGTGCTCAACAGCAGCACCTGGCTCTATAAAAAGCAGCCCTCAAAGCCCTAACGCTTACTACAACACAGACTATGATTAAATTTGCATACAGGCAAAAGCTTTTGGAGAGAAAAATCTAAATAGTAAATCCAGCCAGAAGCTAAAATGAATTGCTATCAAGTCACTCATGCCTGTAATACAGCTGACCATCGGCAAAACTGGCTACCTAAGGAAGGTCAACAGACACTCCTGAAGACCTGACTCTTGAAGATTTAAGCCCTTGAATTTATTCACATTATACCTCAGAACAGCTGAATAAAATGACCTCTTGCTTTCTGCCTGAACACCGCTTAGGCTGGGGGTATCATCTTGTGTAAAAGGATTTCTAAAGGAGGTTTCTTTTAGATACGTTCTCCCATTTAATCCAGTTCCCCTCCGTACAACTGAGAACGTCCCTGGACAGATGGGGTGGCATCAGGTCTCCTTGTACCACCTTAGGTTTGGCGGCTGCTGCTGTTATCCGGTAGCTTTTTATGCTTGCAGAAATTAATCTGAGACAGTGTTTCTTAAAATACCAGTATCTAGTATTACTACCAGTTACTTGTATCAAGTTAACTGGAAATTTTGTAAATTTAAAACTTCATCACAATAGGATTATTCCACTTAGTGCATCTAACTGTTGTTTAGCCTGCCTAAGTGACCCTGAAATGCCTCCTGCTTCCCAGCAGATTATTTCACTGTGAATTCAATCCATTCACATCGGCAGTTTTTTATCCCAAATGCGTTCAAATGCAATTGAAGCATTTTGATTTTTAGTCTGGGCACAGGTAGTAATTCAGATGATTAGAAAGTAATTTAGAAAGCGATGAATCTCTGCTGCGAAGACTGAGGTTCAGATTTGTTATTCCTGATTGAGCTTCAGAATATTTTCAGACACACGCAGTACAGCAGAGCTGTCTGTCACAGTGCAGCAGACCCAGCGTTGCTGCGCTGCGCTCCCCGGCAGCTCCAAACTCGATCACAGCAAAGGAACAGAGCAGAGATTCTTTGAGGCAAGAGTGCCGGCTACCCGATGAGTCACGGGAGCCAGCACTGGCAAGAGACCGACCGCAAGCACAAACAAGGCGCTCAGATTTCACCAAATGAAAGGCAGTAAACAGCCAAGAGACTTTAATATTTACTACAATAATTTGCTACGGGGAGGGAAATCAGTACTCCCGACTTTTCCAGCTCTATCTGCTAACAGAACCAGGCATTCTTCTATCTGTTCAGTGAAATTACAGGAAAATACAAAAATACGATTCATAATCTGCTTCTACTTAAGCATTAACCAGCAACTATGATAACCACTGTTTCATCTGCATGAAGAGATTAGCTAAAGTATATCGCCCAGAGGGAAAGCCCCACATAAATACAAGGTTTCTGCATGTCATTTTCATAATCTGCCTGTTCGAGAAGAGACCTTAAAAGCCCTGCTGGAAACTCAACACTCATTAATCCACTCACCCATTTTGTTAAACTTTACTTAAATGGAGTAACAACGCTCAACCCTCACAGATTACTCATTAGCTACAGGAAGTTCAGCTGCATCAAACCTGAAAGGAAAACAGTCTGATTTATCTTAAGCTAACAACGGCAGTTTAGGTGCACAGGCTAAAATTACTAGGCCTCAATTAAAACATTCAGAAGAGAGACTTTTACCTTTCCTTTAGTATTTCCAGCAAGTGAACACTGAAGTACCAGTGAAGAGTTGCAAAATTAACTTGGCTAAAGCCAGTAAGTACTTATATCTCCAATACGGCATCTTCTATAAGGCAGAAGCTGACTGCCCAGTCTTGCAAGAGATACACTGCAGGCACTGCTGCCGCTTTCAGCCCGTCAGATTTGGAAAGCTTATCATCAAGAAAGAGCAGCTTAAATCTACCATAAGCAAAACCAGAACATACAATATACAGGGACCGACTGCATTTAATCACTATTTTAAGATCTTAAGAGTACAGAAGCTCTGGGAAAAGCATTAGGTAACTCTCCAGTTTGATACTACAAGCAATCTGATCCCCATTGACGATTCCATAGGGCCCAGAGCGGAGACCCCGGCACTGGGACTGGGCTGCTCAGCACCGTCCTGCACATGAAAGGTCCTCCAGCCTCTCCCAGTGCCTCAACTGGCACTGGCCCAACAAATCCCAAACTTTGCAACAGACTTGGTCATCCTGGTTTTAAACAGTTCCTCAAGTGCATGGGTGGCTTCTAAATTCATAACTACATTTATTTCCATTTTTGGCAATTTTCCATATTGCCAGTTTATTAATCCCTCCTGATAGCAAATAAACTTGCTGCTAAAATACTTGTCAAGATACAACCCAGTCACCCTATTTTCTGTCACCCTTGAAGGCCCAGTTAAAGAAAATTAAACACATAGGCTTGAAGCTACACCATATATTTGTAAATAAAATAATTTGACAGAACAAGATTACAAAGTACGAAACGAGCCCTTTCAGGAATTTTTAAGTACAAGAGAAGTTGATGTTAAGTCCATTTTGTAAAGTTTTAAACAAATACTACTGAGGGATAGGAGTATTACCATAAAATACTCTTATTTTTTTTAATGCTTTCTCAAAAAGCTTGGACCATATACATCAATTTCAGATGAGAAATCCCACACGCACGCATTGGTTTGGTTACAGCTTCAGGGATCAGTGCAGCACAGTGCAAGTTTCATTCACAGATAAAAAGATATTTGAAGTAGGTACAAGAACATTCTGCAAAATACAGGATGTGATCTAGCTCTTGGCAACCCTCTTCCCACCCCTAAAAAGTGCTGAAAACTAAGCACAACATACAGAAACAGGGAAAAATACACAAGGAGATGGACTCTACAAGGACAAGTTAATATTTGACAACTTAATAAAGAGGAAACAATTGCATCCAGAAGAAAATTGTTAGTCATTAGAAGGTATATACAAGGGAAGTTTGTACTTTGATTCTGTAGAAAAATCCTGAAACATAAATACTAAGAGAGGTACAGAAAGTAAGCACTATTAACTGAAAGTGCCTTCTCAGAACAGTCCATTTTCCCCTGCTGCAGGTCACCATTCCCTCAATCAGCTGGTCTTTCAGTATATACAATTATTTATTGCTTATCTGGCAATTTTACAGAATCTTCCTGGTCCCTCATCTCTTATCAGAAAGCATTTTCCCCTTCTTATGTTTATTTCAAAGTAGATCAAATACTCTTCAGTGCTTTTTAAAAAAACAATTTTTAGAATTGCCCAAGCTAAAAGTATTAACAGAATTTTCACCTGAAACAATGTCTTACAAACTATTAGAGTGCCTTCTTAAAGATGCTAAGTGCATCTTTAGCTACCAGAAATCTCAGAGGGCTACAGCTTTGAAGTGCTCCACTAATTTTTATATTTAAAAAAAAAAAAAAAAAAAGACTGACATTTACAGCATACAGAATGGGAGACTAGTGCAATATGCAGCATTGATTGTTTATTTAATAAATATTTAACCCAATTATTGCCACCCAAGGCAAACAGTGCAGAAATTGTCACTTAGAGATACAAAAGTTTAACTTTTTTTTTTATAAAGTCAGTTGCTACTATAGCCATACAACTATTTCAGAGGGTTTTCTGCTTCAAATTTGACACAACCATTATAAAAATATAGAAACATAGTATCTGGAGGTTTAACATGTCTCTGCAAGTCTAACTTTTACATTTACATGCAAACATGACATATCTGTATTCAAGAACTGATTTAAAATAAAAATGAATACTGTGGTAGAGACATTTTCTGCACTGACGATTTCATTCTAGTTCTTAAATACATCTTTCTTGGTCCTGGGTATACATTTAGACTGAAATAACTAGCATCTTACATTTATCCTGAGGTCAGCTGTGTAAAAAGAAAAGCCAATTTTATAAGGTTACTTGCAGGCTTTTTGTTCAAAACATGAGGTTATTTTTAAACAAGCTAATCAAACCCTTATGGGGGGGAACCCAACCCTCTCACCAATGTTTCAAGAAACAATTTAGTGTCATTTTTGGGAAATATTTCCAAAAACATATAGGTTATCACATCCGAATACTTTATCACCCAACTAAAATTTCAGTATGCATTTGCCGAACATGAAACTTAGAAACTGTTCTAAAAAGAAAACTTATAAATCCCCATGAAGAGTCACCCTAAGCTTCTTATCTCAAGATCCTGACCCGCAATGCAACTCCTGCAAGAACCAACCCGCTGAAGCCTGTGGGAATCCATGGAGTCTTTGGGTCTGCCTGCAGAGGGGAGGACATGTGATTCAGGTCTCCGTCACCCACGGCAGGGTACAGTTCTGACCTTGTCAAAGCTCCACTTTGAACACAGCAGTTATTTTCAATAGCACCAACAATCTCTCAGATACCAGCATCAGGCAAACACAGACAACACAGAATAGGTTTGTTTCTTCCTGAATCAGCACAACTGGTAGAAGGCACTGCTTGGCATAGGAAGTCATAAATAAGAGCAAAACAAGACAATTTCTAAGTTCTGTGACATTTCGATTTGCAAGTTATGTCACATTTCAACTTAATACATACCATGATTAGAAAAACAGGGTGTTCTAAGGGATTAACCAAAACATCACTGTTCCATGCATGCTTACGGTTTTTCTCCCCATATCCAAAAAAACCCACATAATGTATCAATATGAAGCATTAGGAAGTATGGGTTGTTAAATTAAGAAAGTACATTTTATTCTCCAACCTTCCACAAAAGTCTAACCTAGACGCAACTCAAGTATAAGAAGTTGGAAAATATTCTGATAACATTGTCAACAGTCTATCCCTGCAGAGGAATGAAAAAACTATTGTCTAGAGAATTCATAGATTGAGGCACATCGCAGTTGAAGCTATTCAGGCATATTTTATGGCTAGAACAGGATTTTTTTTGAGGAACCTCACTATAGACTTCCCCAAAAGCAGCTCCATATGGTTTGAAACACAAATTGCAACATGTGGAAAAAAAATGTTTGGTCCTTAATCACTACTGTCTTCATCATCATCATCATCAGATACATCATTTAAAGATGATTTAGGTGACTGGCTGTAGGAGTCTGACCTAGTGGACTGACAAGCAGTCATCTCTCCGGTAGAAAGAAGATCATAGCAGAAGTCGCAAATTCGCACAGGCTTGGAAGACTGGCTCGGGAGAAGAAACCTCTTTTCAGAGCAAGGCCCACACACAACAAAGCCGCACTTGCGACAGTGGTGACGACGGTTGACAGGCGTAAATTTCGCTTTCTGACAGCGCATGCACACGGTGGCTTCCGAGTCTGGTACCCAGACAGCTGCATGTTCATTGCTAGGAGTCTTCCCGCTTTTGGAAAGCAAATCAGAAACACACTTATTTATGTGGTTCATCCACTCAGACTTCTCTGTAGCAGTGGCAGCATAAACCGCAAAAGACTTTGTTGGTGTCTTGATAAGCCACCCATTCCGTAAGTCTCCCTCATCCTGGATGGAATCAATAGTGACATTTTCCAGTGGGATTATGTGCTGTTTGTTGTACTTCTTCTTCTGGATGACAATGTTACCATAAACAAGAATGTCATTGAACAGGAAGAACTGCCTTGCTTTAGGCTTCTTCCTACACAGCTTTGTTAGTACTCCCTCTCCGATCAGAACACGACCAGGAATAGTCAGAGGTTGACCAGCTGCTCCAAAGCAGTTTTCCACTATACTTATTCTTCTAGTATTTGCCTCGCTGTTTGCCAAGCGATCCACCATCTTTCACAAGTATCCTAAAATTAGAAAGACAAGTTTGTTGTTAGAGCAGGACTGATTCAACAGCAGCCTTCCCTGAGGAAGGTACCAACCCCGCACTTCTTAAAATATCTAACAGAACCTGCTGGCTCAGTGGCATCAACTTGGGTTAGATTTAAAGAAGTGTTAACACCTAAGAATTTTTAGCAACTGAATAGTCTTTTTTTCAAAAGCAAAAATGTTCCATCCAGCTGACAGCTATCTTTACCACACAGACAGCACCTACAGCACTGCTCTTGAAAGCCTCTGGCAACAGCCTAGAAGGCTTCCTTTCTAGTAAGGTTACTGTGTCCTCGTTTAATGCTCATGTTTCTCTGCCTATCCTCCTGAACTTACAGTCTGGATGGCAAAAGAAAGTATCGCCCATCATTCCAAATTCTAATACTGACAAACATCAACTTAACTGAGCTGCTTGGAGACCCATGTCCATGTTAACACAACAAATAAAAACGATATAATTGATGTTCACATAGGAAACCGCCATGCCCGAGCTCAGTATTGCTCTTTTGCAGTACGTAGACATTAAATCATGGGCCAAAACTATGACTCCACCTGCCAGAAACATTTTGTACAGGCCACAGCTTGCACCCACCAACACCTGCTTTCATGGCAAACTTGAGCAAAGAACGGGGAGTGAGTCACAGCTGGTGGCCTATCGCCTGCTCACTGTTGCCTTCTTTTTGCAGGGGTCCCACAGTCCCTCCCTCCTCACCTACTGGAACCACACTGCAGCATCAGGATCAGGTGACGTACACAGGCAGACCAGCACAGAGGATAAGCCACACAGCTTGCAACTGCTCCTGAGAAAGACTTAGTGACCTGCACTGGCTTAAAGTTTAGGCAAGAAGACTTCGTATTTCAGGAAGTGCTGATGAACTGAGTATGTATGTTCCAACTACCACTTAAAACCACCCCTCATCCTTCCCCAAGCAGCAAAGATTTTCTCTTGAAAGGGTAAGGTTCCTAAGGCATCCAACGGGGAACTGAAAATAAGAAGCCTCTACAGTGATTCATACGTCACCAAACCGCTCTGTAGCCTACCTTTTACCCTAGAGCTTCCCAGGCAGAAGTCAGGCAAAGGAAACTCCTGCCAGTCTGATCCAGATCTGCTCCCCTCAAGCTCCTCCTGAGTACAGCAGCCATGAACCTGAACTGTGTGCCTGACGACAGCGAGAAAGCTGGCAGAGGCAAGTACTAAGGACAGACCTGTCTCTCAGCAGGCAGAAGACCGCTCTCCTGTGCCTTCCTTTCCAGCTACCACAGGGCTGACGCTCACAACACCCTTTGGTACAAGCACAGCTTTGAACAGGCCTGAAGGAGGGCAGAGTAGCCAACACTCCAGTGCCTGCTACCTGTGCTTCCCAACACGATCCCCGTTTGGGAACTCCTCTACATTCACCTATCTTTTCTTTTAGGTCTACGCTGCCTGCCATCCATAGAGCACCAGCTGTAACAGAGATGAAACTGGGCTGAAACAAGGCTCAGACTTGATGCTGCTCAGACTCTCGCTCCGCCATAACCTGATCCAGTCAATCTTCCTCCCATGACTCAAAGCCCAGATCCTTGCTTACAAAATAGGGATGAAACTTCTTGATAGAAGTACGGTGGCAGAGAAACCTCTCATCAGGCCTCATCTAAATAAGTATGTTACCTGTGATTATACAAATCCACACAGCCAATGTTAAGTGTGATTAAAAAATAACCTATAAGTTACTACTTTGAGAGTTTAATTAGTTCCACAAGCAGGCTTGCTCAGACATAACTAAACCGACCTTTTTTTAAGTTCTGCACAAACATCACCTTGTATCAAAGTCTGACAGAGAAGACAGAAGAATCTATTAAAGATATTACTCAGCATTACTTTTGAATTGTCTTTGCGTGCCTTACAGCATTAGTTACAGCATGCAAGTATTGTGTTAACCAGTTTTATGGTTAATGGAATTACAAAGCCACCAAATCCGAGTTTATTTTGATCTGCAGAAGGCCAAGACAAAACACAAACTGCCTTATAAAAAGTATTCAAAAGATTTAACTGTGCTGCATCAAGGCACACAAGAAAGTACACCTATGCTATTTCTACCAGGTATCAAAGAAAAAAAGGCTGACCTCCTCCGTTACCCTGGCCAGTGGGTTCCGATTTGATCAGTTAGAAAGTGTAAAGCTTTAAGTCATCTTTGCTGCGAAGCAAACATTTCTTTTTGTTCTTCTGTGATGGGTTGACCCGGGGTGGATGCCAGGTGCCCACCAAAGCTGCTCTATCACTTCCCCTCCTCAGCTGGACAGGGGAGGGAAAACAGACTCAACTTGGGGGGAAATTAATCTAATTTGTTACCATCAAATCAGAGTAGGGTAACAAGGAAATAAGAACAAATCTTAAAACACTTTGACCCCCACCCTCCCTCTTTCTGTGCACAACTTCACTCCCAATCTTTTCTACCTCCTCCCCACCAGCAGGTACAGGGGGACAAGGAATGGGGGTTGCAGTCAGTTCATTGCACATTGTCTCTGCTGCTCCCCCCCCCTCAGGGGGAGGCTCCTCACACTCCTCCCCTGCTCCAGCCTGGGGTCTCTCCCATGAGAGATAGTCCTCCACAAACTTCTCCAACGTGGGTCCTTCCCACAGGCTGCAGTTCTTCATGAACTGCTCCAGTGTGGGTTCCTCCCATGGGGTGCCATCCTCCAGGAACAGACTGCCCCAACGTTGGTCCCCCACAGGGTCACAAGCCCGGCCAGCAAACCTGCCCCAGCCTGGGCTCCTCCCTCCACAGGTCTTGTCAGGACCCTGCTCCGGCACAGGCTTCCCACAGGGTCACAGCCTCCTTAACACACAGACCTGCTCCAGCATGGGGTCCTCCGTGGGCTGCAGGTGGCTATCTGCTCCACTGTGGACCTCCACGGGTTGCAGGGGCACAGCCTGCCACACCGGGGGCTTCACCATGGGCTGCAGGGGAACCTCTGCTCTGGCTCCTGGAGCACCCCCTGCCCCTCCTGCACTGACCTGGGTGTCTGCAGGGCTGTTGCTCTCACGTATTCTCACTCCTCTCTGGCTGCAGTTGCCGTTGTGCAGGTTTCACACATACCCCCTTCTTAAATATGTTATCCCAGAGGTACTACCACCGCTGCTGATGGGCTCAGCCTTGGCCAGTGATGGGTCCATCTTGGAGCCAGCTGGCATTGGGTCTATCGGGCACAGGGGAAGCTTCTGGCAGCTTCTCGCCCTGCTACCAAAACATTGCCACACAAACCCAATACATCTTCAATCAGAATAACCATCACTACCTTCTTTGTTAAGCTGAGGACTGAAATACTCGTCAGTCATCTCTACAGGGAAGATGGGGAGTCCAAGTGGAAGGAGGAAAAAAACCCCACCAATAAAAAAAAGAACAACAACTGTTATTTCCATCTCCTTCATCAGCTCTACTTTTCTGAACCATGACTCTTGTCAAAAGTTCTCAAAGCTTTGTCCATGATTCCCTTTAACAGACGCCCACAAGCAGACGTTGTACTAAACCCCTAAATCCTCCTGCAACAACAAAACTTAGCTGATACGATTCCGCTTTGTTTCCTTCTGTAGTGATACCAACTTATGTTATCTGCCCCCCACCCTGTTCCCTTGTGCCATCACAAAAGCTACACAGCAAATCAGATCAGGGCTGATCAAGTTAAGAACAAATCAGAGTGCTTTAGGGCTCAGGTTTGCAGGTTAGCTGCAGGGGAAGAACGGGAAGGGAGGTAGGTGCTTAGACAGTGCCCTGCACAGAAAGTGCATTGGCTTAAACTGATCAGTAAACAGGTATTACAGCTTTGCAGTTTTTTTCTCTCAGAGAACAACAGAAGACTCAAGTTGCATCAACACGATTCATTTTTTTTAATGCTATTACTATATAGGCATATCCAAAAATACACCTTTCAACAGACACCTTATTTCCTTCAAGCATTCCAAGCACCAATACTAACTTATACACATGGGGACACGCAATAACCACCCTTTACATGTTTTACTAAGCATGAAGATCTAACCTTTTTTTTTTATTATTTTCCTCCTTTTTTACATATATACCAACTAATTACTACCACGTGGCAAGGAGGCACAACACTGGCAATTGGGAGTGAGTTTTTTGGGTGATTAGTTTTACTTCTACTACAGCCTTGTCTAGTGCAGAGGTGCCACTCTGCAGAAATGCTTTTGGCTTGCCCCAACTATTATCTATCTACCAAGGAGAAAGTACTAAGGAAGGAATGCAAAAGATAAGCCAGGAAATTTTATTGTGTATTTGTTGTCATCCTAGGCTCAAAAACCAAATTCAGGCATCTGACTGCCAAAGCCCAAGATTTGGAATGAGGGTTAATTGCCATTAACTGCCAAATAACCATTCCCATCTAACAACATACTAGCAATAAACAGCCTTTGCAAGTGCCAAAGTAGACCAACAGCTGCTTCGGACTTCAAAAACAAGGACTCAGTCACAGGGTCAGTCTAAAGTTATTTAGTAATCCCATGTTCTCTATGAAGTGGAGAAGGAAATACGTCAAAAGAGTGCAAAGTGGACAGGCAAAGAGAATACACTTTTCTGCAGGTACAAATCAATGTGCTACTTCTAAACTTACACTTTTATACACACTATCTGCAAATTACAACGATTTAGATGCTTTAGCTAGTCTGCAAGGGGGAACACCCACTCCCTCACACACACACCCCAGCCCCCAAAAAACCCCACAGTCACACTGACAGGTTTCAGCAAAGCTCATGGTGTGAAGTTACAGCAACCTGCAGGAAAGCACTCACTGCTCCACAACTCCAGCTCAGCCTCTCTGAGCTCCCTGCCAATACACAGCGAACTCTGTTCAAGGTCACCATGAAAGCTTTCAAAATACAAGTCACTGGGAGAAGAAAACAGTGGGAGAAAAGGCTAAAGGTTTTAATTAACTGTTCTCTAGGATGACCTAAGAGAAAACAACTCTAACCAGGATCACTTAATAATCATTATGGCTTGAAACCAAGACACATGACTCCAGAACTTGTGCTGAAGACCGCACTTTCAGCTTGTTGTGAAAATCATTACTGACTGGATTTAAAGCAAGAATTCAGGGCAAGTTAAGGACTATTAGGACAAGATAATCTCATCTCTTCTAGATTGAAACTTTCATCTATAAAGTTTCACAAATTCTCCCCTAGCAGCCTCAATTAAGGTAGCAAAAACCACAGACTGCTGCTGGATTATTCCACCTTTCCAGGGCATGAATTTTATTTTCGACACTAATAGATTAGACTTTTAAAAAAGTAAGCACTCTGTCATTTTTCTCATAAATTTTTAGAGAACTAAAAATTAAAAATCCATTTGAAATCCTATGCATGCTAATGCTTATTCACCTTCACTAGCCTTTTCTGAGAAAGGAAGGCAATTCAGAAACGGTAATGAGAAACTACCTGGGAAGTATCATGATTACAAATAATAAAGAAACATGGGAAAAACAGACCAGAATACAACAGAGAAGCCATCCCCCAAGTCACAAGAGCTAAAGTTAGGAAAAGTGCACCTCTACCCAAGAGCACACAGACCAAGGAGATGTTAAATTAAAACACTGCCTGTACACATAAAGGAACTTTTAACGCCAAGATGTCACGGTCCAAAAACTACGCAAGGTTATCAATTACCAGCCTTTTAAAATTACAATAATCTCTTCTTAAAGCATATTCAGATATATTGTAAGAGATAAGAGATCATGCCCTGGAACTGGGTGGCAATATCCTCCTCTCTGCCAGCTGAAACTTTCTTGAAGTTTCTACTGTTGGCTACTGTAATAAGCAGATACTGGATTACTGTCCTCAAGATGCAGGATCTCAAGACCTTATCAAGCAAAGCAATTCCCAAGTGATGGCAAACTGTTGAAAACATACCTCAAATCTTCCCCAAAGCAGATGAGGAATAAACCAGAACCATGGGCTTCAACATGACGGGCTAGACAGCTCCACTTGAGGGAAAAGTGGGAGCATCTTATACATAGTCTCAGTTTACGGATGCTATTAAATCAAAAAACCTCTAAACCTGCTGTTCAGACTTTTAGCACATTCGACTTGTTTCACATTTTTTGCACACAAACTCCCAAAGGTCCCCAGGCCCTTACGCAAGGATGACCCTATTTGTCTATAAGGACCATCAATTCACCACATTAGGTTCATTTTCTGTGTCCAGACTGCAGTGTAGTACCAGCTGCTAATCAAAACTTCACAAAAATAAACAGATGACCCTGTAAGAAAAATCAGCTACATAGAGCTACACCACGAGCACGGTTTAGCAGCCTTTTCGAATACATAGATCTCAACTCTCAAAATGCTGCAATACCTTCAGTTTGTCCTCCTCCTCTCACACATGCTCTCAGTAAGCCCATTTCACAATGAAGACCCTGGGCAAAGGCTTTCATCTCCATAGCATAATACACTACTTAAAGATGACAAAATATTTTTTGATACAGAAAGCCCCATCTCCTTTACCATATGCAGAATGGTCTTTGACACCAAGTTATTTCTACTTTTACTCACAAGATGCTTCTACAGAAATAACAATTCTGAACGTACCAAGATCATCTTGCTCCCCTATTCCACTCCAGTTTTGCATTTGTATCCTGTTGGAGAGAACAGTCATCTTCAAAGTGAGCAAACTTGGGTATTACTGAAGCCTTTGAAGAACCAAGTTACCCACTTAGCGAAAACAGAACCCATGTTGAAGTAGTAATATATTTACTACTTTTATTAACGTTCCAGGCTACAGCAGCAGAAAAGTAATTTTTTGGGGACTGCTGTACGCTGACAAGTCACTTCCCACATAATTGTTTCTTTCTGCCACTGTATCCCAGTGACCAAACCAACCACCTGCCAGGACTCAGCGCTTCTACAGGTCTTACGTAAAATAGAAGAACGTTTGTTCTATATGCCAGCTCTGCTCTCGATTGAGGCCTGACTAAGCTGCACAGAATAGCTATAGCTGAAGACAGACATACTGAGCAACCCTGACTTACATAGCTACACCTAATTCAACACTGCCAGAAAAAGCCTTCTACTATTACATTAGCAGTGTAGCAGCTCACATGATCACAGAGAGCCGAACCACAAATAACACAAAGGTGCTGGAGGGGAGAAATGAGATGAAAAAAGCTATTACGGCACAGTGATGCAGACTGCATACAGCTCAGTGCAAAAACATTTCCTCACCCCAGCTCAGTGCATACTACCATCACGGCAAGCACCCGTTTAGACTGCAGGACAGGGTATGCAAGAGAGGGATGCAACATCAATTCCCAAGTTTCTTCAGCAATACAGCAGAACCTGCAGTGCTCCATTACTTTCTGGCCTGGGCAAGAACAAGTCTTGTCCAGTACACAGTCCCTGCTAACAAGCATTAATTAATAAGCACATAATTTTTAGCATTCTTTTTCTTCAACAATCCTTCAAGGGAGGAAAATGCTACTGCCCTTGCCATAATTGCCAGTTCATTTATCATCATCTTTACAATTAGCAATTAGGCTGTTAACAACATTTCACACATTGCATTAATACAAAGCAGGCAATCTAGATTTCTCAGAGCCATGGTATCAAGATGCAGGCAGCTCATCCATTACTACATATATTCACAGTTAAGGTGACAGCTTTAAAGAAAAAGTATTTAAGCTGCTGGAAAAAGTACAAGAGCTCAAAACCAACCACACAGAGGTCCATCCAGTCCTAAAGCAGCAGCAGCAGATTCTGGATGTTTCCAAGCCATATTCAGTAACACAAGTCCAATAAAAAACAAAAACCAAAACCCACATCACTAACCACAGTATCTGATCACACCAGTGGAATGGATGAAGTGAGATGTAGATATTGTTGCAGTGAAGCAAATGCAGAGAACAGCAAAGAGAAGACTCAGAAACGTTGGCATACAAAAGAAATAGAATAAAGAAAGAAAAGGTAGAAATAGCAGGTCTAAATGAAAGCACATTATACCTTACAACCCAATAAACTTCTAAGTAATTACCCAGTTGTCATACAGAGCCCTTGTTCTCACACCTGCATCTGAACATACAGACAACATCAGCAACCATGTTTCACCAGATACATTCAAACTAACCCATTTTCCTTCTTGCCCAAGGGTAACACAGGTTTCATAATAAGAGTTTCTGTTCAGAGTCACTTAATAAAAGGCAAAAAAGTTAAAGGTTTTATCCTGTCTGACTCCACAACTCGAAGGGTCTGAATAAAACAGATTTAAAACAGAATTGAATCTTGGTTTTATTATACTTATCAGTCAAGTTAAACGTACATGAAAGGTACAGAAGATCAATTACAAGACAGAAACAAGTAAACTGTAAACCTAAGACAGACAAAACTATCTGCAGACCAGATATCTAATGTGCATTAAATAACTGGTTTGTAACACAACTCATCTTTTGGATCTACAGAGGAAAACATCACACTGTCTCTAAACCAAGGGTTCATCAGGCAGAATCAGTCATTTAGTACATATACATATATATTTTTTGTAACAGGTTTCAAATAATTGGTATATTATCACATCAGACTAATTCAGCTTTCCTCTTGCACTTCGCCTATGCAAGGAAGACATGCTAATTAGACTTACAGTTGAATAAACACAAGCAATTAGGTTACACAGAACCTTTACGCATCCCTCTGATTTAAAGCTATGTCTGAAATGGTAATATCGCTACTGTTTGTGAACAAACTTTCAGCTATGAAGGCATCTCAGTACTGTAATACAGTACTCCAATCTCTATTAATATTAGATGTATTGCTCTTCAGAGCAACACTTGACTTTCTGCACCACTGCCAAGTAAAACAGTGTAAATTTCTGAAGTGCAACCTGTTTAAGGAAGCCATCAATGTCTAATGCTTTGAAAATAGTTTTAGTGTGGAAAATTGCTGAAATAAACACATGCACAGCAGTTAGAATTTCTAAGTTTCTGATACAGAAGAGAAAGCAGCGTTAAGTTTTAAATCTTACTTTGGCTTCACTAGTTCCACCTCCTACACAGCCTCCTTCAATATATACAGAGAAGGATGATACCATTCGTTTGTCCTGAACGTTTCACTGTGTCATCTTCACTGGCAAAATTAAGCTTTTCTATGCACTTAGATCTGATTAGCTGTAATCAGAATCCAAACATTCACACACAAGTCAGCACTACATGTCAAGGACCATAAAGGTAATAACAAGAGCTAGATTAAACATGATACAGAAATAGCAGCAAGAGGTATTTAATTAAACTTTATTTCTACCATTCAGTGTGTAAAATATTGAGGAAAACAAAGTTTGAAGTATCCATTAACCCATTAATGAATTAGTACTTCATTCTATATTTTATAGTTAAATACAACAATTAATTGCAAGTTTTAATATTGATTCTATATATCCATTGTTCACCAGTTGCTTCTTATGAAACAATAAAAAGACCAATTTGAACATAAAGTGAAATTAAAAGACATTTGACCCCCCAAAAATATCATGTTGAGAGGAGATAGAAGTATGATAAACACTTTCTAAAGGTCTTCATCACTGCTAAAAACTGACATGTCAGTAACAACTAAATGCCTGTGCTGTGCTGTCCTGGGTACTATTTAAAACATAAGACAACATCTGTCAGTTAAAGAGAAATACAGTCTTCTAACAAGCAGTTCTCTAATAATTCTCCTCACAAAAGTATTCCCAAAGCTGTTGTATTTAGCAAATTGTCTTGCTATTGCTACTGTAACCAGCTGGTAAGGATGCAGAGGATAACCCTGATGGTATCTGAAAGACAGGAGTATCAACAACAACAAAAAGCAGCATCACGATACTGCAAAGAAATAACACGGACCAAGAGATTACAGCGACTATATTAAGGTAGAGATGACAGCAGGAAAGGAGGCAGTAAGATCCCTCTCTTAACTTCTTCAACACAATCTTTATCCAGGAGCACTTCTGAGTAATCTGGTTAATGGCTGCAGCATTCAGAAAGGTACTGGTAACGGGACAGAAACTTTTGACTTTATTTACAGACACACAAAAAATTACCTTTTCCTTAAGACAGTGTACGCTGTTGCCTCTTTGCACCATTTCTCACACCCTTATTAATTACTGGCATTTAATAAAGTCAAAAAAAGCAGCAAGCTGAAACATGGAAAAGGATGGTGGCAATACTGAAGCTGCTTTTGATTACGCCAAGGAAGCAAAGATGCTTGTGACATTTTCATCCCAATACTATAGAGAAAACAGTGTAAGCATCAATCAGTACTAGATTGGCAGGAAAGTGGAATGGATAATGTGTGGACCTCTCCCAAGTCTCATTTCTATGATTCTGAGGGCAATGTTTTCTACGTGAATGTGATTTTTCAATTCCCCACTGTGAAGACACTGCTTCCTGCATTGCACAAGCCTGTGGAGCAATGGCTGCAGTGTGGGGAAACACAGATGAGCTAACTCACTCCCTCACTCGTATATCCAGTACAAACCACCAGTCTTAACCTTTCATTTGTCTCAACCTGTTGGCTGATGTTCTGGCACCAGCCACAGGCTCACAGAAACCATGCTGGAAATATGTTAACAGCAACCACGTTACTTCATACTGTGCGACCTGTGAATACTCTGCCTTGAAATATTTTAGAAATCTTGAGATTATTTCTCAGTCCAGCATTTAGTCATGTCCAAATAAATCACAAAAGCAAATCCATGCATTTGTTTAGTCAGGTATCTTCATAAACCTATAATTACCATAGTAACCCAGGCAGATGTTTGGGTTTTGTTTTTAAATTGCTGCAAATGACTGTCACAAGTCCAGTCCTACTAAAGCTCTTCTTGAAGGTAGAACATAGAAATTCCTGTTTTAACTGCCTAACAATTTACAATTTAGAAATTCTTTCAATACACTGCAGTTAATTTTAGTATACTCTTGATTTCCAACTTATAAAGGACTGCCATTTCACTTTAATTGACCAGTTGTGCAAGAATTGCTCATAGAATGTAAATGACTAAATGAACAAAAAAACCCTTTATTATCAAACCTGCATGGCAAATGCATTAACTCTCCAAATTTGCAATAGCCATTATGCAATCAAGCTAGGAATGCCGAGAAAGGCCAACTCCATTTGGGGGATGGAGATAATTTCTAGGTAAAGCTTTCAAGATATATGACATTATTATATTCCCCAGCCCACTCAGAAGCTAGTTTGGATACAAAAAGCTGTTTTTAGCAAAACGCTATCTGTTTTGCCAAGTAGCATATGTATTAGCACAGCAAGAGCAGAGCAATGCTGTTTTACTGTCCAGGCTACCCTCCCTCACAGCCAGTACACTGCCTGAGCTGCTGTATCAAGGCAAAACCATCCAAGTCCTGACATTAGCTTCTCACGAGGTTTGGTATTTAACATAATAACCCTCAGCTGGAAAGAGGACACCAATTTAACCTGCTTGTAAACAGAAAGACTAGCTCCCACGTCCTGAATGAGTTGTAATGCTAACTAATCATAGAGGGGACCTGAGGAAAACAAAGTCATGGGGAAGCTGGCTGCCCCACCGGACAAGTCTGGCCAGTTTGCAGCCCGCCCTGCACGAAAGGCGAGAAGAACCACCTCAGCTGTAACGCCACGTGCCATAAATGCCAGCACCCCTGCTCCAAGCAAGAAACATGTGGCACCCATTAAACAGACACAGAAATACAGAACTGCTGAGTCCCAGAGCTGTTCCCACTACCTTCTCCCATTTGGCAGCAACAGAAAATACAGAAGACGAGAACCCAAACAGTGTTGAAGGGTTCACACCACAGGGAAGCAACTGATCAGGAGAGCCTCGACCCACTCCTAGACCAACTGGAAGTGGTTGTATTCTGCCCTCAGCTTCACTGGAAAAAGTCCTTGAATGTCTCTTGGCGTAGAAGAAGCCTCACTGTGGAAGCCCAGGAGCAATACACATGTAAGAGATCCAGCTTTTTAATGAAATCAGCTGCTTATTACTACTATTTATAGTAGTATATACTTCTATTTATAATAAATATACTTCTATTTATAATGAACCATGGTAGCTGATACTGGTTTTGTCTCTTGGCATAATAAAGACAGAGCTGCTGCTGGAAAGAAACATGCAGTTCTCCACCCCCCACCTGGTTCGTAATCAAGGGCTGGAGGAGCAAAGGGAGCAACTTCCTAAACTCATTTCATCTCCATGTCCTTTATCCGTCTGTCAACAAGCTGAGCACTCTCCAAGCACCACTACAGGCTTACACAGCTCTGAACAGCCCTTGTGAAACACAGTACTGCCAGTCGAACCGCTGCCATTCAGATGAGAAAATTCTTAATGCCGTGAAAGAGGAAGTAGCCAGCACACGCATGTGTAAACCAGGTAATGGCTAGAATTAAGGAATTAAAAAAAGAAGCAAAACCAAAAAACCCCCCAATCACACAAGCCTGAAAGCTCGAGTTCTGCAGAGGTGAACAGGCAGGCCTGACCCACCACGACCAGTGTTTCCAGTGTGACATCAAACTCATCTGTCAAAGCACAGAAAGCAAGATCCAGCAAATATGGATACTGAAATGGGTATAAGTAAAAAGGCTGAGGTTTTCTATGGTTTTTTATATATATATATATATCCCCACGTATATATAAAAACTGTAATACACATGTGACCTTTTACTCAATCAACAACAATCAACTGAAAAAATCCAATACTAAAATCAAATCTTTGCTGCCATGGGAAAATGCCCTTGTATTTCAACTTTCCATTTGCATGTATTTAGGAGCACTAGCAGTGGTTAGCTTAGCCTCTGCTACTAGCAAATTGCATCTTTCATCTTAACCAAAGTACTGCGAACATACACGAGAATAGTTTCAAAACCAGATTCCACAGATCCTGAGTCCAAAAACGTCCAAGTTCCTTCCAAAATTCTCCACAGCTCTGAGTAGCTAAAAGCCACCAGAACAACACAGACAACAGACCAACACCTTTGAAATGCACCGGAAAAGTCAAAGGCAGAGGACAGGAGCCTGGGATCCTGCTCTGGTTCGAGAAGCTCCAGCAGACATGAACCCATGATGGGCCCATGCTTAAAGGATTACTTGACCAGGCTGTGATACCAAAAACTGGAGTAAGTTTTTCTGTTTACAACTTAATGTTTCCCTACTCCAATTGTTTAGCTGTTTGAAGAGTCTCTCCCAGCAAATGTTATTTTCCAGTTTGGCAGCAGCGATGTACCCCTCCCTTCCAGGCTGCCTGGACAGGCGCCGGGTGTGCCCTTCCCATCTATGCTGCCTGTGAAGGAACAGCTTAACTGGTGACAGCCCACTTCAGCAGCACCGGGGCACCCACCTGGACACCTGGGCTAGCAAATAACTTTACATACACAAATACCACCACGCTTAACATTAAATGGATTGGGGGAGGGACATGAAAAATCAATCACAAGGATCTGACCAATTTCAGAGCAATCTAGATCCTGCCTTAAGTTTTTGCCAGCCCGGCACAATGAAGAGAAGCCACAAGCATCAACATACCTTTTAAATCTTGAAATAAACAGACTTACTTAAATTCTTTCGGGGAAGGGACACAGCATCATAAGTACAGGAAAAACAGATCCCGATACAGCTGTTCAAGATGAAGCGTTGCCAAATCCATCTTGCAAGCAGTTCTCCAAAACCAGATTGGTTGTGTGGTTTGTTGTTGTTACAGATTATTGTATTGGGAGCACATGTGGAGGCAACTTGCTAACAGCTAGCAAGACTGTCTCTCAGTCAATGTGAAAAAGAGGATTTGGTCTTCAGTGACTGAAATAAATAGTATTTGCCAGCATGCTGCTTCTTTAACCTACAAGTAGAGAACATTTATAGGATTTCCAATGTGTATTTCTTATACGCAAGTATACACTAAAAATTGCACCTCCTAGATTTCAAAGCACCTGCATGTTTTAGCACTTGAGAGCTACCAGAACATCTACATGTTCAAGTAAGCTTCCCCAAGTTAACAGGATTTTATTTTCCCTTTCTTCATGAATGCACATCTATGACACACCTGGCTTTGCTCATTGGCTTATGCCCTTTTGCTATGCACAGGTACTTAAAACAGCCATGCTTTAAAAAACAAGTTTTCTGTAATAGGTTTTCTTTAGTTTACTTTTATTAACATTATGAGAGAAGTTACCGAATTTTACTAGCAGCCCTAACGAGGACTAGACTATACGTAATTGATTATAGTACGACCAAGCTACAGAGAGAGTTACCAAGCAGCCAAAGCTAGGCAAAGAGCAATTAACTTCCTACCAATAACTGCAACACAAAAGGACCTCTGCTTTTAGCTAGCCATGTTTTAAAATGGAGCAAAGTTTTCCCATGCAGTCTCACAGTTTACAAGCACAGTAGCATAACCACATCATCACTATCTCATTTTATTATATCAATATTATTTTCACATGCATGTGTCCTTTAAACTTAGCTATCCTGTTATAGGAAAAGAAGCTGCATAATAAAGAGGCTTTTTTTTTTTTTTACCAGCTCAGTAATTCCAAGCATTTCCACAAAACTACACAATACACAAGCCAAGTAACAACACTCAACCTCCTTCTCTAACCAGGTGCAATCACTTCAACTTCGCTGCTGCTCTTAACTCAAGGTAAGAAATCTCCTATTTAGGGATCAACCCTAATACTATATTATACTGTAGAAATACTTTCAGGAGGCTAGGCAGCTGGCCACTACCTAACAGGGTCAGACAAAGCACTGCTACAGTGTATTTTCAGTATTGCAGTACAAACTCCAGCATGTTCAGACATATTTATTCCTTAAAATTCTTAACTCAAAAAGAAAGTGCCAAATAATTTCTAACACTTATTCACCAGCAAGAACAGACTAAGGGCAAGTATGGCTGGCTGCAAGGAACCTTTTTCCTACCATTTAAACTAAACCTCCTAAAGAAGTCACTCAAATTGGTACCAAAAAGTGGCTCAAGCCCCAGTAGCCATGCGCACAGCAGGGCTATCATCAGGCTGAAAACCACCAGCCCAGCAGAAACCAGGGGTTCACAGGCAGCCAAAACACAGCTTGGGGCTTGGAAACAAACCACATGTTGTGATTTTCGGGAAGCCTGACAATACTGAAGCGCTACAGTCGTGGACCTGTCACTGCGGTCCCCCAGCAACACTTAAAATTTATTTATCCAGCAATATTTAAAATATATAAGGTGATAAGCCATGCATTGAATTGCTCTTTCTTGACCAAAGGACATAAGCCCTTTTTTATACCACATGCTGCTACCTGGTGATGTATGGGTGAACAGTGAAGGTCTAGAAAACAAACATCTGACAGCTATCAACAAAAGCCAAAAGGAAAGCTTTAACAATGACACCATAAATAAAATTTGTCAGTCACGTAACCAGCTTTGCAGTCATAACCTGTGTGTTAAAAGGGCAGTTCACTTGTCTCCATGCTGCTAACTTACATCAGAAAGGAGGGGGAGGAGGGAGGATCACTGTCAACACAGAGCTTTCAGAACAGAAGTACGCTGAAAATCTCAGTCTCAAAAGTTTTACATTTACCAGCTAAGTCAGAAGAAGTTTAAAGAAGGGGGTGGGGGTGAATGTCACTTCCTGAAAGAACCCCATAATCACAACAGTTTGCTTTAGGTGGCCTTCCTGGGAAATGTACTCACTGGCCTTTTTCCCTTTTACTGCTTGTCAAATGTGTTTGATGCATTTTAAAGTTATGCAGAAAGCACTTGGAGTACAGACATTAGAGCACTCAGCACAACCCAGTCCTCTGAGTGCAATAAACACCGTCCAGAATACCGCAGGGGCTTGTGGCCCACATGATTCTCATCCAGCAGGCCATTTTCCTTTGCTTTTAGGCCCTCACTGCTGCAGCAAAGATGACGATCTAGAGGAAACTGTGGAAGCTGCATAGAGGTTTGCACTGAAGTTAACCTGCACAGCTCACTGTTTCGAGAAAGATGCTATCGGACAACCTGAAGAGTAGCATGTACAGTACACTCTTTAATATTAATTTGCATTAACAAATTACGCATACACTTTAGAAATGCAAATATCAAAGAACATGCTGTAACTTTTCCTTTTGTAGAAGGCATACCAAGTACTTAAAAGCAAAACTGTTACCTCTAGATGGTATGTTTGAAGTACAAGAGGTATCTAGGGAAAGCCAAAGCTGCTGACAGAAAGATCAGATACATCACTATCTAGCAGCTTACCCGTATCTGTTTGAACCAGTACAACTTCTCAAGAGATTGCATCTCAACACAGCAACAAACTGCTTGTTTGTGATGCTATTACATTTAGGAGCTGGGATGTGTGTAGAGAACATATTCCTGTATTTGAAATCCTTAACTTTCAACTATTTGTTCTTATTTTAAACTTATACAAAATGCCAAAATCCTGCTACATTACATACACTTACGTGTATTATGCTTAATGCTGTTGTATTGTAAAACATAATGATGCAAAGAGAAAACAAAGTCACTCCCAAATAATTTTTAAAATACTGAAATTATTTACAACCACCAGCAGGCTTAAAAAACAAACAAAAAAAAAAAAAAAACACACAACCCCAAAACAAAACACAAACCACATTATGTCCAAGCCAGCAGCACTCTTACCTATTTATGCAACTTTTAAAAAACAAAGTAAACATTTCAGCGCATTTTTTACTATGTAGTATGAAAGCAACAGGCTGACAAACATGAAGCACCCTTGTGTTCAGTAACACTTCTGCACAATAATACTTATTTTCATGTAAGGAGAATCTTTGTCCTACAACTCTCAGTCAAGCCTCTTCTCATGCAAGTGGACTCATCTATTTCAACAGGACGACTGATGTGGCTCAAATTTACAGGACGCTACTTGCTAACACAGTCATCATCACATCTTACAGCTCATGACTGCTAAAATAATCCTCAGTATATTAAACATGTTCTACCACACCTATCTAAAGAGTAGCTTTTCATCCCCCTCAACTGTAAAAACAAGTCCTTCACTAAATATGAAAACAAAACTTATTCTACAACAGCGAACTCTGCCATTTACTTCATAGGGATAATGTTTAAATATGTGATTCTATTTCAAAAGCCTGGTTTTGCACTTTATGTATTCTCTTTTGGAACAATTCCAAGATTATCATCCTTTCATCAAATAACTGAATTAAACCTTGACAGTAGTAAAAAAATAATATATATATATATACACACAAGCACCATCTATAATTCTAACAAAATTACATGAATTAAACGGAAAAGTAAGCTTGAATATCAACAGAGCTCGGAATGAGTCACAAATGAACCTTTAGAACTTGAAGCAGTACAGAATAACGTTTAATTTCTTAATACAAAAATCAAGTAGTTAGCCTTCCCAATCAACATCTAAGAAACATATCCATTGTTAATGCTGGGGTTTCCTTATTTGACCTCACCCACTAATAAATGGCCTTTAAGAACAAAAACTTGCATGCCACTTGTTTGCTTGACCACCCCTTCCAACTTTTTATCCAACAAATGTATTTTCACAAAATTGCATCTGCAAGTATTAAAAGCTTCCAAGCTGCCCCCATCTACATGCCATACTTTGACCATAAGCTTTCACTCTAACACATCTAGCCCACTTTGGTGTGCACCAAAAATGCTGCAAGTGTAACAAAACCAGTGTTTGTACCCTGCTTCTATTGCCCTCACTTGGCTCTTGGAGAGGTAAAGGAGTTGTACCAAGCTCTGTCATATCATGCCTCACCTGAAAACTTGAAGTTCCACCTCTCATTACTGCTCTGAAACCTTCCTGCATCCACTAATAGCAACAGTGAAACCTAAGTCACCATGCCATTTGAATATTAAGACCACTTTGCCAATGATATATTTTTGTAAACTAAATGCCATCAGGATGTTAGGGGCAGATCTTCTGCTAGTCCAGGGATGTATGTAATACTAGAGTTAAGTCTTATCCCATTATTTAAGGGAAACGGGACACAGCTCTTGCTAAAGAATTACTTCATCACTGCATCTAATGAAAACTTGCTTCTAGGTGAAAAGACACTGCTCTGTCTCTCTCCAGAGGGTATGACAGAAGAAACTTACCCAGCTTCTCCAACTCCAAATTTCTACTCACTGAGCGTTTGAGGGACTTTCTCTATGTGGGTTTCTATACACAGCAAAACTCAGACACTTCCAAAAGCACATGGCCAATCTGCATTCAGAAGCAAGATTTTGGGATTCAAGCTCACAACACTCCACTATCACTGCTGTTTTCAACATTAAGCAGCACAGCACTAAAACACCTGGGAAATTGTTAAACGCAGCTGATACACGAGACATTTAACTACCCAGGGATTCTTATTTCCCACTTGATTAGTCAACAGTATTTAGATTATATAGGTTAAAAGCAAGAACACTGCCTTCTGGACTAAATAACCAATTCCTTTCTGCATGTCGATGACTGCACACAAAGCACATCATCTGCAGGCCCTCAGCACCAATTACGCTGCCATCATTATATCTTTCAGATAGCCATCCCTAAAATAACGCAACAGTCTTAGAACTCGAAAGCCAAGTATTTAAGTTCTCTTTATTTCAGGAAAGAGGAATCAGCAACCTCAGTTCTGAAACCGATTCCAGTGTTGTGGGTTTGATTTTAGACTCGCTTTGCCTACTATATTAACCTTGTTCGAAGTTAAGCTGTCAGGCACCTTGCAGCCTCAGATGCAGTGTCTGCCAAACCAGCATCAACCCCCACGGTACCCACTCGGCACACTGGACAGCCCGAGTTAGGATCCAACGAAGCTTCTGGAACCACTCTTATCAATTCAACCACATGACAGGCAAAGGAGTCCTCGATCTCTGGTTAAGGACATATAACAGGTCATTTTGGTTACCAACAACTACTGCACTCGTGTTTCACATCCAGGCTGGAGCTACAGCCGTTTCTCTTAGAGGGGACAAAGACGACACTGAGATGTGCTGCTCTGCAGACTCGCTCGTCGCTTTTTTGCTGCGATGAGCAGTTTTGCCATTTATAAATATCGGTGTCTATGCACACAGCATTTCAGATCAGGCAAGAGGAAAAACACGTGTCCGCCTTTCCCTCAACCGCTTTCAGACAACAGCTAAAGCGCCTTATATATCTGAAGCGGACCAGTCACGTTCCTCTCCACAAAATAGGCGAGTCTCACAGAAGAAAATAGCACCGTAAGCTCGCAGCCGCACCGCTCGCGGTTCCGCTGCCTTTTATTATTTTTTATGTTTTCTAACCACAGCATCAGGACTTTTCAGGGGACTGGCTTGCGAGGAGTTCGGCGGGCGAGCGAGGGGTCTCCCCGCGGCGGGCGGCGGGCGGGCGGCGGGTGCCGGCCACGGGAGGAAGCGCCCTCCGCCCCGTCCCGTCCCGCCGCCGCCCGGGCCTCGGCGCCAGTCACGAGTTGGGGAGCTCCAGGCGCTTATGTAACACCGCGGGGCCGCTGTCATTGTTGTCCCACCCCACCCCGAAGGCGAACTCGTTTCCAAGGCCCCGCAACTCCCTCGGCGCCCGGGGACGAGCCAGCGCCCGCCGCCGCCACCGTCCCTTTCCTCCCCGGCTCCCTCCCGCCCCACCGCCTCCCTCCCGGCGGGAAGCGGCCGTGGCCCCGCGGGCGGCCGGGAGCGCCCCAGCCCCGCGGCGGGACAGCCCCGCTCAGCGGCCGCCGGCGCCGCCTCCCACCGGGCGAAGCTCCTTCCCCGCCAGGCAGCCCCCGGCTCCCAACATGGCCGCGGAAAAGCGGCCGGAGCCCCGGCGGGGAAGGGCTCCGCCAGGAAAGTTTCCCTCTTCCTCCCCGACCGGCCCCGGCGGCCGAATCCCGCCACCTGGGACGCGGCCGGCACCGCGCTGCTCACCCGGCGCGCTCCGCTCCGGCTGCCGCCCCCAGCGCCCGCCTGCCGCCAGCCCCGCTCCCCGCGCTGCCGCGGTCATACACCCCGCCGCCGGGGGACGGGCTCCGGGACACCACCCGCGCGGGGCGGGACCGCCGCCATCTTGGGAGGAGCCGGGCGGCGGGAAGCGCTGAGGCGGCGGGAAGCGCTGAGGCGGCGGCGCCGTCCGCCCCGCTGGCCTGGCCCGAAGGGCCGCCCTGCGTGGGGAGAGACGGGGAGGGCCCGGCCCTTCGCGACCCACGAGTGGCACCTCGTGGAAGAGGGACCCTCAGGACACGAGAGCATTACCTTACTGAGTTTTTTTAAAGAACCCGTATTTCCATTCTTTGGGCACCGTCCCAGGTCCATCCACGGCTCCAGACATTTTCTCCCAGGAGTAAATAAGGATGGTCATGTTTTTCATTACCTCTCCCTCCACAAGCCTTTTATAGCACATGGAAGGAAGTTATTAACATGTTTTAGTTTGAAGAGTTACTGGCCAGGTTGGAGAAACTATGATCAGGTCGTCTGGTATAACTCCCACCAGAAACGCTGCCTGGGTCGGGTCAGGGATGCGAGGAGCCCCTTCCCTCCTCCCCATGGCCATTTTCAGTGTCTCCAGACAGAGCAGCAGATCCGCAGTTAACTGGTGCTTCTAAGATTTCCAGGCGTCGATGGGCACCACCAGAGTGGGAGGGTGTTTTGGGGAGCCATGGAGCGGGACAGAAGAGGACACAGCTCAGCTGCTCCCATGGTAGCACCAGGCACTGCTGTGGTGCTACTCCAGTGGCCAAGTCTGTGCTCTGGAAAATGGCCCGAGGGGCTTTTTTTTTTTCAAGAAAGTTTCACTTACATGCAATATAGCAGGGTTTTGTTTTCCAAATTTCACATTATTGAGCAATAGTACGGTTGGCTTTTCAGAGGGGAAAAAAATAGAGTAGTTAGGTGGTGGGGCTTTCCAGTGGTAACAGTGAACCCACTGGAGTTTCTGACTTTCATCTGAAATTTTTATCCCAGCTCAGACAGGGACACGGGTAGGTAAGAGCTGTATCATGGAGCTGGGTCCCTCCTGTAGTGGGAGAGGGAGACAGGGAAGGGAGCAGGAGGACATGGAGGGCTGAGCATGCTTGTCCTCCCACTCCAAAGCTTGGCCTGGCTGTCTGCTTCCCCATTCAAATCCACCCAGCGTTCAGCCCGAGCTGCGTCTGTTGAAGGACAGAAATGTGACAGACGTGGCTTCTGGATGTGGAACACATCGAAAAGCTTCTGTGTGGGGGTGTGACAAGTGACACGGACAGCTGTAAAAGACCACTAACATAGATTCAGACATGTTCCCAGCTCCGTGAGTGGATTTCCTACGGAACCAAAGCAAGCACAGCTGCTGAACCCACATCTCTTCTGCAAGGACAGATCTGACCTCTTCCAGTGGACCCTGATGAAGAGCCAATGAATGGTGCTAAGCAGGAAGCGCCTGGTGAAGGAGAGCAAATCTCCCACTAAGACAAGAAACCCATGGCAAGCCGCTTGGATTCTAAGCAGAAAGCAAGCAATAGTTAGAAAACCAAGCATGCATGAAGAACATTTTTTATTCTTTTTTTTTCTTTCTTTCTCTAAACAGTATTGTGGTAGCTTTGTAAGCCCTGATGTAGACCCATGTATGTTGCCTGTCACCCACAACTTTATTTTTTTAGAGCATTTCTGCAAAATATATGAGTTTTCTTTTTCCACTCATAACTTCCTCACTCTTTTCTGGTATCTGTTCATTTTTTTGTAGACAGAAATAGGTGAAAAAAATAATTTAAAAAAAACAATAAAAGCTTCATAATGGTTAAAAGAGGCTACTCTTCTTGAAACTCAACAGCAGCCGTAGGTGGGGTTTGACGTCCACTTAACTATGTGCCCTATCCCCAACAGTGACCACTAGCGGAGGCTTAAGAAAAACAAGTAAAAATAGCACAATTACGTATTTATCTCATTAACTGAGCTTCTAATACGTCTTCTTTTGGGGGGTGAAGGAGGAATGTGGGTTTCACGTGATAGAGGTTGCAATTAACATGATCCTTAATAGACACCAGCCAATAACGAATCCCTAAATTAATCTCATTCTTTTTTTCGTAACAGGTGTTGATTTATTTATTCTTTTGAAATTCATTAGTCAATGATGGAATGATTCATAATTTCAAAATAAATTGGAATATATATTATCTATAAATATATATGTTACAAAAATTTTGCCATCATCTATTTCTGTTCATTTAATAGGATCCAGCAAACCTAAGAGTATATTTTGTATTTGGAAAATTGTTACACCTGCTTGCTAACCTTTGAGCAGTTAGCTTTTGGCAAACCCACCACAGCCCACTAACCAGCTGACCAGAGCCAAAGATGAACCGTGGAAACTTGCCGTTAATAATTTCTGAACACCCTGGTTCTCTAAACAGAACTCAGGTCAACAAGTATTTTACCTTCAGTTGGGCCAACATGGGGTTAGAATTTTACTCTTGGCATAGGGAAAAAAAATGTTGTTAGTAGCAAACAGATCACAGTTGCAATGGAAATAGCTGAGTGACAAATAGAGATTCTCACACTGTTTTTATGGAAATCTATTTAACACTCATAAAATTTATATATGATGGTTCTTACTTTCCATGTAACATTTATGAGAAGAGGCAGTCAAAAGAACATAACTCGATAATTGGCTTTAAGCATTTCCCTTTAAAAATAAAAATGTGTAAATGTATGGACTTTTTTTTTTCTGTGAAAATGCACATTTGCGTCTCTCATATTATAAACAACATGTCCAATAAAAGAGGACCATCTGTAATTTTATATAATTTAAAAATATTTTGTCAAGTTTATGTTAGTAATATGAATTTCTGGCTGTTAGATATCTTCAAAAAAAAATTGTTGCAAAGGTTTTGCAAGTTGCATTAAAATTACATATACTGTTGCATAATGAAGAGCTTGCACTGATGTATTATTATGAGAGCCGGTATCTGTGCATGTACAATAGAAACTAAACTTGGGAACTCAGATTCCAGACTGCAGATTGATTCCCAGCCTCTCTGGGATAAAATTGCTTAAGTGTGTTCTGTAAATTTAGCCCCAAGCTGTGAACTTGAATTCAGATGGTTATCTGTAGGTTTTTTCTCAGTTTTTGATTGAGCTGTGTCCACGTACAACCATACCAGAGTTTAACATTTTAACCTCCCTTAACAGCTAAATTGCAAATTGCTAGGCTATTTTTGAAGTGAGATCAAGATAACCTACAATACAGTGCTTTTTCTTTCTGCCCCTTGGGTGTAGATACCATACAGACAAGACTCAGCAATAACCATTTAACACAACGCTCAACATTTTATCAGAATTTATTTTATGTAATAATTTAACAATATTTTAACAGAAAGACTCAAACCAAGCTCATTTTCTGATGGATCGCTTCTCTGACACTGACAGAAAGGGATTGCTGGTTTTGACACAGTAAGCATTTTTGCTTACCATCTGTATATCCAAAATCCCTTTGGAACTATCTGAGGGCAGTTTCTGATCAGCCAAGGGAAAACTAACAAAATCCACTGTTTGTGCTCTGAGTTTTCATATGATGAGAATTCATCATAACCAAGAGGTTGCACTCATTGTATACCTAAGATATGAAAGAATTTGGCAAAGAAGTAGCTACAAGAAGCACGGCCTTTCCCTAGAAATGATGTTTATAATAGAAAATCATATAAACATAAAACAACCTTTTATTTAATGGTGTTCATTCCATTTTTGTTGCAGAAACTCAGTTCTCTTCCAAATAGCATTCTTTTTCCTCAGTTTCCACAGCCCAACTGCTAGCCATCGGCTTGAAAAGAAAGGGCACAGAAGCTGAACCAGAAATAACTCTTCATTTCCTGGGAATGGATGTGTCTCGTTCTGTCCCTGCAAATATTCGTGTAGTTTTAAACTTTCGCTTTCATTAATAATCCACAATGCTGAATTCTAAACTTGCATAGCTGAAAGCAAAAGATGATTCTCTACTCCTTATTAGAAATTAATCTGATAAGATAGATTATTTTTTTAAGGCAAAAACTACAATAGGTGCTAAGTTTTGTACCTTTTTGGCTTTCCAAGTGCCCTAAAGGCATAAAATTTTTGCAGTTCAAAGCATATTACCTCACTAAAAGTTTAGACTGTAAGATTTGTGAAGTATAACAAATCATATTAGTCTGGTTTTGTGGAGGGTTCTACAAAACACAGAAGGAGTACAGTCCCATGTGTTCATTTCTGAATAAACCGTTCACCAAAATTTGGAATTCCATCCTTAAACTCTCCTGGCCAGAGCTGTGGTTTAAGAGGGTGAACTCCTGTGCTCAGCTTGGGCAGTAACAAGCAATAGCTCAATTAAGAAAGTGCAGATGGACAAATTTTCAGGGTGCTTTTACATGTCCTGACATTAGAAGATGACAAACAGATGTTAAGCTATACTTGAATCTCTCAGGATTTTTAAGCAATAGCATCTGACTGTGCACTGGCAGGGAAGGAGTTTCAGACCTCCATCCCACTAGGAACAGTTTGCAACAAAGCTACCCAATGGACTGAGGCCTAAATCCACATCTTAAAGGCACATAAATGCCTACTTCCCACCCTCAGAAGCAGACACCAGAGCTTGCTGCTCTCCTCTTGCAGGTGACAAATGGAACAGCCAGGCCTGTCCCAGTCCATCTCACCTCTTACAAACACATTGTGAATCTTCTGCTGCATCATGGAACAACTCCTGTGGGAAAAGCTGTCACACAAATCAGCCTGTTGACATCCCCGATAGCTTCAGGTTAGCTGTCTCCTGGTGGATATGGCACCTTTCTGCGTGATGAGGCCTTGGAAGTGCTACAAGGAAGCTGAGTTGGAGTCTCCGTTCCTGGGTTCCTGGGATGCCCATGAAGGACAGCAGCCACGGCTGTGTTTTGTGGAAACCCAGCTGTACTGTTCTGTTCTTGGCTTGCTGAGGGGCTCAAGAGGACTCAGTAGAAGGACACTGTATATCCAGAGCCTGTACGATGTGGTGATGAGAGAAACACCAGACTGCCCATACCGGGACAGCTTTGAGCCTGCCCACAGACAGTGCTGCAAGCAGCTTGAAAGATAGGGGTCTGTAAAGATTAGTGGCAGCTGTTGGCCAGCAGTTATCTGCACTGTGATTTTAGGGTGAATTTCTCCTCTGCCTCACATTAGTTGCTCATGTCCTTCACTCACACTACACAAAAAGTAGTATAGGCAGGCAGGCAGATTTCATGCAACTTCTGTAGCTACAGTTCAGACCTCATTTCCAACCATCGCGTCTGTTATGAAGCCCCTTATACATGCCCACTGTTGGCCCAGCCCTCCTATGGAGGGAGTTTGGTTCTAGGGGGAACTTTGTTGAAGGAATGTGGTCTTTCTGACACTGAAGAAGCCCAAGTGTTACACCTTAAAGTGGTTTTCTTTCCCTTTCATTTAATTTTATGCTTATTTAAGCATGGCAATCTAAATAGGCATGGATGTCTGAGACCACAGTGTTTTGCTCTGCCCCGGGTAACTAAAGATGTGAAATTACAAAATCTAAGCTTTCACATGTCAGCCTTAACTGATTATTTTCAGTAAAAGGTCAAGGAACAGCATCTAAATACACTGGCGAAACGACACACATGCTCTGAATTTTTATGCTTTTGTGTTTTTGTTTTTTTAAAAAAAAAAACTATAGACTGAGACAAGTCTAAACAATCTCCCCATCCTAGCCCCAACATTTTGGCTTTGATTCTCCAGAGCACTGTGATTCTGATGTAGAAAACGGTACAAGATAATCAGCATACAAAATTTCTCATCCCTACCACAGCCCCTCTCTCATTGGCACAGACTGAAGACCAAGCAGTAGCAGGCAGCAAACATGATGGCAGTCACTGTAGCCCTGAGAGTCATCTGTGGATGCATTGCCCTCCTTGCTCCACTGGCACCCCAATACGATTTAAAACATCCTTTATCTCGCTTCAGAATTATCCTGGGGAAAAACTGAAAGCAAAAATCATTTTGAGTCCTTTCTGCCATCTTCCTAACCTATATTAAATTAAAAATTCCAAATCTCTGACAATAATAAAAAAAACCCCTGTTATTTAATGCATAATATAATCCATTTATGCACAACATTTCATCCATAAAATGGGTAATTGGATGGCTACAGTTGATTCTGCTAATAGATGGACTGGTACTTTAATTACTTCCCAGGGTCCCTTTCAGCCCTATTTTTATGATGCTGTACTGAATATCTGAGTGGAATCATCAAGATGTTTGCGTAACAGATCTGTATGCCCAATTGACCTGATTCGTTCCCGCTAAGGTACTGCCCGCAGGGAAAAGCAAACAGAAGACACGCATTTGTGGCTATTTGGAAAAAGGAGATCTTTCAACCTATTAAGTTGTCAGTGAATATGATGGTTAAGCAGGCATGCCGATTTATTAGGTGCTTAAAGAGAAAAAAATATGTTTAGGCTGATGAACTACAACTAAGGTAATTTAATAAAAGGACAAATTAGATCTAAGCTAACAAAAATGCCCTGCATTGTCACACACTGTCTACCTGCAGCTTGAAATAAGCTGTGGATTTTGTGCATTATGTACAACAACAAAAAAGGATTTCTGGTTTTAGGTAAATCCCAGCCTTCTGGATAGTGACTGACAGTTACACCTTTACGTATTTATTTATTTATTATTCCTCTGCAGTCTTTAGATAAATAAAACAGAAAGTTTGAATGGCCTGAGTAAGAAGGGAGTGCACTCAGCCTGAAACACACAGATCAAAATAATCCTGTTCCAGACAGCAGTTCTTGGATAGCTGCTCCTAGACCTTATAGCAGGTTATACGGGCGTAGCTACCACTTACAAGTTGTCTTCTACTGCTGACTCGACAAAAAACCCTTAACCACTTACTATTGCACAATTAAAGGTTTCAGAATTCCCCCCTCTAGTATGAAGAAAGAAACCCAGCATCCTTCTTTAAAGACTCCCAGCTTTTTTATCCATGAAACAGAAAAGCACATCTATACTCCCTTTCTGACTTTGTGCAGATACAGAGGGGCCTATCCTAGAACAGGGAATCTAAAATATCCAGATTGAGCCATATAACTTGCCCCTGTTGGAGCAGAGTGCTGAACACCATTTGCTTCAGCTGAGAACACACACTAGTGAATTATTATCTGCAGCCTGTCTATAAAGGCAAATACCAATCAATGTATAGCCTGAAGCATTTTAAAGGACTGCTTGTATATATATTTTGTTCTGATTTACGTATCTGTGGCTGTTATCTATCACAATTTTTTACTGGACCAGCTTCAATGGATTCAAAGTGGTTGAGGGTCAGCCACACTTCAAAAAAAATAAATCCTGTAGACTTAGAGCAAAATTCATGAAAGTTGGAAAAAAGGTGGAGATGTTTTGACAATTGAAAGACAAACAGTTTTGACAATGCACAACTGCCACCGGCAAACACAATGGAAAACAGGTTCTGAGAACATTCAGCATAACACTGTATCCCCTTCTAAATCCTTTTTTAACTAAACCTTTGTAGTTCTTACCCTGGCATCAGAGCAGTAAGAAAAAAAAATCCTCACTATTCTGGCGGCCTGCTCATAATCATCTAAAAGGTTCCTCTTGTATCTTCCTTTGAAAAACATGACAAAACTGCACAGCCCTCCCCTTCTGCAGTACAGCAGTTCCTATGTTTATGGCTGGAAAGCATTTTCTGTTATTGTTGAATGGTTTGACACTGGAGAGGGCCCAAATAAGATGCCAATATTCAGATGCTACGCTATGAGAGAAACAGAGATGACCTGTAGAATTAATTTCTCAAAAGCAACGATTGAGATTTTTGCATTTTTCCTTGAATTTTCTTTTACTAAGACTCTTGTATAGCTAAGTGGGAAACCAATTAAACTGCAAGATCACCAGGCATGTGAAGTCTGATGTGTTTCAGTTCATTCAGGACTTTTGATCCCATAGCTGTTACTTACCATGGACAAAATACTACCATCTGTTACAGGACTAATACAATTCTTATGTTTTGCTAATTTAAACCTCCAAGTCTAAGTGGAAAGAGACTCTGGAACAGACTCCAGTGAACTGCTGCGCTGAAGAAAAAAAATGGAGATACAATTCTGTGCTTAACCAAAAGCAAGCAAGACAATGATCAAAGATGAGAAAACACATAAGGTCACTGAGGAGGATACCTGCAAGGCTGCTGCTTTACACGAACCAGGGTAATTAGACATAGAAATATTTTTCAAATATGTAATTAGCAGCTAGCAACAGATTTGCTAGTTGCTTTTCTGATACCAATAAGCAGTAAGTTAGCACCAATATAAGAAAATATTTTGTCACATCAGGAAAAAAAAATAATCCACCAAACCAATCTCCGAAAAGGAGAAATAGGACAAATTTTTGTTGAATGTAGAATTATAAATTATCAGAACTGATGAATGGAATTTCTTATATGGCACCAATTGCTATTGAGAAATAAAAGGAGATAATACTAGCAAAAGCAGACAAATTAACTTGTTTGACAAGTATTGAATGCCTGCACTCACAACATTGTCCCTAAGGACAGAATCAGGCATGGCCATCCAAGAGAGCTGTTCCCCTGAAGGATACAAAGGAGACATAAATTACTTATTCAAGCAGCCTCCTGTCACTTGCAATTCAAAGTACTGCTTTACTTTCTGAGCGTACCCAAAACTCTCTTGTGACTGAAGTCATAACTTGAATTTATTTATTCCATATCCTGTTTACTAATTCCCTGAGAAGTCCCTCTCACCATACTAACCATTCACCGCATCACATGGCTTCTTTTCTACACTAGAACAAATCAGCCCTTCCACTGATGCCTTTGTAAGCACATTGTCAAATTTTTTCCACTTCAACACCGAAGCAAAGCGCTGGCCTTGTGGCCTGGAAGCAAGATATCACTGTAGCAACTCGATGTACTGGTGATACTGCGTGGTTTCCCTTCTCTTCCTCCTTACTGTACTGCGCCCCTGCCAAAAGTTAACTTTACAGGAGAGCGACTGCTTCTGAGGGGACAGACAGGGCTGCCTCTATTGTCCTGACTCAGCATGCTCAGAACAAGACAAGGACCAACTGCAGAAAGAGACATTTGTAACGCTTTCTCCAGAACACAAAATAAACAGGGCGAATACGCAGCTGGCCTGGTAGCAGCGACAGAGCCTAAGCCTTTGCTCTTCGTTTGGCAGGAAGAGCTGCGATGCCTGCATGGGAAGGAAATATTTCCTTTTCACCAGACCTCTTTGCCACATTCAAACCCACCAATGGTAAGATACAGCAGCTGACTTGAAAAGTGGACAGAGCCTGCTAAGATTTTACTTTTAGAAAACAGCCAGTATACTCTTGATGCAGTATACACAGATTTTTCTAGGTTCGTTATCAACCTTGATTATTACACCTTTAGTAATACAGAAACAGAGATCTTGAGCTGAACAATTCAAAGAGAAATGTCTTACCTGTGAATAGGAAACTGCAGAATTAACCATGATCTGTATCACAAACGGACTTCAAACACATAAAATAAAATCAATAAATGAAGGATTGAATGTTGGGTTCCTAAGATTTCTACCATGCTGATAGTTTCTGTAATTAAAAAACCCACCAATCCTGTTCTCAGAAATTCATTACGTAGCATTGTACACTAAAATACAGGATGCTGTTATACAACCAAGCATCTGGGGAGATTAACCCCGATTAAAAAAAACATAAAAATCTCTGGGAAAAGCTGCTATTTAAAAGAACAAGGTCAGAATAAACTACCGGATTTGTGCAACTGAATCAAGCTGCATGTTAGGAATTATTATTTCACCAAATAACAAATCAGACAAAAATATTTACCTTGATCCTAAGAGATGCTGAGTACAAAGCTCCTGGTAATTTCCCACCAAAAAAACAGAGCATTATATCTTTACAGAGAGGGCGGACTAAAATGACCCGGAACATTCAGGAATATGTTTCTTCATAGTACTGTAGAAAAGCGAGTTCAGCTTTGTAATGACAGCTGTGGGCAACAATAGAGAGCCAAGAGGCCAGGAGGAAGATACAGCCCAGCTAAGCATAGAGCTGAGCTGGAGATGAAAACTGTGTAAGGGTTCTCTTCCTACACTGTAAAGCTATCCTCCTACTACCTATAGTAACATCAATGCTCAATCTCAGCATGCAATTAGTTTCTGTACTACAGCTCTATTGCACCATTCTGAAACTCTACATAAACATTAACTACATAATTAAAACAGCTAAAGCTGTTCCTGACAGTTTTCTTGCATTCAAATACACGTGCTCATTCTTCCAACTATGAAGCATCATTACTACTTGCGAGAAGTCTGCTCCTTGCACTGAACAGAACTGCTTAGCTGATTTAGAAGGCATCTACTGTAACTGCTTTTGGGCACAAAGCAAGCAGTCTTTTTTTTTCTTTTTCTTCAGTGAAGTGTCAGAACTGTCAAAAGTATCCATTAGCACAGAATTTGTCCAAGAAGAATTCTGTCATACTGCTGTTACTACAGGAAAGACAAGAAAAGTAATCTCAGACAAGGACATATGACTTGGCAGACATGTGAAGCAGAGGTATCAGCCTAATATTTCAAGAACAAACAACTACTGCCAGCAAGCTGACAGCTACAGTTCATGCGCATCTGCTGTTTCCCATGAGCTCCACTTTGCAGAAGTGTGAAGTTCGACACTTAACAATTCTATCAAGATAAGACATTAAAGAAAAAACTCAGCACACTGAACCCGTATTAAAAAAAACAAACTTTAATATGTTTTTTTCCAAGATCTAATATATAAATGCAATGGTAATAATGTACTCCTCTTTTGTAAGCTCGGATGAAATATATTGAAGTCCACTTTTCGCATATTACATAAATAATCATCTAAAGCAACCTAGAAAATAAGAAAAAAAGTTTAATCCATATGGTGCACACAAATAACTGGGTATTAAGTTTAAAAAGCAACTGATGAAATTGATTGAGGAACTGCCAAAAGGCTTCACAATTAGCCTGTTTTATTAAGTGGTAGTGTAACTGTCACATTCAAAGGATATAAAAAAGGCAGGTTTTGTGAAGAGAAGCATTATCTCTTACTAGACCAAACAGCAAATTACAAAAATAATTTGTGATGAGATTTTGGGCCCTTGCATCAGAACAATGGTCTGTGAATATACAGACATCTTGAGCAAAACAATGTAGTTAAAGAAGGATTAGAAGTGTTGATCAAAAATATGAGGTTCCAGAGTCAGGCACACATTATGATTTTCACAAGTTTTAAGTATTACATCCTCCCAAAATAGACACTTGAAGCGTTAGTTAACCATGCTTCATCTGATACTCTAGTCTTCACAAGCATATTAGCACAGAAGTGAGTCCACCACTTAAAGAGTGCATGATATTACACCCACCGTACAGAAAAAAGCAGGATATGCCGTCACAGGAACTTTCTTACTGAAAGATCTAGCCTGGAAGTAAATGGGGTGAGGTGGGAGGGGAAAAAAAAAACACCAATAAAAACCAAACATACTTATTAGGAGAATTTAACATTTCAGATTAAATATCAAGTACTATATATAATGGTTAGAGGCAACAGACTGCATTACAAGCTTCGTCCCTTTTTATTCTGACATCCTGAAACTGTAATTTTTCATTACGTGCATGCCAGCACCATCCCTCACTGTATACAAAAGTAATTGCACAGAAAGTATATAATAATGGGAGAGTCCTACTAAAATTCTTGCACGGTTTGACAGCCTTACGGTTTAGATATAATAAGCCAATGTAAATTAGCATCCCTTGCTCCAACAAAGTTCCAAGTTACATCTGATTTAATAAATATGGTCTAGCCCTTTCCCCCCCGCCCCCCAGCAAATAACTCTCTGCATCCCAAGAGACAGAAATGATGGAAGACCAGAAATGCCTTTTTCTGAGTACATATTTTTGGTCCAGTGTTGCCATCAGTCCCAGAAGTCCAGTTATGCTCCATTTACATTTATGGGACTTTGAAAGGATCGCAGTGCCTGAGGTCCTCAGTATCTACATAAAAACAGTCTTAAAACATGGCTGAATCAAATCTACAGTTTAAACCCATGTACAACTCGGGTATATCTAACAGAGCTGAATCAAATCTTGCTGTAATGCTTATTTATAAATACAGAATCCCTCCCTGTTTTCCTTTTCTTGCAGTTTAAAACAAACAAACCATTAATACTGACGAGAATACACATTTCTGTTAATTTTCCATGGGTCTTTCCAGACAATTGAGAAAATTAGGCTGTTTAAAAGGGAAAAATACTGAATCTTTTCAGAAGGCAAATTATTTTAAAACTTTGAGATATAATAAAGTGTGTGTGTGTGTGTATACATCTCTCTCTAAAAAACACAAAATGCTCTTCCCTGATCTAATGTTCTGCCTTATTAGTTGTGAGAAAAGAATAAAATCTTGCTTGACCTGCTTAACCCAGAATGGGTTGCTTGTCATTCGAAAACCATGCTATCTTCCTTGGTAAACTGAGTCCATAATGATCTAGCATAATTGAGATAAATGCAAAAAGCCAAAAGGAGACTCTTAAATAAGAGGAACAGGGGAAGGGGTGTTTAATAGGGGTACACACATGTAAATGTATTGGCAGGCTTTCAAAGGGATCATGGTGGGACTGACAGAGAACTTTTATTATATGCTTTTATTCTAAGAAAATACACAATTCCTAAAGAAAACTGCAATCTTCATTACCTTATTTTGCCCTCTGCTGGTCATCAGTCGCAGTATCAGGAAGAGCTGACCACACTACAGAAACTTTTTTCCCCAAGATCAAGTGCCACATCGCTACAATACGCTTCATATAGCATCGCTGAGACTTAATTTAGCACTTCAGAATTATGTTTCTTCTGACTGCGAAATGAGGCTGGTAACTGTTACCCTCATCCTCCAAAATATGTGGTTTATGTAACAAATGCTGAGATTGTTGAAACCACTCTGCAGGTTTAAACTTTACCCGACCCTGTAATTCCAACTAAGACAGAGGGTGAAGTGGCTGGAAAGACCCTCAGGCAAAACAAGATGGTGATTTTATACCAGAGAACAGATGCATTTAAAGGCACCAGCCCATTACATTCACCTAAATGTCTTGAAACACCCGCAAATGTTGCCAGCAAAAGACTGGTTTATCCATTAGGGGAGAAAGTATCTTCATCCTTGCATTAACAAAGACCATCTGATTATCAAGGAGGCTAATACCCTGTTATTACTGCCAGCTATTGCCAGTTCAAGTGGTCTGAACACTTTAGAGATACTGCACTGTCAATTATTCTTCGCTGATGATGATGGAGGCTGGAAGCAGGTATTCAGAGAGGATTTTTTAATTTTAATTAAGAAGATATAACCCACAATTTAGGAAAAAGAAAAAAAAAAAAGGAGGGACACACCCCAACATCAACATTCAATTGAATAAAATGTTAATGCTACCCTAATCTGTTTTCCCTGTGTTTCTACTTTCTATATAGTCTCCAACTACACGATCACATTGCGTATTTCCCACAGGACCCTCCCAGTGCATAACATGGGCTCTGCTCTAGGAATGGAGTGGGAAGAAAGCAGGGGTAAGGATCTGCCTGTTCTCTTCAGAAGCTGGTTGGCATGTTGGGAGCCAGGGGACCATTGCACTAAGAATTACCCAATTATCTGAAAGGCTCTGCAGAAGTGAATTCTCTCCGTTTCTGTCCCAATATTTCCATGCAATACCAAGAACTAAATTCTAAACATCTGGATAATAAATACATGTTGTTTGTTTTCCATGCCTCCCATCCCTGATGTGAGGCATTTCAGGCCAGACACTTGGCATTTTTGTAAGCCACAATTGCGATGAAAGTCAGTGGGTTTTATACACTGTGCATTATAGGTTGAGGGGCGGGGAATAAAAAAAGAAAAATCAAAATATTTCAGCTTGAACAAAGACAGTGGGCAGTTCTGATGTTGCATTTTGTCTTCTCTGCTTCTAAATGGAATAAAGTTTTCTTGGGCATGTGACAACAAAAACGGAGACATCAGGTGAAGAAACAACATGAACAGGAATGCATTAAATGCCAATTATAAAGAATCTGTATTAAAAATAAAGCCCAAGGCTACATATTATTAAAAAAACACCCAAAATATTAATCAACTAACCACTGACTGAACAAGCTAGGGATGCCTCATTTTACCTTCACAAAAATGAAGGGCTCTCCTATCGCTACTGCATAAACTACTGTGATCACAGGTAACACTGTAATTGAGGATTGTATTAATGGTGTAAATGCAGAGATAAATCTGGCACTTCACTTCAAAGTGGTATCTTTTCAGACTACCTTGACTGGAAGTATTGGGTGCAATGTTCAAAGTATATGTTTACATGTACTTGTAGACTTAAGACACACTCTACAGTGCTTCTTGCAAGTTTTGTTTTCCAGATAAAGGCAGACACAGCATTACTGATGAAACATTCTTTTGCTTTTGTATTATGTACCAACAAACAATTCAGAGTGTAGCTAAAATAGGAGCATAGAAGAAAAACAAGAGGACTCTGAGGTTCTCTAGGATTCATCATCCGCTGCTCCAAGCAAATAAAGTCTTTCCCTAATTCATTTGGTTGTGAGCCAGAAAAGAAATATAACAGTAAGTACCTTTCCCAACATAGCTTTAAGCATGTACGACGGTCATGTTAAGGAATGAATCCCCCCTCCCACACACACTAACCAGCAGTTAAAGGCAACATGCTCTGCTTTCCTGGCAGCCATTCCCCTGACTGTGAAATACCATATGCAGAAGTGCTTTCTATGGTGCTGATCCCATGCTGGCATATAGCTGCATTTATAAAAATCTGCTTGAAGTTTCTCTGCCAGTAGTAAGGCATTTAGGCAGTATTTATATATATGCACTTGGGCCCGGCTGTGAGTAAACTACATACAGGTAAATATAATATTCCTACAGAAGTAGCTGTAATATTTAAAGGGTTTGCGTGACTGGGTTGTTGTTTTGTTGGTTTTTTTTATTTAAACACTTGAAGTAATTAATGGTAAAATGCCTGAAAATAAGTATGCAGCTGTAAGTCTTCTAACAACACTTAGGCACAATGCTTTGTGAAGATTAGCATCAATTACATTTATTTAAATAAATAAAAGGGAAGGAATCTCACGTGTTCTAGATGAATATGGGCTTGGCTGGCAATGTCATAAATTACATCTCTCACATTTTTCTCTTGCTTGCCTCTTATGAAATCCTCTTGTGAAACTCCATGCTAGACAGGAAAGAAAATTAAAAAAAAAAAAAAAAAACCAAAAACTCAATAAATATCAAGTTACCCTTTTAACTTCTCAGAAACCTGTCCCAGCCACCAAACTAATGACATAAGACTGAAACAGCCTAAATGTTTTCCCACTGCCCCCTCCCTATTAAATTCCCACCCCCCTTCTTTTTTTGTGTTGATCACTTGGAAAAAAATTCAAGAGAACAAAGAGGACAGTTGGTACAGACTCTCTGCATGAATTCTTTCCCTAAAGACTTTGTGGTCAGTCAGATAACCAAGTCAGATTTTAAAGGTTTGGGAATTTAGATCAGTTTAGATGCCCCATTTTTAAAACCATAACCCAAGAACCAATATTTTTTTCAGTTTTCTTAAAAAAACCCAAACCAAAAATCCCAGCAAAACTAAAAAACCACAAACAAAACAAAAAAACTCAAACAACCCTACTCCCAAAATCCAAAACAAACTGAAAAAGCAAAACCACCCCCACTGCCCCAAAACCCAACCCCAAACTTAATTCTTTGACTATAGTGACCAATGTAAGACAGAATATGGTATATTCAGAATTGCATCAGTTGCCCATTCTTCTCAACAACACTCAAACGTGTGGAAGCTGTATAAAGGTAGGCAGGTAGGCTTCACAGGAGGCAGAGACTCCAGCAGCACTCTGTGATACTTGCCAGCAGCTGAAATGCCTGCAAGATGCTCAGTTTGCACAGAAGGGATGCAAGCTGTTTTTACAGTTTCACTGTAAAACACCTTCAGTGGCAAGGAATGACTGTGAATTTTCATGCTGTGTTTGAAAAGCTAAAATCTTGGAAGGCCTCCTATACCATCCAGTCCCAGAAGGGCTGAAAGCAGGGTGCAGCTCCTTTCTGCATTCTTATAGCCTTGACCTATATTAGGTCTATGGTTTTTGCAACTAACTACTAAACTTCAACTCAAAACTTCCAATTGTATTACAACAATATTCAAAAAATACTAACACAACTGCCTTAAGTATCGCCACATTACCTAGATTTTGGGTAAGTATAAAACGAACAGCATTAATATTTAAAAATAAAGACTGGAGATGAAGGAATAACAGCTGAGATGCCTACAGTTCTAGCCAGAGATCTTTAACCAAAAAATTTGAGCTTTAATCCCATTTTACCCAAATTGCAATGTCTGCTAAATTCCAATGCAAATTACATGTACAATTAAATTGGAGGACTATACTATCTCCTACAGCAATGTATAGAATGTATGCTTATAGCTATCAAACATGTAAAAAAAACCCCAACCAAACCAACCCCAAAAAACCCAAAATCACCAGCACATTTATGAAACGCAGTAATGGGAAATGCGAGAACTTTGTTCAGAAGTAAAATCTCTCACAGCATTTCCTTTATGGGGAGAGGAAAAGAAAAAAGAAAGAAAACAAACCCAAAAACCAGAACCCAGGCACTATTCCATATGTGTAATCCTACACATTAATGGAAAAATTCCTGAAAGCTAAAATACTACTACATTTAATAAAATTAAAAAAAAAAAAATCAGAAACCCTAGAGTTTCATGAAGGTCACTCCTCTCACCTCCCAGAAGACACAATACCATGACTGGCATATCACTAGGCCACAGCACAAAGAGTTAAAATAAAGAAAAAAGGGTTCTGTTTCTAGCCTAGTAAATTCTGAGAGACACAGTTAGAAACACTGTACTGTTCAATTCCAGACAACTTGCTTCTCTTACCAACATACAAATGTCCATGGGAAGAAAGACCTTTTGTCTTCTACTGTGATACGGAGTTGCTCTTAAACAGGTAACTATGCCTTGCGCTTTCCCAATGTGACTGGCTGCATGGTCAGCATGGATATCCCTCACACCTAAAATTGCAGAAATAATAAGTTTAGAAATACACTGTCAGGCCTTTTGAGGGGGTACAGTCTTCCCTGATGCGTACCACAGTCATATTTAAGGAAAGCTAAGTGCGTCGGTCCATGATAGAACTGTCTATGGCCATAAACTGCCTTGAGGTCTCATCTCAGAGGTGCAAAGCAGCAGGCAAGGTCATCGATTTCCACACTGAAGAGCAAAATACCTCTCAGCTTGTTGCAGTTTCAGCAAAGTGAACACTTAGCAGAGCAGTACCTATTCAGATACATCAGTACCTATTCAGATATATCAGTACACAAACTCATTTTCATTGCCATGTCCTCTCCCAGGATAACAGTATTCCAAGAACTGTTTTTTCCTGCTAGAAAAGTCATACAACCGTGAGATTCCTGACAAGCACTAATGCTTACAGCATGGTTTCATGATTAGCTGCAGCTGATTCAGCTGCGTACTGAGGCCAAAGAGAATGGTCCTATGCTTCCCCCCAGAACCTGTACTTCTGCCACCTCCCTTGTGCTGTCACAGGCCATGCGGTAGTACCATAGTGAACTGAATCAGATCACCAAAGCAATGGAAAACTAACTTTAGTTACTGCATGGTCACATAACTGTGGGAAGGGAAAGAAGAGGGAGGTGAGTGGGGCAGAGCAGCACCACTGCTCTTCATGGCAAGAATATACAGAGCTGGCTTAGACTGATCATAAAGCCGTAATGTTTTCGTAGGACTGATCTAGGATAGAATGAAAACTTAAAGGAAAACTGAAATTAAAATTCACAACAGCTCTAACAGAAGCAGCATTCTGTGAAGACCGATGAGCCTACTGACACCTGAGAAAGGACACTGGGCGTACCAGTTTTGCTGCCCAAGCCTGCCTGAGCCTTGCACAGGTCTCAGAAGCCTTTGCAAAACAGGCTATCGGTAGACTACATGGACTTATTTTGGCAATGGCAGCAGAAAGCAGAGCGTGGCTTGGAAGAATCAATGGATATAACATCGATACTGACTGGGCAGCTCAAGCTTTACATATAACTAGGAATTAAAAAAAAAAACACAAAACAAAACCACGACAAAAAAAAAACAACACCTCAAAGTCTAAGAGTTAGCAATGACTCATGCTCAACCTTGGAATATATCCCAAAAGTGAGGTTCTGAAAGGGTTTAACAAAACTATTGAGTAGTACCAGACTCCTCACTACTTTGGCAATGAACCAGAGAGCACATTGTTAGTATTTTTAAATGACAGAAGCTGGGAGGAAGTACCAGGACTTTGCACAACAAGATTACCAGTCAAAGTGAGCTTGACAAAAGAAGAAACCCAATAATCAGTAAGAATAAAGCAGCACTGCTACTGGAAGAGAGACACACAAACTGAACATAGATCAGAAATAAAGAAGCTAAAAACCACAAGAAATTTAGCAAGTATGACCTGTAATGAAACCAGGTCCACCTAGTCTAGAAAAGACTGCTGACGGGAAACACCAAGAAAAGGTCTGTGTTCAATTAATTTCTCCCATCTGTGAAAAAAACCACAGAAGTTAACTGTTTAATATGCAGTGAAGGAGACTTTTGCTTGGATATTTTGTTATACTAGTGTATTTAAGAGAGGTTAAACATGACAATAGGGCACCTAGAAAATCTGCAGCCCCCATAACAGATTTTCAAGAACAGGATCATCTGACTTGTACTAGGAGTGACCCAAGAATGACTGAACTTGTTCAGGATTGAAGGCATTTCTCAGAATGGAAAATGTTGTTATTTTTCATACTCCTACATTTCTTCAATGAGAAGTTCAGAAAGACACTTGCACCATTTCACTGATTTCCCACTGAGGAAGCGAACATCAAATGTTAAGAAATAGGTTCCTCATTTCTTCCAAAGAATAATGTACTTTCTGTGTCTCTCTTTTTACTTCTCTCTCTTTTTAAATTTTTAAACTCAGCATCAGCCTTCCATCAGACTACTCTGATAAGGAAGAAGAAAATACTGCTACTAAATACTACAAAATAGTAATTCTCACCCTTCTTTTACTCCTGAACTCATACAGGGCATACTTCCATAATGCAACAAGACACCTTAAAGAAAGTTAACCTTTTCTTCACCGCAAATGGAACAGTTATTTCCCAATCTGTGACTCTTGTGTTAAACCTGACACAGACTAGCTCTTAACTGCAAGGATCATATCATCTTTGTCACATTTTTTCTAGCTATTCAATTATTGATAATTAACCCACTTTTACGAAGAGGAGAGGATTCAGACCCAAATTTACACCACCATCAAGCAAAGTTTAGAGGTTGGGAAGTCAGCTTTTCCAAGATAAGCAGTCTACATCACTGCAATATAGAACAACATCTGCAGAATAACTACAGCACTTTGTGTTCTGTCAAGTGGGACAATCAGAAAATATGGAGAAGAGCTAGCTGAATTTACACACTCTGTAACAGGAGCAAGAAGAGAGAAAAAAAAGCAACAAAGAACAGAGCAGTAGGAAACCACACTTCAACGAGCTTTTCACTGAGCAGCTTCTAAGGAAAGTATGTAGTTCTAGGACAGGTGCAGTAAGATTCCAGATTTATTGCTGAGCATTCAAAAGGTATCTGAAGTATTACCTAAGACAGCTTCTCTTGAAATTAAACTCCAGTGGAAAAAAAGAGTAGGCTTTTTGAAACATCAGTAAATATTCTATCTGCACTAATGAGTCATCAAGAAAATCTAAACAGGGGAAAACTCCTACCCAGCATTTCCAAGGTGAGGTACAAGAGGGCACTTTGAGTGTTCTCAGCATATGCTTCAAGCTCCTGGATATTACGGTACGCCCTGTCATCCAAATTCTTCTCCTGTAATATGAACACAGAACTTCAGTAAAATGTAAACACAATGATATTTGTACAAGTTTATCACTACAATCATGTCAGCCTAATTCACTATTAGAAGAAAAAAGGACAAAATTAAGAGACAGTATAAACTCAGTCACTAAAATGTACAGCAAGTCTAACATAACCAAACAACTACGTGCAACTGCAGCCAAGTCTGGTTACTGGAGCAAATGTAACTTTTTGCAACAATAAAAAATCAGAATTCTTAATTAAAAAAGATACAGCCTAAACAAAACGCATATGGTATTCTTACACTACGAGGTTGCCAATTTTAATCCTTAAGCACAGAGAAATTTAGATAAACAGGTATACACTTGTTGAAATATGCACAAAAATCAATCCACCAAATACACACGAGTTCCAAAGTCATATGCAAATACACACAAAAATATAACATCCTCCATCGCTCTTCCTGTCCTAGTGGCTTTTGTGGTTAAAACATACCAGTCTTAAAATTTAAAAACTTTGCAGTCTTTCATAGCAATGAGACCCCACAAGTAACTGACCATCAATTTTCTCAAGGTATAACTTCATGAGACACTAACTTTAGCAGCTAAAGTCACTTAAGAAATTCCTGCCCTCAACTATTCAGTCTTGCCCTTGTGTCACAGTTGGTAGCAGTATCAGTGAAATTCTTCCTCGTTTTTTTCCCAGAAAAAGGATAGATACTTTAAAATTCATGTGATTTAAATACTCCATTTTACAGTGCTGCTTAGAAAAAACTCCACAGCCATGATAAGGAGAAGCAGAAAAATGTGGCAGAAAGGTTCAGACAGGTCATTTAATTTTTGAGATTTTATATCAATGACTCATCACAAGAAAAGGCTATTTAGGGGCAAAATTGACATGGTAAGAAAAGAGGTGTGGAGAAATAAGATGATGCCAATGATGTAGATCTGTGCAACTTTTTGCAATATGCAAGATGGCCTTTCTCCTGGGGCAGGATTGGAATGGCACAAAAAGAGAACATGTACGGACTTTCCTTCTTGCACAATCTTCATTTCCATTTCTATTAAAATGTAGTTTTCCAGAATTCTTAGCATATGGAGACCTTTCTACATAACCCCACATGATGGAACTTCCCTCACTTACACACAGAAAAGTATCTAAATGTAACTCCCAATGGATTACCTCTAGGAGCAACCACTTCAAATCAGGAATACAGAGCAGCAACAGAAAACATGAGCACAGATACACGGGTCATCAAAACAGGGAACAAGAAAGATGTGGACTCAAAAACTACATCTATTTTAAAGCAAAAATAAACAAAGGATTCTGTTAGCCATTTTAGACAGAAAGTTCAGAACTTATGAAGAGGGGCATCAAGGAATTAAAAGGAAATATAGCAGTACCATTCTTAAGGAGAAATACTACTGCCTAGAAAAGATTAATTACTTAAGCTTTTGTTTTACACACAAACACCTAAAAATAAGGGGAAAACCCCCAAATATGACTAAAACCAGAATCAGACTTTGATTGGTAAATACTTACTCTTTCATCAATGATCTTCATAAACCACATTTTAGTCAATTTATGCCTCTTGACAGCCTGAAGATTATCAGATAAAACATCCATGTTAATGTATGCATGCTGAAGGCTGAAAAATATTTTAGATAATCCTTTCCTCCCAAGGATTGTATTCACTGGGTTAAATCAAAGTGGCATGTCAGTGGAAAATGAGAATCTTCTTCAAATACAAAAAATTTTAACTAGCATTTGTGACAAGTTGTTGCACACAAAAAAATGAGATCTGGGACATCAAGACAGTTAACTAAAAGCGTTCATTTAAAAATATTTTTGAAAGTGATTTATTCTTTCATGGAGTCATATATTCCCACAAAATATTCGCAGATTACTATGTTCGCTTTCCAAAGAGAACAGTCAAGCAATAAAAAGACTTCCCCTATAAATGTTCAGAAAATGTCAGTACAACATACAAATAGGTACTGTAAAGACAGCATCCTAACAAAGAAATGTAATTAATATTATGGTTTTGTTCAAAAACGTATCCCACAGCATCTCATGTTCATGCACTCCCCTTTTGGTTCTTAACTTGTATTTGACTTTTGTATTTGACTTCCTTCCTGTACCCCTTCCTATCAACTTACCTTCCATCCCCTTACTTACACATGCTGAATTTTGCAGACCACTTTGTCAGAAAGGCTACAATCACACATATAAACAAAACCTATGGAACAGATTTCTCACAATCTTAGCCTTTATAGCTCACTTTCAACTTCTTCTTTATATCCGTTGTATTTATAAATATTTTTTCCAAGGTCTGACAAAACTAGATCTTCTTGTTGATTCAACAAAATCTGCTTGAGGTAGTACTTGGTATGTGAAAAGGCAAATTTAAAGCTACAACTACTAACCTCAGGTTTACTTCTCACTTATTCATCTTGAGTATCACTTTGTAAATGAAATCCTTGAAATAGTTTGATGCTTTAAGACTTGACCTGTGACTGAGTTATGCTAAATAATCCACTTTGTACATTACACCCATTTTAAGCTACCTTCATTCAAACACACAGGTCCTTATTTTTCAGCTTTTGAAAACTGACTTCTTCCACAGAAATCAACGGAGAATTAGGCCTCACTTTTTGTATGTTCAAAATGGACAGATAAGTAAGAACAACTATCACACAGCTGCTGTGTAAGTTTATACGAAAGTCACTAAGAGTTGAGCTATTAATAATTCTAGAAATACTATTAAAAGCTATTTCTGTATCTTACTACTGCATAAAACTCTTGGAATCCAAATGTGAGTGTTCTGGGATGTACAAAACTTCGGAAACATGCTTAGCATGATAAATTAGTATTTATTCTAGAAAAACAAAACTGTCCTCATACAAACTCAACAGCAAGAAAAGAGTATATGTAAAATATGCTGTACAAAAGAGATAGCAATGCTGTTAACAGTTCTGCAATACTTGTGAGTTCAGGTGTCTTTCCAAACCCTTCTAAGAATTGCAATGACATTCTTGAACATTTGTGAAGCTGTGTTCTTCAAACAAGTCATTCTTGGGCTATTTGCTGAAATGTAGAAATAAAATCACATCTTGAGTGCAAAGGTCACCAGGTCAAGTCAGACTGTTAGTTCGCTCCAGCACATGGCAGTGTTCCGAGCTGTCAGAGCTCCTAGAAATACTTTCCGAATTATTCTTCAAATCTTACGTCACAACCAGTTCTGTTTGGATTGTCTTTTATTGGTCTTCCTTTACAGAAATCACATGTGAGGTGAAATCTTACCACAGAGACAGACCAATTCTTGCTTCCACTTCAAAATCAATTTTCTGATTTGTGAGAAAGGAGTATAACTGGCAGCCTTAGCTATTGGAAAGGTTTGCAACTGATCTCAGTATCTGAATGGTTTACATCTGAATGTTGTACTGGTTTTGACTGGGACAGTGAAGCTTCTTCACAGCAGCTTGTATGGGGCTACGTTCTGGATTTGTGCTGAAAACAGTGTTGATAACACACTGATGTTTTAGTTACTGCTGAGCAGGGCTTACACAGCATCAAGGCCTTTTCTTCTGCTCATCCTGCCCTGCCAGCAAGTAGGTTGGAGGCACACAAGGCGCTGGGAGGGGACACAGCTGGGACAGCTGACCCCTGCTGACCACAGGGCTACTCCACATCATGGGATGTCATGCTCAGCAATAAAACTAGGGGGGAAGTTGGTGCTGGGAGGGGGCTCTGCTCGGAGACTGGTTGGACATTGATACACACACACGCAGCCTGAAATTAAAAGTGGTCTAAAGAATATATACAATCACATCCAAAACTAACTTGTACCTAAATTGCTCAACCCGACAACCAAATGAGAATTTTTCGGAAACAAAAATAAGTTAAGCTACACTAAAGCAAGTTCCTCCTTGGACAGGAGACAAAAGCATTTTGGGAGAAAAGGGTCTTGTTCCTGGCAAGTTTACAATATCAGTATATTGTAAGACAATATGCAAGACAGAAAGAAAGAAGGAAATAAGAGGCAAAGGCACAGTCAGATTGACATGCAAAATGACCAGTTCTGCATTTTAATGCCTACCTTGAAGTACCACCCTGGGTGCATCTTCAACTCCCATAATCCCATAGAGGCTCACAACATTTGCCAGTCTTCATTCTAACTGTATGAACACTTTTTTGTGGCTACAGCACACGCTTTATCTGAGCTGGAGACACCTGTGAATAGCTCTGGTCCTCCTAGAAGTGACTGTAACAGCTGTTTTTCTTTTATTTTACTTCTTGGCTTTACCTATGTTTTCTCTTAGTTAAACAAAGTATACCTTGTTTAAATCTGAACTTTAATCTAAACATGAGTGTCGATAGACAGGAACAAATGTTCACTTATGCTTTATTTCACATTTGAAGGAGGAAGAGTCAGGGAGAGGCCACAGTTTCAGCACTGCCAAAGAGCATTTAAAGAGGATTTGGAAAGGACTAATTTTTGTGGTGTCAAAGGTGCAGCGGAGTAGATATGAAGCCAAAATGGCAACAAGTGAAATGCTTTAATCCCACAGGAACTGCACTGGCCTAACCCAGCATTACAATGAGTGTCCTGCTCTTCCTGGGATTTTAAAAGGAACAATGCAGATGAATACTTAGGTGAAGACTCCACACTTCACTGCCTGTTTTTCAGAAGGTCCACAAACCTAACTACCTATGGGATTCATGTTAATTGAATTCAGCTATTGATATCTAGACAGACTGCAGCTTTTCATGTCCAGGAGCTCAGAGAAATTTAGTTTACAAATTTTACAAAGGCCTTATGGTAGCTGCTCTTTTGGAAGGTTCTGATTTGCTGTGGCCCACGGCCCTAAGATGACAAGTTAGCAATGAATGGAATTTCCATCCCTGAAGAAATTAAAAATTCAGCTCAATGCGACCCTGACAACATGATCCAATTATGATGTTAGACCTTCTTTCAGTGGCAAGCTGGACTAGATGACAACCAGAGATCCCTCCCAACTAAATTATTTCATGGTTCTAGATCAGTATCAAGGGGAAATCCATTTACACTGTCTTCAGACTTTCAACCATACTTTGAACATACCAGTGACAGTCCTAACTAGAAACAAAAAATTTTGGAAGAAAGCTTCTGTTTCTTTGGCCATGAACAGCAGAGGAACAGATTTGTAGGTGTACTTTATGTGTGATGTTCTAGTGCCTGTAGAACTCGGGCATCTTGTTAAAAATAAACTGTTAGGTTCACAAGTACATTCCCTGTTACTCAATGCACTGTTAAGTTCACCGAGTACGTCCCCTGTTACTCATGGCACACAACGGGATCTGTGGAAAATATACCTAAATAGACGTCATCAAGCAACTCCTGATGCAAGGAGAAGACTGTATCAAGATTCTCCCTGTAACCCAGTAACTGCATACAGAGGTCTCGGACTTTTCCTCATGCCCTATTTACTAGTTCAACACCTGTGTTTAGCCTCCTGTCTTTTTGTACAGCTTGAATCTATTCAGGCAGGATGAGCACTGGCTCAAGATAGTATACTTATGCACTTCACTTGCTATCAACTTACAGCTTACCACAGTTTACTCAGTCCTTCACCTAAACAGAAGAGAAAAAAAGCAGACTGTTTGCAGAAGTCTGACCCTCCTGGTAGGTCCTGCCCACTATCCTCCTTCTCCAACTTTGCCCTTTGGTTGTAGGTAACTTACAACATCACACAAACACAGTTTACATTACCTGTTTTATATAAAATAACGCTATTAACTATGCAACACAGCACACACAAGACAAGGACATTATTTCCCACAGTAATATTTTAGTTAAGTGAATTTTAGGACAATAAAGGTATATTTTACCCTCCACAGTTCCGTAGCAACTGGCTGATGCGGTGGGTTATCACAGTATATGTCTTCCACAGCCTCCCTCCAGAACTGCATTCGCATGAAACCTGTAGTCTTCTGAGTTATGGAGTCTTTAATCTGGAAAGGATACATCTGGAGTGAAATTCACAGTTCCTTTAAGGCACTTGATCTGTCTACACTGAAAAGACAGACACAGGACACAGGCAAACTCAGCAGGGAAAGTGCTCAGTTCTGAATTTATGTTTATTGCTCATAAAGCATATGAGCACTATGAGAGTTAAAAAAAAAAAATCTTCACCCATGAAGGTTAAAACCTGGGCAACCCTAACCTTAGCTTTCTTCCCAGAAGTACAAGAAGAGGTAACAGCAGTGAGGAAGCGTCACAGATTGACAGAAGCGCCGCTCACAGAAGCTGATGAGGGGTTTTACTTGGTCAGCACATTTCCTGGATTGTTCCTTTCTGGCAAGTGTTACCAACTTTCTTGGTTGCGCTGGCAGTTTCTGGCCACGTAGCAAAGGGGGGAGACTGCAGCCACTCCACTTCCACAACTGTCTAATTAGCTTCCCTCCCAGCAGCGTTTCCATCACCTAGCTTCTGCCAACAAAGACCTGGGACTGATTATATCATCCAAGTTTTTGACAAACCTTCTACAGATATGGCTTGGCAACCCATTCAGTCCCTGCATTTGAAGCCAGACATAGATGCAGTCACACAACAGTATCAAAGACCACAGCCTGTTTGTTAAAATTTATTTTTAAAATGCATGACAAAGAGGAAAGTCAGAAAAACTATACACATAAACAAAATAAATTGGGGGAGGCTGGCTACTTTCCAAGGGCCATTCAAAATCAGAGGTTTGTATTGCACTATTTATATTATAGTACACTACATTATAGTACAGAAAGTTAATCTTGGCAAAACACCCCCTACTAGTGTAATTTAGAATTCGTAATCTTTGTAATTTAGTGTTATTTTACATTTCCAGAGTTCACAAACATATTTTAATACCTGCCTGAGCCAGTTCCACATTGAAAGCTCTCAAAGCAAAAGCAGAGGTTCGAGATTCTGCAGGCAACAGCAGAGAACACAGAAACCCTTCATAGTCACGCTTCCTATAAAAGAATGAAAAAATACATTTATTATTTACAGCTCTATATAAACCGGGTGTGCTATTGCTTAGCACTGAGCTCCAAAAATAGTAGCAAGAAGTTATAGTTCAAAACTCTGGCTATGCAAAATCAGCAGCTTTTAAGCTTATTTTAAAATAAGACAAACTCCAAGACAGAGAGGATGCTGTCTGAACTCTCAGCGCATCTCTCAAATCCGTATCTCAAGATATTTGGCTAAAAGCATGGAACTAGGCTGTGGCAGAACTGCAAACAGAATCCAGATTGTCCAACTTCCAGACTTCTGTTCCAAACATGAAACCACATTTCTTTAAAAGACTGTGCTTTGGAGCTTGGCAAAAGAGCACTTGCTTAACCAGTAAGTTTTTGTTTATTGGCAACTATATTCAAAGCATAAAAACTCTGAGGCCTCGGCAGTTTCGCTGCAGGTAACTTGTTGCCAATCTAGAGTGATATGCCTTTGTTTGGCCACTTGGGTGTGCCATTAAATTAAAATTTAATTCTCTGCACAGAATTGTAAATTGCAAAATCATACATAATGGCAGCTAATAAAAACACTTGGTCACCTCTGAAAAGCTAAATTGCTTGTTTTGAAATAACGTTTTTGTGTACTTTCTGATAAGACTATAACCTGATCCTTCATTAGAACAAGACCAATAAGCCCAAGTTTCACCTCAAAAGTGGAGAAGCAGGTGTCAAGGAAAACATATTTTCTCATTTTCATGAAGTCTGCTGTTCTTACATGTGCTCATGTTTCTTTTGAATGTGAGCTTAAAATAGCAAACCCAAACTAAAACCAAGGGTTATCAGGGTTGCTACTTCAAGCATCAAACAATCAGGAAGTGAGACTAACAGAGGATCTTACCCCTACAATACACAGCAGCTGAGAACTAGCAAATCCTTAAGAGTTTTCGCAACAGTTGTGAAACTTGTTTCAGGGCTTGATGCAAATTTAAAAGCACTAACCAAAAAAAAAAAAAAATTATGAATTTCAGAAGGCTTTGAAGGTCACCATATTAAAGAACAGGTGCACAAAACCTCCCTCAATTAAGACACTCTGAAAAGTATTACCAGCTCAAAACCTAGTATTTTTTTCAAGGGTGACTAGTAATACCTAGTATTGCCCACCCTGGGCAGAGCTCCAAGGTTCACAGCCACATTTTCCTAGTTCCAGTTTCGCAGTTTGCCTGAGTTGTTTATGCAACGCAGAACCACCCCTATGTTACACAAAGTACACGTCAGCACAACAAGAGAAATTTCTCTTCCATCTAGTAATGGTGGTGGCATATTGCAATGTTTTTTTCCTCAATTATTCTAAGCTTAAAAATTAAGTGTAGCAAACAAAATACTATTTTTTTCCATTAGTTTTCCTACTTGAAATGTTACTGCTGACCATGCACACCTTTGTATCTTTTACAAGCATCAGTTTGGAGATGATCCCGTTCTACTCTTTCTATACATGCTTGGAAGTACTCTCCCTGCTTTTGTCAACCATCTGTCTAGGACAGCTGTATCCAAAGAAAAGTTACTTAAGTCTCTACAAGGAGATTTTTTTTTTATTATTTTACTCTGTAACTCTGAACTCCTGTGGACTGGAAGGCAGCTAAGGGGCCCTGCACATCGCCTACAGTCCAGAAGCCAAGCAAGAAATGCCACCTGGCCTGGGAGCCTCTGAGCTGCACTCCAGCTCCTCTTGTGGCATTCTGAATTTGACCAAAACCGGGTGGTTTTGGAGACAGGGACTTCCTCGCCCTCTCGGTTCAGGTCAGCGAAGCTCGGTGAGCCCTCTGTCCAGCTGCCACATTCCCTCCGCTTTTGCTCATTTTTCCAGGGAGTACTTCAGAAGCTCGGCCATCTCCCGGCAGCCAAATAGACCTGAAAACATCCGTTATTTTGAAACGCCCACTTCGGTGATCCTTCTCTCCAAAAAGGCGAAATGATGAAATGGAAACGTTCGATGTTTCAGAGAAACTGCTACGAAAGAAGCGGGGGGGAGGGTGGAGACTGCCATCGGGCTACACCGTATGGGGCGAGAGGTGATGGCCTCGAGTTGTGCCAGGGGAGGTTTAGCCGGGGCATCGGGGAAAGATGTCTCCACGGAAAGGGCTGTCCAGCCCGGGCACAGGCTGCCCCGGGCGGTGGTGGAGCCACCATGCCTAGAGGTGTTTACAAGACCGGCAGATGTGGCGTTTCGCGGTGGGCTCGGCAGTGCTGGGCTAACGGCCGGGCTCGGCCACTCTAAAGGCCTTTCCCAACCCCAACGGCTCTACACGGCTGCAGTATCTGCCCGTTTTGCGCTGCCCCCCGCCCCGAGGCGGCGAGGCGCACCCCACCCGCCGGCCCGGGCCCCCGGGTGCCGCGGGGGGAAACCCGGCCGCCTTTCCCGGGAAACTCCGCAGCTGCTCGGCCAGGGGGGAAGCGCCCGCAGGCCTCCCTCTGCCGGGCTGGCCGCCCTCCTCCGCGGGGAGCGGCACCCACGCGTCCGCAGGCCTCCGCGGCGGGGCACTCACCGCACCAGCTCGGCGCAGTACTGCACCTCTCCTCCGGGCGCCGAGCGGCTCCAGCCCGCCGCCGCCCGCCCGCCGCCGAGCCCCGGCCACCCGCCCGCCGCCCCTGCCAGGCGGTAGCAAGGCCCGCGCCTCGGCCCGGCCCGCGCCATGGCGGCCGCCATGCTGCCCGCCCCGCCGCCGTTACCCAGCGCCGCCGGGGCAGCGCCGGGTCAGCGTCTAACGGAGACGGTACCGGTAGGTGGCACCCGAGGATGCGCGGTGCCGGCCCGGGGGTTGTGGGAGCGCTACGGCCTTTTGTTGTCCTGCAAATGGCGCCCGCCCGCCCGGCCGTGCCTCAGCTTGCCCCGCTTCCCGAGGCGGGCGCTGGTGGCGGCGGTGCGAGGTGAATTCCGCCGCTCCCGGGGAAACCAGGCTCTTAGGTATCTTCACCGGGTGCCCCAAAAACCTGAGGAAGCTGAATTGTCAAAATCTAGCTATGGCACGGGGGACGTACAGGAGTGGCCGTGGGACTGGGAAGAAGCCTCAGGGCCTGCTCGCTCTGTGAGGGACGGGGGGAGCAGGGCAGTGCTGCCTGGCCAGCGAGGCAGACCACACGGTTAGTCCTCCGTAAAATGGAGTGTTCCAGTTTTGCAGCAGAGGCCCTACTTCTCCGCTTGGGTGGGTGAAGGGTCTTCTGATACTGTACAGGGTTATTTAGAGACAGAAGGGCCCTGCTATTCCTGTAGTCATGGCCAGAGTAGCCACTCTCCCTCCAAGTTTAGCCTGTATGGGAAAAGCCAGCAAATTCACATAAAAGTGCCACCACGCTTGAGAGCAGCTTCATCTTAACACTGCACCAGCCTAACCTATTAGTAACTAATAGAAGCAACAGCAGTCTGGTTTTTCTTTCTATCCCCAGCCTTGCCATCCTCTTCCCTGGTGCCAGCTTTGGTCTCCATTTTATAGTACAGTGAGCTGATTCAGGGAGTTAAACCAGCAGAAAACTATCCACTGCTTGCTTTTGGTTTTGCTGAGTTCATTTTCCACCAGTTTGGGGCCTTGAATCAGCTCCCTGCATGGTCAGCGGAGCACCAGCACAGGGTGTTAGCAGGACAAGGGGCTGGGGGCTGGAGAGAGGGTAGGATTTCCTATGCATATGTTGATAAGCTTAGCTGTAAAGTGAAGCCACGCAGTAAATATGGGGAGAGTTTTGAGTGGGCAGCGATGTTCAAGTGACAAGGCATCTGGAAATGAGAGCAAGCCTTTATTTTGTGCCACAGAGACGACAAGGAGAGGGAGGTTAGGGATCTCGCTTAAGCATTATTTATTTTATTGATTAGTGGCTTTTATGGGTTTACCCTGAGCCTTTCTTCTTCCCTTTTCCTTGTCTCTAAAGTTCTTTTTGTCTTGAAACTCCGGATCTTGTTCTAAACTCTTGCTATGCCCTGAGCAGGATTTATTGTTTGTCAGGGCACCCAAAGGAGGTCATTTAGCTTTGGGTGGAGGCTGAAACTGCTGTTGTTTAAGTTTTCAGAGAGAATCCCTAGATAAACCAATCCAGCTCTTTCAGCTGCTGCCAGTTCCTGGCAGAAGGGTTACATAAACACACTCTAAACCTCAAGGGTATTATAAATAAATCTTATAAAATATTAACTTTTGTTAATCTCTGAATGAACCAAAATGGTGCTAAACTGATTTAAACCCTTAGTACAAAAGAATAAACCAGGTGTCATGTAAGAAACAATAATCCTGACCTCTTTCTCAGTGTGCTGACATTTGTTTCCTATTGTTCTGTACCTTTACTGGTTCATTAAATTACAGGGTTTTTTTTCTTTAAACAAATGTTTCATGTGTTGTGTATAGTTATTGAAAAAATTCTTTAAATCTGTATAGATTCTAGTAAATTGGCCTTTTGTGCTGCCAGTGCAGTGGGAGTCATGATTTGGCTTAATGTTTTAGTGAGTTTTTAACACTGCATATGAAAAGTTAAGCATAGTAAGGAGTGTCTAAAAACTTTTTTTCATGATTTTGTTGTGTTAAAGAGCACATTTCATCACCTTTTCCAATATTTCTCTCAGAAGCTGAAAGATGATTGTCTGTCTCTCTTATGAGTACTTCTTAGTGAAGTATTTTGTCCTGCTGACTCATCAGATAAAACTTTGAAATCCTTGGACAGCAATGCTAGTGGCAGCAACGGCTGGTTTAGATAGAAGTAATTCAGTTATTTCTCTAACCTGGAATTTCTGAATAAAGACAAGTTTTGTGTCAGGAAATACTGATCAGTTACAGCCGACCCTTGATAAAAGAACAGCCGGATATTATTTGTCAACGTATAATGAGAAAAAGGAACCCTCAGCTGTTCCATGATGGCCAAACAGAGGCTGACCTTTAGGAGGTCTACATATATTCACGTGCCTATACCAAAAAAGTCTTCATGCAGAGGAGAATGGGGGACAGAGAGAGACCTGCCTCAGAATATCTAGTGACCAGAGGCTGAGGTCTTCACTGGGCTATGGGAGGCTGGCAGCCATGATCCCTCATCTGTAGTGACAACAGCAGAAATCAGAACAGTGATCTGACAGGTCTGTTCTCTATGCTCACATGGGCAAGGATGTATTCTCCCACTCTCTAATTTTCCTCTTCTGAATAATCCTGGATTCATTCCAGTATCAGAGTTAAGGAAAAATCAGTGTGTTGTAACAATAGTGTTTCCTGTCCAGTTCCATGCCTCAATCAACAGGCACATGCAGCTATTTTTACCTGGACTCCTAAAAATATTCAACTAAAAATTTGTGTTTAAAGGAGTAGACTAAGAAAACATGTTTAACTGCAGTCGTTTCAGTCCTGGCCACAGAATAATACATTAATGCATGTGGGAACAAGCACTGGGCCACTTTAAAACACAGGTTTTCCATTTTCCATGGTTTAAACACCCAAGTCTTTAATTACAAAGTAGACAGAAAGTTCCCAAAGGATGTTGCAGTGGAGGGGTTTTGTATCTGTTGCTGCTGCATGTGTTTATTTTTTGTAGGTTTGTCTGTAAATAAATTGCTGGTAAACTTTCATTTATTTCTTGTTACTGTTGTGCTCTTTCACTCCCCAGTTCCAAGCACATATAAAGTTTGTAGAAGGAGCTATGCTAACAGCAGTGGGAAATAAAGGTCTCAGTGATTTATGGAGGGTGAGGACCACTGCATGCTTCCTTGGCTGTGTGATGCTGGACTGAGCTGGAGTAACTGTCCTTCAGAGTGAAAGGAAACAGCATTTTTTCCTTATCCACCGCCTCCTCTGCCAGCTGTGAGCATACTCCACTGCACTCAGTAGGTATTGCTGCTCATCTGATATTCTCAAGCCTCCTGTGGTTTTACCTAAGATTCAGTTTTATTCCCATGAAATGGATGGATCTATCAACAACACACTTTATGTACACCGTCAAGGAACGGCGAGATACTACCAACTTTCAGTTACTCCTGATTCAGACTGCAGAATTGTGAGTGAAATAGTGGTATTCAGGTCATGCAGCTTTTGTTGCGTGACACCTTTTGATACCTATCTTTTGTTAGGATAGTCTCTTATCTCTTTTTAGCCACTGGATTAAAATAGAACTTCTAGAGAGTAGAATAAGGACATGTCTTCAGAATATGGACATAGCTTCAGCACTCGCATCATGCTTATTAACCTTGATCTCTCTGGTTGTGAGTTACTGACCCTTTCTGACCAGGAACCTCTCCACAGCTGTGCCACATTATTTGAACATACAAACAGGCAGAAGCAGAACTTGGGGCCACATTTTCAAGGGCTTAGCACTTCCTAAGTGCCCGGCTTCCACTCTGAGATCAAAATAAGACCTTCAGAATTAAGAAGCCTTTGCTATTAATCTAACAATTTCCTTTGAAAATCCTGCTCTCTGTGGGGACAATGCACTCCCTTCAGAATTTTGTCTCTAGTTTTTCAAGAGCCATCCTAAAACCTCCATACTGTCATGAGAAGAGATGACTTACCTGGCTACTCTTGCACAGAAGCACAGGCCCACGCAAACACAGTTCGGTTCCATGTTGTTGCCTGGGGTGACACACATACAATATCAGATGCAAATACAGCAAGTATTTGAATGGAATTCACAAAGCGTATGCTTTTAAGATAAAATAAAGCCAAGTCCTGCTGCTGTTGCTGCTTTGGATGCAAATGTATTTGTAATGAACTCTTGTTTTTGTATGTATCCCTTATCTTGCACCTGCTATCATCTGTGTTGTAAAAAGCTTAGGGGTAAGCCTGCCAAGTGATACGCCCCATCTGTGCTACCTGGATAAACAATGTTAGCAAGAAACATGCAAACTGAAAAGCCACAAGTTCTTGACAGACAGGAACCAGCACTTTTTCTCTGGCTAGCAAGGACAAGGTCTTTGTGTTCTTTCAACCAGTTGCCAACCTTTTCTTATTTAAAATTCTTGTGAAGTTATTGGGAGGGAGATGAGAAAGAGAGGAAGCTGGGGGTGTGCAAACTCATTTTTGGTGTGCAGGTGAAGTCAACTGCAAATATAACAAGGATTTCAATGGAATCCACTAAGTGAATTTTTTTTTACCAGAGCCAAAATAGAGCTAAATGTTGTCTGCTGTGCCTGAAGCCAGGTGTATTTGTTGTGAACACTGCTCTTGTTTATCTTTTTGCTTGGACCCCTGCAAAACAGACTAGCACTCCAAGCGAGGGAAGGTGAATTAATGGGAAACTGCATCACTAGGACTTGTGCCTGACAAGTCTAGAAAGAAGTGACAGCAGATATAGCAAGGTGAGAGAGCCCTCAGGCATTTCAACAAAGAGGCAACAGTATGAGAGAACAACTTATTCCAGAACCTTATCATGTTCTACTGAGATCTCTACATTTTCCTATGTTTTCTTTTTTTAGGAACTTACAGCTGGGAGCATTACTGAGTAATTAAAGCACAAGGGTGGCAGCTTGGCTTCTGAAGTCCTGTCATTGAGCTCCTGTGACAACAGATGTACTGTCTGTAATGGTCACATCTGAGAGCAGCTGACACTTCATGGTCCCTGGGCCAAGTCATTTTAACTGACTTGCATCTAATCACAGTTCAAGACCTTTTGGGTGCACAAGACACATCGCTAATGGGTATTGGCAGAGACACAGGGTGGTATGAGACCTGTTCCACTGAGGAAACATCCACAGGCCTGTTTCCAGTTTTGCTGCCTGAGACAGAGGGGATGAGACCAGCAGCAGTCCCTGTGGCTGGGTATGGACCACTCCCTCTTCTGCCATTCATCCTCTGCCCTGCGATCCCTGAGCAGGCATGCTGGTGCTTGCTGCTTTTGTGTGTTAGAGTGAGGTAAAGGGTAGAACTTGGTATTGTGAGTGCCCTGTCCTAGACACTGAGCTGTAAGGGAGTTTACCCAATGCCATTTCACCAAAACTAGAGACAGAAGTAGGACCCACATTAGTTTTGCTGCCTGCCACATGGGGTCTGTATCGGCAAGAACTAGGAAGGATACTGCACCCTGATCTGCCCCAGCCTTGTCAGTAAAAGAGGATAATTCATAAACTGGTTACCTTGGCAGAGTTCAAGATGACGGCGCCTTTTGGCACTTGGATACATTCCACCAGGCACAAGGCAGGAACTTCTGCTGTCTTCTGCTGTTTAAAACACTGGTGGCCTGAGGGGATTCCTCATCATTATGGTCAATTCAGCCTGACCCCTAACCTGTCCAGGAACTTTAACCAGGCTTCAAACTTTTGCAGGGTTGAGTGTGCTGCCAGGCATCTGAGCAAAACATTACAGATTGCTGGCAGTGCTACAGCATCCCAGGCACCCTTGCAGCCTCCAAGGCTCTTGTAACAGCTCATAAAAGGGCTCAGAGAAAATTTTCTGTGCAGAACAGGCACTCCGGGGGTGTTGCAGGTCAGGCAGCGTGCCAGTCACAGGGGATGAGACAATGCTTTGGGAAGTTCACCTGTAACAAATGGCTGACAGCAACATGTCCAAAACTTATAGAACTACAAGGACACCAACACGGATTCATTCCAACTTGACTTTTGCTCTCTGCCTCCCAGTGGCAGCCTCCTTCCCTGCTCATGGTATGAAACTAGCCTCTTCTCCTCTGTCCTTCCTTCATCCCAGCTTCTCATGGCCTGTGCCAGGCAGTCCCAGTGAAAGCAGGCCGTGCAGTCAGCTGCTTAGCAAGAGAGTGCCCCAAACCCTGAAAGCTTCTTTTTGAAAAAAGTTTCTTTTTGAAACCCATTGTGCAGGGGTGCAGGGCTGCCAACCCCACTGAAGTATCCTTAAATGATCTGACAGTTTTATACAGCGCAGACCATAGGGAACAACTGTAGGGACAGGACTGAAGAATACAGAGTACAGACACCCACACAGACTCCTGAGACACTGTTCAATTTATACTCATTTAAAAATGATTGTTGAGAAGATACAGAGTTTCCTAGGATTGGTCCCTGAGGTGAGTAAGGGATGCTGATATACAAGAGATGCTCTGACAGCCAGCTCTGCCAAGATGGTAGCACCTAGAGCCATGCACAGAAACAGGATCTTGGGTGTCTAAGTATCTTTTTCCTGACAAAATATTGGGCACTTACAGGTCCTGGGATCAGCAAGCAGGGCCTGCATGTCCAAACTGCTTTCTGCTGCATCTTTAGGCAGCCATATCCCCTCGGAAACTCAGCGTGGTTCCTCAGAGGTCACACAGAGTGCTTCTGCCCTGTCACATCGGTCTGCCCCATCTCACATCGAGATCCTACTCTTTCAGCTGTCCACATAAGCATTCATGTTTGCACTTTTTCTCCTTATATACCAAAAGGAAGCCCAGGCATGGGGTAGAGAATAGCTCTAGTTGGCTCTGCTTTGAGCACAGGGGGTGGACCAGACAATCTCGAGGCACCTCCCAGACTCTGACAGAATCCACGGATGCTGTCATTCTGTAACTGAAAAATATAAATGGTAGTACCAGTCCTCACTGGATCAACAGAAAGCACTTGAGTATCCTTGGGAAGAGTATGTACAAAGTAGTAGGAAACTGAAAGTACTGAAGAAACTTGCAGAGTAAACAAGGAAGCTTGACATTTCGGTTCTGGACACCAAACTCAAGTAACTTCTCAAGTGCTTCAGGGAAGTGCATAGTTAGTAAAATATCCATGTAGTCAGGCAATAATGCCAGATTTATTTTCAAGGGTGTTTTTTTCCACGAGAGGAATCTGCAAAGCAGAGCCATCACAGGTAGGGAAACTTCACATTGTTCAGCAGTTATCATCCTTGTTGGTTTACAGATGACGTTCTTACTCCTAGAAGAGAATCCCTCCCAGCTCTGTTTGGCCAAAGTGATTTGTCAGATCCTGGGGGTCTAGGAGAGGGGACTCACTTGGGCAGGAACTGGGAAGATCTTCTGTAGAGGATTTCAGGTCACAAACATGCATAGGAATTTTGATACTGAATCTGCGGTGGTAGGTAGAAACATTCTCCCCCAGACTGATAAGTGCCCCTTATCAGTCAAACAACCAGCAAAGTACAGAAGTTGCTGGAAAAATTAGATGCCTAGTTGCTGCCCTCCTTTTCACTTCCCCATGTTTTTCTGGTGGTGTGGGATCTCAAAGCATTTCTAAAACACCTTTTAAAAACCAACTGTTTTCAAATCCACAAACAGTCCAGAGTTCAGTTCTGAGCATTATAAATGGTTGTGCTAATTAAATGCAGCTAAAATAGTGAAAAGAGTTGCAGGGCAGATGAGATCAATGACAAAACACCCTTAGAGAGCACAGAAGGGGAAAAAGTGCTGATGCAGAAAGGTGATTTATGACAACTCTGTGGTTGCTGAAACAGAAGAATTATTGAGAACCTTGAGGAGAAAGGAGCTTTAGGCTGGAAGATTGACGACTAAAAACCATGGAGAAGTAATCCTTTCTGCATCAGTATAGCAAAGCTTCAGTTCTGGGAGGCAGGTCAATGTAGGTCAATGCTTGCACTGGAAATGCTAAGCTGGGGAACCTCTCTAGTTGCTTCCTTCCCCCCCATTGCCTCCTCCCCACCCCCTCTTTGACAAAGGGAAGCCAGTGCATTTCAGTGTTGCAATTTCACATACTGAGCATTCAGCTCCACGGTCTAATTCTGAACCAAAGACTCCAGCACTAGGCAGCCTGGTGTGAGATAAAATAGGTTGCTCTGAGTACAGTGATCCTTATTTTACCCTAGAGTTAGCAAGTTATTAAATGTGGCTAGCACCGAGGTTTGGCATCCGTGAGTGTAGGGGGTCCTTTTCTCATCTTTTACCCTGTATAAGCCACTATCGTCTTTTAACATGAAAACATTTCAAGGTTGGTCTGGTATGCATAGACAACTGTGAGTTACTTTGTGGCCCTCCAGTAACTGCGCTAAAAATGAAGCAAGGATAAACTTTTCTTCAAAGTGCCATTTTTACACTTTCCTATAATCTGAAAACATTATGTGAAAATGCTTTCTCACTGTATTCTACACAATAAGCACTATTCCAACCTGATCTGTAATTCCATTGCAACACAGGATGAGAATTTGAAACTTTTAGATTTCTTTTGGATGAGTGGATTTACATATTTGAACAACGATACTGTTACATTTAGACAGTTACATTATTTGATGGCTATCACAGGCTGTAATTACGCGTAGTTGTCTCACTTTAAAGATACAATTTTCTTTGTTTCAGGAGGTTTCAGCCAGCAATTAACTGCAATTGGATGGCATTTCAATAGCCAGTCTCTAGCAAACTCCTATGATGAGTCACAACATTGGCGGATCATGGCACATGTGGTGGTGTAATGTCATGTAACAGCAAGTGAGTGTCTTCTGCTAATATTTTAACGACAACTATCTCAAGTAGACCACGTTTTCAGAAAGTGTTTGTTATTCACATGTAACGATCTGGGTTGCAAAAACACCCTTGGAGGATAGAGCTAATAAAATAAGTAGCTAGTTAGTAAGAACTCCTTCATTTAATTTTGTTGTGTGGAAAGTAGTATGTTTTTCTCGCATGAGAAAGGCCCTGCTGCTGTCTGGAAAGTTTACATATGGCCCTGCAGCTTTCAAATTGCTCCAGTCAAAGATCTCAATCAGATATTTGCTGCACTTTCACTGTTGTCGTTTTGTACATCTGTATGTATTTCACAGATTGGTTTTATTTGAAAAGCAATGTATAGCTGTAAAGTATTAGTCATTAATCTGGCACCATTTAGCTGTAAATTATTAATCATTAATATAACATCATTACATGCTGGGTTTGCATTCTAATTTCCTTTGCTTGATCATTAAATAAGGGATTGCAAACAATGTGCAAGCTCACTTTTTGTTTCCTCTGTTCCTGACACGCATTTCAGAAGCTGCCTGTTGTGCTCCTTTCCATCAGAGAAGCAAGCAAACCTGCCCAGCTCAGCGGGCCACTGCACTGCTTCCTGCTCACCATGACTAACGCAATTACACCAGAAGGAAGTTTAAAATAATTTCGTTAGTGTTTGGAGGATGAGGTTCATCTTCAGCCAGACCTCAGACCTTGCTTTCCACAGTGTTTGGATCACTGAAATACTCTTATATAAGCCTAATTGACACAATTAGAAGAATGACTCCTAACAGATGTGTGTTGCTGTAGCAACTTGGGGGGAGGGCAGCCAAAGTGCCCTCCATATTTAACAAAACAATATTAATCATAATAAGTAGAAGCACTTTATCCTTTTTATAAGGCACTTGCTCAGGAGCCAAGTGCCTTAACATGTTGCGACAAGGATCACTGTAATGGAGTTTAAATAATTTGAAGGCGAGTGAAAAATTCTCTCGGTAATAACCAAAATTACATGGAGACAGAGGCATAGTCAAATGTTGCCCAGATCTCCCTGGATATAAGGCAGGAAGATTAGCTGTTCAAGGCTTTGATTCTGCCGCCATAGGAACACTGGAGGAAGAAAACCACCAAAGGCATCTGTGGAAGCAGGAGGAGGCCTAAACTGCTGAGCTTGTCTCAGGTTTATCCTACCAAAGGGCCCAGTTGTCCAGTGAGAGCACTGTGGGCAGCCTTTAAATCCACCTGCCACCTCCTTTCTGTTAGAGGGACTCCAGGTTGTTCTGTGTTGGCAGTGGATATGGTTGTGTATGCAAGTGTCAATGGGTGCTGGCAGCGCTGTGAAATAATAACAGACCTCCTGCTTTCCGTGTGGCACACCAGAGTGGGAACAGGTGCTTTGCAGAGTGGATCCAAATGGCTTTGTTCCTGACTCTTGTCTTGCCTGTCCCAGTAAACTTGCACATTTCATCCAAACGTGGTTTCTTTGAAGTGTCAGAGACCACGCACATTACCTGAGACCCATGACTTAGGACTTGTTTTCATTAAACCTTTTGATTTGGAGCCAGTGATAAGAATTTTGACTGGTATGATTGTCACTTCAAAGTTATTATTTTAACTAACACCATTTTAATCTTTGTCTTGATGTCTTTGCAACTTGAACAGTCACATTGTGTTGCTACAGAGTACAAGAAAAACCTGAAATCAGCGCTGACTGGAACTGAATAATGGGATTTCCATTTCCAAGATGAAGAAGCTAGTAAACAGCGTGAATAAATAAGCAAGTCTGAAAAAACAAAACACTCATCTTTTGGATGATCATGGAAAATACAGATGAAAAGGGATCTCAAGAAGTCATCTATACCATCCCACTCTCTACAGATGGATTAATTTTATCTCCGTCATTCCTGACTAAGTTTTATCTGATCTCTTTTTAATAAGATTTACAATCCCCAGGCAATCTAGCTTAATGCATCACTAGCCTTATTTTTAGAAAGTTTTTCCTAATGTCTAACCAAAGCCTATTTCTGCTGCAATGGAATGTCTTATTAATCTGCAATATCTTTATTTTTTAAGACTGCTCTCATATTTCTGTCAAGTTTCTCTTCACTAGAGCCAGCACCCCCTATTTCTCCAATCTTCCCATCTAATCTGTTTTTTTCTAGAGCTCTGATCACACACATTGCTCTCCTTTGTAGCCTGGTGAGTGTTTTATCTCCCCCAAGCATGGTGCCCCAAGCCAGGCTCACTGAGCTCCAGATGAGCTTTGCCAATACTGAGAAAAGTGGAAGAATTACTTCACTTACTTTATAGCCTCTATTTATATTTGTACCTCTGAGTATGTAGTCTGCTTTTTTTGAAAGAATATGCAACTTCCAGAATATTTCTGCAGGGCTGCTCCCTACTCATTTGCTCTTCAGTCTGTGTTTTTGCAGTGGATTATTCTTGACCAGACGTAAAATCTTGGATTTCCTATTCTTAAATAGCATCTTCATTTTCTTCACTAACAATCCCAGCAATGTAATTAACTAATGTGACATTGCTCAGTTGAATATTAAGCTTATATTTTTTCCAACTTACTTTCAAATGTTTTTAAGCTTTATCATGCTGGTTTGTGTCTGGGCTCTATAAACCTTCAGCTTTGCTCTAGTTATAGTTCCAGAGCCCAGGTACAATATGTTCATGTGCAGCCTGCACGTGGCCCCTTCCCTTATCCTATTCCAGGTACAGTGGTATGATTATAGCTGTTTGACCTGTTGCACCATTGGGAGCTCAGCTTGTCCTGATAATAGCGCAGTTATGTTTACTGTCCTTGCAGCTCTGGCAATTACATCTCATTACACCACCTTAATTATTCAAACACTGACATTTGAGTGTTAATATGTCTAAAATTCAGGCACAGAGAAAAAGAGTTCTTTCAACTTCAGCATCTTTTATTTAGCTCTCCTCTTGAACTGCCTGTTTTCTCACAACACATTCCTCATTCTGTCACAACCAGTCATGTTGTTTTTCCAAAAACCCTGGAAGACACTCTAAGGCCCTGCTTCTGCCAGGAATTTTGTTATATAAAAAAATTTCTAATACTTGACCACTTTCACCGCAGCAGGATGAAAGATGTATCTTTAAAATACATCAGGTAGCGTGTTTTGAAGAACTGGCACAGGTGAGGCGAATGACTCTTAGCCCCTCAGCTCCTGGGTTCGAGCCTTGGGGGATACCAGGTGCTTTGAGACCGAGGGCATCACTGTCAAGTTGTCGCATTCTGTCACAGTCACTCATAGCCAAGAAAGCACCGTTTTGTTGTGTGTGTTTAGGAATTGAAGCATACTAACTTTCTCTAGGTTTTGGACCTCACAGCGGCTGGAAGAACACCCCAGGAGCAGCTCTACTTCACCTTACCCAAGAACCTTTCCACAACAATACGACTGTTTGAAAAGTTCTTAGCCTATAGTAAAAAGGGTTAAGTGCACACAACTCTCTTGCATCATCCCGGTGGAGTACCTGACTACCTGACCACATCCTCCACATCCTAGTATGAGGAACTTAGGCAGAGTTACAAGGAACTTATGCGGGGTTACATAGTCTGCCCAAAGCCATGCAACAACTTAACGACTGAATCTGGAACTACAGGTCTCTTGCTGTGATGACAGGACAAGACAATCTTGCTGGCAAGTTTTACTGAAATCTTTGCTGTCATCTGGGGAGTTACGTTGTTATGCAGGGAAGGTAAACCTTGCTGTGAACACTAACTTTTCCAGACTGGAAGGGCATGTGGCAGTATGTCTCTTGCCTGGAGGCTTATTAGAACATATCTTGCAGAGGCTGAAACCTCATTTATTTGTTATTGTGCGGAGCCAGTTTTAAAATGCTATCTGAAAAGAGCTCTTCAGATGACTGTAATACCAGATTCTGAGTTGCAGCGATTCAGTATGCAATGATGACGCTTGCACCTGGCTTCTATGAAATGCTTATCCCAACAGGCAAGACCTCCCACGTTATTTATTCATTCAGCAGAGCTCAGCTGGCACAGAATGCTGGCGTTCATCCTGCCTGACCTAAGCAAGAAAGGGAACCTGTCAATAAGTGCTTGGGATCGCCAGTCAATTCCTCCATGTGTGAACTATATATACATACATATATACTGTAATAGTACTGTATAAGTAATTATGAAATACACACACACATATATATTTGTATATATACTATGCTAAAATTAAGTTTTAACATGCAAGCTAAGGATGTGGTGAAGTATTGATTGGCTTTGTTACCAATGCAGTGCCTGAGACCTGAGAGCAGGAAAGGTCACATCTTTTTTACCCACCATCATCACCTCAGGCTCCATGGTGACAGACATTATTTGATCTTCTCTCAGAAGTACTTGGCTTTTTTATTTTTTTTTAATCGATTGGGGCCAATCTGAGTTAGGTTGAGAAACACTGGGCTCAGTATTTGCAAGAAACCTCTGTGGCTGAAAAGAATAACAATGCAGAATCACGGTTCGTGGCTTTGTACCCTGCAAAAGACTAAGAGATCTTTCAAAAATAATGGTAATTTGCAATCAGTTGGAGTGTTACAGTTGAAATCCAAGCACATCCAACCATATGATGTGATTCATATTACTTGGTGCTAAACTAATGTTGCTAATTCTTTTGTAACTCGTCACAACAGAACAAAGATAGTGCTCACTATTTTAGGAAGTATATGAATCAGTAGGAGAGCTAAAAGGAAACAAATGCATCACCGGTGAGACTAAAAATGCCTCAGAGATGTGAACAATGTGTGTCTGCTGACTCTGCGGTTGTGCAGAAAAATTCAAGGAAGGGTTTTAAGCATGGCTAGCCACACAACAAAACATGCTTTGGGCTGGCAATTTAAGGAGGAAGCTGTCTTGCGTGCCGTCTGTCATTCCCACATGATTTAAAACGCAGATATGCTGCAGACAGAGAAACCTACTTATCCTCTCACTAAATATTAACTGACAATCATTATGAAGATGAATCTAGCATAGGAAAATAAATTATGGTACCAAGGTTAGTTCCTCTTAAAGTCAAGCTATTGTAGTTGATCAAGCAGACTTGCCTATACATTGAGCACGGGATGCCCATCATCCAAACATCACCACTGAAATAAAGAACAAAAAACTATGAAGGGTTAATAACCATGGTAATAACCCATCAAACATCTGAAGCATGTAGGAATTTCATAAATGTAACAAATGAACAAATGCATGTTCATTGCCACAGTCAAAAATTCACAGGTCATCTCTCCTTTAATGTGACCGTCTTAGGCAGGAGGTGTGCTTCTGGAAAGCCTCTTTAATCACAGGGCAAAGAAGAAAACAGCAGAAGAGCATGGTTCCTGGTTGTACACAGAGGTACAATAGGGTCTTTTATTACCAAGTGCTGAAGGAGAGGACAGGTTCAGGCAAGAGTAGTGAAAATATGCTGGACTTTTTCTAGTACAAGAGGCAAATATGAAAGAGGACAGACAATCCCAATGGAAAATGTTTGATGTATGCCTCTGGGCTCAGGAAAAAAACGGTTCACATAATGACACAAGAAGAGGCATCTGCCTTTGGCTCCCTGCTAACTGGCACTGCAGTACAGCACTACCTGCGGAGTCGCCCGACACACTCCAGTCTGACCTAAGGGTTCAAATGCTGCTGATGAACTTGCTCTAGGAAAAAAAAAAAAAAAGCAGAGTTATTCAGACCATGGAAATCTATACTGACTTCTAAGAGGATTTTTATTTTGACAGAGCGGAGGAAAAGAGCTCAAAGTGTCGCTAGGCTTACTGTTATTTTTTTAATCTGGCTATGATTTACAATGGCTTGCTGCCAATGGCTATTTGAATACCTGGTTTTGCTCTTGAACGATATGAAAAGCAGGAATTACATTTTGACAGTTTCTAAGGAAAAATAACTTTATTCTGACGTGGACTCTTTGCTGAAGAGGACAACAGGTTTAATGTTTTAAGATAATACTTCTTCAACAGAAAACTGAATCCCTCAACTTTTTCGGTCTGGTTTGGAGGATCATATCTGGTAATTTCTGCTTCCTTGGATCTCATTCAGCCAAATCATGAGGCTCCTACTAATGTCAAAACTAGATTCTTGAATTTGCTGAATTCATGCTCTAGAAATACAGAAACAGGTTTCTAACACCTGTTTTGCATAAAAGTCTGGAAAGGCCTGCTCTTACTCAAAACTTTAACTTGCTGTTTGAGAAAATATCATTAGAAACTTGTGACTTACAGCAGGAACAATCAATCTGGTGTCCTTAAGCCAGCATTGCAGAAACCTTTGCGCTAACTAAAGTCAGAGGAAGAAGAGCAGAAAAGGAAGTGCCTGTTTTTGTTGAGACTGCTGTTTAAATCTAGACGTCCACTTCAAAAAAAGGGATTGACATTTGTGCAAGGACACAAATGTCAGACTGTGCTTTTTTAAGCTTGGATCTGTTCAGACTGCTCATGCTTTGAACAACAGGTTTGAAGTGTTTGTACCTAAATTTGGACAGAAAAGCTTGGACTCTTTTGAACAGGAGCTAGTATCCTTTCCATAAGGGGAAAAAATAGTATTTAATTGTGGTTAATCACAAACTTGAGATATTTTTAAAATTATAAACCCCAGCTATTTCTGCATAATGCATTCAGCTGGACAGACCAAGACCTGTCTGACAGCAGTGATCTTGCAGAGTCATGCAAAATTGCACAGAATCTCTTCCCATACAGCACAGGACTTTCTGCCACAGCCAGATATCTGGAAGCCATGGAGCAGAAGGCATTAGGCTTGGTCTTAACTATGATTAGGTTTAGGGCATCGGTTTTTAATTGAACATTAAACCGAAACTTTGGTTTTGGTGGCTGTGCTGCACTCACCTTAAACCAATGACACACATCGGCAAAGATGAATGGTGTGGATGTTCCTGTACAGATATGCTAGGTTCATGCTACATGGGGTCAATGGATCTGTTCATGCAGATCACTCAGAATGATATCAAAGTGCTTTGTTGCACATTATTTGGAAAGAATTTTTATTTGTCTGGAGGATATATCTTCTCCAAGGTTTAGAGGGAGTTTATTTTTCAGTCTGTGCAAGCTCTGGCGTCATTCTCCCTCCCTGCTACTCAATGATTCTAATGCGGAGATAGATCTGCATTCTCACCTACCATTTAAACAGGCACGTCTGTGGAGTAGGGCCTCTCCAAGAGGCACAACACATGGCAGTGCTTTGTTATAAGCTCAATGTGCTCATTGTAACTCACAGGTCTTGTGGTAAGAAGGTCAGTGTTTCTGTACTCCATGGCTAGACATACATTGTGCCTGCTAAATACTGCTGTAGTATTTCATCGCAGTGGGAACCTGGACAATAGGTCATGCCTTGCATTAATATGTAGGATCTTGAAAAATCAATACAGTTCAAATAACAGGGGACAGCTTCCCAGTCGTTTACTATTCCTGTGACACAGGGCGCTCTGGACACACAGGGAAATTTTTGCAGGCACAGCAATGGCTGTGCCATTAAGCTGCCACTGAGCACACAGAAAGTACGACAGACTCTCTGCTAATTCCTACCAGTAATTCAGAATCATGCAAGGGCATGTATTATTGGAAACATGAACGGTTCCCTTGCTCCAGAGATCTCTTCAGGGTCTGGTGTTTTTTTTTCTGTAATACAAATATAGAAGTCAAGTTCCACAAGGGAAGGCCAGTCAGCTTTTGTGTCCAGCAAGACCCGGACCAAAGTGACTGTATTTCTTTTGCTGTCTGAAGGCCTGATCTAACAACCATTAGAATCAATAGAAAGGCTAATTGATTTGAAAGACTTTGGATAAAGCATCTAAGGCCACAACCTGCACCATTGCAATCACCAGAAAATTTGTTGTTGACCTCAGTGAGTGGAGGATGAAATACCCAGGCTCTTGGTCAGCTGGTATTTAAGTTGACACACATAATTTATTTAATTTTAAACCATTCATATGCCTAAGTACTTGTCAGACTGGAACAATAGCACACTGGTTGCCAGGCTGAGAAGCGGGGTAACTTTCAGATCTGCCCCTCTCCTGCCAACAGCAATGTGATATGGAGGGAAGAATGAGCAAGTCTATTGTTTCCACCGTTTTGTGACAATAGGGAATTAAGGAATAAGGTAAGTGAAATTGATGGAAAAGAAATTGAAAGCAACACCACAGAAAGAAGTGAGGTTCTATCCCTTTAATTACTTCTCAGAGGACTTTAAAAAATATGAACACTGGCCTTTTAACTTCATTCAGAGTCTGTGTTTCAAATACAACCCAAGCCTTCCTAGGGCTTGCCTACACTGGAAAAATACATTATGTTAATTGATTAACACGTAATGCTTAATGTAAAAGTCAATATAAACAAAGACTACCATGTTTAACATTTGTTGTTGTTGTTGTTGACCCAAGGTAACCCAGCTGCTAAACATGACAGTTCTTGTCTACACTAAGTGCTTTCTATCACCTTAATTAACATGTTCTAACACAATGTAATTTTGCAATACAGATAAAACCTTTGGGGCATTTATTCTGTAAATTTAATTTTCTGTCTCGCCTATCTTGAATTCGCAGACACGCGCTGGTTCTGCCATCTCCCCTCCCCCCTTCAGCCTTGCAGCCACTGTCACTGAAAATCAAAGAGACTTTGTAGGTTTTTTTCATGCATTGTATCAGCTTATAAACCAAAAGTTCAATCGAACATACAATCAGTTTATACCCCTTGATGGTGCTGATATAAAAATAAAGTTGATCTCATAATTCAGGAAGGGTTAGTTCAGTCTAGAAAAGTATCATCAAATACCAGACATCTGAAATTTTTGCAAAAAATGTTGCAAATTGTACAGCTAGCAGTTTGTCAGTCAAATCACACAGCCTGCTCCCAGCCACAGGAGGACACTTTGCAGCATTTTTCCAGAATGTACTTTCTGCATTATGTTCTACATAGAAAAGCTTTGTCCTTACAAGGAAGGGCGGCGGGGGGGAAAGGTGTACAAACAAGACATTAAACACTGTGGTTAAAAGATCAAAAGGTTTATCTGGACTCCAGTAACTGTAAGGCAGTCATGTTGCACACCTTGTATTTTAGTAGAAAGTGTTACTATTGCTTGCTACAAATCAAGTTACTCAGCACTACTGAAACCATGAAAAATCCCAAATGGTTAAAGTGTGTTGCATGTAAAAAGCTGCTTGCCTACACATCACCCATTTATTTCTGCATCTTCAGAAGGCTGCAGGCTGTTGCCCGGCCAGCATTTGCTGCAGTCTGGAGTTACACGAAGCAAGTGAAGGTGTGCAGCACAGCTACAACAGCTCTCCTGGACTGTAACTTCACTGCCTGGAAATCCCTTTCCTTTTAGCTGCTCATCTCTCAGAAGAGCACTGTATTTATGTTCATTGCCTCTTCTTTTTTCCCTAAAGAAAAAACAGGGAGTGGATGAAGTAAGTGATGTAATGCACAAGCTTTGTAGGGCTTCAGATATGTGACTTGTAAACTTTAAAGCCCAGCTAAGGTCCTTCAGCCTAATGATTCGTAAGGGAGGTGATTTTACTCCTCTACTCTGCTCCTGTGAGACCTCACCCGGAGTCCTGCATCCAGCTTTCTGGGGTCCCCAGCACAGAAAAGACATGGACCTGTTGGAGCGAGCCCAGGGGAGGGCCATGAAGATGGTCAGAGGGCTGGAGCCCCTCTGCTCTGAGGACAGGCTGGGAGTTGGGGATACTCAGCCTGGAGAAGAGAAGGCTCCGGGGGGACCTGGCAGTGGCCTTCCAGTACCTGAAGGGACATAAGGGAAGCTGGGGAGGGGCTTTTTACAAGGGCAGGTAGCGACAGGAGAAGGGGTAATGGCTTTAAACAGAAAGAGGGTGGATTTAGATGAGGTATTAGGAAGAAATTCTGAACTGTGAGGGCGGTGAGCCCCTGGCAGGGGTTTCCCAGAGCAGCTGTGGATGCCCCATCCCTGGCAGTGCTCCAGGCCAGGCTGGATGGGGCTGTGAGCAGCCTGGTCTGGTGGAAGGTGTCCCTGCCTATGGCAGGGGGGTGTGAAGGATCTAGGCAATCTTTGAAAACCCCTCTGGGGCCAACCCCTCTATAACTGAAGGCTGTGCATATTTAGCTCCTAATTAAGTCAGCACGTTTAATTAGCCATCATTTTGCGTATGTGTTTACGTTATAAATTAAGGTTTTGTAGACTGCCGTTAACTCTGTTCCTCACCACCTGCTTTCCGAGGTCTATATTACTACCAGCTTAACGGAATAGCACTTTATTTCCCTAAACTTCATAACCGGCGCCGGTAACGGCGGGAGGAGAGGGGGTGGGGCGGGCGCGGGGGCGGGGCGGGGCCGGACGGCCCCGCCCCGCCCCCGCGCCCGCCCCACCCCCCCCGCAGCGTCCCTGCCCGCCCGTCACGTGCGTTAGCGACAGCCGCCGCCGCCGCCTATTGGTGGAGGGGCGGGGAGGGGCGTGGCCAGGGCGGCCGGGCCGTCAGCTGCGCGCCGCGGCCGTAACAACAAAGGGCTCCGCGGGGCGCGGAGGCGGTGCGGTAGCGGGCGGTGCGGTGCGGGTGAGTTCGTTTAGCGGGATGGGGGCCGAGCACGCTGCTGTTGTCCCCGCGCACTGCGCGGCGGGGTGTAATAGTGCTTTGCGGTTCGCAAAGCAGCAGCGGAGGTCCCGTCTCTCCGTGCATCGGTCTCTCTCCTCGGAAAACGTAGAGACGGGGAGGGTTTTGCCCGTTTTACCGGGTGCTCGGCAGCTGGGGGTCGTGTGTGTGTGTCCCCACCCCGGGGCTGGCCGCCGGGGTGCAGCCGGGTAGGTGCGCAGCTGCTGCGGGCTCTGCCGGGTCAGCCGCCGGTTCCGCTGCAAGCGGCGTGTGGGAGCCGCCTGCTGGTGGCGGGGGGCTGCGGCGGGGGGCGCCGGCGGCCCAGCTCCGGCAGATTGCTGCGGGGTGTGTGTGTGTGTGTGTCGCTTTTCGGTTTATTTGGTGTGCATCTCCTCTCCTCTGCTAGGATAGAAAGAAAAAAAACACCCTGTGTTTGTTGGTTGTTTTTTTTTAATGGGGTTGTGAGATCTCTCCGGAGTGCTGCATCCAGCCCTGGAGCCCCCAGCATAAGAAGGACATGGACCTGTTGGAGCGAGCCCAGAGGAGGGCCATGACGATGGTCAGAGGGCTGGAGCCCCTCTGCTGTGAAGACAGCCTGGGAGAGTGAGGGTTGGTTGCTCAGCCTGGAGAGGAGAAGGCTCCGGGGGGACCTGGCAGTGGCCTTCCAGTACCTGAAGGGGCCGAAGGGAAGCTGGGGAGGGGCGTTTTACAAGGGCAGGTAGTGATAGAAGGGGCAATGGCTTTGAACAGAAAGAGGGTGGATTTAGATTAGATATTAGGAAGAAATTCTGATCTGTGAGGGTGGTGAGGCACTGGCACAGGTTGCCCAGAGCAGCTGTGGATGCCCCATCCCTGGCAGTGCTCCAGGCCAGGCTGGATGGGGCTGTGAGCAGCCTGGTCTGGTGGAAGGTGTCCCTGCCTGTGGCAGGGGGGTGGGAGCTAGATGACCTCTAATGTCCCTTCCAACCCAAACCATTCTGTGATTCTAGACAACAATACAGTATTGTTGACATGCATCAGGTGTGTTATCTGTAACAGCCTCTTAATCACCGCTGTAGCTGAGTCAGTTGTTCCTGGTCTTTTCTTGCAGCTGGTAGTTCCTGTCTAAGAGCTACAGTATCTCTCTTTCAGTCTCTGTCTCGTTTGCCTCCCCTAACAAAGGCCCTTGATAACAGCGTTACTTCATGGTCCCCTTGCACGAGAATGTGCAAGTGTGGCATTTTTAAAGGCAGTTATCCAAAAGGATGCCAAAACATTGACCCGTTTCTAAATGATTCAGATGGTTTTTTTGGATCCTCCTTGGGGTGGAGGAAGGGGGAAATGGGACAAACTGCTTTTGATCTACAGAAAGACATCTATGGGTCAAAAGCTGTAGTTTGTTTACGTTATGTTCTCAGGAATGGGGATCTCTCTCTTCCTTGTTAGAGGTTAATTATTTGATGTTGCTGTGGATGCCTGTGGAGCCTTAATATAGGAGTGTGAGCTCTCATCTTGTACAAAACAGAAAGACAGCTTCTGCCTGAAGGTACTTCCAGCCTTGATCTAGGAAGGAGGCAATGCATGCATCTGGGAGTACAGGGAAAGCCAGTGCTGATCAGCGAGTACACTGTGGCTTGCTAGTTAGTTAGCCCAAAGAAAAAACAAACTCTTTTGTTCATAGGCCTTATGCCAGAAGAGGGTTAGGGATGGATGTGGAAGATAACTGGAAAGCTACAGACCTCAAACTTTCACTTAGAGTTCTTTTCTTTATCTGTGGTAAGCTCTGTCTGTAATTGAAGCATTCAAACCTTCTCAAGAAGATGCTCAGGAACACTGTGGACATTTGGCGTTTCCTTGGGTAACCCATCCAGGGCTTAGCAGCCTTAATGGTTAAAAGCATTTCCTGCTAGTAACCACTGAAAATTTAACTTTACTGCAGTTAAAAGCTGCTTCTGCTTGCTGTGAACATAGGAGAAGGGAATAAATGTTTGCCTCTTTCTTAACATAATTGACTACTGTTGTCGCTTCTTTCATTCCCTCTGTTAAATCTTTCCATTTGTTAAATTTTATTGTGTTTCTGTAGACTTATGGTCATTCTTGCAGCTCTCTTGGAGAGCCCAGACGTTTGACTTCCGAGTGTGGTCCTAAAAACGAGCCTTTTATCGCTACGGCAGCTGAGCCAGTTGTTCCTAGTCTTGTGTTTTCCTGTGGCTGATAGTTCCTGTAGAAGAACTTGAGTGCACAACTTCTTGAGTTACGCTGTACCTTTTCATATTGCTTCTGAAGAGTACTTTGAATTCTAATCCTATCTTTCTGTGCTGTTTGAATAAAGAAGTAGCTGCATAAATGTCTATAGGAGCGCTATATGTATGGAGCAGGTGCTTGTCCTTGTAATGAACAAGTAGGTGATGGAGTCTGGTGTCCTGGGGTAGGATGACGTAGGAGGCCAACGTGACCCTTTAGTGTGGTCTGAGAGTTACGGGTGAAGCAGGGTATACTGTCCTTAAATAATATTCTTCATGGATTGTATCTTCTTTTAATGGCTGTGTGTGTCTAGTCTAGTGTGTCTTACTCCCTTTCGCTTCCTGAATGCAGACACTCATACCCTCTTACATGCATATCTTCTTCCCTGTTTAATTATTAAAGGAGTGTTTAATATGTAATAATTCTGATGTGCTGTGATAATGCAAATATCACTATGGTGAAACTAATTTGCGGTTAAATTAGTGGATATTTTTCACATATAGTCTTTTTCTGCTACTTCAATAGCTTCTATTTATCGACTCATATGTAAATATTCAAGGGCTGTAGGCATGCTAATCTGAAGTGGTTGAACATTCAGCTTCTCAGTGCTAACGGGATTTTTCACCTTAACTGCCAAATGCAGACATCAGGCTTATGGTGACTAATTACATGTAGATTTAGGGAAGTGTATTGAGTTTAAAACATTGGTTTTAATTAAGTATACAAGTTACTTTTCTTTGTTACTTAGACTTACCATACATGACTAGTTGGGCACTTGCTGTGAAAATGATGTCACCGGTGACTATCCAGTGTGCTTTGAGCCTGAAGGTGGGACATGCCTGCCCACTGCATTAACTTGTAGGCGGTGCCTGTGAACTGTGTGTGATGGGAGGGAGAAGAAGCTGCCTTGGGCACCCCTGGGAGCACTGGCAGGGATCTCTGGGAGAGGTGTGAGGCTGTGTCAACAGAGATGTGTTGTCTGGAGCAGAAAACATGCAATTGCCCTTTGCATCTTTCTCAGTCCAGGAGGAAGACAGACGGGGAGCATCTTGGTGAGCATAGGCACAAGACTCCTCTCCTCCCATAGGAGAAGGTGGGATTTGACAGCTAAACAGCCCTTTGCATGGGAGGAGGGTCAAGAGGGAAGGCACTTGACTCTGAGAGACCTAGGCTTGTCCTGTATGCGTGTAGCTGGGAGGGGATGGTGAATGCCAGTGAAGCTGCCTCTCCTCTTAGGGAAAAATGTTCACTGGTACTTCTGACTGCACTAACGAGAGGGTTTTTTATTTGTTCCCTAGAGATGTTACGTGTTGCTTTGTCATTAAGACCCTTGTCATCATTTTTTGCAGGTTTCACATAAACTGTTTACTAGTCATGCCTCTGTGTGCCCTGTACCTAAGCTGATAAAGCATCTATGCACTTTAATCTCAAGTCTATGCCACTCTGCTAGTACAGTGTGAGCTGTGCCTTGAACCTTGGATATAAAGACCTACCAGCCAAAGTCTTGCTCCTGCCTTAGTAATGTTCCAGAGGTTAAATAACATGCTCATGGGAGAGATTGATAGCTTGTCCAGCCAAGAGCCAGAGTTCAGTGAAAAAGAAGACGACGAGTGGATTCTGGTTGACTTTATAGGTAAGACATCTGTCAAATGTAAGCTCTGCCTTTGTCCTGCTCTGGCTCTTGCTTGTCTTGCTTCCTTGCGAAGAAACAAGTAGCCCGGGAGAAACTTTACCAAAAAAACCCCAGTGTAGATTAGAGCGTAGAGTGTCTTCGAAGCAAATGTACCAAAGAATGTTATGTAAATTCATGAGAAAAATGATGTCAGATTTAGAAGCCTGATACAGCCTTCAGCAGAACCACTTGTACAGATAAAATATTTGACTTATTACGCAATTTTATTGCTTTACTGATAGCACTTGTTTTACGTGTCTAGCATGGCTTATCAGGGAACTCCCTTTTCCCCTCCCCTTACTTTAAAAGAAAAAAAATAATGTATGTGCTAATAGGATTTTATTTCTCTTTCTTTCGTTGTTTTTTTTTTATATATATATATCTTGTTTCTGGCTACATGCAACCTTGTTGTTTTCTGCCTCCTGCAATCACCAATATCCATGGGTTCTGCTCGACTGACTAATGGCCACCTACAGCAGACACTTGCACTAATTGCTCCGCGGAGGAAGCAGACATCGCTGAAGCATCAACCACGGACGGCTCCCCGGTCTTCTCTTGTTTACCATCTCCTTTGGAACACTTGCCAGAGGCCAGCGAGTCTTGCTTCATCCAGTTTGAGTCGTGTCCCATGGAGGAGAGCTGGTTTATTACCCCTCCCCCATGTTTTACTGCAGGTGGATTAACCACTATCAAAGTGGAAACCAGTCCAATGGAGAATCTCCTAATAGAGCATCCCAGCATGTCTGTGTATGCTGTCCACAATACCTGTCACAGCCTTAATGAGACTGCATGTGGAGATGAGGAGTTTCACAGCCCAGGTAGTCCCAGGTATGTCTGACTTCTCTTGTCAGGAAGCCCTGTTGCTGAAAATATCTGGTTTCTACTTGATCAGTTTAGACACTTAATACTGAATTTTCCAGCTTATTTTGGAGCAGGTGAATAAAGCATGAATACTAGACAAGGTGGGTAGGGTGGTCAGGGCTGCCTGCCTGCTTAGAAAAATGTTATACAAGATGGTTGTGTCAGGAAACAGTTTGGCATGCTGTTCTGACACTGCAATGAATATTGATGGAGCCTAATTATTCCCTTGCAGAATATACTCTGGTCCTGTTGAAACTGGTGGTAGTTAACTCTGTAGCTGGTAACATAGATTTGAAAGCACTTTGCCCGCTTCATAGCTATGTGGATTTATCATAACTGTTAGTCAGTACCCTTTCAGTCATCTGATGAGAGATGAAAAATGTTATTTAATTATCCTGACAGGGAAGTCTTGTTTTAGTGTGGGTTTTTTTCTGTTGTTCCTCAGCCTAGTGATAGATTAGGACAGGATTAAGTTTTTCCACAGGTGACTTGTGGAGCAAAAGCAAACTGAAATATTCCACAAAACTTAATTCCCTCAAGGTAGAATCTGTGCTGCAAACTTCTACTTTTAGCAAGGTAAGAAGTTGTGCTTTTTGGTTTCAGGTCCTAAAGAAGATCTGGCCATATGGGATTATTGCAGAGGCAGGTTTGCCATTACCTGCCGCTTTGGTGTTAAATGTCCAGTATATACATCTATACAAGTATAGTGTATGTAGATGTATACACGTCGGGTATTACTTTGCTGTTATGATTCCACACTTGCCCATGTGTTCACTGATTAGGAAATAATTGGGTGTTTTGTGAGTCCTGGTTAATAACAAAGTGATTTTTTTTTTGTACCAACTGGTGCTTACCTTTAAAAATAATAAATCATAGTATACTAAACTTTGTTACACAGGAAAAAATGAGTGTAGTGGTAGAGTTGCTGTAGGTAGATGCTGATTGACTTTTCTGATCATCTCTTTGCTGCATTTAAAGTTCTTGGTTCAAAGAAACAGGTGACATACAGCAGCATGTCATCTCAAAGTATAGCGCTGATGCTATTAGAGTGGAGGATTTGTGCAGTTTGTGAAGTTAAGCATCGAGAGTCTAGCTTAGCTTAAACTGGGGGGGAAGCTGTAAGCAGGCAGCAATGAGGGTCTGAAGGAGTCTGCAAGAAAACTGTAGACTGTGAGGCATGCCCTAGTGAAAGACAGTAGACCAGTATATCTAAAATACCAGTTTGCAGTGGACCGTAACACACAGTTGGATACTGACTTCAGTGGCTTGAACCGGGGATAATAGTGTAAATTCTTCTGGAGAAGAGTCCTGTCTTATTAAAGTGGCTTAACTGTATACTATGTGCGGGGAGGCTAAAGGTGTGATGATCCTCAACTGGTATGTGAGCACGTTTCTTTATGCTGAATTCCTTGTCAGACGATCTAGACTTTTGTGTACTTTATGTTGAGTGGCAGAGCTGGGAGGAGACTTGAGTCTAAAGCTGAGGCAAACTACAGAAACTGGAAACATCAATGACACTGATAATGCAGTAAGTTTCAAAAGCTGTTTTGAAGTCTCTAGTGGTTTAATGGTTGGCCATTTAACATTGTAGGGCCAAGAAAAGCTGCTTAAGGCACACTGGCACAGTAACAGTAAGTACTGCTGTTTTGGGACAGTGCTTTTTGTTTGATCAGGCTGCTAGCAACACTGCTTCCTCTAGAGCCTTGTCTGCCAAAACAATACTGGGTATAGGACTAACCTTTGTGCCAAATGATGTTACTTGATCAAGCCTAACTACATCTGCTTTAACAATTCAAAATGCTAAGTGCAGAAAAATTACTTCGTTATTAATTGGGGTGGGGTCTGAAGCCTTTAATGTTTCTTGTGAGGTCTGGTTCTGTAGTGCATCCAGCAGGACACTTCTGTTTTCTAGCGAAATAGATGATGGGGGGCAGCAGTGAATGTATGTAGTTTAGCTTTAGACACAGCCTGTCTAAAATTACACTTTGACAGTGTTGATGGAGGCTCATCAGCCCTGTGCTCTCGGTGCCTAGGGCTCACTAGTGCCAGGCTACCAAAGGCAACCACCAAGATACCAAAATACTATGTTTTGGAAGAGTACGTGGCCTTTTAGTTAATTCAAATCACCTCTGCTATCCCAGTTTCGCTTTAAGATGACAAGTAGAAGAGTGTTGGTTTGCAAACCAGTGCCGGAAGGGTATTTGATAAGAAGGGGAGGAAGCTTAAATACCTTCAACCAGCAATTTTAAACCAGTTTTTCTCCTTTGGTGGAGGAAATATATTTGCTCCTTTTAAATTCCTTTCAGAGCAAAAGGATGTTGTATCAACTTCCCTGTGTTTGCCAGTTTAGTCGCCTTTCCATAACAAACCACACTACTTTGTATTAGCAGTTGATGTCCTTTGCTAGCTAGTAACTTGCAACATGGGCATGGTTAGGAAGTATGGGTTCTGGTAAGTGTGGTGTGGCTTCCTAGCTCCTTACAGCTTTCCCCAGAAAGGCTTCATTTGGAATTCCACCTCCAGCACTGTAGCCCTGTATTTGCAGGCACCCTTGTGTAAATTAAACTGGTGTGATCTGCATAGAAGGTATTTGCAAGGCACTGTGAATTGATTTGTGTGATGTTATTCACTTATTTCTTGCTTTATATTTCAAGTGTTAGGTTTAGGGAAACATCCCGTGAATGAACAGGGGAAAAAACAGCATGTCACACATGGCTATTCTGGAGTCTATAGGCTTCATCAGTCATATCAAGCTACTCAAGAGCCAAAATCAAGTGGATTAGGATACTTGAAGGAAAAAAATTGTAGAAGGGAGGAACTGTCCCCATGCTGACAAGGTATTTCACTCCAGTGTGGAGCTGGGGGACAGCAGAAGAGCTCACTTCTGTGCTAGATATTTGCAGCCCACCAAGAGCAAGGCCACAAGGGTGTGCCATGGGCACAGCAGACCAGACACGTCTACAGAGATGTGATACAACAAATGCATGTTAAGCTCTTCCAGAAGAGACTTTATTGTAGAGTCATGCTAGTGCTGAAAAACAGACTTCCCAAGAGACCTCTTGCTTGTGCTAAGCAAGCTCCTGCTCTTGCAGACACCTTTCTGGGGAACCACTGAGATGACAGCTAGGCATGGAGTCCTGGGTGGGGGAAAAAGAAGGCAAGCAACTGATGCTACTGGTCTCACAGCAACTGGGGCGCTCAGGCTTGTTATTTGCTTTGCTTTTGAAACTGCCAGGCTATTTTTAGCTTTACTTTGGAAGATTCAGGAAACACCAGTGATTGTTCTGTCAAGTAGGGAAGTCAGTTTTCAATATGTCAGTCCCTGCTTGCATAGGCTGCTGGTTTGTTTTTCACTCGTGCATGATGGAGTAAGGGTTTGCCAAAACTGCTGACTCTCTGCTCGTGAAGTCTAGAGGGCTGGTTGAGGAACAATCCTTCTAAGTTATTTCCTGTGTGTGTCACAACTGGTCTATCTTTTCTGTTCCTCTGCATGAATGTTGTTTGGATTTACTCGTGTGGCTGGCAATCCAGTGACACTTCCATTAGCATCCTTGTTTTCAGGCTGAGCCACCTGTGTTCAAGATGATTTTTAAACCTGAACTTTGCCTAGCGGATAACGCAGAGTCTTCTAAAGCTGGAGCAGTGTGACACACATTACCTTTTATTTCTGATCTGTGTTGCATCTTGGGCTTAGGGAGGTGGGGTGGGGAAGGAAGGGTGCAAAAGTCCGAAGGCTATTGTGGTGCCCTTGTGCAGCACTGGGTATTACTTCCCAGTGCAGTTTTCCTGAACTGGCTTGACCTCGCCTCCGCCCAAATCTCTGTCCAGTAGAATAAGAGTGCCCTTTTGAAATGCTGGATGTTGATGTCAGTGTTCTGCCCTTCATAGTTTGCTTGTCTTTCCAATGCACCTCAGTAATGACAGATATCTGCTTGCTCCATTTCTAGACTGGAGGCCCGAAATGAAACGGGACAGCGTGTTCACTGCTATGTCACAGCTCTTGCTACTCGTTCAGCTTTTCTGGAAAAAAACAAGAGCTTTCGTCCTACCCACTGGATAAAAGACCGTAATGAAAGACACTATCTCAACAGAAACAGTCTCCGTCGCCAAAACCTTACCAGGGATTGCCACTCTCGGCAAATCAAGCACAACGGACTGTTTGTTCACCAGCCTTGCCAGCGTCAGTTCAATTACTGATGGCTTTTGTGGTTTTAATCTATGGTCTAATTGTTTTTTAGGTTGCTCTTGTTTTCATGCATAGGTAAGTGTGGTCAATCTGAAGCTGATCGTCAATCCCTCAAACACAATCATAACTAGAGTTGCATTTTTTTTGAAATGGCACATAACACTCTGAACATTTTGCAGCAGTCCTAAGTGTTGATGTTAAATATCAATGTCTCTGAAGCCTATCAGTACAATATTTGTGTGCTGTTTTATAAACTATGATGTATAGATGGGTTCTTAGTTTGTATTTTAAAGGAACTTAACTGAGGTGGAAATCAGTTACACTTTGTGTTCATCGAAGTGGAGTTAGAAAATTTGAGGTTAGCCGTATGCTGTAATGACTAGTACTTGACAGCTTGTATGTCTGTCCATATTCAGCATACATGATTTCTTCCTAACAAGAAAATACTACAGCTGCCAGTGGATATTACATAGCTATGCTGAACTGTTACGAGAAGGACATCTAATCTGAATTGCCTAGTACCTACTTGTGTTAGTGGAGTCTGTGTAGGTATGTTGGGTATCGGAAAAGAGTTAAATGTCCCCCCAGTATTGTTGCAGTGTGATATGGCACTGGTGTTACAGGTGTGGTACCTCATAGTGCAGTGGAAGGAAAAGTGGACCTATGGGTTAAGTGCAGACACACAGCCCAGAGACCTGACCTGGGTTTTATTCGGTGCAGTTTGAGTTCTTACTCCCTTTCTCTAACTCTTCTCTTTCTGTCTCTGAAGGATGTATTTCCCCTACGCTATTTCATTTACTCTTTAGTCTAGTTAAAGGAAAAAGATTTTGGATCGACTGTTCTTTTAATCCCATCAGTAGCTGACCGCTTTTTAAAGAAGTCAGGCTGATGGCAAACTGCTTCTGAGCTGCTAATTGTTGTTAGGTTGTCTCATATTTACAGATTGAGAATAACTCAAAATTAGCTAGAAGGAAGGTTTTATTAGAAATTATCCTAATTCTCTGTCCGTCTTCTATGAAAATGAAGTCTGAGTTAATTGTGACTGAAAATGAGGGGCAGTGTGTGGCAAGGAGAAGAGGATGCTGAAAAACAGTCTTATAGAACTAAACACAGTGATAACAGGGTGTTTAAGAATTGAGATGGATCGACAGCAGTTGTTCCCTTGGCCCATTGAGGGCAGAAGGACTGGATAGCAATTTTGTGGGCCAACAGGAAAGAAAAGCCATTCAAAACTAACAAGTAGTTTTCTTAAAAACACTTTGCAAGATGTTTTGGAAGTTGGTGGGCACTTAAAAAAAAAAATAAGTTTACCTGTTAACAAAGTATATGTATTACACAGCAGCCACATGGCCTGCTGAACCCCAGTAGATTAATTTAGGAAGGAGGTTAAATGGTTAGGGAGGTGAGGAAGCAGAAATCTGCACTGAAAGAAGGGGGGAAATATAAGTGAATTATCCCCCTTTCTGTCAGTGCTTGATGTGACTTACTGTGTTTTACCTTGTGTTCGGTGCCTAGGGCATAAAAGTGTTAACGTGATGTTCAACCATGTCTTCCAGCAGTCCTTAAACAGAAGTTAGTATAAGGAGCCTTTGAAATTAGGCAAGATCAATAATGTGAATTATTCCAGACCTGTGAAGTATTTTAAATTCAGCCAAATGCTTCAGTTTCCCTGAAGCAAAACTCCAACAGTTTGGATTGACCTTGATGTAGTGGTACTGTTGCACATCCTGCAGCTGGAATTGTTGCAGAACATATTTAGTGTACAGGAAACAGCATTCATAACATCTGTTTCAATGCAGATGTGCTGCTTCACTGGGATTAGTTAAGATTGTTGCAAAGGGATGTTGACAAGTAGTTAAACATATAAAAGCTAGAGGTGCTGTCCTGGGTATGCTAGTCTCATCTGATTTTTTTTTTTTTTTTTTTTTTTTTTTAAGACACACTGAATTCATATGGACAGTGAAAGAACAAAATCGGTCACGTCGTGAGAATCCAAAACAGATTTTGTTACTACTCTTTTGAGCAGTATGTGCCCATGTCCATAAAATTCTTTTGTGGTCCGAATACTCCAGTTTATCTGCAAATAGCTGCAGTTTCACTAGTCTCTCATCTGTTCACAAATGCTCTTACTTGCTTCAGATTATTTACCTTTATCACTCCAGCTTTTTGCCAGTCTTAAACTTCCTTCTCACTGCCAACTTTCTAGCTCAGGAAAATTCTTTGCTTTCCTGTGGTTTTTCTTTATATAAAAGTAACTACTTTCCTTCAGCTTTAATTTTCTTAAAGTGAAATGAAGGAAGATGGAGTCTCCAGCTCCCCGTGTTGGAAAGAGTAAGTAACCCTTTAACTCTTAATGGGGAGATAGTTGAGAGTGTAAGGCTCCCAGGCATTACAATGAGAGCCTTGGTCTGGTCTTAAATGCAACTTTAGACTGCTCCTGGAATTGGGAGATACTGATCTTTTTATACTGCATTACTAGATGACTTTCTGGTGATGAAAACCTATATCTTTCAGGATATAAACTATTTTGTTGCACAAAGCTGTGCTTCTCAATTTGTAATATTGGAAACCATATTATTGTGCGAGTACTGCATCAATGGCTTTTTGTTAATTTGTTTTACATATTTATGTTGGTCTAGCCCTGTTTTGTGCCTGGAGCTATTGGGCAATTAGATTTGTTTTGGTTTTCTGTTATAATAGTGAGCTGTGTGGCTTTTATATGGTTTTTTGAATTGTATTCGTGTGTGGTTTTTCTTGTAAAAGTGGAGGCCTTGCACTGTCTCATACTGATTGATATTCATGAATCTTGCAGAAACTGTATTTTCATATGTATTGGTCAATAGACAGACTTGCATTTTAAACTGTGCCTTCTACACAGCAAACTTGAAGATTCAAAAGGGACATTTCAGTTAGGATTAATACTGTACAGCAGTCTATGCATATATGGCAGCTTCTCTCCAGAGCCACTTCTCTATTTGTAGCAGTCCTTTTGATACAGAAGAATGTCTGGCTCTTATTTTTAATAGTATAACACAAGCTGAAAACCGACAAAATACAGCACTTTGCCAAAAAGTAGCATTGCTTAACCGGTGTGTATTTACTAAAGCGATCTTCTGTATTTTGTTTTCATAGCGCGTTCTGCGCACCATGGGGAGATGTGATCTTAACTCTCAATAAAAGATGGCCTATTACAAATTGTCAGTCTGTTCTTTTACAGGTCAGTCAAAATCCAAATGCCTGAGCACCCTGTGCAGGTTTAGGAGGTGCAAGTACCGAGTATCTTGGAATGCTTGCTATAGTGCAGGAGTTCCTTGGGGAATCAGTTTGCATTGCTGATCAAGTGACAATGCATGGTTCAAGTAGTGCTGCACATCTCTGCCAATTGGTGTGTTTCCTGATCAGCGTGCAGAAGTGCTATAGGTGAACAGGACAGAGATAAAAACACACTACCACTTAAAGCATGAACGGGGTGGGGGGAATCCTTATCTAGGCTGAACCTCTCTTGTTCCAGCTCGTACGCATTGCCTGTCATCCTCCTGCCACACACCGCTGAAGCATCTGTATGGAAGACTGCTGTTGGCATTTAAGGTGGAAGCAGGGACAGGTAACCTGTGAGGGGCATGGGGATCCTGTGCAAATGTCCAAGGATTGGCTTAGGGAAGCCAAGCCATCTGTAGCTGAACCTGACAAGGGATGTAGAGGACAACGGGTCTTTCACAGGTATATCAGCAGCAAAAGGAAGATCGGAGAAAACATGGGCCTGCTGCTAAACTGGGCAGGAGTCCTCATGACAGAAGACCTGGAGAAGGCTGAGGTACTCCATGTCTTTGCCTTGGTCTTGGCTGCTAAGACAGCCTTTCGTAACTGCAGGCCTCTGAGGCCAGTGGGAAAGGCTAAAGCAAGGAAAATCAACCCTTGGTTGAGAGGAATCAAGTTAAGAAATGCTTAGAGATAGGACAGACACAGATCTATGGGACATGTCTGTGACCGGCAAGGGAACCGGCTGATACTATGAAGCTGTTCTCTGTTATCTTAAAGGTTGTAATGGACAGGATTCCTGAGGGCAAGGAGAACAAGGGCAACTACGAGACAGTCAGTCTCACCTTGATCTCTGGGAAGATGATGGAGCAAATAATCCTGGAAAGCACAAACATGAACAAGAAGGTGATTAGGAATAGCCAGAATGGATTTATGCAGGAGAAGGCATGCCTGACAACCTGGTAGCCTTCTATGTAGATGACTGGCTTAGTGGATGAGGGGACAGCAGTGGATCTTGAGTTTAACAGGGCTTTTAACATGGTCCCCCATTACATCCTCCCAAACTGGTGAATTATGGGCCATGTAAGTAGGTGAGCAGGTGTGTTGAGAACTGCTGTGCTCAAAGGGCTGTGATCAGTGGCACGGAGACTAGCTGGAGGCCAGTTGCTACCAGTGTACTCTGTCAACAGTGGATCTTATACTCTTAAAAACCTTCATTAATGACCTGGGTCACGAGGCAGAGTGCACCATCAGCAAGTTTGCAGAAGATGGGAGAAGTTGTTCATGTACCAGAGGGCTGTGCTGCCATTCAGAAGGACCTTGATAGCCTGGAGAAAGGGGCTGACAGGCACCTCATGGAGTTTGACAAGGGAAAACGTGGAGTCTTGCCGCAGCAGGAAAAATAACCCCAGGCCAACTGACTGGAAAGCTTTGTGGTAGGTAGGAAAGGTATGGGTGGACACCAAGTTGGCCATGACCCATCAGTGCACCCTGGCGGACTCCAAACCGGAAAGTTTCCTGGGCTGCGTTAGGGAGGGTGTTGGCAGCAGGTGGCATCTCCTGCCCCTCCGCTTCGGTCTGGTGAGGCACGTCTGAACGCTTTGTCCCCTGCTGAGGTCCCACTGCAAGAGAGACGTGGACATCGGGGAGCGTATCCAGCAAGGGGCCAGGGAGGCGGTAATAGGATCAAAGGCTGAGATAATGGGAAGAGGCTGAGAGCTGGGATTGTTTAGGCTGGAGAATAAAATGCTGGGATCTTGTCAAGGTGTATAAACACCTGATTGGGGGCAATAAGGAAGACAGACCCGGGCCCTTCCCTAGTGGTGCCTGGTGAAAGGACAAAGGTAATGGGTGCAAGCTGAAATACAGGAAATTCTATTTAAATGTAAGAAATAGGCTCGCTGGTTGTGTCCAGGTTGTTCTTGTGGGTTCTTCTGAGACAGTGTGTGATATTGGTTTTTTCCTCTGGTCATCAGGGATTGTTAATTCCTGTGGCTTTTCAAAGATTGTTGAATGGCCTTGCACAGATATCAGCCGTCTGTCTTGGCACATGGGTTGCAGGCTGTTGGGTTCCATGGACTTGTATGGGCTGAGTTGTTGCAAGTAGTCCCTGACTTCATTCTCACCCACTGAAATAACTGGGTGAAAAATGATCTAACTGTCAGTGATGAAAAGGAGTTTGTGCAACAAAGCATCCATCTTCCCAGAGCAAGCACTGAATAAAAGGTTTCCTCTTCGAGTGCAGATTTTGTGATCCATACATTTATCAAAGCAGCAAGTCTATGTGGAGCGCTGTAGAGTATTCTGCAGCAGAAAGTTTGACCAATTATGCCTGTATAATTGTATCCATACAGATAACCTGACATAGCTATGCTGATAGTGTTCCTCTTGGGGGTGCTTAGTTCAGACTTAATGCAGCTTTTTAAATTTAGGTTGGACACTTTCCAAAACATCATGAACTAGTGTTTTTTTAAAAAACTTCTCCAGGCCAAAGCAAAAATGTTCATATAAAGGGTCATATTAATGTAAACGTACTGACTTAGATTCTCATTTTACATTCTAGTTTTCCTGTTTGTCTAAATCCTTGTACATCTCTGGTGAAGCTGACATACTAATTACTGTTCTTTCTGACACAACGCTGATGGAGGCACTCTGTTTCCTTACTGAGTCATTTGATATCTGTTTTCTTTGTCTTATTGACTTCTTTTGGTGCATGCTTATAACCACAAAATGTTGTCGCCAACGTCATTGAGTAATACCTGCAAGGAGGGTTCAGGCTTTTTAACACACAGAGAAATGACTCATCAAAAGAAGGTGCTGCTGCACTGTTGTTCCCATGATGTGGTCGTGATAGATCAATCAGAATAAATGGGACTGAACTTAACAGGTTGCATATAATTTATTTTTTTTTTTCCTCAGCCAGCCTTTTTCTTCATGAAAATACTGTCCTGGATCTATTGCTATATAACTAATACTTCAGAAGTTTAAGTCTATTGACTTGTTCCAAAGTTTTGTGGGCAGATTGATAGTTGGACACTCAAATATCTTAATGAGGAAGACAACTAAACTGTAATTTCATGGGCAAGTTAAGGAAAAAAGAATAATAGCCAAAAAAGGAAACCCAGGTAACAAAACTAGGCTAGTGGCCAGGAGCAGACTTCAGATCTCAACTTGCAGATGTGGTCTGTGCCATAAGTCTATACTTTCTTCTAAGTGCAGCCTTCACAGTGTTGTGTCCAAGCAAGATGACCTAGTTGGGCAATAAGAAATGATGCCCCAAAGTGGGCTAAAAAGAGTCACAGATTCCCTGTAATGGTGCTTTGCAGAGAACTAGTAGAGGCAGGGAGGTGAGAAGGAGGAGGGTGGCTTTTGGGGTATGTTGGTGAGGTCCAAAGGCTGTCAGTTTTTGCAAGGTGAATCAGGAAGATGAGATTGTGGTTAAGAAAGTGTGTGTGTGCACGTGTGACATGGGCAGAGATATCCCCTTGTCCACTCACAGCAGTGAATTTCAGCTCCAGCTCTTCTGCCTGTGGTGTGGGACTGAGAAATAGGAGATGGATGTGTCTTGTATTAAATGGGCAGGAAAGAGAGAAATTTGGCTTCTGTAGCTGGTGACAAACCACCAAACAGCTGAATTAGTACATACGTCTTTACTAATGGTGGGCAGTTTGGGTCGGGTATTAGCTCCTGCGCATCACCTTTGCCTCTGGGGAGATCTGTGGATGTGCCCCAAACATAGCCAAGATCGGGGCTATGGGTAATCATAAGTCTTAGTCCCAGGTGTTGAAAAGGTGTTTGCTGCAGTGCTTAGGAGCTGGAGCATCAGCAGTAAACACTCTTCATGTTGTGTGCTTGGGAGGCAAAGTCCTGAGCCCAGGGCCCAGCAGCTGTAGGTTTGATGAGGTGATGTGAATCACCTGAATGAGGAACCACCTACACTCCTAGGTCAGAGGTTGAGCCAGGAAGCAGAGGGTGTTCTCTGGTGGCCAGCTGCTTACCTCTCCTGGCAGCAGGGGAAAGGGATGTCTCCTAATATGCTGCCCACCCTAGGAGGTCATGGTGAGGATAAGTTCATCTGTCTTGGTTTTCAAAAGTACTGTATTATTGTCCTACTTTTGTTCTATACAGCTCTTTTCTGTCACCTGAAATTCCTTCTTTTTCCCTCCCTACACTTACCTCCTGGTCCAAAAGGTGTAATGTTTACAGCCTAGTGGTGAAGCAATGCTGGAAAACTTGAGGAAGGTGCATCTTGTTATTTCTTTGAGATGTGGACAGGAGATCCAACACAGGGCTAGATGAAGATAGATGCTTGGCTATTAGTCACAGGTGCTGCTTCCCACTGCAGAGATGTTGTCCTTATTGGGGTGTGACTGCGGGCTTTGTTCAGGGGATAAACCACAAGGATTGTATTTTAAAGGTGTTTCATCTTTGGTGTGTTGAAAGTGGGAGTTTAAGGGTCTCTGACAGGACATGGATAAAGCCTATCCTGCACAAAAGGGCTTTCAGGACAAGATAATGTTTATTCCAAGCTTATTGCTGAGAAAGACACATGATCTTAAGAAGAAAAAAGCTATTAATGAGAGCCAGAAGGACAGAGATGGTTGGTTTGCTTTATGAATGCTGTGAAGTGATGTCGTCTACTTCTGAATGTGGGTTTAAAAGGTTGGTAATGCTCTGCTCCCCCTGCTTTAAATTAATGCCTTGAAAAACTAATGGCAAAGGAAATCCTTGTATCGTGCTATACTGTTGTAGGTCTGACCCTGCAAATTTTAAGGGAACTGTTAACTTATTCTTGATCTCCGCATGAGTTTTCTTCACCTACTATAAAAATAATTTGTCATTAACAAGTATAACAATAAATTGTTACACAGGCTGCTTATCAACAGCTGGTCATTGCCTATGCTCTCTGTTGTTGGTGTTGATCTTAGAAAGACGTATTCACAAGCTTATGACTAAAAGGCTTACTCTCTGTTATATTTTAGCTAGCAGGTTCTTCATAACTGTAATATGGGCTTCCTCCCCACCAAACCAGGAAAAAAAAGCCACCTCCAAAACCATCCAACAAAATAAGTCAGTCTCATAAGGTCTTAAAAATATTCCTTAATGTGTATTAAACTGAATCACGCCTTGTTTGAAAATGTTTCATTTCAGAGATATCACGAAAGCAGTAGGATATTATAGGTTCTAACAGAAAAAAAGGGGGTTGAAACCTCAGGGTTTCAAGTTATCCCATCCTGTTCAACAAAAGAAAACATTACAGTTTAGAAAGGGTGCAACTCCTACTAAAGGATTTCTCTTTAGGAGTGGTATAAAGCTTTAGTGGTGCTTTGCTTTGCCTGCCTATGTAGTTGGAGCCATCCTGCAATGAATAAGTTTAAAACTCATAAAATGAAACAATGTTGTTAATCCACACAAGGCTCTTGGTGCAGGCTTTTCCCTTAACTAAGTTACAGAATAGCTTTGACAACATGGCTGTGACTCGAAGGACAAAACCTAGCAGCAAAGCGAGTGAACGTAGTGAAGTATTTACTGCAGTAAGATAGGAATACAAGGGGCGATACTTTGTGTTATTTTGTGCCTGGATCACAGTGGAGCTGTGTAGAAACGTTTACAATGAAATACTGCTCCTTTCCTTGGGAGCAACCAGGTATATTCAAAGGCTCTGGGAGAAGAGCAGTATTAAGCACACTCAGTAACTGGATGGATCCTTGTGGCTCTTGATTTGTGCTTTATAGATCCCTGGTAAGACTCTGGGCTCTTTCAAAGGGGGCTCCATAAAAGGATAACCACGAAAAGAAACCTCAGCTGTGTAAACTTGTAAGGAAGGTCACGTAATTCCCACCTTTCAATCGGGTTCACACCCACCTGCTCTGGAACATACCTAGAAGTGGTAATTACAAAGAGAAAAAAAAAAAAGAAAAAAAAGAAAACTGCTAGACTAATCTAAAAGGACTTACCAGATCCCAGCACAAATGCTGCTTAGAAGTTGTAGTGTATTTCTAGAAGCTTAAAAAAGTCTTCTCTCTTTTACACTTATCCCCCTCTAAGGAGGCATCCACATAATGAAAGGCAGTGTATTGTGCGTTAACTCCCTTGGAAATGTCCCAGTGTGGACTAAATGATGTTACTTTTATTGCCACATCAAAAGGTCAGTGCGTTAGCTTGCATTAAAATCATAATTTCATTGTCTGCAGCAGGGTTTTGTTATATACTAGCTTCTGGGGTTTTTTTCTGTACTACTGAAAATTTATGGGAGAAGTTACTGGCAGGGTGGAGAATGCTCATGGGACCTGGTGCACTTTCCACTACTGAGGCAAAACCCCAAATATGGTGGCACATGACCTGCAGCATCTCACATCAAAAGGTGTGGAAAAACGAGCAGCATAGTCATTACAGTCTTTGTGCTGAGACCTATTCATGGCAGACCCGATCCGTTAGTTTTTAGCTGCTACTCACTTAGTATTCTCCTTTCAGAATGTGCCATGGAATTTATTCCTGATGCACCAAAACAGCTTTGCTGCTTGGAGGCTGGCTGCCACCAAGCCCTGATTAGACACCTTGTGAGGGTAGGAGGTTTTTTTAGGGAAAAGATATTTTGTCTTCCCTGTCTTGCTAGCCCTCTTATGAAGTTCCAGTTCTTTTTTTAAAAAGTTGGCTGTGGTAGGGTTTCAACTTCAGCAAGTCAGTTAAAGGCCCAAGGTTAGTTAAGTCAAGTTTACTCAAATTCAGGAGGCCATCTTCTCTCTGTAGTCGGTGGAGTGGGAGATGTGCTTCCAGACAGCAGGATACATCTTGCTGGTGAACTTTGGTGGGGATGAACTAACAGAGCTACCTGCATGTCTACTTTAGGCATCCCAAATTATGACGTGAGTTAGATTTCTGGAAATGAGCTGGTACAATATACACAGTCGACAAAGATTGTTTCGAAGTGGCAATGGATTCCAATAGATGATGGTGGTTTGTGGGCTTTTTTTGTGTCCCTTTTGAGCTATAACTAGCAGATTTTCTTCATGATAAGGACTGGAACGGACATTCAGCAAAGCTGAGGAGGCTGGGTGGTTGCAACATCCATCTCGCACATTTGTCGTGTGTGTTGCTTTACTTGAACTTTGCAGGAATTGTTGTCCTCACTCCATCAGGAGCTGTAAGCACCTGCCTTGAGAGATGGCCTTGCTGCCCAAAACTTGTGGCCTGTTAAACTGCTGTTAGTGACACTATTGTAACATCTCTGCCTTTGGTGGGCTGCGCTGCCTTTTCTCTGGCCTTTTAAAATGGCAAAGCTATGAGAAAGTAAGCACCAAAACCTGTTTATCGTGCTTAATTACTGTAATATGTATTTGGAGGCGAAAACAATGCTTACTTTTTAATAGCATTACACCTGGGAAAAGAAAAAGCAGAAAGAAAGAAGTGAAAAAAAGGGTGACGAGATGGGTTTTCTTGAAGGCAGCCGCTGCTTCTCTCTGTGCTGTTTCACCGCATGCACGGTCTGCGCTGCAAGAGGGGAAGCACCAGCTCTTCCCCATCGGCAAAATGGCCGCAGGCACCCCACACTGAGGTGAAGGGCCTGTGTCCGCGCACAGCTCCTGCCGTGGGTGTTTCAAGGCAAAGCATGCGTTCGAAGCAGTGCCGAGTACATGGTGCCATGGGGTTTGGTTACTTTTAGAGTGGTGTGGATTATTTAGGGATATTTGTTAAGAAAACGCTACATAACCATTGAGCGATCTTGCTGGTGGTGGGTGGCATGCCTGGCACTGGGGTTAAGCTTCGGCATTGTCTCCTGACAGGGAAGGGGACCGCGGGGTGTGTGCCGCCGCGGTGGGCGCTGCTGCCCGGGGGCTCGGCGGGACCCCGCGGGGGGTGGTGGTCGGGCTGGCAGGTTGTGTGGAAGGTGACCGGGCAGGGGACAAGGGCCGTCTGTGGGCGACCATGGAGGCTGTGCTTGGGGGAGGCCTATATTTCTGCTGGGGTGAATTTATCTGCGGTTAAACGTGCTACAGAGATGGAGGGAGAGGGAAGGGACTTCAGGTATGGTTTCGGACGCGAAGGCCCAGCCCCTGGCGGCAGGGCCGGATGCCTCCATGGGGCGCAGGCGGCCGAAGGCCATCCTTGTGCGGCGGGACGTGCGACAGCCGCCGGGCGGCGGGCTAACACCCCGCTACCCGCGACGCGGGGGCGTCAGGGGGCTGGTCCCGCGGCAGCGGGGTGTGGGTGCGTGAGGGGACTGGTGCCACAGGGAGAAGAGGGGCGGCGGGCTGGCACCACGGACGGGCCGGGGGCGCGCAGCCCCGCTGACAGGGGCCGCCCTGCGGCGGGCGGGAGGAGCCGCCCCGCCCTCAGGCCGCGGCGGGAGCCGGGCGGGGCGGCGCGGGGCGCGCGCGGCGGCGCCGTGTTTACATTCCGCCGCCCGCTGCACGTTGCCGCGGAGCGCCGGGCTCCCATTGGCGGGGGCCGGGCGGAGGCCCCGCCCCCGGGGCGGGCGGGCTGCGCCCTGCCGGGCGCGCGGAGCCGCCGGCGGAGCCGCACCGGCGGGTCGCGGACGCGGGGCTGGATGCCGCGGATCGGGATGGAGGTGCCAGGGGTGCCCGGCCGGCGGGGGAGAGGGGACTGGGCTAGCGGGCGGCTCTCCCGGCGGGGCGGCAGCGGTGGCAGCCCTTCTTCCGGCACTTCCCGCCGCTCTCCCTGGACGCCTCCGTCAATGGATCGGGGCGGGGGGGCGGACACCGAGCGGGACGCAGGGTGTCCCCGCAGCGGCTGCGGGCAGGGGAACCGCTGGGTCCGGGGCGGCCCCGCGCGAAGGGGCGGCGCTGGGGCGAGCGGGGCGCGGGCGCTGGCGGAGGGAGGGCGGCGGGCGGGGGAGCTGTCTGCCGCCCTCGCACATGCGCAGCGCGGGCCCGGGCCGCGCTATATAGCGACTTGGCGCCGGCGCCAGCTGAGCAGCACGGCCCGGGCGGCAGCGGCAGAGGTGCGCGGGGGTGGCGGGTAGGTGTTCCGCTGGTGGGAATGGTGATGGCCGTCGTGCCCATCATGGTGATGGTGATAGTGATAGTGATGATGATGATTGGTGGTAGTGGTAGTACTAGTCGTAGTGCCGGCGACGGTGATGATGGGAGCGATGGCAGCAGTGCTGGCGGCACCGGCAGATCCGGTACCGGCGTGAGGGGCTCAGTCGCGAGGGCGGTGGGGTAACGCGGGGCAGCAGCCGGGCGCGGGAGCGGGGAGGCGGGCTGCCCGCCCGGGCACCGTTTTGGAGGGAGAGTGGCTGAGGAGAGCTGGGGCGGGGGGAGGATGTCCGCGCTCGGTCCCATCCGCCCCCGCCGTGCCCTCCGGCCCGGGGTAGAAAGGCTGCCGGGGGCCGCCGTGAAGGACGATGGCCCGGGCGGGCACCGCCGGCGGGAGGCAGCGCGGCGGGCCGTGGCGTCGGCGGGAGCCCGCCATCGCTTCCCCCATCACCCCCCCGGGGCCGCCCGGTGGCGAGGAGCCCCGTGGCGGGGGGCGGGCTGCGGGCTGCCGGGTTTTGGAGGGAGACGGGCGCGGTGGGGGGTGGGGAAGCCGGCCGAGCTTCTTGGCGGGCTGACCCCGATCGCCAGCCCGCGCCGCCCGTCCTCGCCCCACCCCGGCCCCGGCGGGTCCCGGCTCGTCCCGCCCTGACCCTCAGGACAGGGGCCCGGCGAGGAGGGTGCCTGGCGCGGGCACCCCCCGATCCCTGCCGCAGCCCGCGCTGGGGGGGGTGTCCCCCGCTGAGGGAGGGTGTCCCGGCTGCCGGGGGGTGGGGGCGCCGCTGTGTGCGAGGGTGCCGTTCCAGCGCCCCCCCTTCCCCTCAGCTTTTGGAGGGAGCCTCGCGCGCAGCAAGGCGGGAGCGCGGGGAGCGGGGGCCGCCGTCCTGCCCCGCTCCCGGCCCCCTCACGCGCCCCCTCAGCACCCCTCGATCGTGAGGGGGAGGCGGGCAGGCGGCGGCCCGGCCCCTTTTGGAGGGAGAGAGAGCGCGGGCGGCGGCGGTGCCCCCCACCCCAGCCTGACCCCCGCTCGCCCCGGGGCTGGCCGAGCCGCCCGCCCGCCGGCACGGCACAGCACGGCGCGGCGCAGGCCGCCGCCTCCCCGCTCTCTGTAAATTGGCGCGGAACCGGCGCGGCGGGAGCGCGGGCGGCGGCGGGCGGCCCGGCACGACCCATCCTGGCAGGTGTGGGGGGCCGGCGGCGAAATCGTCACGGAGGGAGCCGCTGCACCGGCGAAACGGGTGTCTGTGTGGGTGCCTGGTGGCTGCAGCTTGCAGGGTGTAGAAAGAATGAGGGGGGGGTCGCAACCCGAGGGACACTCCCACCCCCCCATCTTCCGGTGTGGGAATTGCCCCTTTACAGCTTTCCCCCACCCCAGGCTAGGTGGGCCCAACTAGCCTGAGGCAAGCTGACTGCTGGCATAGCTGGGCATCCCTGTGTAGCCACTTCAGCAGCGTAACTCCCCGTGGGACCTGGAGCTGTGTGTGGTGATATACCTCAGATGCCCTCTGCTCAGGCATTCTTCACACCAGTAAAATACTCGTGCCCTTCTATTTCATTTGTCTAAACCACTCTTCAATTTGTGGCACATCTTGTGGTGGACAGAACTTGGTCCTGACTTCTTGAGGATATGTTAACTAAGGTTATGTTACTCCTTTGATCCAGGTAGAGAACTTAGAACCCAAAGAAGATGTCAAGACGCAGGTAAGCTGTTAGCATTGTAATACACCAAGCTTGTTTGTATTCATCTAAAAACTGCTGCTCTCTTAATGTCCATGTCTTTTTGCTCTTTGCAGTAGCCGTTTGCAAGCCAAGCAGCAGCAGCCATTATCATGTCAAGAAGAGTCTCCACAAGAACTGCAGGCACCAGAACATCTCCAGACCAGAAAAAGGAGAACGGCAGAGGTGACCGATTGGAAAAGTTTAATTATATTGAAAGTTCTGCAGTGCATTTGGATGGGAGAATCTTTACTCCACTGAGTTAGAAAGTTGGGCAGGAGTAGGTGTGCTGGTCGTTGTCAGTGTATTGATGTGTGTCTCTCTTCTCAGCAGGAGATAAAGAAAAGAGAAGATGGGAAAATTGCTAAAAAGCATCAATATGAGATTAAGGTAATTCAATCCTGAATACCAGTTCAAACTAGGTGAGGAGGTCCACCTGGTTGGTCCATTCACACTTGGCAGGTGTGAAGTGCATTCCACGCTAGAAAGTATTGAATAGGGGAAATTTCCAACTTCAGATATTAAAAACTATGGGAGCCTGGCACCTTAGCATCTTTTTGTATGTTTTTGCTTTTTTACGGGTGGCTTTGTTACAGATAAAGGGTCCTTCAAGGTGGAAACCACGGCAGAGTAAGGCTAAGTGTAAAAATGAGTATAAAACCGGGTATTTCAGAATAATTCCATATGCAGAGCAGGTAAGACCTAGAGGCAAGTCTAAACAAGATCATTGCACTTGTTTTAACTTAAGGTGTGGTTTCACGGCCATTTAGTTATGAAGACTTATAACCTCTTTACTTTCATTTAACTGTTCTTCTGATTATTTAAATCGACTTAGGAATCTGTTTTAAATAACATGGGCTACTCCTAAACCAAGTGAGGGGGGCTTTACAGTTTTTTTTAAGTGGGTTAGTAAAATAACGTAACTTTCTCTTGCAAACAGTCTTGTTTGTAGTTATTCTGTTTTTAAAGCAAATGAGACTAACGGCTATCATGAAGCAAAACTCTTCTGATTGTGAAGCTGTATTTGCAAACTGTGTAGGGAAAAGTGCTATAGAAGTACATCAGCTGTACTTGAGGTGAAACTCCGTCTTACAGCTTACCCTTGCCTAAAGGAAGAAACCTTGCTCCCCTGTCTTTGTTCCCTTGATAGCTGGCCACGCACTCCATCACCTGTGTCTTGCTCCAGTTTTGGTTTAATGTTTAAATGAAGCAGTATGAAGGTTCAGCGTGCTAATTTGGCACTACAAAATCATGTTCTGCCAGCTTAGTGAGCTGAATCAACACAGCAGAGGGTCTGACAAGTATCAAAGCTGACAAAGGAAGGAAGGGGTGCAACTTGGGCAGTGAGGATCACAGGAGAGGAGTACACAGCTTTTCTCATAGCTGTGTGCTGTTAAGATCAAATCTGCTGGAACACATAACTTCAGTCTTAGGGTATTTTAGTCTGACTGTAAATAGGTTAGATATACTAAGGAAATCGTGTGCGGTTTACCTTGCAAAACAGCTATATAGGAAAAGTTTCTGTGTTCACGGATGGGTGTTGCCATTTGTTCTTAGTGAATGGGATCCCCTCCTAACCCCACAAAGCATAATTCAAGTTCTGTGTCACCATTTTGAAGGCTGTCAGCCATTAGAGCATTGCATATGTTCCATGCATTTGATATCTCCTTACTTGTATAGGTTATGTACAGCCAAATAGGTATGAGTGAAACAAATTACACAGTTAATTAAAGCAATCTAGAATTCCTTCTCTGTAGCTTTAACCGCATGGATGACTTTGTACTCTTCTCCTTTTGAGTCATTGCATCCCATATTTGGCATTGGTAAGCTGAGAGATAGTTCACAGCTGCTGCTTGCTCAGTGGGTATCTAGTTCTGGAGCTGAGATGGGTGGCTCCTCTCTGGAGTGCTTAATTGGAAGATAACAAGTTGTTGAATTTCCACTGAAAGACAGTAGAACCTCCACCCTCTCCTTTCTTTTCCCTCAGAGTAGATAAGTAGATAGGACTGGCAACTGGCAACTGTGTTTTAGTAGCCATGAGTACCTTTGCCTGTGTACTGTAACTGAACAGCTCAAGCAATGGACAGGTTACTTGTGGGTTCATAAACCAAACACAATTGTCTTCCTCAAAGCTGAGTTTTTCAAATTTATCAAATTTGTTTATACATGTTCTGTCTTGACTACAAAAGGGTTTGTTGGCATTTAATCTCTCTGTCTTGTTTCAGTACTTGAATCAATGCTGAGGTCCAAAAAGACTAATATATGTTACATACATTGTTGTTACTGTAATCCTCTTCTTGCGTTTCTTGCTCCCATAGTAAAATGAGTATTTAAAAGATACCTTGTTTATGTTACAGAGTTGTTGGCCACCCACGATAACAGGAGGCATCTCACCTTGCATAATTATTGAAACTCCTCACAAAGAATCAGTAACCTCGGATTTCTCAAGATTCAAAAAATACAGGTTCAGAAACCTCTTCATAAATCCGTCACCTTTGCCAGAACTCAAGTAAGTTTACCAGAGGCAGCAATTTTTATGTTTTATCAAATATGCTGAACTACTGTAGTAAAATCTGTTGTTGTATCGTGACTGTATAATAGTGGACAGTACTGAACCCATACCTCTGCTTGCATTCTCATCCCGCAAACAATTCAGTGTCCAAAAAACCCAGAAATTCTGTGGGTGGTTTCCCCCCACCCTGATCTTATAAACACACTGGACAGATAATTTTTGCCTTTCAGAGCTGTCCTTTTATAAATTAACACTGGAGACTCAAAATGGTTAGGAGGCATGTGATAGTTAAACTAAACTTCTTTCAGTCTTGTTGGAACAGAGTGACCAAAGAATACTAAGGGAAGTTTTCTTTAAGAACGTAAAAATGTACAAAACCGCAAATAAATTTGGGGCAATATTGCTGTTCAGGTAGCTTGCTAATGCCACACAGTTTACTTGGTGCAGTCACAGTTCTAGAAAGTTTCCTTTCTGCAGAGGGATAGATTAGCTGACCAGAATTTCTTAGCCATTCAGGTGTATTAAGATGAGTACGCTGGTTGCTGTTTGTATCATCCCAATGTTGAGTGAAAGAGCTTTTAAATTTACTGCAATGCATTAGGAAAAACTGCTGAGGTGAGTAAGAGAAGCAGCACATGAAGCATTACTTTAAAAGCACCTTTCTAGATATGTGATGTTTTTATCTGTTCTGGCCAAAACTTTATCAGAACTGAGAGATGCTGCATGGTGATGTTTTGCCTCAGTGCAAAGCAGTAGGTCTTTTACAGTCTCTTTCACTGAGTTTTGAACTAAACCGCTTTTCTATTACTCCCAAGCCTGCTTTAAAGAACAGTAAGCTTTTCTCTATACCTAGCAAATAAGATTTTTGTATGTGTTGGAAAACTTAGTGCCAAATAGTTTTTTACAAATAATTTAAAAAAACCAAGTATGGTGGATAAGAGAATTTTCATGCACTCCTTTAGCAAGTTGTTGGAAACTGCTGGATCCCAAAAATATGTTCAGGTACCGAATTCCATGCAGGGGGTTTAAATCTTGATGTTGACCTCTTGTCAATAGGCATTTGGTAAAACTGAGCTCTATCCTTTCTGACTAGCTGAATAAGAGGATCATTTACTCTCTCCTGCCTTCTTTCTGAACTGCTGTAGGAAGATCATAATAGGAGATGTCTCGATGCTTGCCCACTTAAATGGGGAGACTTGTGCATTAAACAAGCAAGTATCTCTCCAGCTTTGAAGTATGATGGCAGCAGAATGGAACTGATCTGGGTTTGACTTTGTAGGCAATACCAGTGATCAGGTCTGTTTAATACCTCAGTTTCTGCTTGAGAAAAGGTAAATATATAACTCCAAAAATTTCAGTAGGAATTCAACATTATATTAATTATGTGGTCTCCCTTTTAGCAACTGCAGGATAAGAAGTACATCTACAAAAAAGCCCTCACCAATTCATAATAACAATAATTAAAAATTAAACCCAAGCTATATTAATGGTATAGGCATCTTCTTCCCAAGTAGCACTTGAGTGCTAATAAATTTCAAGTTAGCAATTAACAAGAACTCGGTGTTTTTCACTATTAACTGTTTCTGAGCCTTAAGGTAGGCTAGAAAAGGAAGGGATGGATGAGTAACATCATCTGTAAATGTTTTTCTCAAAGTAAACTGAATAACTTTGTGTATGTTTTGTGTTTCTTGGGGAGTTGGGGTAGTTGTTTTTTCTTTTTTATGGGGAGGGTTTAGTTTTTATCTTTCTCTCTGGACTGCTACCTAACTAGGCAAAATAGGAAATCTGGTTGTATGTGCAACTTTGGGATGCCCGTGTTCAGTTCTATTGCCTGTTCTATAAAACCGGACTTGCTGATCATCTTGGCAAGTTGCTGTTGTGATGATAGAAAACTGCAGGTATACTTTGAACATTTTATAATTGCCATAAGGATCTTGTAGTATGTGCAATTTTTCTTTTTGTTCCTAGATATCTGTAAACAATAAATAATGTTTTATACTCCTTTTGTGAATGTGTATATACTTAACAATGCTTTGTGTAACTTTATTCCATAGCTGGGGAAATTCCAAAGATGTCTGGTTGAACATCCTGAAGAAGGAGAACAGATACGCTCATTGCAAACATTTCACATCACTACATTCTAGTTTGCAACCTCACATGAGATCAATACTGTTAGACTGGCTCTTAGAGGTGTGTTCTTTTAGTTACTTTGCGATGTGTTATGCCTGTGAAGTAGGCACATAAAAGATCTGATAGCAAAATGTGCGGTAATGATGAATGCCCAAACTAGTTTGCAACGGGAGGGTTACAAGTTACTGCTTTTGATCCCCATGCTGTGCTACATTCAGGTCTTCCTTGGCAGGAGATGCTGAACCTTCCACACAGGGCAGTACTCTAATTTTTGCTTTTGCCACGCTAGTTCCTGGGAAGGAGAGAAGTCTAGTTTTGTGACACTTACTGAAAACGCTGTAGACAGATTAGTTACGGGGCTCTAACTTTACATCTTAGACTGTATCTAAGCCACGAGACAACTGCATCTGTTATGAGGATTTGAGTTACCACCCTGGCCCTGTCTACATCAAAAGTGCTTAGATGTCAGCCTCAGCACTGTTTTCTGACTTATTAGTGATTTATTAATTCTGTCCTATGAAGAAGAGAGCAGAAGAAATTAGTGTATTACAGGCTGACATCTGAAGGTTCTTGATGTAGGCAGGCTCTTATTTGAAGAGGATTACAGATAAATTGTATCCATATTCCAGTCCAATTGCTTGACTTAACACTACTCCAGTTGTCAAACAAAATGGAAGCTCTCGGTCTTGGCAGCCTATGCAAAGGGATATTAGTGTTGTAAATAGACAGCTACATTCTGGAGGCGTTTCCAAGAACTCTGTATAGAGCATATTTAATTACCACTGCCAAAAGCAACGTTAGACTTGGGCAATCCTTGTCCATCTGTAGAAGGGGTCTTGCAGGTTTACCAATTCCGTATCAAGTACTCCAAGGAAGCAGATGTTACAGTGATGTTACAGTGGCCCTCTTGCTGTCTTGGAACAGTGCTAATAGCAAGGAATTTCAAGGGAAAGGAAAGGTTTTGGTTTAGTTTGGGTTTTATGGATTTATTTTTTTTTAAATACAGTCTGAATATAAAAGCTATTCCAGCTGTGTACTTCAGTGCTTCCTCTGATGCATAGTTTGCAGACCATTATTAAATTGCATTTTGTTGCTTTTTTTGAAAATCTTGAACTCAGGAAATCATCCAACTTCCAAACAGAGATGTCAAACAGCCTTGTTGTTGTCTAGCTCGGTAGTTCTATATGCCACAGTGGATTAAAATTCCAGCAATTTTGAAAGTTCTCCAGTAGCTTCTGACATTGTCTTCTGTAACACCATGGTCGAGATGCTATTTAACATGACCAAACGTTATTATATTTGGGCAATACACTTGTACAGAAATTGTGTCATTTTTTTGTGGGTGCAGCTGGTCTGTACATTTTTAGTTCTGAATCTTGTTTGGAGCAGTAGTTACTAATATCAAAGTAGCACATCAACTGATAAATACTATCAGGTCTAAAAGAATGAGCTGTAATGTTACTGCCAACTGTTGCATTTTTGATTGTCAGGAAGGGTTTTAATTCGCAAACGAGCTTGCAACCTTATCATAGGAAATAGTTAGGGGTAGTGATTTGTCTTGTATCCGCGTGAAATAATGGAGTGCTTTGTATCTATTTCTTAGATATTCTTTTCTCTTCATTGCATGTAGATTATAAGTGATTTATAAATATCCAACTAGTGTGTAGTTGCGGAAGGGATACAGAGTTGCAGATGAGCTGGCTTTGTGGTAGACCCACCCAAACTCAGTTGGAGATTAGCAGAGAAAGTAGGCCACTGCCTAAGATCTCCAGGCCTGGGCAGTCTCCTTTCCTTTTTTGTTGAACTGGCATTTGAACCACTTTGATACAATGCAGGTATTGAAAGTTCTCCCTGCCAGGGAAAGCCATAACCGTATGGAACAGATGGCTGTTCTTGCAGTTTTGTTCCTGCTTAGTGAGGCTGTTGGTGTGCCTGAGGGGCTGCAGGCAGTGTTCCTGGCTTGCCAGCAGAGCCCCCTCAAGCTGGAGCTTCCAGGTTTATTTGCTGCAGAGCCAAAGACTTCGAGTTTTTCAGTGGTTCTGCCCTTGGACAGACCTATTAGGAATACAGGGGGGATCTGCTCAGAGATTTCAATTTGAGGTTTGAGCCCAGAGTATTCTTAATCAAGCAAACTAGTGGGGTAATTTTGCTGGGTGTCCCTCCCCCTCTCATAAGACTTTCTTATGTCAGTGGAAATTGTACTCATTTTTTAGGGAAACTGGATGCTATTTAGATTGGAAAAAGCATACTTTGGAAGTATGGTAGTGCATCATAGGCAATCCATGTTTAGGTGGGAGCATGGGAAATACTTTTTCCAGTCCCATATTGACCACTACATCCTAACACACTTAGGTATACAATAGTTTGTGTGTGCAAGAGATAAAATTGTTTATACTGTGTTTTAGTATTAAAGCTTGGATGCTCCAATGTGTGTACATAGACTTTTATAACAGATAACTGAATTGTTTGGGGTTTTTTGTTTTCCTGTTGTAGGTATGTGAGGTGTATGCACTCCACAGGGAAACCTTCTACCTAGCTCAAGACTTTTTTGATAGATTCATGTTGACGCAAAAGAACATTAACAAGAGCATGCTTCAGCTTATAGGAATTACCTCATTATTCATTGCCTCCAAACTTGAGGTAAGAAGCTCTGTTACAGAGTTGAGGATATTAAGATTGGAATAACTAAAAAGACGGTGATAATGTATGTACACTACCAAGTTAAAAATATTCAGACAGAATACATACAACACTGAAGGTCAGAAGGGGAAATTTTTTTTTCCTCTTCCTTCAGTTGCGCATATGTCAATCTCTTGGAATGTAGTCTTTGTCCTCCCTTTCCTCAGCAGCAGGGAAGGAGGCTGCACAAACTTAAAAGGTATGCAAATGTGCTAGGAGTAGTTTTGTTTTGTTTTGCCTTTTCCCAAATGTACAGCAGTTGGCAAACAATCTCAGGAATGGGTGGTGGGACTTGAACAAAACCAAGCCTAAGTCTCCAATTGCCTGTACATCAGGCTGATATCCCTGAAAACCTTTACAGTGGAGCCTTTTTCTTTTAAAGTGCAGTGGTGGTGATACATCTTGTTGGCAAATTCTCTTTTACTAAGACAGCTAGGTATATTTGGCCCTAACTGGCATGACTGGGCTGGCAAATTTCTTTGTTAACCATCTACTGCACCATGGATTTTGCCAGCTACAGTGTTTGTGGGATTTTTTTCTCATCTTTTTCTAGCATGTTGGCGGGTTTTTTTCCTTTTTGTTTCCTTAATCTATGTGACTATATCAGCACTGGTATTGCACATAATCTATCAGCAAGCCATTTCTAACACAGCAGTGTGCTGTATGAGAATTAGGATGGAGTATATCTTTGCATCAGATGGAATGGCTGAGTAGAAAGTGGTATAAATGAAAGGATATTCTGATTGCCTGGTCAGCATTTATTTCCCAGAAAGCTAAAAGAGTTGCAGTAAATCTACTGTGTTTTACAACAGATAATATATAACCTAATTGGTTTTAGTATCTCCTCATTCTGTAAGTTTCAAGTCACTCCATATAATGAGAAAAACACTGTTCCAGCTTAAGAAAAGTTACTTTTCAGTCCATATTGAAATATTATTTGCTAGTATCTTCTCAAGCTTTCTTAGAATTCTAAGGCACTCTAATCTTCACTTCCCTCCCTCCCTTTAAAGGAGATCTACGCTCCTAAAATACAGGAATTTGCTTACGTCACTGATGGTGCTTGCAGTGAAGACGATATTGTAAGAATGGAACTTATTATGTTAAAGGTAACAACTTTGTTATGTTTGTAAGTGCTTCTTAAAAGACTGTCCAGCTGAGCCTTGTATTTTAATGTAACTTACTTGCTTAAAAGAGGAACACGTTTAGTTTGTCCCTGTTTCTGCAAAACAATGAAACTTTCACTGTATGTGCAGCGGACCCCCAGACCCCCTGGCTGGGGTGAAGTCCCCGTCTGTTAGAAAAGGACAGGATTACTTGTATGAAAGTAAAAGGCTTTCAGCAGTTGCAGCCAACCACAGGACAGGCTAGAAGGCTGTTGCTGTAATGTCCTGCACTTGCCAGGGTCCTTTGCTGTCCAGGAACAAGGGCCTGTAGGAGAGCCAGGCAAAGAACTGATGTTGCCTGGTGCCCCTCACGTTGGAAAGGCTTAATCTTTACCATCACAGAACTCCTTATACAGTTATTCTTCCTTAATAGATGTGAACCGCACGGTCAGGCAGGTAGCTTTGAAGGCTTGGGAAATATTCTTAATTTCCCAGCTTCTGAATGTGGAAGATACGTAAGATTCATCTGCACAGGCATAGGGACACATGTTTGTGCTGATTTTAATACACAGAATGATACTGTTCAAAAAGTAGTGAGAATACAATCTAAAATTAATATTTGTCCTTGAAATTGTACATAATATTTAGGGTCTTTTGAGGATCTGTGCAGTAAGCTGAGCGATCTTGAAAGAGGAGGTGTGGGAAAAGAGATCAGAGGACAAAACTATCCTTGTGTGGTAGTCTAAGTGTTAACTGTTTGTTTAATATTTGCAGGCTTTAAAATGGGAACTCTGTCCAGTGACAGTTGTCTCTTGGCTGAACCTCTATCTTCAAGTGGATGCTTTGAAGGATGTTCCGAAAGTGCTGCTACCTCAGTATTCTCAGGAAAAATTCATTCAGATTGCACAGGTAGGTGGTAAACTGTATTGAAAAATGCTTTTTGGAGCCATTACAAGCACACTGAACCTTACACCCCAAAAGCCGTTAAAGCATGCTTTTCCTTGTTTCACCTCACCCGTTACTCTGTTAAGGAGTGGGCAAGCTTGACTCTGCCAGAGTGCTTCATACTCAGTTTTGAGGACGAGCGCCCATGTGTTTCTTGTCTCCCTGCTCTCATGGATTTCAAGACTTTTCTGTGCACTGGAAAAATAACAGCTCTGAGAGGAGGGATAGTTTAAGATGCTGTGGACAGTTAACTGTTTTTACCTGTATTGTCTGTAACAGTGTTCCGGTGTAGTTGCCCAGGAGGCAGGCTGATGAGCATTTTGACTACTTGGAAACTGCTTTGGTTCAGTTTTTACAGGCATGTGTTGTGTTGAGCCTCAGAGAGGCTTACTGAAGTGTAGATTGGTCCAAGTCACTGAGCTGCAAGGTGGTATTTAAGAAAATACCTTTCTCGAGCTCTGCTAAGAGTTTGTGTAACACGTACAAGTGAAGTGTCTTGCATACTACTGGTAAAGTGCGGATTGGTTTGAGACCCACTTGAACCGTAGGTTGGTGCCAGCAATTAATTAGATGTGTGCAATTGATGCTAAAAAGCTCAGGCATGTCATAGAGCATAGGCTGTAGGACTGCTGTATGCATAGCAGTTTCTGAGACAGGATTATACTAAAGTACCATCCTGTTAAAATTTGTGCCTCTTATTTCCTCAGCTGTTAGACCTGTGTATTCTGGATGTGAATTCTTTGGACTTCCAGTACAGAACACTAGCTGCTGCAGCGCTCTGCCACTATACCTCAGCTGAAGTAGTTAAGAAAGTTTCAGGTAAGCAGCCTTTGCAAAAGCTTGGTTTTGTTAGGCTGGGAATGCTGGAAGCTGTCACGTGCCTGAGGCTGCCAAGAGTGTAGCGTATTGGTTTACCAGGCTGCCAAAGAGCAAAAGCTACACGGACACTTGAGCAGTTTGTTCTGTTCTGTGGGGTCCTCCCAGTTTTATTTCCCTTCTACCAATGTTTCAGGTGTTTCAAAGACTCAACTCTTTCAGAAGCACAGTCTTTGCTAAGGAAATGAAGCGGGTTGACCCTTCTTACTTTTGGGCTAATACTGCTCTATGACTTCCAGTTGTTTTGGGGATCATTAGCTACATGTTAATTAAGCTACTTTTTCTCCTAAAATGGAGTTATCAAGCAATCACCCTTGTCTGTCAGCCATATTCAGTTAATCTTTGTGCTAATTCCCACCAGCCTGTTCCCTACAAAGTGGGGGGGAGAAAAACCTAAGCCCACTTAAGCCCATCTCATGTGTTGCCTGAGGTTCCATAAAGGGCTGTGACAATAGTGTCTGTTTTTATAGCTATAAATATCGTCATTTATATATGACCCCAAAATCTTGTGTTCAAGGTGGAAAAAGTCACTGCTTTGCTCAAGAGGCCTATGCTCACTGTCTTCGGCCACACCACTTTGAAGTAACAAGCACAAGGAAACACTGGAAGTTTCTGGGAGGGTGTTTCTCAGTTTTTATCTGCAGTATTACTTATTGTTGGTTTTAAATTTACAACCATCTTGTAACACTGCACAACTCCTTTGTGATTTCTAAATACATTACCGCGTTCTTCCTCCAGGCTTAGACTGGGAGAGCATTTCAGAGTGCGTGGAATGGATGGTTCCCTTTGTGAGCGTGGCAAAAAAAGTCCCTGCAAAGCTGAAGAACTTTAAGAAGGTTGCAGCAGAAGATCGACATAATATCCAAACACACACAAATTACTTGGACATGCTGGTATGTGGTTTGTGGACTTGCAGTTCAGGCAGTTGAGAGTGCGTTACACACCCCTTCTGCTGAGGCAGCTAAGGGTGGCTGAACACCTACCTGCTCACACCTGGCCTGGCTCACCTCAGCCAGCGGGGCCAGCGGTGCCAGCGGTGCCTCACCTCTTGTCTCTGGCTCCTGCTTGATGATGCTATAAACTAAATGGGTTTTGCCAGAACACTCACAGACTGCAAGCAAAGGCTTGGATTAGAAGTACTGGTGGAGTGTGTTTACAAGATAATAATCTTTACTTTGTTGTGTAACATCACCTTGGGTTTTTATTCGGTATCCGAAATCTGGAGTACATGAATTGTACCAGCACTGTGAGGAAAGCGCTGCTGAGTGAACACTAGTGAAACAAAAAAGTAGAACTTGTCAAAGGTATTAACTGTTGTCTTCCTCCCCTGACACACAGGAAGAAGTTAACAGCGGAGTAGCATCTACTGCCCCGGGTCAGTTATCACCTGTGTCAACAGGAGGAATAATAACCCCTCCCAAAAGTACGGAGAAGAAATGAAATATGGACAACAAACATCATGAACAGTTTTGGAAACAGGACTTGGTGCTTCAGAACAAGACCCCGCTAAAGGTGACTCATGCTCTTTACGGCTATTCAAGACTTGAGCAGCAGATGGAAATTGAGACCAGTGTCCACCTACAGGCTTGGTAAAGAGTTAGAGCCAGCATCTGTCACAGGAGCCCAGACTACTTTAGTCCATTCTCAGACATGACCTTAGTTCAACTCTGACCATTCCTAACTTAACAAATTTCAAGAACTGGTTATAAATGGCTGAGTGGCAAAGTTTGTCCACTCAATCTACATGTCAAACTTGCTTTAACTTTGGCTAGTCATACAGAACTTAATGACAGCTTGTACATATTACCTCTTTTTGACTTGGTGTTGTGTTTTTTTCTCTTTTCTTGGTAAGGTCAGAGCTTAATGCCTGTCAGTTAGTTAGTTGCCCATGAGCTCAGGTGCAGTATTAGAGGTAAGCAGTTTACTTTTCTGAAACCACTCTGCCCTTGCAGTGCCATGTAGCCAGCCCTGCATCAAATTCTAGCTCCACGGGACACTGACAAATTTAAGGTGGCCCCTTAGGGCTGGTATGAACTTGAGTTCTGGTGTATCACTGACCTCAGGTAGGAGTAGAAGCAAAGAACCTGCTGCTGAAGTAACCGTAACTGGAAGGACAGTCTCGGAAGGAAGGAGTGCTAAGACCCAGCCACCAACTTTCAACAAGAACTGGAGAGGGTATGGAAAGAAGGGAGCTACTGGTACTCTGCAACCACTCATGTCATAGGAACAGTATTTTAAACTTAACTGTGGAGCTGTATTTTATCAGTGTTCATAAACAGCATTAACTACTGTGTTTTTCTTGGGATATTCACTACCTCTGAATCACTTCTGTGATGAAGGGACAGTACTGGGAACGATGGCTATTGGTCCTCCTCCCTCTTTCAAGGGGGCTCCCACCTGTGCCCCACATCCAGGGACAAGTGTTACATGACAGCAAGCAGTCCACAAAGCTGCACTAGAGCGTCAGGTGCCACCCACATTCAACTCATGCCAACTTCACAAACTTGAATTCAGGTCTTCTTCAAACAAGCCATTGTGGAACTAGCTGAAGTTGCCTCCAGCCTTCTGTATAGTTTGTAAAAATAAGGGGTTTATTGTAAGATTTCCTCTATTTCTAAAGAGAAAAGATTCTGGACTGTAAATGTTGTATAAAAACTTAAATGAATTTAAAAAATAAACTCTTGAAAGATTTTTTTTATTCCTGCACATTTTATAATAGTTCTGCCCAGCATTAGTCTAGAAGTAAAGTTTTGCCATTGCTTGAAGAAACTTCTTTTTTCTTCTCTGCGCAGCAAGCTGCAGGACCTCCTCAGGATTGCTGGCATTCAGCTCCGTCTGGCCGATGGCTTTTATCTTGAAACAAAAGAGGAGATATCACTAGCAACAGGCCATCCGCTCAGGCTCTGCCATTACACGGCCCCCTCAGCGCCGGTGCAACAGCTGCACACTGGCATCCAGGTGCTATTAAGAATCGCCCAACAGAATTAAAACGGGAAGTGGCCATTCTTTTCAAAGGCGGGTTCAGGGAGGGCAAGGTAACTAAAGGCAAGCCCACTGCCTCCAAGCCCCCTGCATGAACTTACTGCTATCTGTCGCTTGTCTGTCTCGCCCCTTTTGTGGTGGAGATCTGAGGGTGAGTCAAGGAAGGAGAACGGGGTAGGAAACAGACTTTTTCCAGCCACAAACACCCGGTACGAGCCTTCTGTAGTGCTATTCCGTTGAAAGGATACATGTCAAATACTCCAAGATGGTGACATCCCAGATGTATTCGTAGTAAGAATCCATGGCATCATGGCTGAAAGAGTACAGGTTAGGTAATTAAATACACAGCATCTGCATGTGTTATCAACTTTGCAGCAACATTTACCTGTTTTGTTCCTGCAGTGCCTTAAATGCAGTTTTATAGTCTACTTCTCTGAGGAACTGGCATAAAATGGCTACCTGTAAGGAAAGACTCTGGGTGATTCTGACAGCATTAATTCCCCAAAGACCGAAATCTACACAAGACCTCAGTAATTCCCCCCTTCCTACACTCAAGTGCCCGTTTCCACAACAAGTTCTGAGCACCTGAACTTCGAGAGCTCATTCCAAAACATCAACAACAGCAGCAGCTAAAGGGAAGAAGAAGGGGGTTTACTCAAACCCAAATGCATTTAACAGCTGTTATGTCAGTCTAATATAAGGCTTATTATTTCTTGGGGTTGTTCATTCTCCACTGCAACAGCCACATGGGGCTATCATGAGGAACAAGGCCAGGTTCCCAGCACCGCCCCACAGACACTGTACTTTTTCTCAACTCTACCAAAAATTAAATAAACCTGTAGCCTAAGAGAAAACCAGGACAAACAAACCCCTGTGACTATTTCTGCTTTTTACAACATTTCCTGGTATGTGTTTATTTACTCATTAATCTCAGTCCTTTTAGTGTCCTAGAAGCAACATAACAACAAAATTACTTTATTGCTGATTGCATTTGGATTCAGTTTTACTTTTTAGAAAATTCCTCCCCTGCCTTTTAACATCAAAGTAATTATAAACAAATGTTTTAGTTAATGCCATGCTTCACCTCCTTACCTGGGTGTGACAGTTGAGTAAAGAACAACACTTGATCATTCTTTTTATCACCTACAGGATAGTTAAACCACAAGTTTTGAAATGACAGTATTGGAACACAAACAGCAATCCCCCCCCCCCCCTTTTTTTTTAAATACAAGGGATCAGCTAAACAGCTACTGCCATTCTGAGCTGTCTGCCTGCCCGGCCCTGCACAGCCTGGTGGAGCTGGGGGATCCCCACACCACACCATGATGTGTGCGCTCTGAAGCTTTTTCATCTGCTCACTACTGCACTGGAGTCCAGTGCCAGTGCTCTCCTCGCTGGTAGCTCAGCACGTTCAGGCTATATGAACTAAGAGAGAAAGCCTGTGCTTCAGCAAAGGAGAAGCTTCAGATTTTCTACGGGCTTCAAGCAACAAGCAAAGAAAAATGGATCTATGATGATTCATATCCCTCAATGCATCAAGATATAAAACCTTACAGGCTACGGGAACGCAGATACGTTGAGCAGTTTTGTCTCTATATAGAATTAGGACGTTGACTGAATCTGAAGAGATATTTCTGTACATCTAAACCCCATTTTAACTCACCTGGTCTGTGTATACATCTGGTGGCACCATCTTATTAAAGAAGTCTGAGCATACAGCTCCTGCCTGTAGATAATAGTGAAGGGCTGCTGAATACTGATTTGTTGCTGCAATGGAAAAAACACAAAATAAGGCCTTAAAAGTAAACATAGCAGGTATTTCTAAGACTCAGATCAGTTGTTTATAGAATTATTCAGACACATATATTTCATAGCTGAATTCTACTGGGAAAGTGACTTGCATATCACTGTTTAAAAAGCACAAACACACAGGAGGTGGTAAAACAGTGATAGAAAACTACACAACTGGGAAAACTAGTAACACGGGCAAAGCTGTGCCTTTTGAGAATTACTTTTTATTCTTCAGATAGTTGATCTTAAATCCATCAAGCTTATGAGTGGAAAAGTAGTTTGCCTTCACCGAGTGTAGCACACGGGTGGTAGTGACACGGTTTAGTGGGTATGGGTTACAGGGAGCCAGCTGACACCACCACACACATCTCGTGGTTAAGCACTAGTTCTACTCCCAGTAAGTTCTTACTGAACAACGCTCTCTGGTGAGAGCGGGCTGCTTGGCCGCTTTGTTCCTGAAATACAGACCTGACACATACCAGGCACGCTCCAACCCTTGCTCTTCCAGTACCAGCTTCTGAGGCTCCCTACAGAAATGCCCTCCTGCTGGGGCACTCTTCTACCTGGGGCCAGCAGTAAATACTGCCGGTTTAGAACCTTGAATCGCTCTCCCATATACAAGGTGACAGTGCTAAACACTGGATTAAGACCCCTCCCTTCCCCCAAGGGTTATAAAGCATCGTCTAGACAAATATGTCTCCTTTGGATTTCTGCCCATCTTACTGCACACCACAGACATCCTTCCAGTCCAAAAACCAGATCTGGGAACACGCACCTTGCCTCCCGTAGCAGCCCAGAACACCAGCACGTAGACAGCAGAGGCACAGCTATACCCTCTTTTACTGCCAGAAAAGAACAATCTGGCTTAAATGCCAAATGTCACTAGAGTGCTCTCAACAAATAATCTGAGTGGAGGAAATGCCCAGCTACCTTTGAGCACGGGTACAGCCATGTCCTTCTCTAGCACATACACCAGGTAGTACTGTACTTGTCTGGCTAGCTTCTGAAAGCTCATTCTTCAGCACCTACCGCTCTGCAGTCTCTTCACCCGCACTATGAAGTAAGCCCCACAAACTGACTCTAGACTGGGGGATAACTTTACAAAGCGTAGTATCACATAGGCTGGGCAAGATTTGCCCCGGCAGCTGCTGCCTTGCTACAGTCTGGGTGTGTGGTGGTGCCCGGGATGTGAAACGCTGTGTGTGCTGCTGTACGTGCCAATTCTGCTGACTGCTCCCAGCTGAGGAGCAAGGGTAAGTACTGGGGGAGTGGCGGGGCAGGACAGAATGACATCTCAGCCAATGCCAGACCAGGAGTTTACGCTTCCTCATTTACAAATCCTAGATACCTCCCCAGATAAAATACAGATCCTCTCCACTCTGCTCATCACCTGCTCCAGCGAAGCCCATCTCCACTTTTAAAAGCAAGCACTATTCACACAAGTTTTTGTTCACAAAAGATTTGTATGTTAGGGGTTTGCGTAATTATACCATTTAAGGACCAATTACACTAAAAAAGTGAAATTAACGATGACTCTTAAAGTTTCCCTTACCCTAAAAGCAAGTCCACATGACCCATAGAAAGCTCAGTCTGTCTGTAGGCTTAGACAACCTCCAAGACCAATTCACCTACACTATTTGCATCTAAAGATTTTAAACTCATCACCTGAGCTTCTTTTCCTAAGAGGAAATACAAGGAGGGTTACGTCAAGCAAATCTTAGAGAAGTAAGGTACCCCAGTAGTGCTACAGACGTGCTAAAAATAGACATTGGTTTCACTTACCAAAATAAATATCTGCCTGAATAATTAACCAGAAGTGGTTGTTTGCGTTGATAGTCAATGCATAGCTGACCAGCTCTTTTACTGTAACAGCCACAGCTTCAAAGTCCACCGATTGAAGACTAAAGGAAAAAAAGAAGAAAAACAATTCCTAAATGATTGTTTTGGTTTTTTTAAACACTAATCTCATTTTCCATCTAGTTTAAGTCCTAAGCACTTGCATTGTGTCAGGCAGAAATAACTCCAAGGAAGATTCAGCGTTGCCTAAGACTACTGTTGAATTATGTCAATGGAGCAAGTCTGACAGAACACACCCACCCCTCACAGACTTGGACAAAAAGTCCTGTGGCTGACACCAGAAAAGGGATCTGTGCAACAACATACGTTCTCAGTTTCGAGAAGTTTGAAGACAACACCTGAAACCACTACAAATTTTTCACAGCATCTGCATGAATAGCCACAGACAACAATCTGGAAACCTGTGGAACCAGCCTGGAAGGAAAAGCTGGGAATGGTTTGGCACATTGCTTGGGCAGCCTCTCCCAAAGTTCATGTGGAATCTCCATTTTTTCTAAACATGTTTTTTCTCACCCTACTGCTAAATTTTGGCAACACTGAAAACAACTGTCTTCTGCTTGACCTTATACACTGAAGTCTGTACCAGTAACAATGAGACTATTCAATCAGACCATTTAAAGACAGACTAACCACACTAAGCATTACACACACTCTCCCTCACGAGAGTCATCTCTCCCGAAGCATACAGGGAATCTAAACCAGTGAGGTTCTAGTCCCACAGAGCATCTAAACTTCACTGGAGAACTACAGTTCAATCCAGCCAGAACAAAACAATGGATACCATACACCATGTAGGATTTTGGCTATTATTCACCACACCCCTAAAAAAAAAAGTTATTTCCTATTAGAGTATTATATAGTTCACATAAACCCTCAGTTTCTTGTACCCACATCTCCATCAGGACCATCAGATTAGGAACACAAACCTCCATGCAATCAGACCAGTCTGCTCACAAACAGAATGGGGGTCAGCAATGCCCTTACACGGAGGAGTCACACTAACGCACAGTAACTAACTGGAACCAAACCCACTACGAAAACATGTACTTTGAAAATTGTATTTTTAATTATCATCTTACTTGGGGATGGATGAGGGCCAGATGGAAATGTGCTCTGCTGCAATATCATTCACAATATCTTCCTAAGAGAAGAGAGATGGTAAAAGAAATTACAAAGATAAACATTTCAAGAAAGCCAAGTAGGATGCTTATGATATATACTAACCCGAACGTTATGAAGTTTGACAAACAGGGACAATATTGTGGTTAAAACCAATGGTTCCTGTAAAGGAAAAAAAAAAAAAAACTATTCCCATGAACTAACAAAACTCCATTTTCTTTCCTAAGCTTTAAAGCTATGTAAGAAGTTCTGAAAATCATTATAACTTCCTATAGAAACAGAGCAATACTTTGTTAAGTACTTTGTTAAGAAACCTGCAACACAAGGACACAGTGATAAAGTTTCTGCAGGAAGTAGTTAATTCAATCTCCCCAACTAACTCCTTGTATATAACCTTTACTTAGGTTTTGCACATCTTTATGTTGTTTCTGTGGCTACTGCCTAACATTAAACTTAAGCTAGGTATGCTACAACTTTCTATGCATTTACAAACCCACAAGCTATAAACAATTTCCCATCCTCTTACTTCTGCTGCTTAGTTATGATGCAAATAGCACCTTCCCCCTCCCTCCAAAAGGTAATGCTTTGCTTCATGACAGCTGCAATACACATACTCTTAATGTTAACAGACCTCCATTGTCAGAATTCAGGGTAAGATTGGGGTTTTTTTTTTAGAAGCTGTTCCACACTGCTGTATGGCAGGTATAGCAAATCCAGAAGTTTTTCAGCCATACCAACCACCTATATAGCTGTCTGATTTTCTGGAATTTAACAGGAAAAATCCAGAAAAACACTATCGAAAAGAAGTTCTGGTTGCAAACACATTCTCAAGACCACTATAACTTACCCGAAGCTTTTTGATGAAGGACAGCAATTCACTCCTAAATTAGGGACACAAATACACAATCATCCACAACAAGGAATATATGCAAACTTAATACACTGGAAACAAGAGTCAGTAAAGCTATTTCTTAACCTGTCAAAATACCCCTTCACCTGTAAGTTTACAAATGCAGGGTATAGAAGTGAAAACACTCAAGCAGGTCATTCACTTTTAGTCACTAGCAAGTGTTACTTTTATATTTAAAATAGATTAAATAAGAGGTATCTATTATTCCACAAAGCTACAAAGGGCATGAAAATCACTATGTAGTTAAGTCAACCATTGACTCTTAAAAGGGAAAGCAACTGAACTGTACTGTAATTCTCCAAGCTAGGGCTCCAACAATGACCTACAGGCTTACAGAAGAGGGTACACAGTGATCGTTTATAATGTACATTGATTCCTTGTCATGCCACATCAGAAGTTGTCACCACAAGACAACCTAGACAAGCACAGCCTGTTTAGGAAAGGTTTCACTGCTCCTTTTCCATAACAACAACAGGGCCACTGTCCTTTGCTGTTTGGGTCAGAGGTGTCAGAAAAGGTTCAGTAAGCTAGAGTACACCTGTACTGCTTCCTTTGCCTTGCCAGAGCGTACAACTGAAACCTACAGCAAGCACGTTCCCCCCTTACATCCATCCCACAGCAGTGGAAGCGAAAGCAGCTGGTCTTTAGGCACACATTAACCTGATTAGCTCAAAGAAGGCAAAGAAACAGTCAATAATTTGACAGGGGCACCTTTCCCAAGTTTTTAACATAGAAAGTTGTTCAATATAATCATACATTCCAGAATTTACTCTAATGGGCAACTTATAATCAGGCTGAAAACACTGAGTGGACAAATCAGAGTCCCAAATCAATCAATCTATCAGTCAGTTAAGGCTAAGACTGGCTGAAATTACCCCAGTCAAGAGTATTTTCTTCCTTTCCCTCTCCCTAGAAGCTCAACTGAACTAGAACTTCATTTCAAGACTGAATAAAGTCTTTAGCTTCAGAAAGCTAAATTAAGTATAGACACATGCTGTGAGCTAGGTGTTCAATACAGTTATAAAAGTAGCTAACTGATAGACTCAATGGAGACTGCAAAGCAATTCTATTCAGTATGAAGCCAACAGCCCCCGGTCGGTGAGCTAAACTGCCCTCTAGATGCCATTGACTTTACTGGGAGATCTACACCGATTGTAATGGGAGCACACGCATACATGCTTTGGTGTCTGTACATTGACCTGAATCCCACACACTCCTTTTCTCTCTCTGCACATGAAAGTCAACACATCACCACTAATAATCTGCCCAGTGGTGGTATTGGATGTTTACTCAGAAAAGATCTTTAGCTGCTGTCACCGCTCTGACAGTGGAATCCAGGCAATTTCTGAAGGGAACATGGGGTCAAATATACAATTCAATCAATCTTTAAAAATAATGTAATAAAACCCCCATACCTGTACATAATGCCCAGTGTAGACTCCCTGTGTTTTATCAAACTCACTCTGCCATCATTCCCCCGCTTGTGCTGGTTGGATACACTGCAGATTTGTACGACGACTTCCCAAAGGTCTTTAGCTGTCCGTCTACTTTCTTTGGGACCCGGAAGTTCTTTGCAGGTAGCAGCCAGCAACTGCCCCAGCTATGCAATGCAACAGAAAAAACACAGTAGCTACAGTTTCTCTGAACATTGACTACAGCAAAGGAATTACTGGCACTTATAATGGCTAAACAAGTGATTTTAAGTTAGAAACCACAAAGCAATGTGACTGAACTCAGCAAAGGACATCGATGAGAAACCTGGAAGACAGGAATTAAACAGAGGATTGTTCTCTTTATTAGTTTCCTTAGGGTATATTTCATTACTATAGGCTCCAGAAAACAAGCTTTGCGCTCTGACTTAAACACACTGCATAAAACACCTAAGGCCCATAAAATATAGTTTTACAAAGACCGGCTCCCTAGAACTCCCTTAACTTTCATATAATAATTAATCTGAACTGAAGCTGGCTCCCTCTGCTACACAGAAAAGCTGAAACTCAAAATGGAAATTAGGAAATACCACAGGTAAGCAGAGCAGGCCAAAAATTAATCTGTCCTGTAATGTGATCTGCATTCAGCTTCACTGCCTGACTCTGAAGGAGAAACATTGCTGTAAAACCATTTTAAGAGCAAAGTTTTTTTAACAAAGGCAGTGCTTGAGTGTCTCCAGAAATTCAGCGCTGGTGTTGGGTTAAAAGATGGAACCGTTATGGTGCATTTGGAAAACAAGTGTCTTAGGAACAGAAAAAACACCAGACATGAAGCCTGAGACCTGCACGCTTCTCATACCTCCTACATGAATCTAGGCCGAGTTCCAGCCCAGAGGAGAGTCCTTTATGGAAGTGCTGCAGGGTTTCCATCAGCTTATGGATCATAACCACACGTGACTGCTGCTTACGGAACCAACCTCAGCTAGCAGCCAACAAAAGGGCTGAGATGCAGTTTCTTTCATCTGTCCTTGCAGCACAGCCTCCACGTCTTTTGTCAACCGTCAAACCACTTGCTGCTTAGCCCTGCTGTCTTCTACACCAGACTGAATTCACTATAGCCACAAACCCTGACACTCTTGAGAGAGAAGGGTACATACTTTTAAAAGTACAAAAGACCTCAACAGGAAGAGTCAATTACAGCTTGACAAGGCTTTGAGACTGAGCACCCGTTACCTTCACATAAGGGTTAGTTTGAACCAGAGGTAATGGAACTTGCATGGTCAAATATTCATTCTCACACCAGTTTAACAGGAAGGCAACACATTCTTCAGCTATAACTTGTCGAAGAGGAATATCTGGAAGAAAAGAGGTTCTTTGCTTAACTGTTTTTTTAAGAAAACACTGCTTATGAAAACAAGCAAAACCCATGTCCTCTAACTAGCCACTGCTGTTCCATAGTGCAAAAGATCACGATGCTTAGCCCTACAAGCGATCTCACCTCTGAAAATTAGGAGCAACAACAGCTTCCTCTAACCACAACAGTACTAGGTTACTCCCTCAGCGTGAAAACATGCAGACTGCTTTAACAACTAGCAAAACTTTTCAGGTAAAAACGCAGACATATTTATCCTGTTCAAGTCCTTCCAGTGGCACGAAGCAGAAACTGTCCAGTGTTCAGTAATATGTAGGCATCATGATGCTGCTGTTCTCATTTACAACTTCTAAAAACTAACTGAACTCCTAGAGACTCACTAAAACCAGCGTTAAACTTCATGATTGTTTTTTCCAATTATACACCTAAATGGTAAACCTACAATACGAAGTTGGGTTTATTTCCCTTTTTCTCAAATTTTGTGCTTTACTGCATCCCAGGAAAGACTGCAGTGTACTTACCGGGTACTCTCATTTCTAAGTATCCTCTGACTCTGCTTATAAGATCAGAAGGAGGACGTTCTCCAGAAACACCAGCTCCAGCTTCATGAGTATAAATGTCCAAAAGCAGCATTTCATTCAGCATGACTTGACGGAGTTTTGGAGAAAACTCTGTCACGAGTTCCAAGCAAGCAGCAAAAAGCTGTTTTGCATGGACAAAATCCTGCAATTAAAAGGATATGCTTTAATGATTCCTAATGGATTCGTAAGAGAAAAGACCAAGAGTCAAAGTGCTGTTTAGCTCTATCCTGGCTGAACCAGCCTTGACATCCGTTACTAGTTAGCACTGCTCAAGCATCTCACAATTACCATTTTTGAGTCCTTTGGACTTGCTATTAAGTTTAACAGTTCCAACAGTTCCAGATTTTTCAAACAAAGCAACAAGCTTAAGCAAAAAAATATCAGAAATAACTACTGCATATTAGGTGCAGTTTGGCTTTAGTTCAGCAAACTATTGATATTGTCAATTACGAGGAAAATAAATCAGCATTCCAGTTAATTCCTTACGTAAAACAGCCAAAAGAACAGCATTTAGTATCAGTTAAGTCAAATCACTGCTGGGTTTAGAATCAACGTGATTTAGTACATCATAACCAAAACATTGTATGAATGAAATTAACTCCGGGTCCAACTCACTGGAAAGCCATGGTCCTTGCTCTACTGATGGAACTTTGCGAGACAGAAATATTTAACCCTTATATGACACACAGAGTTTGTGTATGGCATCTCCCTTGCCCCTTAATTTTTCAATTCCTTTTCTCAAAAAAGGCTTCCCATATTTTCAGTGTTGTTACAATTCAATTGTCCAAACCAACTCACCAGTAACTTCAGATGGTTTGCTCACCTTAATTGTACAGCAGTGTAATCCCTTTGCCATAAGGATGTAGACCAAATCCCTAGTCAGACTGTCTTTGATTCCTAAAATAACATTGCCGTAAACATTTGGTACTTCCCACTGAGAGAGAAATACATAGGACATTTGCACAGAAAGAGGTTTCAGAATTCACATCACTGCTTAAAACATAAACAAAACTCAAATATTGAAAATGATTGCCAATTAAATGTCAACTCTTTCAGTTTTATATCTAATCCAAAGTAATATATGGCTCATATAGAAGTACAATACAAATTGCGAGCTCACCTACTTTGTTCATACTCTGAATATGCAACAATTGGGAGGGGGGGGGAAAGCAAGAACAAACCCCCCAAAAAGACAAGAAATCATTACATAAAAAAGGAAAATCTCTTCCTCTCTACTGCTCCGAGCTTTTAGTGACAGGAATTTAAACTAAAATAATATTGCTAACTAGTCAGAACACTGAAAGCAAAAGCTACAGAAGTTTGTTTTCTCACAAGGAAAGTTTGTGATAACAGCCAGTAGTTCCTTAAAACAAAAGTTTATACGTTTTATTGTAACACTTTTCATAGAGAATGTGAGTTTAGATAGGTATCATCATTCTTACTAAACTTCCATTATGCAGAGGGAAAAAAAAACCCTCACACTGAAGATCTATGCCAATGCTCACAATGACCACATTAAATAAATTACCTTATTAGAAACTGTCCAGAATTGGCGTTCTGAAGTCATACCATGCAACTCAATTAAGATCTGGCGAATCCTCCAAGGATCTACTGACAATATGAGCTGATGTTCAAGCTGGCCAATATTGACACTTGCTGAAGCTAGAAGAAAAGCAATCTCAGGTCTCCAGTGCATTCCTTCTTGATGTAAATGCTTATGTTTCTTTAGTATGTAACATTTTAAACATAACACAGTAAGACCAGCAGATACATTGATGCTTTTGTAGGCCCTGTGCATCCTTTCCTGCCCTTCCACAAACACCTTGCACTAGCTTCCCAGCTCCCTGACCTAAAGGGCTGCTTGCAATGCCCCCTTTCCTCACACCAGCATCTCTGAGTATTCCCTTACCCTTGCTCCAATAAAGCAATAGGTTCAAAAGCTGCACCAAAAAGTGTTCCCATACTGCTTGCATTTTCACAACTCATTTAAATCAATGCAAGACTGTATTAGAGCTGAAAAGGTAAGTTCTTTCCAGCCCCAGTCACCATCTGGCAGCTCTTATGTTAGCTTTGACTTGTGCAGTTGCACAGCCAGCCAGCTATGTCTGGGAAATGAACTGGCCGAAAAAAATCTGTGTTTCACTTTGGTAGGTTTAAAACTTCATCCAGATGGTACTCCTGGACCAGCTCACCACACAGTCTCACAAGCATTAGCGCTGGTGTAAGTCCTGAGACAGGGCGGCCGTTCTGGGAACGGCTGTCACAGACAGATTTTGTTCAAATCAACTGCCAATGAAAATTACCTGGGATATCATAAAAAGAAGTCACTGGTTTTGTACACAGGTTGATTCGAGGAGATCTCTTCCTCATTTGATCAATGAGCAGCTTCCGTTCATCATCTTTCAGCAGTTTTATGAACAGCTCATGAGATGAAATCATAAAGACAAGCTGAAGATCTTCCAAACCCAAACACAAGTTTCTAAACAAATAAAAAAGTTAATACATGAGCAGGAAGAAGCTGCTTATTTTTCCAGTTGTAAGTTCTCAAAACATTTGTGAAAGTGTAAATTCATGTTATCTTAATATGGGTACAAACTTCAGAAATGCTGCCATTTTTCTCTTCAGTGCTTCAGAAGCATCTTCCAAGTTTATTGATCTTGAACAAACCTGAGAAAGAAAGCAGATAGTAATTAAGCAGCCTGTTAGAACTTTTAAATATTTAGTTACAAACAGTGTTACTGCCCAGTCTTCTGACTGACTATTAGGATCAGCCTGTAACACTCTCTCTCAACGGAGGCAACAAAGTTATCTGATAAACACTGTAGCCATCACAGACGGATCAGGTTCTTTCAACCTGTATACAAGACAGGGTGTTTCAGGTAACTGTGATCTTCCCCCAGACACAATTTATACTCCTTTTCCTATTCCTTTGATACTTGGGTGAGCTGAAACAGAGTGCCACAGTATCAGTCAGCCTCACCAGATCATTAAGCACATTACAAAGCCCTTTTACATGAGTTTAAAAAGAACAAGCATTTCTAAGTGCAAAACTGAAAAACTCACAAAAGTAACGGGATTTGTTTTTTTTTTTAATAAAACAGCAGTTGAAAGAACTAAATAGGTGAATTTAATTGCCAGCATGAAACTTTTTTTTGAGAAATACATTTTAAGTCCTAATGCAAGCAGCTGATGGAACAGCTTTTACTTGCTCTGAAGCACAGAGTACTGTCAATCAATTCTTGCCACATGATTGAAGAGACAAGCAAAAGACAAGGTTCAAATGAAGAAAAGGAGATATGAAAATAACAGCAAAGCAACCAAAGGATTAAGTTTAGTCCGAGTAATAAGTTTCCTAAAAAACTTCACTGAGAGTAACAGTTTAGGTCTCACATATACAGTAACTTCAGGATCATTTCATGACACGCTAATTTCTACAACAAAGCTGGTAAGGAGAAGTGGTCCATATCAACACACACTTATTTTTCTAATCTCTCTCTCACAGAGAATTTGTTTCTTTGTTCTTTGAAAACAAGCATTCAACAATATCTCTATATCACTTAAAGATATTAATAGCAGCACTTTCAAATCCAAGCTGAAGCAACAGGTCAACACTGGTTCCTCCCCAACAGACGGCAATGCAGCTATGAACAGAGGCAAGACTGACCACAGAGTGTAATTGCACTAACTGCAAAGAAGCTGAATACAGTTTGAGAAGTTACCTTAAAATGTGTTTTTCTCAGCTTCAGAAATCTGAGCATTACTTGCAACAATAATACAGTTATGTGGGGAAAGATATCTCACTGAATACCAATTCCCCTTCTATTTCAGCTAATTTCTTTACCTCAAGGAGGAAGTCTATTTTCTCTTTGCTGGGTTTCAGGAACAGCTGACAAAACTGAATATCAATTGTTCGACCCTGCAATACATCACAGACTGTATTGCACACGCAGACTTTGAAACAAACTTCATCCAGAGCATCATTCCTGCATGAACACAAAACTGAAGATCACAGAATGTCTCTGACAAACACCGAGTTGGTACCACAGCAAAGCTCCAGGCCCCAGATCCCATGACAAGTTTGTACCACATGCCTCTGCTCAAGACTGCACTCAGAAAAATTTTACTTAGGATCTACTTCAGTTTACCCAGGACCCTATTTTCTCTAAAAGAAAATTCCCTCCCCACCCACAGCTCTGTTTCACATGCAGGCTTCATTACCACTTTGGCCTGAGCACCATTAGAACTTCCAACTAGAGCAGTGCATGGCTGACAGCTCAAAAGACTTCAGGAATATTCATGCATCTCAGAACATAAAATCATTGGATGAAAATCAAAACAAATAACCAGAGCCTATGGCTTCCTTCTCTTAATCCCTCTCTGTGTGCCTTGTGCAGATTTCAAAGTCATGCTCATCCATCCTTTGTCTAACACTCATCACCTGAAGGCGCTCTGTATCAGGTATGAAAGCACCCCTAGACACTGCTAAGCTACAGCCTCTAAGATCACCTTAATTAAAGAGATGTTTATTTGACTTCTCTCTGGCTGAAGTGAAAGCTGAATTCAGTAACTATTAAGCTCTTACACAAGAAGCTGTCAGCACCGAGACTTCTCTTTCCTCACTGAGCCTCTCTCACTTTTTCAACTGAAATACTGTAGGCACCTTTCCTTCGAGAAGAATTATCATCATGATTATATGGAAATGCTTTTCATATAGCCCTGATTCAAGTGCCTAAGCTCCACTGAAGGCTGAATTTTGGATGTGGCCATGTGCTCAGCATTTCTCAACTGGGAGCCGTCCACAAGCTGCCCTTCTAATGTGCCTAATTCTCTCTGCTTATTATACATTTTTTGGTATTAACCATACTAATCCTTCAGCCCTGGGCTAGTTCAGCAGTGCACAAGGCTCCTAATCACAGGTAACTACACTGCCAGTGTTCCTAATGAAGTACGTCTCCTACAATATTACTGCTTAATATTGTTAGCCTGACCAGCTTTGACTTCAAGTTTTAAGACCTCTAAAGAGGCATTAACTTAGTTATACATTGTATATATATGTATGATAAATTATGACACAAATAAAAAAAAAATCAGTAAAGTGGTAAAATTAAGTGTTAATGTTCATTAAATTTTACCCATAAGGCACAGTGAGATAAGATCGAAACACAGCTCCTTAGTTGGACGATGTAGTTTAGACCATTACTAACAGAAATACAGGCTGAAGTTTCTTGTACATAAGCAATTCGTTGTTAGAAGATTTTGTATACTTTCCATGAAAAACATAACTAATGAAAATCACTTTTCATCATCATTGAACAGATCATTATTTAATGTCTCACCCTTGTTGAGCTTTTTGGAAGAGTTCTCTCAGCACTGATTGCCTGAACTGAACAGGTAAGCTGAGGGTTACATTATCTTCAAGAAATATCTTCACTACGTCCTGTAACACAAACACAACTGGAATAGTCAATGGATAATGCAAAAGATACAGATAAAGTAATTTTCCATCTGGTAAAAATCTTCAAACTAACAGAAGTGGCTTGCACCCATATGTAATGCTAAAATTCATTAAACAACCAGAAAGGGACCAAACAACAACAAAGTTCTCTATCATCAGAGAATCAAAGGAAAAAAAAAACAACAAACCAAAATACCACAAACTTGCACATCCCAGCTGCAACATTCCCTGAAACCCAAAGAATTAGATTCTACCTGAAGACTCCATATATCAACAATCTATTTAAATTGTACGGAATCCAAGCTATTTTCATCCAATAAGTATCAAATTATGTTATATTCTTATATATGTGTATTCTAAAACAGCATGTTAATGGTTAACAAACAAATTTATTAAAATCCATGTCAGTTCCAGCGGAATCATCTACATGGAATGATTAAAGAACCCCTCAAATACACATGAGTTCATTTAAGCACCCTACCTGATAGTTGCCAGATTTCATACAGCTATGGATTTGACTATAAGGAGTTGCCTGTTGAGATGCATCATCAGAAGATGAGGTAAGAACTCCACAGGCTTGACAGTACCCAGCTAACCGTTCTTCATCTATGGTAAAATGAAGTGATGATGAACCATTCTGAAAAGTAAGAGTTAGTCAAATCTTATTGGCCAAAATATTGTAAAACATAAGCTTAATTCAGGAACAAATGGAGACTTACAGTATCCCAAGTAACAGCAAAACAACAGAAGAACATGCATGTACACATTTTTTTAAAAGTATACTTTTATACATGCTCTTTACAGCTTAGACCACGTTTAGTCTATTTAAATACAAATGTGAGTTTTGCAGGTTCTGAAATATAAATATGAAGCAAAATAAAAAAGGAAGCATACCTTAATTCTAAATTAAAATGTTGTATTATTTAAAAGGTCGGAACATGTACAAGTTGATTTCCAAGAAAAAATTAGATAAAACCAAAATATGTCTTGCTGTATAGTTACCTTCCTCAAACACACATCATCACAATCAAAATACCACAGAAGACACAGAATGTACTGTTCAGTTCAATTAATATTAGTACCGGAGCTATTATTCTTGCATTTCTTGGATAAAAAACATTTGTGTAAGAGAACATTCATTACAAAACATAGAACAAAGCAGCAATATACTGCAGCCACTTAATATAACTTCAAAGGCGGCAATGAGAAAAAACAAAAATTGCTGTCTAAGTCCCATGAATTTTCTTTAAAAACCATGTGTATCATTAACAGTTATTAAATTGCTAAAGAAGGAAGCAAAATTTAGACAAACTTTTTTTACGAGAGTTGAACATACATGCTAATAGAACACCCAATACCTTGGCAATCAACTCCTTTGTTTTGAAAAACTTCTCTTTAGCATTTTCATGAACAGCTGCATTTGTAGATCCTTGTTGAAAATAGATTGCACCCAAATCATAGCAAACCTGCAAATAGCATTTATATAAATCACTTTACCTTGTATATTTATATAACATTTTAAGTTTAGATTAAGTATTTCAGCTCAAACCTTACATGTACCTTAAACTACTCCCAGTTGTATCTAATGTACTGACATACGCTGCATACCTTTCCCCACATATTTCAATTGTTTGTTCTTTAACTATGATCTCAGTGTGAGTAATTCTGCACAGACATGACAAAATTACAGAATTATTTCCCCATAATTGTTCAGTAGAATGCAATAAGCTGCCCTTGTCATATAATGGTTTACTCCAGGGGGGTAGCATGGGGGTGGGTGGGTGTTGGGGGGGAAGCAACAATATTTACAGTGTTGAAGAAAGCTCTAATAAATGTAAAAACCAAGTCAGTAATATCTCGTTGCATTAAAAAAGAACACAGAAAATTTTAATAGAAAAATACCACAATTTATCTCAAAAACTTTATCTAACACTTCCTCTAAAGAAACAGACACAAACTGAAAGCTTTAGCGTAGAATATAAGCTACCTGGCATTGTATCTCCTCTGCACTGATTTTCAGTCCAGCTGTGGAACTTTCTGTTTCTCCATTCACCATACCAGGCTCCATGGCTAATAAATCCAGAGTTCTTATAGTGTGCACGTAAAGATCTTTGTTTAATTTAAGTGCTCCTTCTAGGACCAGGATGGAATCAGCAGCTTGCTCTTTCAACTGTAATAGTTCAAACACATCGAAAAAATCAACCTCTTGGTATGGAGCTTAGCTCTGGGTTTAAATTAACACTAGAAATGTACCAGTACAGCAGAAGGATAGCACAAAAACCTGTCCTTATACGCTTGTCTCATTGCTATGTAGAATCTACTCCTGTATTTCTTGTAAAACAAAGAAATCTGTGACTTCAATTTCAGGTACTCAGAGAAACAGGATCAAACTCTTGATTCCAATTGAAACAAAACATTTTTCTGTTTCACCTACACCTTTTTATACACTTTTGGAGCATTAAGTTATTCAACAATCAGATTGCAAACTTTTAAGTTATTTTTTCACCACTGAAATAAACCCAGCATCTACATGAATAACAAGATTTAAAAAAAAAAAAAAAAAGGATAAATTGGTTAAACAGTTAAAACATCATTCATGCTCATCTACTTGAAAAAATATGAAAAATTAAGAATTTTGGAAAATGTATAATAAAATTAAATGATTCCAAGTAGTACAAGAGTAGGAAAATGAGCTAGGCTACTTATGGAAGTAGCTCTTTCTTGCTTTTCTCAAGGGGAAACGCTTGGGGCACAACTAGCATTCTCTTGAAAGTTACATACAGAAAGCAGTCAGCTACTAAATGCTTTTTAAAAAAACACATTTTAAGTCTTGAGTTTTTCTGCCATATGATTTTGCAGAGGTTTGCTCTATTCATTTGCCACCAACAATGGGCTGATGAAAGAATACTTCAATCACACAAAACAGATTTTATACTACATGGAGTGCAGAGACAACACCATCCAAAATGCACACAGTGGGACTGTAGCAAATGCTAAGTGGCAAATATAATATAAATGTTCTGAATCCAACAAAAGTGTGATGCCATTGTTTATTTCCTGTAAATTTACATGTAAATTCAAGCAAAAATAAGCAGGGGGGGAAGTCAGGAAGTCTCACCACTTTCAAAATATTTTCCGTTAGTTCCTTTTCTTGCTGCATCTGGTTCATCCTGGAAAATAAGCAGAAGAGGTCAAGATCTCAACTATAAAGCAAACCTGCATGTTATTTTACTTCATGTTCTAGACCACAATTCAGTCATAGTAAGTTTCATTTCATTACATTTTAAACATTATTATGCAGATCCACTGACTGCTCTTAACCATCTATATCTGAAAGACAGCATTATATAACAAAAAGATAAGTTTTGAATGAGAATGTGGTTCAATAAAATGGAAGTTACAAAGCTTTAATTGATTTTTTCTTTAAAAATCACATTGCTAGTATTAGCAAAATTATCATGAAGAAATCTGCTTCCACAGCCTCGAGTCTCTTGAAGCTTCACTATTTAAATCTTCTCGAGCATGTGTCAGAGGCAGAACTGTGTTGATGTGTTTATGCAAAAGCATTTTTAAATTATGCTTATGCAAAAGTATTCTTAAATTATTTCCCCATACAGAATTTTTTCATTCAGGATCAGACTTTGATACATATACAACAATACAAGATTTATAGTAAAATGAGTTGTAATAGTATTTTTAATTAGCATATTTAACAGACTCTCTCAAACAAGTATAGCCTAATGCTACGGTATAAAATGAACATAAAAAACATGAGAAGTACCACTGAGATACAAATTTCTCTGATAAAGTAGGGAGTAACATAAGTATCAATTCCAAGGACAGGCTGTAACTAAAGCCACAAAACTTTCAGAACGCAAAACTAATACTGACGTCAAATTCCAAATTATTGCCTAATGAAGTAAATTAAAATACTTCTATTATTTCTCAGGTTACCACACATAATGTGGCAAATTGCTACAGTAAAACAACCATATTAAGCAAGCTACTGTAAGTTAAAACAGGATGTGAGAAATGTAACCTAAGCTACAGAATAAGCATACCACTTAGGCAAATCACTATCTTTCTCCCAGATTTTTCATTCTTCTACAAATTCACAGCGATGATAACACATTAAGAGTGGAACGACAGACAAGTACATACACATATCAAGCATGTCTAACAGGAAAATAAGAATATACTTGAAATAAGTGTGAGTTTTCCATGCTACAACTAGCCATTTTAAGCAATTTATGTCATTAACATGATTTAATCCACTTAGACATTAAATTTCTGATTACAAAATGCACACAAAATTCAAATTAATTGTACTTGTAACTTACACATTTAACTGAGGTGGACCAGGTTTCACTTGCTTTACAGGAAAACTACTTTGAACAATGGTCCTTATGGCCCTACAGAGAGGAGAAAATTAAGCCAAGAATGGTATTAGCCTCAGAAGCGTAATAAGCAGATTACATGTCTCACAAGTATCAGTTTATCTCTTCAAATACATTACACCATTAGAATACATTCTCTACTCAAGAGCACATCTAGTATTTCAGAAGTGCTCTTATGTCCATGAGAAGCTAAAAGACAGCAAGACTTTTATCTTTGTAAGGTGACAGTTCAAACTACTACCTTGACTATTTTTTTAGAGAACAAAACCAGCTGTAGAATAGCTTTTCAGACCCAGCTCCTCATTATAACCCACCTACAGATCACAAAAATATTACTTTCAGATTCTTTCTCCTCTATGAACAGAAGAAAACATTGCTTTGTTCGATGATGATTTTAAGATTATTGCCTTAAAGTTGCTTACCATCTGTTGTAGAGTAGTATTGCCATCGCAGTGGTTGGGGGTAAGCTGGAGAGGTCTACATCCACATGTTTAGTTCCTGGGGGAACTTTGCTGATACATAGAAGTTCATTCAGTAGCATGTTCAATACAGGAACAGACAAGCTATTAAAAAATAAATAAATAAAAGAGAGAGTTAGATACTTCATACAGTAATCCCACTTTTGGAATGTTTAAATAATATACAATACCATTCAGTACTATATTATGACTTAACATCCCATGGAAGTAAGGGTAGTAGGATGTTTATTTAGCATAATGAAATGCTCTGTATCAGATGGCAGTCTAGATCAGGTATGTAGGTCAGTTACCAGGTGTTAGCAGCAGAAGTTACGCCCAAGTGGAAGGCTGCCCCAAGAGCTGAACTACTACTGTGCACCACTCTTACTCCACACAGACACATCCCCAGAATAATCAGTCACCTATAACAGCAGGTCCCAATTGGTGAGAAATGTTTTCAAAGTAGTCCCAACTCATACTTCCAGAAGGTAAACAACCACATTTCCATTGCAAATGGCATTTCATTCACATAAAGAGAACACTTCTCCATGCTGTCATGGCTTATCCCCCTTTCTGCAGCATCCACTAACAAACAGTGAAGTTAAGACTAGGCACTGGAATAGAGCACTGTAGAACACTGTAAGCTGCATTACGTAAAACATGCATTCAGCTGGGACAGAACCTTCCTTGATAAAATGAGAAGATATGCAGGCTGGACTGCATCACTCCAAGCTTTTGAGGCATAATTTAACACAACTGAAACATTATTACTAATTTAGACATTATTTGAAATTAAAAGTGATGAGCTACTGCCAAAGCACCTTTGACCTTGTGAAAAACTTGCATTCTTTGCAACCAGCATAGAAAATGATCAGTGAAACTACACATTTAGCAACTAGAGTCAGAGTTCAGGTTAAACAAATTTTAGGTCTTGTGTTGTATCAGTCTCCCTGTCTGCTACAAAGGTGTAATTTTAAACTAACAAAAGCTGGTTTTACTGTGTGGGGTCCAGGAATCTTGTTTTCGTTGGCAAGAGTACATCATTCAAATGTTTGTAACAGCAGAAATTTAAAAAAAACTTGGGTCAAGCCGTTATTTTTATTTCTTTTTAAATGCCATAACTGAACCTTTGAGTATAATCAGTTAAAACACAAGAGCAGTTTCTTAATTAAAAACAATCTTGGGCTTCACAAGTTAACAGAAGAGGAACTCTAGCTACTGCACAGAGATGCTAAATTGGTAGTTGAAATGACTTCATATTGTTTCTCAAAAAAACCACCACAGATGACAAGATTGTTTTGTCCAAACCCCAGAATCAGCCCAATAGTGTCATACCGTAGGACTGATTTCTGAATCAGGATTGTACCTCCATTTTAAGAAGTAAAGGTACTAACTGACAGGAAATACACCATGAATAAATGTCAGTTTAAATTTAAATTCCTCCTGGAAGAAGGGAAGCAGCCATTAAAATAAAGCAAGCTCTCTTGTACACATTCACATCTGCTTTCAAAGCTGAAGGTATATATATAAAGAAACCCCCTATTGTATACCAGATTCTTTTGTCCACGCTGTATTTTCACAGCTAACCACAATAAAGGTTTCTGTTCATTCTCTGCAGTTGTGTACTATCTTGCAAAGGTCTTTGGCAAGCAGTAATCTTCCCTCACAACACTAAGGCAGACAAATAGGATATAGCTTAACAGATGATAAAAATATTGGGGGAAGGTGGGGGTGGCAAGAACTTCATAGGTAAAAATTAATGACATCTCATTGTTGTGGCTTAATCCCAACCAGGAGGTGAACCAGAAAAAGGTAAAACCCATGGGCTGAAGCAAGAACAGTTTAACAACTGTAAATTGTCAACAGTTCAACAACCACAACAACAACTGTAATGAAGAGGAGAGAGAGAGAGAGAGGAATAAAACCCAAGGGAAAAAAACCCCAAGCTATGCACAATACAATTGCTCACCACCCACTGACTGATGCCCAGCCAGTCCCCAAGAAATAACTGGTCCCTTCTGGCAAACTCCCCCCAGTTTATATACTGAGCATGATGATCTGTGGTATGGAACATCCCTGTGGCTAGTTCGGGTCAGCTGCCCTGGCTCTGCTCCCTCCCGGCTCCTTGTGCACCTCCCCACCGGCAAAGCATGGGAAACCTGAAGTGCTAGATTGAGAGTAAGCACTACTTAGCAACAACTAAAACATCAGTGTGTTATCAACGTTATTCTCATACAAAATCCAAAACACAGCACTGTACAGCTACTAGACAGCCTCTGTCCCAGCCAAAACCAGGACACTGGTTCCAAGCCCTTTTACTGCTCATTATAGTACATTATTAAATAAATTGTAATACAAGTGAGGAATACAAATAAAAGTACACATGAAGAAACAAGCCCTACCAGCAATTTGAAGGAAAATATTTTTTTCAACACACTTCTGAAATAAAAAAAAAAAAATCTATGCAACATTGTCAAAAGAAATATTTTCAGATCAACTCAAGACGACTTTTTGGGTGGTTTTTTTTTTTCTTCTTTTAAAGAAACTTGTAACATACTCAGAGCCAATGTTACTTTTATGTAATGAAGAACTTCTTCCAAGGCATCCGCAAGCCAAATGATTTGTTTAGTAACTTTATCAGAGGGCAGGAAGGCTCTGCAGAGGGGTCTGGACCGATGGGCCAAGCCCAGTTGTAGAAAGTTCAACAAGGACAAGTGCCCGGTCCTGCCCTCGGGTCACAGCAGCCCCAGGCAGCGCTGCAGGCTGGGGCAGAGCGGCTGGGAAGCTGCCTGGGGGAGAAGGCCCTGGGGGAGCTGGGTGACGGCCGGCTGGGCATGAGCCAGCAGTGTGCCCGGGGGGGCAAGGGGGCCCACAGCATCCTGGCCTGTATCAGAAACTGTGTGGCCAGCAGGACTAGGGAAGTAGTTATTTCCCTGTACCTGGGCACTGGTGAGGCCACACCTCAAATACTGGGTTCAATTTTGCAAGAATCTTGCAGAGAAAACTCACTGCAATAAAGATATTAAGGTGTCCAGAGAAGGGCAACAGAGCTGGTGAAGGGTCTGGAGCACAGGTCTTACGAAGAGCAGCTGAGGGAACTGGCGTGGTTTAGCTTGGAGAGGAGAAAGCTCAGGGGAGAGCTTATTGCCCTCTACAACCACCTTAAAGGAGGTTGTAGCAAGGTGGCTGTCGGTCTCTTCTCCCAGATAACAAGCGACAGGACCAGAGGAAGCAGCCTCAAGTTACACCAGGGGAGGTTTAGATTGGGTATTAGGAAAAATTTCTTCAGCCAAATGGTGGTCAAACACTGGAACAAGCTGCTCAGGGAAATGCTGGATTCACCACCCCTGGAGGTGTTTAAAAATAAGACATGTAGACATGGCATTTAGGGACATGGTTTAATGGTGGTCTTGGCAGTGTAAGGTCTACAGTTGGACTCGATCTTAAAGGTCTCTTCCAACCTAAATGATTCAATGATTCTATGCAAATTACAACTGGGGCAAGCAGTGCCCTGCTAAGATTTTTACACAGCTGAAGTGCACCTCCCTAATGTGCTTAGCGCTGCCAGAGTAAAGAAGTTCCCAACTGTTCTACCTCATCAGAGCATTCAGCAGCTGAAATTCTTTGGTTTAAAAAAATTAAAAGGAAAAATGCAAAGGTGGAGTTTGTCTATTTCAACCAGTCAGTTCAGTGATCTAGTTTGCAGGTATATAGAGTTCTTCACATGAACAAAACCGGAGCAATCCCTCCAACTTTAAGCATGCCAGAATGGAGCAACTTGCCACTGAAGAAAAGCATAACCTAAAATTCATCTTTATGCGGTTTAGTATGTACATCTTAATATCTAAAGCCCACAACTCTTGCTCTCTGAATTATAAACAGTATTGATCTGCTCACAGATATTGCCTTTATCAAAACCTTTTTCTAACAGATGAAATCCAACTTTATTTCAGCTGTCAGACCCAAAACTCTTCTTAGTGGTAGAAGATACTGTCAGAAAAGGGAGCAAGACAGACTTCCATTTGTTAAAATAGAGATCTCAGGCAACTTCAGTTTAGTAATTTCAGCATCAAGATTTACAGATTATACCTTTTCTCCAACACATCCAAATCCCACTTCAGATGAGCAGCAACTTTAAGAGCAAGAAGTTTTAAGATGCGGTTTCTTTTGTTATCAGGTGGTGGCTGAACTTGGTTCTGTTCATTCACTGATGGTTTTGAAGCTTGTTCCAAGAACTGGACAATCAGCTGTACAGGTGGTGGATCTGCAAAACACAATCACTTTCCAAATTCTTTGTAAGCCCAGAAATCAATTTCTTGTTGCAGCTAGGAACAGGGATCTATCTCCTTGTCACTTATACAGCTGACATTGCCACCTGGCAGATTCTAACCCCAAAGGGTATCTTGCTTATGCCGACCCAAATCAGACTATTAAGATACCTTTGTTTAACCTCCAAGTTTACTTGACCATTATAACCAAGCTCTCAATACTTTTATTTATTCTATTTTGTATTAATTTTCTGTATTTGTATCTACAGAAAATAAGTGTTGCCTATTGAGATAACAAGTTAGCTGTTGCAAAAATATCCACCTACTCTTAGTTTTCCTCTGTATTTTAAAATATATTTACAAGCAGCTGCTGGTACCTCTGAATACATTTAGAAGATACTTTCAGACCAATTAAACAAAAAAAAAAGTCCCCAAATCTCTCTCTTACGGTAAGATAGTCTCTCTAGTACCTTTGTGCTGCTTTGAAAAATTGAAGCCAAATCATAACTACTTCACTCTCACTGAACTTTGTGAAATGTAGAACTAGTATTAATTATTATTTAAAATCGTAAAATAGCAGTGTGAGATCTAAGCACAAAGATAAAGGCTGACTATACTTAAATTTACTTCTTGTAGAGGCAATACTGTCCCAGCTTTTCCCGTTTCCTCCACCTGCCTGTAGAACTCTGGTACTGGAAAAGGCGATTCCCACTTATGATTGTCAAAAGATCTGCTACTTTTAAATAAGGTCACTTTCTTACAATACATCAGACTAGGTTTCTATTCATTCCAGGTCAAAGATGACAGAGCAATTTCGGTGCTGAACCTTTAGGACTCTAGTTCCTGGCGCTAGCAAGACTTTCACGGGGGTAAAACAGCTGCAAATTGTAACGATTTCGACAAAGAGCACTTCACATTATAAAAATAAACAAATTGTAGCATTTCCACAAACAAAATTCACATATGCGAAAGGAGAAGTGATCCACCACGCAGGAAAGATAGAGAAATTACGTTATTAAACAGGAAAGTTAACGCAAAACGAGACAAACACATTTGCGCTTGCTAACGCCGCGCTGGGCCCGCCGTCCCCGCCTCGCCCTCCGCACCGCGCCGCCCCCAGCCCCGGGGCCGCCCCGGGCCTGCTCCCGGGCGAGGGCTCGCCTCCCACCGCGTCACCGGCGCCGCAGTAGCGAAGCCCCCGGTGCCTCCCTGAGGAGGGCAGCGCGGGAGGCGGCGCCGTGCGCGGCCGGCAGCACCAGCAGCAGGCCCCGGGAAGGCAGAGGCAGCGACCGAGCGGCGTGCCGCAGCCCTGAGGGAAGGGGCCCGCGGGGAAACGAGCGAGCGGTTCTTCCCCGGGGCCCGCGAGGGAGCCGGGCAGCGACGCCGGGCCGCGCCCCAGGGGAGGTGGCCGCCGGCAGGGCCGGGCCGCACGCACCGGGAGAGGGCTTCTGCAGGTGCTGCTCCAGCAGCGCCTCCTCCAGCAGGAACTCGAACCAGGAGGTCTGCGGCGGCGTGCAGGGCCGGCTGGAGGTGGCGGCCTCTCGGTCCGCCGCTTCCGCGCTCATCGCCGCCACCGGCCTCGCCCGCCCTAGGTCCAACGGCAACAAGATGGCCGCCGCCCCCCCCCGCGCGGGCGGAGCCCCGGCTCATAGGGCCGCCCCCGGCCCGGCCCAGCACGGCGCGGCGGGGGGCGGGGCCGCGTCCCGTTACCTCGCCGGTCACCTGCGCTGTGGCTGCGGCGGGCAGCGCACACCCCCGGGAGCCAGCCGGGTGGCAGGACAGCCCGACCTTCATCCGCACCGGTGTGGGGCGTGGGCAGCCCCCCGCCTCACCGCCAGCACCGCCGCAGCGTGCCCCCCCTGCGTGTCCCCCGTGGCCGGGGTCCCTCGCGGCGTCGCTCCGAGGCCCGGCCCCGTTGGAGCGGCGCCTCTTGCCGCCCGCCCTGGCAGCGCAGCCCGCAGGCCGCGGGCTCGTAAATCCTCCCTGGCCTTACCTCTCCCTCCTCCCGCGCCTTCCCCTGCTGCTGCCGAGTTCAGTAACAGTAAATACATGGTTTGATGTGTGGTGACGGCAGTGAGCTAGAGAAGGGGGCGGGAGGGCAGTTCCCGGAGCGCGGCCCTTCCAGTGGTCAGAGCGGGCTCCTGCCGCCCAGCCCAGGGCAAAACGGCTGGCGGCCTCCGGCCGGTGCACACCTTCACGCCTTATGAAACGGCGGAGGAGCTGAGACCTCCGTCCATGAAGAAGGGCAGATGCAAACCAAGTGGCAGAAGCAGCTACTTCCCTTCAGCAGCACCTTCCACTGCTATTAAGACATCGGCACTTAGGCAGTCCACATCCGCCCGTGCCACTTAAACCTGCCCCTAGCCAGGCGCTGGCTCTCAAGCTTTCCATATATCCCTGTTCCTAGGATGTCAGTGTCTGGTGGAGAAGCAGGATGACTAGCAGAAGCTTTTAAGTCATTTAGCTGAATGATTTTCAAATATTTTCCCAAGAAAAGGGCTCACAAAGGTTGCATGGCAAGTTTTCTATGTAGATATACAATGCAAATCTCTTTTGCCCCAGTCACTGCTGTAAGCAGCTAGGCTGTTCTCCCTTTCCTGCAGGACTGCTACTCACCTACTCAACAGCCACAACTTCTGCAGCAAGCAGAACAGGAGATACTGCATCAAACTGGTGCCCAGTACGGCCCTTTCTCAGCCTTAAGCCATCTAACTATGCAGCTGGACAGTGACCCGCCAGCCATGAACGTCCTGCATTTTGCCGTAAGTGACCCAAGGAGACAGAAGAGCTTTCCTCTTTCTTGTCTTCCGTAAGGACATTACATGTCCTGACTACAATGCAATTTGTTACTGTGTTACTTTCTGTCTTCAGTTTTTTGAAGGCAAAAAATTAACTACTGCTTCAGCTTTCCTGAGTTATTGTTTAATGCATCCATATGTAAAACGTTCAGTTTCAGAATATAAATTACAAAATAATCCTTTGGGAAATTATTGTTAGCCTGGTCTCTTTTGGAAGAGGCAGTTTACCAATAATTATGCTAAGCTTTACCTGATACCAAGTTCAGAAGAGACAACTTAATAAAGAGCAATAAAAACATATACGCACTTCATGAAAATGTTCTATGAGTTCAAGACTCGGAACAGTCACCTTACCGAAGTTCTGGGGCTCAGCAGTTTTCATCCGCTCCAACAACGTATGTAATATGACCAGATGTAAGAGATTTTGTAGTTTCTTACTGTACCATACATCTTTAGAAAGGAGGAAAAATTTACATTAAGTAAGATGAGGCTATACGTTAATACAGTATTTATTTTTTATGACTTTGTAAGAACAATCAATGTCCAGCCATGTGAGACTTTGGCATGAAGGAGTGGCTCATACTGACTCTTTGCTCCAAATCTTTCTAATAAATATTGCTATTTTAGTATGATTTTATGTATAATTTTACAGAATTAATGCAGATTGTTTTATTCAGTTCACACAGTGGCTTTGTTCAATCAATTTGCAGTGTAAATTATACTTGTTCTAATAGTATCAAAATCTTCCTTCTAGGTACAAAACTAATTTACATTTACATTTTTTTATGCCAAGTAAAATTATGAATAGTTATGAAATATCTAATTTTAAAACAGTATTTATAAATAAAAGGAAGTGTCAAGACTTCAGTGAAAAACAAACATTGAATATCATGTTATACTGGTAATTAAAAAAACACCGAGTAGACAACAATTTCAAAAACCTTAGCGTTTCAGAGCTTTCAAGCACTCTGTAAGCACCTATTAACTTTGACACTTCACCCCATGCATTGGGAGCTGCCCCTATTTCAGAGAGGTAAGAGGGAAAGGGAAAGAACAAGGTGATTTACCCATGGTTAGAGAGGTGAGTGTTCAAATCGATGTTAGATTTCAGAAGCTCCTGACTCCCTTTCCATGCTCAAACCAGTCCTTTTTTGGGGAGTGGGAGTAAGAGGAGGCAAAGAGGAACAGGGTCTTTCTGTTTCAAGGATCCCAATTTTTACAATGACTGTCCTGATGGAAAGAGTTCAGTTCCAGCTCTTCGCACCTGCTATCAGCTGTTCTGTTTTCCTGCTGCAGACTTTGAAGAAGGGCTCCACGTGAAAAGCAAAGTTGGAAATAAAAGCTTACCAAATAGAAACTTTTTCTGGGTCTTAAACCTGCTTTTAAGAGTGTAAAATTGGCAGACCGGCAAAATGCTATTCACAGCTAGGATCTTTCCACTCTTTTCCACTCTTTATGGGTAATTAGAAAAAGGGTCTGACAGAATAAGTCTCAGCAGCCTGTAATAGTGAGTGAGGTGGTATGTGTGTGATGTCAAGCGAGATTACAGTTTAGTGGGACAAAAAAAGCTGACAAGAAAACCAGATATTTAAAATGTTTTATATTTAAAATTTGTAATAATTATTTCACAGTCTAAAATTAATGCAATTAAAAAAAAATGCCCTACGTATTGTTACCAACCTGTTGGGATTCATATTAATACTAGGGAGAAAATAATTCAAGTTCTTGCATCCAGGATAATTCTACTAAGTCACCATGGTCTACACAAATAAAAAGGGATATTATAATGCTATTCTATACAAAGCCTACGTTCCAAACTTTTCAAGAAAATCCATGCTTTCAAAGTCTTTGCAATTCTACGATTCAAAACTGTTTGTACAGTGCATATAAAAACACCATTCAGATTATCACTCCTGGGAAAAGCGCGTATATCATACTACTGTAACTAAAAACTTGCATCAAGTAAGTTACTTGATGTACCTTATATATAAAAAATGGCATTATTAAAAGTAGTGTCCATATGTCATGGCAATGTGTCAAGTTCCTTTAACTCCAGTTACAAGTGTTCATTTGAGACTGTATAGAGTTCTTTAAGCTTGTCAAACTTTGACCCCCACTCTTGGAGGCAATCGTAATTTAGATCTTCATCACCACTAATGGAGTCTAAGGAACTAAGGCTCCCCGCTAGAGAGCATTGCCCTTCTAAGCAGTAAAAATGAATAGTGTCAGCAGGAAGACTCTGTAGATCATTGTCTGCATCCCAGATGAGTTGAGAAACATATTCCTTGAAATCTGGGATGCTGGCAACAGCTGATGTCGATTGGTTTTGATGTGCATGTTGTGGGAGTGAGTCCTTTTTCAGGCCAGTGGGTCTCCTGGAGTGTGGAGCAGCCACCCTCAAGGAGCAGTGGGGAGTGGTGTGGAGAGGTTTCTTCAGTTCACCTATATCATAAGCATTCTGGAAGAAAAAAGAATGCAAATATCAGAGAGAAGCAACACAAAAGGAAACAGGTTCCAAAAAATGTTTTAAAACTCAACACAACACTGAAGTGGATGCTCTAAGTTTTCTACAAGCTGAAGAAAAGAGAGGCCCTAGTTCAGAGAGCTATGTTCAGATCGTAATGATAGTCTTCAGCTAAAGGAAGAATGCTGTGTTCAAAGCAGCCCCCTCCAAGGTGGCCACAGATGACCAGCAATGTGAAAGGTACAGACCGGGTTGAAATAGAAGCCTCCCACTCAAGAGTACTTCAGGTTAAAGACAAATAAAAAATAAAAAGCCAATTCGATAGGGACAGTATGTTCAATAAAAGGTCTGGGAAAGGAAGGTGAGGAGAGGTTGGATTTGCAAAGACTGGACTGAAGCTGCAATCATACCTGGTCACGTTCTCCACCTCCTTCTTCATTATAATTGAAGACATTTTCTCTAACATCCTCCCAGCTTTCACGCTCTTCAGGAATGTGGTAAATTCCTCCTTTCCGAAACCCTGAACTTCCCCACTGACTCCACACTGTGTAGGAGACCAAGAGTGCTAGAAGACATAAAGACACATATTTGTTATGTGACATATGACAACGTATGATGCATGATAAATAAGTAGATACATGACTCCTGAGATATTAAATTAACTCTTAATTTGACAATCAAATTCCCAGGTAAGAAATGCATAATTTTTAATACATAAACAACTTATATTCAGGAATGTAAAGAATCATCTATGTATATTACATCATAAACTTCATTAAAAGGGTATTTTACTTACCTAAAGGAATCCATTTAAATAGAAGGCATTTTGGCCAATCTCTGGCCTTTCACCAATCCTGAGTAAATAAGATACCCAAAGTAAGTAAAACACTGTTTTAATGAAGGTTACAAGTGTAATATAGTCATGGAGTCTTTACTATTCTGACATGCGTATGCAGTTTATCAACATGAAAACACTTTTATGATGTTACTAACTTTTCAGCCAAAGTGCATCTTGAACTGGACACACTGTGAACATCTCTTTCTGTTTCACACTCATAATGAGGCTCCCCTGTTAAGACTGTAAACTTTCTAGAGGAAGATCTCTCTCTTCCTTCCTAATACGTGAACAGCAGGTACTAGCTGTAGGTCCTACCTATAACAAATGTAAGGGCTCAGGGCAGGTGGGAGTTTTAGAGGAATGCAGCTGCACACAGATTTGCACACACAGATGGAAAGCTCTCACTTAAGAAGGACTGAAAATAAGTGATTCTAAAAGGAGAAGTCCTAAATTTGCTTGAACTGGTTTCAAAGTAAGTAAACTAGAACAATGTGCTAACGCTTGTTTTTTAGCACCCTCAGATGAACTCCCAGTGGGTGATCTCCAGAAAAAGTGAAACACTGATCACAACATCCAAGGGTAAAGCAGATTAGATTCAATGGAGCAAGGTACAAGGTTAAAAAGAAAGAAAAAAGGTACTTGCTTTCCTACCTAGGAAGACAAGGAGGCACATGCTGATTGCTAGAATAGAGCCAGAGCTGAGTCCAATGGGTCTTCCAGCCTTCACCTGGCTAATTTCACACCATCTTCCCTTATAACCTTCAGGGCATTGGCAGATAGTCTTGTCTTGGGATTGAGCTACACAGGTACCCCCATTCCTACAGGTCCAGTGTCCACAAGGTGATGAGGTGCAGTGTCTGAGCCCTGTAAGGTTGTCAGTCACTTCTACTTTCCCAGCTGGGCACCTGAACATCAAAAGCAGAAGGTATCTTTTAGGCAAGCAAAGCACCTGGAGTTGTATGTTGTTTTGTGCAGTTTGTTGCTTTTCTTTTCTTCAAAGCTAACAATTAACATCTTTTCAAGCAAACCACAAATCCACATTGAGAGTATGAAATACATGTAAAGTCTAACATAGTGAGCTAGTAGGCTTATGAAAACATTAACATATATTCTGCTTTCCCTCTTCAGAAGATAGGCAGAAGACCTTCAGCTCCTTCCTTAAAAAATGGATGCATCGGTTTCTGAACAGATTAATCCTTTTTCTACAGACATGTTCAAAACCCCTAGAAAGAAATGAATAGCTGAGATCAATGGGAAAAAGGCTAGCTAGCATAGTATATGCTTTGTAATGTTCATTTGGACCTTTGGGAGAGATGTCGTTGACCGCCTCAGAATGACCAATCTTGTCCTTTAGGACTGCAGAGAAAGCGATTACTTCTGCTATGCAATTGGAGAGGCCATGGAGGAATACTGTGAGGGCACAGACCTGCTTCCTGCAATCCAAAGAAGAAATACTAGCGAATAAATGGACGAGCCTTCATATTGTTCTTTCACTAGATGACTGAAGAAAGGAGCGTCCCAAGGCGCTCTTAAGACCATCTCACAGCCTCCTTCAGCAATGAATCACTGGGCCTCAGAAGTGCCAAGTTTTGGCTGAATTGAAGGAATTCAAGTGGATCCTTCTCCCACTCCTTCAGGTATGTATGTATGGTTTTAATAACAGAAATGCCTGTGTTTTGATTTGCATATTTTATTATTTATTTTGAACATTTTCTTTAAAGAGTGGATCTTCTCCAAGGAACTAACTGTGTAGCATGCCACCTGGTGGGCTTTCGTTCTGACCCTGGGCAGCCAATTTTAGAATCCAGTTTTGTGACAGTCTAATTTTGAAGGTCTCATTGTTTCATACAAAGCATGATTAATTTGAACTTCTTTACAGAAAATATATGTAAATATATACTGTATATGCAATATATATTTTATACACATACATATACACCCACTATATAAGAATATACATATTTTCACACGGAGAAGGAGAGACCAAAGCTTTTGCAATCCACCTTTTATCAAAGGGCATTTCACTTCCTCACTGGCCTGTGATCTCACCGTGGAAAAAGTGGTGAATACGTTCCATATTAGACTTGCAGGAAAAGGCAAGTTTGGTCCCTAATGGGAGATGGGATGGAGAGAAGGATTTCTCCTTGGGATGCTCCTCTCTGGCCAGATCAGGAGGGACTTTCACTGTTAGAAGCAAGTTGCCTGAACTGAAGTGGAAAGAGCGAGCTTCCCAGCCACCCCTGGATGAAAACCAAAGCTTAATGTACCGGCATTCATATTTTCTCCACAGGTCTACACAAAGGAAAGGGCTGTAACAGGGTTGGCTGCTGCAGGCACTGGAATGGCATCCCATCGTGACACCTTGCCGCCTCAGAATTAAGCCGAACTCTGTGCTTTTGCCCTCCATGAGAAGTGGCTGACCATTCAGCTGGACATCACGCATACAACCTGCATCAAAGTAGGGGAGTATACAGAGAAATACATTGAGTTAGCAACTTCCCCACCTTAAGCCTCACCCCCAACACACATGCAGGAGATCTTAGAGCACTGTAGAAAACTTAAAACATTTTTAAAAAAGATCCTTATACTGCTTATAAGTTTTATTTTATAAGAAGAGCTACAGGACATGTGACTACGTGCTCTGGCTGATCTACAGACTGATGGTACTTTTCCAGGACAGCTTGGCTATAGCAATGCAATGATTTAACAGAACTGCTATGAACCAGAACAGCTCCACTAAATTAATCTCGATTTAAATTTCAGTCTTTAAAGTGGGGCTGAATGAGAAGCAACAGAATGGAAAAAGCTGTCTTCTTGTTGAGCTGCAATCTCGAAGTCCCAGCACCCCACCCCAGGAAATGGAGACAGACACCATGAATCGCTTTGCAGATCCTTTTCCTCCTACCACGGGGTGTTGTGTCTGTTCCTTAAACCCTTCCAAGGCACAAAGGGTGTGAAGACTGCAGCATGAGTTCCCTGCTTGGGGTCTTTGGCATGGGAAATACAATCAGAAGGGCTATTTTTTAGTATCTACAGGAAATCTCACATCTTCAGCAGGACCAGATACAACGGCAAACAGAGTTGAACATTGGCTTTGAATTCTCTAGTAGAGGAGGTGTGATTTCATGGGCATAGTAGTCTCCATGGGAATTCCTACCTGCATTTTAGACTCTCCAGTACAGTCAAAGATGCCACTTTTAGGAACCCATCATATCACATACCTTGGAAGTCACTCTCTGAATGATTGGGAAGGCGGTTTCCTAGCACGATGCTTGTCCAATCCATTTCAAACCATCTATTTGTACCCAAGACAGAGGTCACTTCTTGATCACCTCCACCACTGTTAACGCGCAGGGTAAATTCATTGTTGTAGCGCTCCATGGCCAGAAGAACCCACTGGCCATTGTTTATACGTAATGTCCTCATTCTCAGAGAGTGATCTTTGTCTCCCAAGCTGAAGTTAACACTAAAGAAACCCTCAACCACCTAGAGGAAGATGATAAAGACCTTTAATAAAAGAAATGCACTTCTAAATGTTATTACACAGTCCTGCCTCAAGAAATGGACCCGAGTTTTTAAAATGAAAATGGCAGTCTTGTTTTTAAGTGCTTTATTCCTAGATAAAAATTACCACAATAAAACTGCAGGTCCAGGAATTATCAAATTTCTTCTTCAAAAGCCATTCTTCTAACTCACATAAACATTTTTATCAGTCTTCTCCCCACTGATGTCTACCTCTAGGTCCTCCCAGCTGACCCTCCGGTTGCAATTGGAATAATTAGCCTCTGTCTAGCCAATATAATCCAGAGATATTTTTTTTCAGCAGCACCAAAAATGTAGAGACAAGTTTTATAGCCAGAGACATATAGAAGCAAAAGGAAAAGGCAAACAGGACAAAACAATCTTCTTCATGCATGTGTACCACATGCACTGCCTGTACATTTTGCAGGCAATGAAACAACTAGAATCTATGCTATGAAAGGGTAATACTGAGAAAGACAACAAAAATGAGAGTAGTTACCCTCATACGGAAAATTCTTGCTCTTTATTACATTACAGAATAGGTATCCTTAATTTTAAACTACACCTTTTTCTCTTACTAGGGGACTCCATGACAAATTAAGAGCGATGAAACAGAATGGCTTTTGGACTGCTTACCTCCAGGCGGATGTATCCATTCCCATCTGCTGAGGCCAAGCTGAGAAGGGTGCTGTGCGAGATACGGGTGCGCACCATCAGCTGAATCTGAGTGCTGTGAGAGCTGAGGATGCTTCTTGGCTCATAATGGATCCAACTGTCCCTTCCGAAAGCCCATTCTGGAAGAGCTAAGCACAACACACACAAAACCAAAGTGAAAATCTCAGAAACTACTGCTCCCTCAGTTCTCTACTGCTTGATAATTAACCAGTTCTGAATGCTTAGTTTTAGTTCTTAAGAAACTTCGGCAATGCAATGAAGCATCATGGAAAGCACCCCCCACTGTGAAGGGAATTAAGAGAAAAAGAACAACTCAAGGATACAGAATTTGGGCAGGAAAGGAACAATTAGATACTGTCTCTTAACATTCTGCCTGTCACAAGCTACATGTTCTACCAATCACTCCTACGCTGAGCCCAATAATATTTTAATTTTTTTTGAGATCTGAAGCATGTCTTCCAGTAAATTAGTTGGTATTGATCTGAAGGAAAAAAAATAATAATGAGAGATAATCTAATGTTTCTTTCAGTAGTTTAGTCCTGTGGTTAATAACCCTCACTGTTAGAAAATATGCACTTCCCATTTCAGTTGGCACAAGAAAAAGTCTCAGAGCAGGTACAGAGTCAAAAGTCATCTTGTTTGTTGTTTTTTTTTAATTACAAACAGAGATTAAGTCAGTGTTTATTACTGTAGCTAGGGAAAATGCACTGAAATTTATTCATTCCCCATCATCCTGGGGAATCCATCTGAGAGTGATCCGGCAGAAAGTTTGATGAAGTTGCACTGCACACTTTTGTGCAAATCAAAAACCACTAAACCACCTAGACCCTGGTGCTCTTACACAGCAGGCACCCATTTCAGTCTCGCTACCTGACAGCAATCCTACGTCTGCTTGTGCTGGGCACAGCTTAGTTGGAAAAAGAAACTAAGAAAAAAGAAACTTCTTACCAAATAAAGACATAGTCCAAGTTATTCACTAGGCAGGAAGAACACTGAGTCACCAACAGCTAATCTGAGGTCAGTGTCAGGCAAGTAGAAATCCAGAGTGCCCAGCTCATCCTGGGGCATTTAGTCTGGTTCCCAGGACACGAAATATCAAATGATCAAGAGACTTCACTTCTGCACTCTCTTTTCCTCCCACCGTTTCTTCTCTCTTTTCTGTCTTGAGGCATGTTCTCATCTCTCCTCTAACTTATTCCCCTCATACTATTCTTCCCAACCCACTGTTCTCTCTTGTTCACTGTCTGCAGCTACAAGCTCTAGCTGACGAACAGGCATGGATTTTCCTGGGACATTACATTGACTGCTGTCCCCCGCTGTCTGCTCCTTGCTGTGAGCAAGGGTCAGCCATTCAGAAAGCACCAGTTGAACATCAGCATTTTGCAGCCCAATGTATTGGAAGAAGCCGGATTCTTTTTTCCTATTTTTAAAAACATATTTAAATATATAAATATATATATACTTAAAAAAGTTTTCCTATTACCTCAGGATACGACATGGATTTGGAGTAATTACTTTCTGAGCACTTGGTTTGTCCCACAGTGGTGAGGGGTAGGAGCCAATACAGCAGTTGGGCTTGTGAACCAGCATCCCAAGATAATGCAGAACAGAGTAAGGTTTAAATCTAGGTGGGTGTTTATAAACCAGTATCACCTGTCTGCAAAATGTTAATACAAATGACTGAACTTTATTAACCATTTCCATGGTCATTATAAACACTTTAAACAGTGAAGGCTCCAGGCCTAGAGCATTCCAATTACGATTCCAGTCCTCACCCCGCTGGACAGACAAAGCTTCCACTGGGTAATTTACTGTCATAACTTTTAAGTCTGGTGTGGCAGACGGAGAAAGGAAGAGAGGGTCTGGCTGCCTGCATAGGGTATTATTGTTCCATATGCAAGAAGGAAAAGTACGCACATTGAGCTGAAAGTATATGTGCAATACACCACCAGTCCTGTCTATTGATCACTACACATTGCTTCAATGCTAGCTTGGATGTGCTTCTTTTCAGCTGCTCAATGCTGCTCACCCTCACCTGTAGCTCATTCAGACTACAGGATGGAGGGGGCTAATTCTTTTCCGACACTACAGAAAGCCCCCAGACTTACAGGGCACTGGTTCTCATTATAGACTGTTATTATCAACCCCACCATTTGTACCTTGTACCTAGAGGGAGAAGGCAGATACAGGCAAGTCAAGTCCCAATAAACCCCTGTAACTCACTTCTGATTTCTGCTTCAGAGCAATGGCTGATGAGGGTATTAAGATAGGGAGGACAGAGCCAACTTCAGGTGTGTGTCCCCTGTACCAAACACGGCTGTGGGCTACTAGGAGTTAAATAATTTATTTCCTAAAGTTTTGAACTGTGCTAAAATTTTGCACTTTCTTACAATGTCTCTGAGGTTTTCATTATCCATCCTTGCATGCTTTTGTTCTCTGCTACAGCTTTTGTGCTGATTTTGTACAGGATAACACATTTGCTGGAGCCAGCCTGGTATTATGTCCCCAGGTGCACCCACTGCTGTGGTCTAGGGGCATTGCACAACTTTCCGTTCATTCCAGTGACAGACACAAATGCAATTATCCCTATTTTACAGATGGAAAATTCGGCCTGCGGATAACTTGAGGGTTATGCCCCCAGGTTTCACAAAGAGAACTTACCAAGCTGGCAACCTCATCACGCTTATAACCACTGCAAGGTGACAAATAGCACCATGTTCATTAAACTACATTTTGTGATCAATATGATCAGAGGAAGAAGGCACAAGGCAGAATGTTTCATCTTTCAGCACTGAGAGAGAAGGTGCTGTGATGAAAAGGACGAAACAATCCATCTGACCACTTGCCTCTCCTGCAAAGTAAAGCAGGTCTCAACAAGACCCTCATCTGTGACACTACTTCACTCAACCACAGTTAGAAGGATCTTTATATTGCTGCAGATCTAAATCATTCCCAGAGTACAGCAAGGTCTTATTACACTACTCGGTTCCAAATCGTGGCAAATTTAGAGCAGTATGTTTGATGCTGTTCCTGCACAACCTCACCATAATTTTTTCCCTAGAACTTGCAGTACCTTTTTCGCATGCTGGTCCAGCATATCCTGGGAAACAGTCACAGCGGAAGAAATCCCAACCACCAACACACTTGCCGTGGGTGCCACAGGAGGCCATCCCACCACTCTGACACATTTCATCTGTAAGGACACAGCCAGGAGCGCTGTTCAAGGACTCTGCAGGGTGCTCTAAATCATAGACCTGGGAAAGGACAAAGAGGAAGCATCACATCAGATGTCTACAGTTAACAGCGGTAAACCCAAGACTGGCCTTAGTAGCCCTACCTTACTATCAACAATGACATTGCGAATGCAGCCAACAAACCCTCTGAAATGCCTTCGTGAATTGTGGTAAGGCAAAGTCTTCTTAACACCACCCAGCTGCAGGGGCTGATGGCCACTGAAGAGCCTACCCATGATGAAGGGAAGGGAGGGAAAGAAAGAATTAGTGGCATGCAAAACACAGCAGCTTGGCTGATTCTTCCCCTCCCCTTTAGCTCTTTTGAGTAATTATGTTTCCAGTTCTTGTTGTTGGGGTTTTTTTACCTTTGAGATTCCACAGTCTCTCCAGAGGCTTCACATGCAGACAGATCCATTTGGGACATCTTCTTAATGACACTGTCATTATCTCTAACCGAGACATTTACACAGTGGTCAAGAATCAGCTTCACTTTCTAGAAAAAAAGCATTATTTAAAACAATTGCATTCAGAGATGTGCATACATTTTAATTACACATTTACTTTCATTTAGCAGAAAGGGGAATAGTAACTAGCAATTACAGTGCAGAAGACTTTATTAAAATAATAAAACACTTCCACATACTAATCTGGAAATTTATTGCACATGGTGTATAACTCAGATACGTTAAGAAAGATCTGAGTCTACTATGGCCATGCCAAGTCACTAACATGGTAGAGGGAAGATGGGATTTTCTTGGGAGTTTTCTGCCAAATCAGAACTCAGAGAGACAATCTAGCAGAGTGAACGGTCTGCTAGGCTCCCCATCCCAGATCCTGACATGCCCCACAGCTTGTCTTATGTGGGAGAAGAAGGGGGAGTCTAGCAGATGCCTTCACCAGTGTTATATCAGCAAGATGTTCCTCATACACAAAAGCCTATCTATCTCCTTTGCGCTGCAAGTCTAAAGTCATTTGGTGCAGCAGGGTTTTCCACTCAGAGAAATTAAGGATATTTCACTCCATCAGTCCAGGAATCATTTAGCCCTTGGATTATCACAGCTCTGTAGTCTAAGCAATAGACAGGATCATTAAACAAAGTAAATAGCCGGGCCAGTTTCAAAATTGGATCTGACTTCTCCAGGCCTTGTTCTGCTTCACTGCTTCAAGAGGAGATATGGGCTGACAAACTTCAGTCCCTGCTGTTGCAGGTGATGAAAGACTAATTGATAAAAGAACTTTACAGAAGGGAGGAAAGATTTGGAAGGAATAACTAAGTACATGAATTAGTGCTTCCACAGGATAGTCCATATTTACACTTGCCTTTCCATCATTTATAATTTTAATATTGTGCCAGCGGCGATCTGCAACATTAACTTTTCGTGACAGCTGCAGGAAAAGCTCACCAGAGCTGTGGCTCACGGTCAGCGACGGGACACCACTGGAAAGCTCTGCAAAGGAAAGACACTTATTGGATATGCACTAACCATGCTCCCACTCAAACTCAGTTGAAACGACTGTTGCAGTTAGATTTTAGTTGGAGGAGTTCTTCAGACACTTAAAGAAATCCAGCTTCTAACACAGTGACACAGGATACAAACTAGGCATGGTGGCAAATTTTTCTGCATTCTCCTCATTCTCCAAAAGTAACTTTCTGAACTTTTTATTAAGAAAAACCCTATCACCTGTAAGTAGAATCTCACCTTTGCACAAACACAAAGAACAAACACTTTTTAAGGTGCTAACCTAAAGCAAGGAAATCTTCCCGTTCTCCAGGCTGCCCTCGCACCACTGGTCCATGGTACAGCAGAAGGCCATCGGTGACTTCAGTGATAAACTCTAAGGAGATGTGGCTCTCAAAGCAAGGCTTAAGAGGAGGGAACCAGGCATAACCGTGGCCTCTGAAGCTGTGTTTTGTCTGCTGGCAGTCTGGTCCATGGAAATTTGCAGAACATTTGCATCTATTAAATAAATAAAAGCAAAAATTCACCATCCAAGCAGAAGTCATGAAGGGCTCTTCCCACAGCAGGGCTCTCCCGCTTTAAACACAGGAGCTCATGTTGCCTAGGCCATAGCACAGGTTAAGCCCTAGCAAAACTCCCATCAAAAAATGTTCCCTATTGACTTGTTTGTAGAAATACAATTTAGCTTTAGTTCTACATGATAATACGTCTATGCAAGAATATTCTGTGAATAAATGACAGAGCTGTTTTAATATACAAAGCACATGAAAACCTCTAATCTCTTCAGAAAAAAAAAAAAAAAGAAACCTTCTTTTCACTAGCCTTACTTAAAAGCTTGTTTAAAGACTTTATAATGTTGATAGGGAAAGCAAAGGAACCACAGAATCATAGAATACCAGGTTGGAAGGTACCTCAGGGATCACCTGTCCAACCTTTCCTGGCAAAAGCACGGTCTAGACAAAATGGCCCAGCACCCTGCCCAGCTGAATCTCAAAAGTGTCTGATGTTGGGGAATCCACCACTTCCCTGGGGAGATTATTCCAATGGCTGGCTGTTCTTATGGTGAAAAATGGTCCTCTTGTGTCTAATCAGAATCTCCCCAGGAAGGTAATATCACCCAGAAAAGGTAAGAAGAGATGTGACAGTCGTAGATCTTGACATCTTCTGGCAAGCTACTTGCTGGTTTATTTCCTTTGCACTATGAAAAATAAATGCTTGGGGTTCTTTCCTTAATACTCTGGGTATTCTGTAGAAGAGTAATCACAGCATGACAATAACAAAAACTGTAAGGGGGAAACCAAAGGGGCAAGGAGGACAGGGAGGGGGACCAGCTGGGTTCCTACTTCTTGGTTTCTGCTTTCCATAGATTGCTAGTACCTACTGAGAGCAGAACGACAGCGGTCAGATGCAGAAAAAGATCACTCACAAAACTACTGAATATGGAGCAGAAGCAAAAAACCGTCAGAGTTGAGCAAATGATAGGTATCAGAGCCTACCAAGCGTTTCTGGGCAGAAAAATTTCCCTGGTTGCTTACACATGAGCAACAATGTCAGACTCAGATCTTTACCACGACCAGGGCTCCTGCAGCTTCAGTATGAGTCCTGTCACCCCTATCAAGGGTGCTCAGGAGAGGCTGGCCAGTTGTTTCTACTTTCCTATGTTGGGATGACCATTTTTAAGCAAACATGCTTAAGGCTTGCCTTCTGGAGGGGGACCAAGCTCATTCTCAGCTAGTATAGTCCCATCATTTTTTTCATCTTTATGCTATTTTATTTATGACTTGTTGTTTTGGGGAAAAAATGAAGCAAGAAACGTGGGGAAGAGGCTATTAAGTGATGTGATTAAAAAGCGTTAAGGTAGGCTGCACAAAATAAGAGCATTTTGTGGGGTAGCATTAACGGAACCGGTGCAGCTTGCAAACTTCCCAAGGTTTTCCTGGAGACTATGTCAAATCTAAGTACCAACGTGAAAACAGAGGTTTGTTTGCAAGACATGTGCACGAAGTATAACAAACCTCAGATCCGCCACAGTGAGAAGACATGCAATGATGCCCCCTCCAGCTTCCCGTCACCCTCCTTACAGACTGAACGAGAAGTGTTTTGTTTGCACACCAGATGAGTCTTTACCAACCTGTAGCCCAAATCAGTATCCACGCACGTGCCACCGTTGAGACAAGCGTTTGTCTGGTATGAGGAGCAGGAGAGATGAGGGCTCTCCCGAGCTGCACAGCCACACAGGGCATGACTCAGGACTGTCACCGACAGCAGTGAAACATTTCCAGCTGTGGTTATTGTTGGCACATGGCTCTGTTCATGCTTGCTGATGCATCCGCTGCTATGAGTGCAGTTTGCAGTCAGACATTCATCAATGCCAATCTGGGTGATATTGATATTCAAGATGTTTTCCAGCTGTGGAGAACAATTAGCGGCATTCATTTGACTTGTCAACAGAAAGGAAAGTCCCAAGTGACAGCAATGAAGAGCCCAAGTCTTATTTATTTCCAAAACTGGCTGCTGTGCCACTTCCTTCCAACATCTACCCTACCCAGCCAAAGGCAGTTCAGCCTGGCATCTGTTAAGGCCAAAGTCTTGGTTTAAGTCAATTATAGCATGGATAAGCACTTGGAGGACAAAAAATAGCATCATCTTCATCATAAACTGAGTGGATAAATTTTAATCACTGATGGTTCTGATGGATTATTTACATAGCACCTGAGTTGTGTTTTTAAATTTGGACCTCTATCTTAAGAATATTGGGAAGGGTGGACAGGCATGGGGCAATGAAGCAATACTTTTTCTGGTGAGAGTGGGTTGCTACTGCGGCACAGATTCTAAACCTAACCCTTATTTCAGCCTCTGTGTACCAAGACACATTTCCAACAGACCCAGACATTTAACTCTTATCAATACTTCTTTTGCAAGAGGGGCAGGAATGTTACTAAATTGTCAATGCACATTTCCAACCTGGTTTTCCACTGGGGAGTGGTTATTTTACTGCTTTGCCCTCTTAACTCAGAAAGCTGGAACTTCTGAGTGGCATGTGAGTTTCGGCTACAGAACATTTCTGTGTAGAGGACTAAAAATTGACACATTAAGATACCATGTAGAAAGGCAACAGCCAAACACATCCTTTACACAGATTTTTAGTCTTTTCAACAGGAAAAACATGTTCACATTCCTAAAAGCTCATTGTATTTGGGTTGCTTAATATATATTTATAGGCTGGCTTTTAAAACATTCACATTTGAAATTTCTAATATGTGCGAAAGGTCTGTTTGACTTTATTGATTAAAACTTTTCATTTTTCTCACACATTACTCCCTCGGTCATTCTAAGTATGTGCATTCACTAGGCAATGGATATTATCTGAATAGACACAATAAGAAGATGCTGTGGTTTCATGTGTAGTATGGATATACTTACCCGTGCTCTGGAGGCTGCTACATTGCCGTTAAGTTTTTCTGCTTTATAGTAAGGTGGACCATAAACTGCAAACCAAATATCAACCCCTCGGGTTTGATTTGGGCTATTTAATACACTGAAAATGTGAACGTTTTCCAGTTGGACTGATACAATTTCTGAAATCAGCTTCTTCATCTGGTAGTATTTACTCTCTTTTTCAGGGGTTTGGGATATGAACTCCTCAGGAGTGATATCTGTAATGGAAGTTAAAAACCTGACAAACACATATCTTGCAAATGGTTGTAGCAGTAGAAGAGAGGAGCACCACAGAATAAATATTAAGGTTGCAGAAAATAGAGTCACTTATAAATTCAGGAATATTTTACATTTTAAGCTCTGAAATGTTCCATGCTGGCTTCTGCTTACAGTTTGTGTTCTGAAGCTTTTTGACTCTTACTAATTTGTTTTTTATTATTATTCTTTTAAATCAGAAACTTGTTTAAGAAGATTTTACTTTTTCCACAAAGACTGAAACGATCTGGTGAATTTCAGGCAGACACTTGTTCAAATGAAGGTTTTTTTCTGAAATGTATGTTTCATTAAAAATCTGGTGTAGAAATCTTTCACCTTTGTCTTCTGCATTAAACAAGCATTTCTGGCTGTCTTCTTTCTCCACAGATGCTTCTTCACATGCAGTGTCAAAGGACCCTACAAAGGTGCATTTTCAAACCCTTATCTAAAAAACTATTAACTCCCATCCCATGTCTAAGAGCATTAGAATTCTAAGTAACACAGCAGTAACATTAAAAAGGTAGATTTCAGTATTATGATCCTAAAGTACTTCATCACATTGTTTACCTGTTATTCGCATAGAACCAGCATTATGGAGGGCATCATCTCTGATTTCCTTCACTATAACCTTTACAGTTGAGACAACATCTGGCCAGACTCCGTCAATGACTCTAACTCTTATGTTGTAAGTTCCTGGTGGAGTTCCTTCTTTAATAGTCAGCAAACCTGAGCTATCGTTAAGGATAAAGTACCTGTAATAAGAGTTAAGCCAAGGAACAAGCTATGAGAAGTTCAAAAGCTAATTAGTAATTACCATCACTGCTAGTTTTTCTGACCCACTTTATTTTGGGAAAGCTAGCAAAGAAAGCAGATGTGTTCCTTCATGAAGGGACACAGCAGAACAGAACTTTGTTACATTGCCTTCTCTTGGCTCATAACGACTCCTTGCCATGAGAAGGTTTCTTCCTGCTTTTATGCCATATCAACTGTGTAGGAAGACTCAGGCTACTATAGCTATACATTGAGAGTGACACCTCTGTCAAAACCTCTGAATGGCACATGTACATCTCAACACCAGCCACAATCCAGACACTTTGATGTGAATACATCCAATACAAATAAGGTCTTACAACAAGTGGTGACATGGAAACACCAGCTCTCCAGGAGCTTGGATGAAGGAGGATGGAAGTTAGTGAGTACTTTTTCTGTAGTGGCTCACTGATGCTGACTGTGGGTACAACTGTGAACAGGACTTTATAATGGTGTTCTAGCCCATCAGGCAATGGGAAGCAGACTGGTTTGGCATGCAGCATTATTTAATGCAGCCTCACACTCAGAAGGGCTTTTGGAGAGCTACGCACAAGCATCTAGCAGAATGCTTTTGCTCACTTGTTCTCAAAAAAAGGCAGTTTAAATACTTTTTATGGTCTTGTGTGTGGGCAAGTTTACCATACATTTCACCCAACTTCCATTTTTCCCTCCAAATACCTTGATGTTTTCCCTTCAAATTGGTAGATTTTGCGATCCCAATCATCATCATCAGGGGCAAGGACCTGGCCCAATACAGTCGTGGGGAGGATACCTACAATAGGATAGCACAGAAGTGGCACAGTCGGACCTCTCACACATGCACAAACAGGTTGGCCATTCAAATTTTACTGGTTTGTCTTAAGTCTAAAACCTCTACAGAAGAGTTGTGATAGCTCCCTAGAGAAGATGGGCACCAGTTTGCAAATACTGTGTGGTGTTCTGCTTATTGGGTGTTTGCTGGACGGCTACATAGATACAATTCAACAGGTGGCTGCAATGAAAAACAATGGGAAGGAAAAAAGAAAAGCCACCTCTGAGGAAAGATGGAAAAGATATTCAGACTTCCTCATTTTCACTATTTTGGCTGCAGTATCCAACAAGCTTACAGAGTGGTTTAGACAGGGATTGGGGTTTGGCAGGAAAAACAACCAAAATGCTGACTGGGTTATAAAGGGCAAAAAATAATAGCAATTTGGAGATAATTACAGCAAGATAGAGAGGACGTCCAAAATAGAGGAACTAGGCTTATTTTGAGTAGGTGGTGAAAATTTGGGGTCAGATGGAAAGAAGCATGTGTTCTGCTGGTTTTGCATCCTCTCAGCAATGCTCACAAATTAGTATTTTTTTTTTTTACAAAAGCTATTTCTGAAGGAAAAGTCCACAGTTATCTGGATTCACAGATCTACTGAGCAAAGAGACAAAGAAGAGGAAAAAATGTGGGACTTCACCTTGTGAAAGGGAACAGGACAAACCCTGACAACTGAGGGACTGCATGCAAAAAGAAAACTGTACCTCTCTGGCAACTGTGGCAACTTTCATTGGATATTTTGCAGGAGACAGTATACAGGATGCCCTGGTGTTTGACTTCCATGTTATATGAACGTACAAACGACTGTGATAGTAGCTTTCCGATTCTGACTCCTTAACATTTTAAATAACTGAAGATATGAAGACTTGAATATTTCCTCCCAGAAATTAACAGTACAGATGAGTTTAACCTTTAAAGAGGCAACTAAAAGGGAATTCAGGCTTAAAGAAAAGATCTGGTACTTAGGCTATAAGCAGAGTTTCTCAGCAAATAGCAAACAGACTTGGTTTCAACATTACAAAAAGCTGAACTTCAGAGTGAGCACTCAATGGGCAGAACAACATTTCAGCACAAATAAAAGTCAACAGCATCTACACAGAAGCAGTTTCTATTGCATCCATGATAGACAATCTATTTAATGTGCTGTTGAACCACAGGATACACAGCAGAGTAGAAGAAATGACCTGAGCCTACCTGGGTGCAAGCATCCCACAATCTTTTTACCTGTGTGGTTTATTTTGCTGTTGGGCTTATTATGTGGGGACACTGGATCACTAGAGAACTGCTAGCTAATTGCCAAAGCAGGAAGGGAAAGGTGGCTTCTCTTGTACTGCCTGCAGCCAACGTTCACAGAAAATTCCCCCATAACATTATTTGTTAGCTGAAGGTTCATATGAATGTCTCGGGCAGTTTACCATGAGTTCAACTTAAGTGTATTCACTAAAACTGAATTCAGTCTGGAGGAGGAAAAAGGTTTAAGGAGGAGGAAGAAGGTCCTCAGAATTCAGACTTGTCACTTCTCAGCAATATTATGAATTCTGTTAATTTTTTCCCCCTGAAACGTTAATGCTGCTGGAAAACTGTTTCTGAAAACAAGAGACCATTATTCAAGTTTGATAGAAACACGCACAGAACAGCAGCCAGCTATGCTTTTTCTTCAAGGCTCAGTTTCTTCCACAAACCAAGTGGCCCAGAGTCCTGTGCCCCACACACCTACTGCTCTCTGGTGGGGCTTAAGTAAATTTCAGTAGCACCTCTACTAAGATCTTAGTTTACATGGAAGAGGACAGAGACCTCCTTTGACCTTACTGTCACATTTGGAAGCAAGCAAGGAGGAGTGATTTACCATCATAGCTGTAAATGAGACATTCCATGTAGCCAGCAGAATGCGGGTGGTCATTTTGGTCCCCGATATTGACAGTCAGCGTGTTGGTGGAGCTCATAGGTGGGATGCCACTGTCCGTGATCAGGATGGGCAGGTAGAACACCTTGTGCACTTCCCTGTCAAAGGTACGCAGCGCAGTGAGCAAGGCACTTCCATTGTGGAAGTCCTGCAAGTTGAAGTTAGACAGACTGTGGAAATCACTGAGAAGATGAAAGGAGAAAGGTGCACCATTAGCAGCAGTGTCTCGGTCCTTAGCATACAGCAATGTAGAGGTCTCATTCATTTGGACAGCCTGTGGAGAAGCTGTGTTTTCCCAGACCACTGGGTTATAATGAGCCTCAAACTCTGGCCCATTGTCATTTATGTCCTGCAGAGTCACTGAAACAGTGGCACTGCCCGTCAGAGGAGGCTGCCCCATATCGGTGGCAATGACAATGAGTTGGTACTGTGTCACTGTCTCATGATCCAGCACTCCTGCAACCGTCACCCACCCATCATTAGCCACAGAGAACTGGCCACCTGTGTCAGACTTGTTTAGTAGGTGAAATGAGAACCTTCCGTTCAGGCCAGAATCCAAGTCAACAGCAGAAACCTGAACAACTTTGGTGCCAACTGGTGCATCTTCCCCCAGTGCAGCCACTTCATAGAACTGGGGGTAGAAGACAGGAGCATGGTCATTGGAGTCCTCCACATAGATCACGCAGTGAGCAACGCTGAAGAAATCTGTGTCCTCTGCTTTCACAGTCAAATTGAACACCCTCTCATGAGGCTTCTCAAAGTCAATCCGCTTTCGCAGCCTGATAAACCCACAGTTGTTAACTTCATCTGTCTCTATAGAGAACTTGTGGTCGTTGTCCCCATCAAGGATGCTGAATGTCACCATGGCATTTTCTCCCTCATCTCTGTCCACAGCAGACACCACTGCCACCTCAGTGTTAATACTTGCATTCTCAGAGACAAATGCCGTGTAGATCCTTTGCAGGAAGACTGGAGCATGATCATTTACATCGGTCACCAAAATAGTGGCGGTGCCTGTCCCAGTGAGCCCTCCTCCATCTCTGGCCTCAACCACTACTAGGTACTTGTCTTCCTTCTCCCGATCAAGGGACCCAAGCACTGTATAGATGGTGCCACTAACTGAATCAATTGAGAACAAATCCAGATTAATTTCATTTTGGACATTCTGAATGATGCTGTACGTTAGCACGGCATTCACACCAGCCTTTGGGTCATCGAGGTCCACTGCTGTCATTTCCATGATAGGAGTGTCTGCTGGAGAATCCTCAGGGACATGGCCCATGAAACATCCATCCAACACACAGAGGAAAAGGGGTGCATTGTCGTTCACATCCCTCACTTCTATGATTACATCTGCAAAGCCAGTCAGTCCCTCTCCACTCTCATCTGTTCCAAGAACAAGAAAGCGCCACACTGATCGCTTCTCACGGTCCAATCTTCTATTTGCGCTGATCTCACCTGTGTTCTCATTGATGCTGAATTCGCTGCCAGCCCCCTGCCCATGCAGGGAATAGTTAATGGCATTTTGATCAGCTGCTTGGTCAGGGTCTGTTGCAGAAACCTGGAACAAGCCACAGCAGGTAAGTGTTTATGTAAAAAGAAAAGGGGAAATCACTGTTCTGTTGATGGCAGTTGGTATTGCACAGGCTAAATAAATAGCATGCATTTTAACAGCAAACATCTACTGGTTTCAGTTATTCAGGTCAGGTACTCTTTCAATATAAACATCATGCATGGCCTAGGGAAAGATCACATTTAGACAGACTAATACATTCTACTTCCCAAAGTATATTTCCAAAATATACTTGTTTTGGGAAGAGGAAATAACTGCAGGAGGAACCAAGAGCAAGCAGTAACAGATGTGCTGAGCAAAAGTTTCTTGTGAAACTCTTTGGAGCTGGAATACAAAGGCACATGGGGGCTGTTGCTCTCTAGGTGAACGGAATGCTGCGAACACAGGTGGCCATACAGCCAAGCTGATTATCAACACAGGCCAGAGAGAACTCCCAGCTCCTGATTTGCATCCAGGGATCGCTTGGGAGACCACTAGTTGGGCCAGCTGAGCAGTCCTCATGCCAGGGACTGCTGTACCAACAAAACAACGAAGATGATTGAGTTCCAGAGTCAAATAACAATCCCTGGTAATGTTTATTGGGTAGTATAAATGTAGCCAAAGAGTCTGTGACCTAAATGCACGAAGTACACCTGCCAACCACGCTATGCTTATACAGTTACTCAAAATATGCTAACTCTGCTTTGTGAAGGAAAGCCATCACATTTTTTAACATTTACAAACAGAATCATTTGGAAAAGACCCTTAAGATTGTTGATTCCAACCATTATTTATGCTGGTCAGGGGAGCAAGTCCACCATGCAAATTCAGCCAGGCTTTCTTTATTCTCTTCTTTACAGAAAGTTACTAGTTACATCTGAATACCAAGGCTCACCCACAATAAAGAAATTAACTTTTTAAATTTGTGTGAATGGATGGGATTCAGCTGAACAAAAAGCCAGGTTTTGCTCTGCTTTGTGCAAACTGCTTTACCTTTAGAACAAGTACAGGCAGATCTGTGAGCTCCTCCAAGACACTGCCCTGGTATTCATTCTGAGTGAAGACTGGTGCTTCATCATTCTTATTGACAACATTGATGATGACAAGAGTGTGGTTTTCCCATTTTCCATCAGAAGCTACAAGCCGGAGCTCGTAACGTTGTTCTTGTTCATAATCCAGAGGCTGAGCAATAAAGACAGTTCCAACCTCAGGTTCCACGTCAAAAACTCCTTTCACATTTCCTGATGTGATCTGATACCTTAGTCTGGCATTTGCACCTACAAGAGAAAGCAAACAACCACTGCCTGTTCACTCCGTGCATGCTCCATCCAGCTGTACACAGCTGACATACCCAAGAGAAGCCTTATTTACCCAGACTGTTACAGGGTGTGTGGGAGATAAAACATAGGCATAGGCACAAACAGAAAGACCCAGCTATGTAATTTGAAGGGTTTGTGTATGGTAGATTGGGGGTTAGGTCTGCATTTACATATATTTACAAATACAATTTGCAGTCACGGACAAGCGCCTGTTTATTGATAATGAAGGAGTTGTGTGCCTCATTTGCCAATAACAAAAAAGTAACATGCTATTAAAATACTAGAAGCTCTTTTTGCTCAATGTTTCCCAAGTCTCCCATTTCAAATGCCAATATTCCTTAACCTTTTTTTTTATATATATACCACTGGATGGTGCTAAAATATAACAAATGTCCTCTGTGAGCAAGAATACATCTCAGAAGAACATTCCACCTGTTCAACAGCAGTTGTTTGATTGCTGCAAAATGTTTAGGAACAAAAAACCAAAAGAGTGGTGTTTCATGTTTACTTATTTGAAAAGGAGAAAAATACATGACATTCCATTTCAGGATAGAAAGTAATTCCCCAAATTAAATAGGTGAACCGCTAGGAGTAGAAAGAAAATTCAGCATTTTAAGTAGTGAGTGAACTGTGGATTTTAAAAGACTGGAACAACACGGATGGCAAGAAAGTGAAAAGGCTGTGTGCAACATTAGTGCTTGGAGGAGCTTGGCTTTGAGCATCATGAGTTTGAGCATCACTTGCTAGTCACTTTTGCCAAATTCTCTCCAGTGCAGCAGCCAGTTTTGAATGGCCTCTTCTCCATCATGGGCACTAAGAGGCACAGGCATTACAGTACTGCCACCAGAAGGAATGGTCAGCTCTCACCTGCTCCCAGCAACACATTCCTCTGGTGCTTATCTGGGCTCTGTCACCAGCACACCCAGCTTGCCTTCTTTTTTAAAACTGGTTTGTTTTTCTCCAGCAAGTTGAGCTGGACCAACTCATGAAAGGAGCAAAAAAGCCGCAGTAAAAGCAAAGACAGGAACTGAGTGGTGGTGCATGCTGTTGGACTGGCTCAGCCCATCTGATCTCACCACACTGTAGGGGCAGTTTCACACCATCAGAGCTGATGTAATTGTGAGCCCTAAAAGAAGGTCTGGCTGTCCCTTTTTCCCTGCCTCATTCTTGCCTTCATTTCTGGCCATGTCATCCCACATATTCTAATGTTTGTCAGATTCTTCCACAAGCATATCCAACCCAGTAACTCACCAAAGAGCACACAGGTTTGGTTTTCTTGCAATAGTAATAAGTAAAACTGATGCCCAGGGAGACCTGGAAAGCACAGGAGTCAGCACAAAGCAAACACATGCTCAGGAGTGAGTTAGTTTTTATGTTACCTCTTGTGAAGTTACAGCTGGGTTGTGACCCCAGGTGATTTCATTCTGCCCCAAAAAGATTGCCGGCTAGCTTAACCTTTGCACTGCAAACCTGAGAACCTAATGAAAGAAAATGCTCCTGTGTGCCCAGAACTTTTCTCCTCGCTATTACAAATGCTTGAAATGCTTAATCACTTCCTGAATACGGAAAATTTACTTGCCATGAAGGAAGTAGCCCCACATACAACACACAGTAATACTAAGAGGACTTAGAAAGCCATGCAGAGTCTACTCACCCTCATCTTCATCATCTGCTGTTGCTGTCACAACAGGACTTCCAACATCCCTGTCCTCATCTATGCTGACCTCATACACTGACCGAGGAAATGCTGGAGCGTTGTCATTCACATCACTGACAAAAATCCTTACATAGGCTGTGTCTAAGAAGGAGATTCAAGAGGAACATATAGATGAGAAATGGCAGAGGTGGAGTACCTCTTGTTGTATTTCAGACAGCTCACATACACCCCACACACCCCCACCCCACCCCCAAGACTCGAAAAGTTAAGGAACCCAATTTCTGATACATTTTACCCAATATATAATTCCTTACTACTTCTACCTGTGTTGGGCTGCCCATGAACACCAGGTCTAGCAGATTCTGAAGAGTCCTGAGACTGAACTTCAATCAGGTAAGAGGCTCTTTTCTCTCTGTCAAAAGTTGCATGGGTGGAAATAATTCCTGTCTCAGGCTCAATGGTGAAGAACTGGTAATCCTCACCAGCATCTTTCAATATTAAGTAGTGAACCTAAAAATAAAATAGTAAAGAGAGGTTGCATTTTCCACTTTCATTTCTATGTCCAAGTGCTGTGACTTCCCCCTTCCTCCGTAGTCCCCTAGGTCTGCCTGCAAAGTAGCAACACCGAGGAAAGACAGTTAATCTGGACATAATTTTTCTAATTCTTTTGCCCATTTTGATACAAAAACCCCCAGAATTCTTAAACAGAAGATCATCTGTACCAGTGATATCAAGGCCCATCAAGCCCTAATCTCCAACAGTGGCCAGCAGGAGCAGTTAAGAAAGATCATGAATAACAAAAGGACAGAGAATGTATGGAATGGCATCTTCCCTGGCATCTCCCCAGATTCTAGCAACCCACTGTGCTTCTGATCACAAAAGAAGTGGGGTTAACTGAGAGTATGGGTCCTGTTCAGCAGGACTGAACAAATTAAAACCTCCACTGATGAAAGCTACCCGCATTTGCCCCTGTAACAAAGGCTTGGCTTCCTCTGAAAAAAACGTTGCCAACGTTGCCACCACCAAGTCATGTCCAGAGCACTGCCAGGCAGTTCTACCACACAGGCTGCTCTTCAGAAGTTTCAAAATGACAATCACAGAACAGCAGATCTGTACTAGCCAGAGTTCCCTCCCAGAAAAGCTAGTAGGGTTTTTGAAAAAGGCTCAGGAAAACACACAGAAAATGAGCAGTTTCCTTCCTAACACTGCTTTGGATGGGTCATTATAACAATGGCGGTCAAATGTTGGTTTGACCAACCATTTGAACCAGTGATGGTGAAATGAAATGTTACTTAATTGACCATATTTAAATAGCCGCATTTAACCAACCATAATCACGTGATGGTCAACTAAATAATGAGCTGAAGAGGCAAGAGTTTGGAAACATTCTGCAGTGACCTCCACTTGCCTTGTTATGGGAGCAACCCTGAGAATCATGCAGCAGTGCTTTGTCATGGTTGCTGGATCAGGACAAGTTGCTACGATGTAGGATCCCAAGACCATGAACAGCATCATCTCTGCCTGCATCCCATATTATGCACATCAGGCATATGCTAGACGAATACTTGACAAGTGCTGCAAGAAGTGTTTGTGGCTCATTACGCTGTCATCTGCTGTCTCTGCACTCTTACTAGTTGCAATACTAAAACTTGCCTATTGGGAGGAAAAGAATTGGATGTAAGGTCAAACCTCTCCATGCAGGCCAGAATCCAAGTCCGTAGCTAACACCTGAACCACGGATGTGCCGACATCAGCTCCTTCTGGCACAGACACCTCGTAGTTAGAAGACAGGAAGAACGGAACATTATCATTGACATCTGCAAAAGCAGGGGATGGGGACCATGGTAAGAAAATGTTTGAAGACTTTTTTTTCTTATTGTATTTCTTTCCCACAGTCATAATATAGCTTGGAGGAAGAACTCCCCTTACTCATAGCAAGAAGAAATCCTGCTTTGGGTCTTCCCCATTTTCATGGCAGCTGTCAGGAGGCATTTTATAAACATTGAGCAGTTTCTGGGAGACAGTGGCCTAATCCCAGCTAAGATACTGGCTAGTGATTTGACCAGCAATCTTATAGCAAGTCCATGAACACCAGGACCAGGAGGCCTTTCATCCACAGTCTATAAGGAGCTGGTTATCTACAGCAGTAGTTAATTTCAGCGTTTTATTAAGGGCTGTTTAACATACAATGGAAATTAAAATTGCAGAGTTGACAAAGAATGTATGTAAAGCAGTCTTTCCTGGCCTTTGTAGGGCAGTATAGCCAGATTTATGTTAGGCTGTAGGATGCAGCTGCACATCAGCCTCCCCTCATCTAACTGCTGGCCAACGTCCAAAGGAAGCACACCGATCTCCCCGCTCTCGTCATCCTGCTCTAAGCCATGGGATCCCCCTTCCCATGAGCTGGATCACACGGTCCCATGTTGGCATTTTATTGCTTTGAGGCAGCCTGACTTTCTGGAGAGAAAAGGTCTAGCTGTGATGTGACACGCTCTGCAGCTGTGTAACCGTCAGATCCAGCCCAAGGGGCACGGTGAGATGGGCAGGGGAAGGAAGGAAGGGCTGCGCGGTAGTGGCCACCTGCAGTCAAGGCAGATGAGATGCAAGGAAGAGCCACGTTATGCTTACAGCAGTGCTCGTCTCTTGTCTTCCTTGCCTGGCCCCTGTAGAGGCCTAAACTGGAAAAGATATGTCCTGTATTTTGAAGGGCCAGTTTCTGACACACTTTGTCCTTAAAACTGCTGTGTAGGACCAGGTGAACACAAGGGACAGGCAGGAGAACTATGTCAGCACTGACCCAGATCTATTTAAACTGCTCTGGAATCACATCCTCCTGCTCCACCCGTGACGTAGTCCAGGTTCCTCTTTGTCTGTGAGACAACTAAACTGAGAAATGCTGCATAGGCCCCTACGTCTTTTCGCACTTTTCACAGTTTAACAGCCACATTTGAAGAAAGTAATTTTCCTGTGTCATGGCACAGAGCAGCTGTAATGTAAGTTCTTCAAATCCACCTGTCTTCATGAAGAGCAGAAAAATTTCTTAATAACTCATTCTGCAAACCCTTCAGCATATATTTACTTTTACTACTGCCACATGACTCCATTGATTCTGACACACAACTATTTGCAGGATCAGTCTTAAATTACTTTCTTTTTTTTTAAGTTGTCAGCGTGGGCTCCTGTAAATCCCAATTTTCTTTCTCTCTTAAATTCATAGTAATCTGTGAAAATTTATTTTTCTAATAGGGTTTTTTTTTTTATATTTTATAAAAAGAGTAAGTCTTGTTAGAGAAAAGTTTCAGCAAATTCACTAAGCGAGGTAAGGAAATTAAAATGCTACAAAAGACTTCCTTTTCTGTGTGCTTGTGCATAAATAAAGGACAATTCTGCACATGAAACTTTCTGGTGGTTATTTCTCTCTTAAAGATGTTTAACTTGCTATTTTCTTCCACTAATGCATACGTGTGTGTAAATCTTTTTTCATATGAAATACTAAGTTATTGAAAAAAGGATTTTTGCTCATGAGCAAATTGAAGTTTCTGCCAAATTCTGATACCGATAAATATGTTCTCTATGAAACATCTTTTGGGGCAGTGTCCATAATCTGCAGTGAGGCTCAGACCCTGACTTGAAGCATTCTTGTTCTACAAGCCTGAAGGATTTTTGCATTGGTGGACTGGGGAAGACAGGACAATGCTGTGATAAAGTGAAGCAGGGAAGTTGAATTCCCATTCAAATTACCACTTAAATCTTTCATTTCCATGGTGGTGAGCAAGGAAAACATTTTTGCTGGCAACTTCACTTATTCATATTTTCATCTAGATGTCTACATATCAAAAGTAATTCCACTAATGCTTCAAAAAGCAGGGATTAAAATCAGATTTATAGTTTTATGTGGATCTACAGGAGCAGAGCCTTACAAAAAGATCCTACTGTAAGGAGGGCTGGATCAAATTTTTGAAAATGGCACCTATTAGTAAGGATCCTTTTAATTTTGAGTTTTAATCTCAGTGTTCAATACAAAATTCTGAAAATAACTAAACCCCCTAAACAGATATCAAACACAAACTCAGTATGTCTGGGCTATTCATCTTTTTATATCACAGAATATTTCCAGTAATACTCCTCTCCTTTCAACAGCCTGGGAACATTTACTAGATTTCTCCTCCTATCAGAAGAAAATCTTTCCAATTACATCTGTAGAAGCAGGCACTAGTTGCCTAAACATTCAGACAGCCCATTTTTGCACTGTAACATTTTCACATTTCATAGCTGTACTTAGAAATTGTCTCAAATAAACCTTTTTAATGACTGCACCACTTCCTTTTACAGTACAGAAACGTACAAAGCGTTCTTAGGGGGCTTGGCATTTCATGGACGTTACCTTAATTTGTGGTGTTATACTAAAAATAATGAGAATTTTGTTCTGAATGAGCTGCTGAAGTGCAGCAAAGCTTACCTGTTACGTTCACACAAACAGTGGTAAAGGAAGCTAAAGGAGTCATTGCTACATTTTGTGCCCGGACTGTCAGGGTGAAAAACTTAGTTGTCTCAAAGTCAAGTGGTTCAGCGACTAGAAGAGAAGCAGATCCATCAACTCTGTTTGGCTTCAGATAGAAACGAACTGGCATGTTAGTCTCTGGAACTTGACCCTCCTCCAGGTTATACGTAACCCTGGGATCACCAAGAGGGGATGTGGCTTTGACGGTCTGAAGAAGAAAAGAGCCACCACATATGTTCATGAAGCGTAGGGTTGCAAGTGTTAAGTGTTCAGTTTGATGGCAAGAACATACATACACAGACAAAAGTGAAAGAGTTTACAGAGCTGAGTTTCAGTTTACAACATTTGGGTTTGATGCAGGTCTTCAATCAACAGTAAATTTACCTGCCTCTAAATGTGCCAAGCCAGAACTGCATCACTGGCTAAAGGAAATCCCTTCTCAATCCTCCTTCCAAAACAAAAGCAATCTGAAAGGAGACCGTTCCTCCACTGCATTGTACATTTTACCAGGCAAGATACAGGCAAAACCTGAATTGTTTGCAGGTACTTGAATATCACACGCAGGAAGAGGAAGACAGAAATTACCTGGCGATTTATGAAGAGACTATCCTTAAAGAATAAGTCTGTACAGGTTAAAAAGGAATTGGTTTGGGTTAAAAGAGCCCAAAGCAAACTACAGCTGTTCCACGCTGTAGCGCTAAACTGAGAAAAGCTATAGGAAAGATGCAGGCAGGCAGCACCATCCACTGAGGATGGAGGAGTGAGGAGCTGGCCCTTGGTGGGAACACTCACAGATTTCCCACACAGGCAGGGCATGGCTCTGGCTTCTGCAGGAGCACACCCTGATGGCCAGTGGTGTAAGTCACTGGGAAAACTGCTGCCAGCTGAAATGCCCGCCTATTCTGCAACAGGTATTCCTGGCAAACACTAACAGGGTACACAGCTGTGAAGGCTGGTAAGGAAACAGTACAACGGGGTGAGGTTGCAGAGTGGGCATCCCACGTACTTTTGACATGGAGACAGCACAGCAGAGGAGGCAGTTGGAATCAAAAGAAGAGGGAGGGAAGTAATTACACTTTAAACATACCACTATCTTAGTGTCACGAATGGTGCTTTCAGGGATGGTTACCCAGTATCTGCTCTGCTCCCACTGGGGCGGCTGGCTCAGTGCATTAGTGACAGTTACCGTCAGCTCCACGGTGCTGCTTCTGTTCCCTCCATCTGTCGCTACAATATAGCGACTAATGCGCGTTGTCTATGAAACGAAGAAGATTGAGGATATTCGCAAACAATTTTGTACAAATCAAGAGACTGCAATTAACCCTCTGCAATAGATTTGAGGGTTGGAGGTTGCTCGGTTCCAAGCAGAGTCATGTTACCTGAGATAGCAGGCGGTTCACGTATACCCAGCCCGTGCTGGGGTTGATCTGGAAGTATTCCAGTTGGTGCTCTAACATTGAGTATGTGACAGCAGCATTCACACCCTGGTCACTGTCATGAGCTGCTACACGGAGGAAACTCGTCCCCATCGGAGTGTCTTCGCTGAGGAAGTCTTTGAAAAGACAAAGGTATTGTCAGCAGGTCTTGCTCTGGTTTACCTGGCCGTAAACCCTGAGATACCCCTGTGAAACCCCATAGCCCCCCTCACTGGTGATGAAGTGTTTCTGTAATGAGGCAGGTTATAAAGTATCATCACTAACAGAGTGTCTGTAGTCCTCTTTTAGCTTCCTCTTCCCTTTCCCCTGACGCCCTGGGCTGTGAAGCGAGCTGCTGGTGAAGCAGGTTTACTGTACGCCGAGTGCTCGTGCCTCTCCATGGCAGTGCTGGCAAACCCTGCAGCCGCCCCCATGCCCACTGCTTCGGATCACAGCCCAGGCTGCTGGGCTCAGCTGCGGATAAAAGCAGGTTGGCATCAAAAGGAATTCTGTGCGAACTGAATTAATCCTGACTGTGAGTGGCGGCAGCAGCACGGTCGGCGGGAGGCAGTAGGCAATCCTGAAGCATGAAGATTCAGATCGTAGTGAAGATGCCCCCAACACCCCAGTGATGTGGAGAAACTGCCCAGGGCAAGGGCAATGATCATTCTATACATGTCTCTTTCCTTAGGTGTCACTCCCTGTTCCCAGCAGTCCACCTGAGACAGAGGTTGTGTCTTTGTGCCCCTAGTCCTAGACAGACCAATCCTTCTTTGAACCTGCTTTTACAATCATCATCTAAAGATTAGGTGGCAAAGAGTCACACAGTTGAAGTACTCATTGCACAGAAGAGTAATTCATTTTATCTTCCTAAAGCCTGGTTCCTGTCAGGGACACCACCAAAATGATGGGAAATTGTGAGCAGTCATTTCCTACTCTCCTCCTCTCTGTGAGGTGCCGTTTTATATAAAGCTATTGCATCCCTGCCAGCTGCCTCTTTTCCACACCTCAGTTTTTAGATTGCTCTGATCTGACTTTGGTACTGCTTGTCCCTCAGTTCTCAGCCATTCCTGGCTGGGACTGGGAATTCCAGTCCCAATTCTTCCTCCAAGTAGCTATGGGTGCTTGCCCAATTGTGTTTTTCCATGCACTAAGGCTCCATCAGCTCATTGTATTGAAATGGCCCTGGCAGTGGCAGTGGGAAGGCCGTCACGGTTACATTTAGACAACACAGTCAGGCTATTTAATTACTTCTTGTTCAGAAACTTTTTCATATCTATGCATGTGTCTCCTTTAGCATTTTTGTGGTGGGACAAGCAGAACTGCATATTATTTATAAAGTGGAGTGGCCATGTTTCCTAGTTTGATCTTCTTCCTTAATATCTACAGTCTGTGGCAGGGGGCAGCAAAAGCTTAAACCACCACAACCACTTGTTCCATGAACAACAATCTGAGCTTTAATTAGCTTCTCTGATCCACCAGGACATTTAATTGGCAAAGGATCCATGTCCCTGGTATGTCAGTAACAGCCAAAGCTAGTTTCAGGAAAGATTTACTGGCACTAAAATAGATTAATGAAAATCGAATTTATTGCTAAGCAACACTGAAATACCCGTGGGGTTTTTTTTTTGGTGTGTGTTTAAATGTATGCTTTTATAGTCAAATCCTGTTAAATCGCATTGTGAGAAAAAATACAAGATTACTTCGAAGGGTCGTACTCTCTCATTTTACGTACTTCTGCTTGCTGTTCGCGTAACTCTTACACTTACTCTACCATCCCTACTGCATGGAGTTAAGCATTTATTTCATGTCTGTTTTGCAGCAGATGATAAGATGCATGGCTTAAATCAGGGATTTGACCAGCATCCTAGTGCTGAGGAATTAAGAACCAGCAGTTTCCAGGAAGAATAGAAACCTATGACTAATGGCATTTGATCTTGTTAGAGAAGGAGCTATTTTTAATTCTGTGACGTACAAACATTGATTACTTATGTATAGATGCTGGAAAAGTGCTATGCATGAAGTGACCTCATTATTTGCAGTTTCCCCATCCCAAAGGGCTGCCTTTGCTTCAGGACCTTACTGGCGTGTGTGTTCATAAAAAAAGAAAAAAATCTGCCCATTCCTCAAAAGTGGCAAAGTCACCATAATTACCAAATGCAACCTCTCAGCTTCACTACTTTTGAAAAAAAAAAAAAAAATCCCTGGCAGCTTCACCTTGTCGAGGTTTAGCCCCAGCCAGCAAATAAGTACCCCACAGCCACTCACTGACTTCCCCGCCCCTGGTGAGATGGAGTGGAGAATCGGAGAAAGGTAAAACTCACGGGCTGAAGCACGAACAATTTAATAATTGAAATAAAGTAAAATGTGATATAGCAATAATAGTAACTGTAATGAAAAGGAAGATAACAAAAACAGAGATAGGAATAAAACTCAAGAAAAACAAGTGATGTGCAATACAATTGCTCACCACCCACTGACCGATGCCCAGCCAGTCCCCAGGCAGCGATCAGTCCCTCCCAGTCAACTCCCCCCAGTTTATATACTGAGCTTGATGATCTGTGGTATGGAATATCCCTGTGGCTAGTTCGGGTCAGCTGCCCTGGCTCTGCTCCCTCCCGGCTCCTTGTGCACCTCCCCACCGGCAAAGCAGAGCGTGGGGAACTGAAATGTCCTTGACTTAGGGTAAGCACTACTTAGCAACAACTAAAAAACCAGTGTGTTATCAACATTATTCTCATACTAAACCTAAAACACAGCACTGTACAGCTACTAGGCAGAAATTAACTCTATCCCAGCTAAAACCAGGACACACCTGAAGGACACGTTTGAAGGCAGACTAGAAAGGTTCATCTCTACACAAACACTACCTTTACCTCAAGGACTTCTCTGCTCTGTCCAAAAACATTTCTCTGCACTGAGATCTCTCCCACCTGAATTCTCAGCGCTGCTTTGGCCAGGTTTGCAGAAACCACTGGTAGGAATGCAGAAATGGCTGTTCCCAATTTGCACATCTTAACCAGTTTGGCATTTGGAGTTAGTCACTATAAGATACTCTAAAAGGTGCAACACCATTTTCTTTCTATCCTTGTGCATAATTCTGATGTATATTTACACTATTTCCTAGCAGGTCATCACTTCTCCTTGCTAAAATCCTGCTGTGCAAGCACCCAGCCTCTTTCTGGATGCTGCTAAAACGCTGGCCACTGTGATGCTAAAGATGACTGACTTATGGAGCCATCTTCGCTTTAACAGGACATTGGTCACTGCTTTGCCTTACACGATATTTCCATAGAACATCTTCAAAATGCCATTTTGGGGCAATTACACCAGGAAGGGCCTGTTCTAGTCCAGCAGCTAGGGAGTACGTGCATCACTTGTGGGTGACACCAAAAGTAGAGGGTCCAAGTGCCCTGCAGTGCAGGGATTCCACTGGAGAAGCATCAAGTAAAACTAAATGAAAAACTGATGAAAAGCACATCATGTGGGGATGAAAAAGGGAATGGCACCAGGGCAATCAGGAAAAGCTAGCTCAGCAACACAGTCACAGCAGGCAGCAGGGCTCCAAGCCAAATGTAGGCTAGAAGCCATGGGTTTTGTTTAACAAGAGAGAAATACCACTCCAGCCTATTTGAACAGAGGTGCCGTGTTAAAGACACACAGATGACAATTGCTCTTCTAGTCAGGGTTGATGAATCCCCAGCTAGGATGTCATGTTCTGTTTTGGGACACTGAATACAAATTCAGCATGCAGAAAAACTGGGCACGGAAAAGCCACAAAGGGAAGTGGTCAGATCTGCCTCATCTGTAGGAGCAAAGACTGTCTGTGTTTTTAAGAGTATTGCAATGAATAAAGAGGACTGATCAATTTTGCATATTTCTGCTGACAACGGATTAAGCGGTAACTGGCTCAGTGGGCAGCAAAGAAAGACCTGTCACCTAAAAAACTGACCACTGTTGTAAGGAACTACTAACCAGGTTCATGTTGCGGTGCTGGGACAGGTGGTTAAGAAACACTCACACTGATAGCGGCTGTTCTCAAACTTGGGATCGTTGTCATTGACGTCAGTAATAAGGACAGTGATCTGACACACGCCGATCAGCGGTTCCTGAGCCTGGTCGGTAGCAGTGACAGACAGCGTATATTCCTTCTGCTTCTCCCGGTCAAAACTCTGCGTGGTTGTGATGACTCCTAGGAACACAGACATCTCCTGTTCTGTGCGTCACAGCCTTGGGACTGAACTGGCAGAGAGGGACCTGCACACCTCCTGCACAAGAGGAAGCGCTGCTGACCGGACGCAGCACAACCATCAGGCTGGATCCACACCAGCCCTGCAATGCATCTTCGACAAGACCAACTCCAGTTCCCCTGTCTCTCCTCTCCCCCCACGGCACATGCTGCCAGCAGCCAACAGCTTGCTCTTCTGCTGCCCCTGATAAGGACCTTCGGTCCGGGTACCTTGTTATCTCACTCCTCATGGAGCATAGACGGACTTTCTCCGGCTCATGGAGAGGCCTTAGGTTTACTCCAGTGACAGTCCAAGTAACTGAACATTTGAAAGACAGCTCTTTATTACTTTGGGAAAGAGTCACACCACAGAGGGCACAAGAGATGTGACCAATGTCACTTCTACTACAGGAGCTGGAGGCTGCCTCACTGAACAGATTAAAACTGGTGATAAAATCACACAGCTCAGTTAATAAACTGAACATTTTTCTCCAGATCTTCAGTTTTTCCTCTCTACTAACCAAGTCTCTTCCCATCTCAGCTCTTTTCTTCTGGTTGGGAGACTTTAAACTGGCCTTCTTAAGGCCACTCCCAGACCTGTGTCTCTGCTGTGCTAGGAGGCAGGATTCTGCTGCTCTGTTGTAAGCCCTTCCAGTCTCCTGCACAGCCCTGGGCATGCAAATATCCCATTTTACTGTTTTGAGTATAGAAACATTAACAACTTTTATAACTTCTTCATCTGAAATGCACCAAGTCTGTCACTACCCTGTTATGGTACAAGGGCCATGCCCCTATACACACTGCACTGGACCTCCTCTTTGTGCATGAGATGGGAAATAAACCACGGCCACACTGAAGGGAAGAACAAACTCAAGCTGTTAAGAGTCATACTTTCTGCTTTGTACTTTCAGAGCTACACTTGATCCAATAGGAAGATAACTGATACAGGATAGCTTTTTATCTTCTTATTCAACTGGGGTTTGTTTCCCTACTTCAGTTCTCTTTTTAATCACTATAATCTTAATTTAATCTACGTGCACAGTTATCCATATACTCTGAACTTTTTTCAGTGTTTCTTCTAGAAGCTAACTCTGCAGTCACACTGTTAAAGCACGAGCCCACATGGACACACTCACACTGTGTCATTCTCATTACAATACAAAGGCATTTTCATTTTATCTCAGTAACCTGAAAGCTACTGACCTGTGTCTGGGTCAATGCTGAAGCCTAGGAAAGCTCCATCTCGGTGCATGAGCCCATACTTCACCTCTCCATTGACGCCAAGGTCTGCATCGTAGGCTTCTACCTGTAGCACATACGTGCCTGGAGGCTGATTCTCCAGAACCCAGGTGCTGTCGCTGTAGTAAGCGCACTAAAAACACACCAAACATCCAACCCTATATATTACACAGAGAGTCACATGAATTTGCCACACAATATCAATATTTTTTCCAGGAGATCTGAGAAGAACTCAGAAGAAAATCACTTCTATCAGTTATACTCGCAAAGAAATCAAGCTCTAAGGGTAAGGAAGGAGAGAAGGAGAATGAAGACTTCAAGTATGAAGAAAGCTGGCTGCGTGTTCACTTACAGATTCATTCCGCTCCGCACACACAGTCCCTTCAGCCCACTGGCAATCAGCAGCAGCCAAGGCAAGGCTACAACCCCAATTATGGATGGGAAAAGTATATCCGCAGAAAGACATCTTACCTCTCTGAAGACAGGCTTGTTGTTATTAATGTCATTAACTCCTACAATAACCTCAGCAAAACTGCTGAGCGGGGTGGGTCCCCCCGATGCATTGTCATCTATCGCAGTGATGTTCAGTGTGTATTGCGGCCCTTTCAGGCTGGGCGGTGGGCTTCTGCGGAGTTTAATGATACCTACATTTGGAAGCATAGTGTCATTTTTTTTTTTACTGTGTAAACAAAAAAACCCAAAATCAAGTAAGTACCACATTTCTTTGCCACTGTATCGCTGGCTCAGTTTGTATTTTGGTTGCAAAGCACAGGAATCGGTCATCTTTGTCTCCACAGTCCTTGGATCACAAGTTTTGGTTTATGTTTGGAGAAAGACTGTCAAAGAGCTAATTTTCACTGACACAAAGCATCCCCATTTCCAGATTATATAAATATAGTGCTTTCTTATGTTTTTTTGACATGCAGGTGAAGGAGAGTCTGTACAGATTAGACAGCAAATAACTGTTCTAAAATCTCTTTCCTTACCTTTCTGACTATCCAGTTCAAAGTTGCCCTCCTCATTGCCTCCTGTAATCAGATATAGCAGCCCATCTCCATCAGGGTCCTTTGCCCGAACAGTAGCCACTAAAGTGCTGGGACCAGCATCTTCCGAAAGGAAAGTTCTGTAACTGATGGACATAAAGGAGCAGTGGAAGCACATTCAGTATCAGAATAACCATCACCATGTTAATTGTCAGGCAAAATTACAAATTCATTATGAATGTGGGGATTTTTAAGCTTTGGGCATGCGATCATGGAATCTTTGATCAGTTTAAGACAAGACTTGAAAATCTTTGTTCAGCATAGGGTATGCATTTTAGGATTTTAATCCTGCATTTTTGGTATACGTAATTTCCAAGGGTATTTTGGAAGATACCAGTATGCACCATACCACATTGCACTGCAAACCAGGTTCACTTATCTCCTAAAGATGAGAAAAAGGAGTAGTATCTGTCATGGACTGTTTCTTATGTCCATGTATACTAATGGAAAGCATCACATACTACAGAGATGAATGTAAAATAGCATTTAATTTTGTACATAAATGTACTAGTGTTTTGTTTTAAAAGCACGTCCATACTTCAAACTTGTGTAAAAAGCAGAAATTCTATTTATTCAGGAAAGGAAAGAAGGCATTTTAAACAAGCAGGGCCTCGTGAAATTAGCTTATAATACAATCCGCTGCAGATAAAATTAAGTTTCAATTTTTACTAACTACCATCTTTATCTGTCATATTTATATATGGACAATCACTGTGAGACCTAGAAGTCAACACAGCCAAAATAATTCTCTATAGAATTAGATCTTTCATTCGTTCTGTTCCTCTCTATAAAGTCAATACACTGGTATCACAACTGCTGTATTTTTTGATACAATCTAGAAATGAAAGGCCAACTTCTAAAGCCCTTCTTCATACAAATTACCCTTTGATTTCACCGGCACTTATAGTTGCACAAAACGAGTGACTGCTTTGCCAAACATTACTACGGTTACACATACAAACAGCATCTTTAAAAACCAAAGCAGGCATTCAAGCTGGCTTACATGGACTGAGAGAAGACAGGAGCCTCATCATTCACGTTGGCCATTCGAATTCGCACAGATGCCGTCCCTGTCCGAGGGGGATGTCCTTTATCGACAGCTATCACCACAAACTCATACATATGGTTTGCTCGCTCAAAGTTCAGCCTCTGGTTAGAATTGACGACCCCATGATGCGTGATGGAAAAATCAGTGCTCTGGATGAAGTAAGTGATCTCCGAGTTGGAGCCAGAGTCGCAGTCTGTTGCAAGCACTATTAGGGAACACATTGAACAGAACAGTCATGCTGCAAAAGAAGCTTGGTCATGCTATTTCCTACCCAGTCAACTTCAGATTTTTATTTTTTTTTAAATAGAAACCACCTAGATCTGTTCTATCCATAAAAGCCTTATTTTTGTGGTAAGACTCTGGGAACTTAGCAGGAGGCTGGGGGTAAAAAAGCAAAACAACTCTTCCTGCCACTCCAGCCCAGCCTGAGTGACCGCAGCAAGGTGAGTTTGCAGGAGAGCGTGATTCCAATACTACACAACATGCTTTGTACAAATAGCAGTCAACGCTGGTAATTACTGCACAATCAATATGCATGTTGGTAGAGCATTATCAGTCATAAACTGTGTCCTCACTCTCTCCAGGGATGCTGTTCAAATTTAATTAGCTCCCAGCTATGTTATAGCGAAGGTACTTTTTAATTACCTGGCACTTCAAGGTACAAAGAGTGATTACACATTCCTCCCCAGTAAGTGTTTATTCAGTACGTTGGGTGTCCCATCTGCTCACACCCAGCAAATCAGCAGAACAAAGAGTTAGAGTTCACAGTGTAGTATCAAAAGTGATATTTACGAGCAGGAGCTCACCTCTTTAATTACCCTGCTATTTTTCTAGCCAAACAGTGAGGCTTCACATCATACCCACATCGCAATTGAACAAACTCCTTATTCTACCAGGAGGATACCGATGCAGCCATCTTGGTAGCACACAGCCTTTTGTAAGCAGAACAGTGACTGCAGCGCAGACACCCTAGCAGACAGCTACAGCATCATCCAAAAATGAGATGAAGAAAAGACAACCCATCACTATCAGAATATTAACTCAGAAGAGGAAAGGGGAAGAGAAAGATTTCATAAAGCACACTGAAATGCTGGGCTACTCAGTTGCAAAAAACCTCAACTACCTCCACCTGTGGAAAGTTACTCGTCTTGGTTTAAAAGGACATTTGGGATAGTTGTAACATTTGGTTTAACATCTCTCAAAATCCTGCTGTGATTAAATGTTTGGGTGTGTTACAGACTACAAAAGCAAAGGTTTATCACTCTCTTGTTGAACTGAAAGACTAAATATATTAAAACCTCAAGAAAGATTGAAATGAAAGTGACTTAAAACTGTTAAATTTAGTGGTTAAGTATTGTTTTTAGAAAGATATGCAGAAAGTAGAAAACATCTGATTAGAAAACTTCTGATTTCATCTACAAAGTCATTATTAAGACATTGTAGCCATTCACATTAATACATTTTATGTGCTTAATGATCATACTTCTTTTTCCCCAGATGTTTTCTGGCAAATAGGGAAACGTGATGCTTACTTGTACATGACAAAAACATGCCTTACTTCCCAACAGCAAGCAGAAATTCCATTCCCTTTGCATTTCATTCCATCCTGCAAACTTGCCTGCATTGCAAAGGTATTTTGAGGATCATATAGCAACCAAAAACAGGTCTGTGCTGGCTCTGCCCATGCTCTGAGTTAGTTTAGTGCAAGCTAACTCCGGCTCAAAGCCTAGTACGCTAGCACAAAGTTGCTAGCTACAACTCTAAGCCTTGCTCTGCTGACAGAGCGGTGCAGCTGAAGGAATATGCTAACCCCTGCTGAGAGCATCCCTCCATGCTTTTCAGATCATAGCTTGTTTGCATGCAGACATCTTAAAGCACATGCAGCGAGCATAAATCTGCCCATAATGACTAAGCAGACAGACTGACTCAGCTGGTGTAGCACCAGCACTACAAACATGACACAAGCCAGACTTTGAGTGTGTTAAAATAAAAGTGGTTGACTAAACCCTACATTTACATCATCCACAGTTTTAACAAATAGCATGTATCACATTACCTTTTTCATGACCATTGATAGCAACCCAGTCAGCCACAGAATGGCAAAGACTGTCTCTAATTTGCACTTATTTTTGTTTGTGGGACATTCTGAGGCTGCAGCTTCTCACCCCTCAAGGAACCTGCATGCGTTGAGCTTCAAATTTAGGAAATGTACATTGTTGTCTTCAAAAGACACAACTTAAGACACGTACATTTTTGCAACATTACCCATTTCTCACATGGTCCATAACCCCCCTTGATGTCTCAGCCTGTGTTTCTGTTACTACACCAGTACCTGCCCCTACTTTCAGTCTGAATACTCACTGGGAGTCTGTAAGCATTCTCCCAGTTTTAGACAGAACACACCTGTGGCACATATCACATCACGACAGACTACATCAGGTCTCAAGATATCTTTGAAGGCATTTAACTGACACCAGGAAGGCAAGTTGGAGAATGGACTTTTGTGCTTTGTCTATTGGACTCCGAAGACTGAGATGAGAGGTGCAGCATCATCCAAATTCACTTTGTATTTGTGCAGCCACAGTATTTCAAGAGTGACCTTAAGGTTTTGGTTGGAACTTGGGGCTTAAAATTATTTCCAACAGCTCTAATCTTTCAAAAGGGTATTACTCTAGTCTCTAAAAATGTTGTCTGTGCATTCAAGGTTTATGTGCAAGTGATATGTGGCCACGTTAAATGAAACAAATTTGGAATGATGATGGTAAGCCACAACCATAAATATAAAAGTTCACAGGCTTTCCAAAGGTTTCTTCTTTAACACTTTATAAGTCAATTATACAGCACTAATACCTTTTTGATAAAACTAACTGCCCATTTAAAAAGTTCTTTTTTTTTTAACACATTAAGAAAAGAAAAACTAGTTGCAGCTGCTTCCTGGACACAAAAAGATGTCCAAGCTGAATTAAAAAACAGCCACAAGATTTAAAGTAAACGAGCTATGGCAATCCACTAAGTGACTGCCTGTCAGCTGCCTGAAGTGCTCTTGGGTACCACAGGATCCCTCCTTGGGCACAGCACAGTGGTCCTCACCTGAAGACACTCACCTCTACTCCTGGGGTACCTAGAAGCCACTGACAGACCTCCAGAAAAACTACTGTCTACATGGTACAAAGGCAGTGCCCGCTGTGGAAGAGACAGCACTCCTCACGGTAAAAGCACGGACACATAACACAAACCAGCAGGTCCGTGGCAAGACCGAAACAAAAGGTACCAGGATGATCCTCACCTTGTAGCAGAGACGTGCCGACAGGAATGGTTTCGGGAATGTTGTCTCTGCTGTAAATGGAGTGCTGGAATTCAGGAGAACAGTCATTTTCGTCGGTGATATGGACCATGACCTGAGACAAAAGGACATGCTGAGAGGGGATTTTAGTTTCTGCCTGGGCAGTCATTGCTCTTGGTGCTGTCTTGTCCTTTACACCTCCAGTGCTAAAATTTTTCTCACACTACTCCTGTAAAACAGAAAAGTATTATCTCCTCCACTTCCAAGCAGATGGGAGGCAAAGCCAAAGAGGAATAACAGGAGGTATTTTGCAGAACCTAAACCTGAATGCAGCTCAGAGCTCAGCCTTCTGCCTGTACCAAAAGGCCTCCTGCCTCCCAAGCATCTTCACCGGTTTTCTAGGCTACCTATGTGGTTAACGGTCCTGATAACATGGAAACAAAGATCACAGAGACAGCAGGTAGGAAGCGAAGGTATCTACATACCTCAGTCACGCTGCTAAGAGTGCTCTCAACTTCCATGGCTTTCAGTAGGAGATGATAGAGGTGGTGCTCGCTCTCATAGTCCACAGGGTGGGTCAGGCTGAGCTCTCCGCTCTCCTGCCTCACCCTGAAGAGCCCGCTGGGGTTCGTCAGCAGGGTGTACGAAAGAGGCTGGCTCTGGAAAGAAACAGCCTCAACAACTGCTACTCTGTAAAGAATGAGAGAATAACCTTTTGCTTCAAAACAACAACAGCAGCTGCTTCCTGAGCACCTAGAGGAGGAAGATGAGGGTGAGGAAAGGCCAGTTGCCCACTCTCTGTCAATGCTGCGCTCAGCTTTGTACTCGGACTGGAAATTCCCATGCTACAGGGAGCCCACCTACCCACTTTTCTCTCACCAAACTGATCCTCTGACATAGCAGGAATGGGGTAACAACTCATTTCAACACCCATTAACAGGAAAACATCTTTTTCTTCCCTGTTGTACCCTTTCAAATACTTGACAGAAGTTTACTAGTTTAGCTTCAGTTACAGAGATAACTGAGCTACTGTCCTGTTGATTTTCTTTGAAGCTGTATATTCAGAAAAGGAACAGGTTCAGAGATGGATGGGAAACCCACAAAACACAGGGCCTTTCCAGATCCTGCTGTCTGCCTTGGCAGGACATGAAATGAATGTCTGCCTCCCTACTGTGACTTATGTTTTGAAGATCCATCTCTCACAACAGTCTCTGGCCAGTGTGACAACACACTTTAAGCCCATCTCAATAAAAGCTCCAGGGAAAGAGAAAAATTTCACTACTCCTCCTCCTCCAGTCTCTTTTAAGGAGTAATTGGCACATCTCCAGCAATTTTTTCTACTTCATCAGCTTATTTTGAGGTTTTCTACTCCTTAAAGACCCTATGGCACTGCTCCACCTGCTACTTGGTGCCTTAAAAGCCCATGCTGCTCTCAAGCAGCTGAAGAGTGACAATAAAACCAGAGCCAGCTCAGCAGCACCTTGCCACTGCAGCTTGGCTTAGCCATTCCTCACACAACAGCAGAGCCCCTTGGAGACTTCGCTGTATCTATTTGCACTTCACATGGGCTTTGTTATCTCAAGAGTCTGGCAATGACTTGCCTTTCTAAAAACTGAAATGCAAGTCAAACGGGATACAAACAACTCCAAACCTGGTTAATTAAAAGACAAGGTTTTTCAAGCACTCATTTGTATCTGAAGTGCTCCAGGAGATGCGTACCCAGGAATTTGGCTGTTTTAATTCATGATGCGATGCAGTAAGACTCCAAGAGCATTAAAATAATTATTTCAGCAGAATTCCAGCATCTCAGACTATATCAAGTGCCACACTGGAGACTTTCAAACACTGGAAAAGGCATAATTTCTTTTAGAAAAAGAACGCTATTTTTAAAGCGTAATAGGCAAATACACATGCATAGCCCTAAGAAGCAACAACACAAAAATTTCACTATATTGTGCTCTCAGATTGCAGGGAAGGAGCTCACCTAACAGAAGTACAACTTACTTTTCTCCTGATGGAGTATTTTCAGGGACAAACACACTGTAGGACATGTTAGTGAACTGCGGAGGTCGGGAGCCTGCCAGGATGGAAATGGAGGCATAGGGGCTTTTGTTGCCGTACTCATCGGTGGCTTCCACAGTAACCACATACTCCTTGTTCCATGTCAAAGGCAAGCCAGTTGTCATGATAACGCCAGTATCCTTATCGACTTGGAATCGCTCTTCACCGCCTACCAATATATGCACAGACCTGGTCTGAAAAATGCCCCACAGCAAGAACGCTTGCATTTTCACTATTTTATGGTAAGCTATCCTCAAATCATCTACCTATGTCCTTGCATGCACTTCTTTTTGTTGTCTCCAGTTATGCACCTTATCTTTCACTCACACTGTGCTTTGTTGGCCGGTGCAGTGTAAATGAGACGGGAACGGGCAAGAAAGGGAGCCTTAAGCTAATAGTAAGGCTGCAATCCATTTCAGAATAGAAGTAAAGCAAAGAAAGTGCCAGCAAGATTCCCATCCAGATAACTGTTTTACTTAAAGCACCTCCAGCTTCTATTTGCTGTACCTGCTCTATCTTTAAGGATTCCCCAAGGGAAAAATCTATCAATGAAATGATTAAATGGGGAATTGCTAAGAAAACCCTGCAACTTAACAGAATTTTAACTCCCCACCCCCCTACCCGGAAAAGACCTACCTGCAATGAGTGTGTAAGTTATCCCTGCACTGGTGTTTTCGTTGTTACTGTAATATGTGACAAGCTGGTAGACGAGAGTGCCTTTTCGGGCATCTGGATCAACACGTGCCAGGTAGGGGTATGGGTACATCCCCCAGGACAGAAGTTCCTCTTCTGGAGCAAGGAGTGTCACATGGCAGAGGTACCAGTCGTTATCTGCCAAAGACGTATGGATTTCTAGACAGCTTGTTCACAAATTCAGCCATTAGTTTCTGTAAACAAACTGAATCACCCATCACATTCATCCTACTGCATGCAAAAAAAAAAATCAGTACAGATACGGACTTTGGCAGCTCGATGTGCACTAAATACAGTTAACAACTAATTAAAAACACTTTCAGTAATAGCTTTTAATTAGTTAGATATGCATATTAAATATTATGTCAGTTACAGCACTTGCCAAGACACAGTTTTAAGTGCTTACTTATCCAGACTCGGGTGAAATTTGGCCTTTTTTCCCCCAACAATTTCAGCATAAATGTTGCCAGTTTCACCAAATCAGGTTTAGGGCTTATTAAAATATTTCTCTTAAAAATCAGCAGCAGTGGTAAGCCATCAAAACTCCCTAAAATTCTTCCCACTCCAACACTATTTTGTTTAGTTCTCTCAAACCACTGGATATCCAAGGAACTGCAGATGTGCCTCCTCCTTCTGCCCCCAGCATCCCATCTGGTTACATCTTAGGTGAGCGAAACACCAGCTTTGAAATGGGCCCCCCATGGCAAAGCCCAAGGAAGCACAGCACAAACTGCCGTCTGCTGGGCATGGAGGTTCTGGGGCTGGGAGCTGAATCCCTGGAGAAAAATGGCACATACGTTGACTGCACCTGTATCGTTTTATGGCTAAGAACTGAACTCCAACAGCTAAAACAAGGGGTGCAGATGATTGCATCTGCTCAACCTTGGACTGTCAGACTTGGGAGCTGCCTGGAAGGCAGCTAGATCCCCTCTGATCACCAACTGTAGCATGGTCTGAGGGCTTTCAGGAAGCAGGGTTGACTGTCAGTGGGACAACTCCTGGCATCACTCCAGATCTGCTCCCAGGGTGGCTGTGACACCGCTAGTGCCAGCCCAAGAAAAGTGGTGAACCCCTGACGTGCAGAAGGGCTGTCAACAGAGAAGAAAGAGAGGAACCTTCCACTGCAAAGAACCTGTAGAGTTTACTCACAGTATTTTTACCTCTTGGGAGACCTAAATTCAAACCTTCTGAACTCACAGCAACTTGCTAACAGATGCTAAAGGTACATAGGAGCTTCTTGAAGAAATTTTCCTGAGCACATTTGTGTTCCAGAGGGGGCCTTGAGATTTGACTTCAAATCAAAATGAATATATTATTGAATGTATAAGTTCCATTTTTTTAAAAAAATAAACTGAACGTAGAAAAGGGGGGAAGTAAAAAAGCACATATGAAAAACGCACATTGTCTACCTGATGAAATATGATCATATACTAGAACAAACTGCACTGAGGTTGCAGGTCTGTTAAGGGCTACGCTGCTCTCAAAGCAACAGCCACGCACACATACGTGTGTCTCATACAGGAAACCCTTGATCTCTGCCTTCAGGAAGGCCACTTTTCATGTAGGATGGAAAAGGACAGCAGCACATGGACAAAACCAATACCAAAGGCAAGAAGCAAGCTAGAAATTCCATACAAATTTTAACTGTAGACCTCAGGGATCTGATACTAAATAAAAGACTACCCACAGATAGAGACATCCACTGACGCACAAGACCTGTATTTACGAGCAGTAAAATTTTACCCCACAGTAAAAATACATGCTGGACAAATTTACCAGAAGTAATCATTCCTAGAAGGAAAAAGACTTCATTGAAGTTTTGTGGGTTTTTTAAAGTATTTAAAATAATTTCAGATATGGTTTCTTTAGCTAGAGGAAATTCATAAATTACATGGTTTCTGGTTTTCTAATGTACCGACATTGCGTACATGGGAACATTTGTTAAACATGCTCCTTTAAGAATTTTTTTCTCTGTGTTGCTCGGTGTAACACAAGCCACAGCCCTCAGCACGAGATAGTGGCTCACAAGAGCCGCGGCTGCCATCAGTATTTTATCCATAGCCAAGAGGGAGGGTTGAGAAACGCACCTCTTAATTAACCAGCCATAGGCAGTGTCATCTTGCTAGGGCCAAGTAACACAACAAAAACTTGTAGGCAGACAGCATTTAAAAATATTGTTCATTCATTGGTCTGATTCAGGCAGTTCTAAACTATGTGGAGATTAGTATCTAGTTCAGCATTTTTCCCATTTCGTGAAAGAGATGATTTCAATTATAATTAAACAGCTAATTCCTTAATATTGCCCCATGTAGGTGATCCAAGTGTTAAATACCCATCAATAACAAGGTCCTAGTTCCACTGTAGGAATTGTAAACCCACCAAGTATCAGTCCTAAACCATTGCTTTATGCTTCAAAAAAGACAGACAAGGGAATAAAATTCCCTGAGTTCAGGACACCACAGCAGGGGAAGAATTTGTGTTGTTCAAATTATTGATAATCTTCTGAGCTTTGATGAAAACTTCATCTCCCCCCTCACTGAAATGTCTATTTAAATAGAATCATAGAATCACTTAGGTTGGAGAAGACCTTTGAGATCATTGAGTCCAACCATAAACTTAGCACTGCCAAGTTCACCAAAGGCATGTCCCTAAGTGCCACGTCTATACATACTTTAAATACCTCCAGGGATGGTGACTCCAGCACTTCCCAGGGCAGCCTGTTCCAATGCTTGACAACCCCCTCAGTGAAGAAATTTTTTCTAATATCCAAACTGAACCTCCCCTGGCACAACTTGAGGCCGTTTCCTCTTGTCCTCTCGCTTGTTATCTGGGAGAAGACACCGACCCCCACTCACCTACAGCCTCCTCTCAGGCAGCTGTAGAGGGCAACAAGGTCTCCCCTGAGCCTTCTCCTCTCCAGGCTAAACACCCCCAGCTCCCTCAGCCGCTCCTCACAAGACCTGTGCTCCAGACCCTTCACCAGCCCCGTTGCCCTTCTCTGGACACGCTCCAGCACCTCAACGTCCCTCTTGCAGCGAGGGGCCCAAAACTGAACACAGTGTTCGAGGTGTGGCCTCACCAGTACTGAGTACAGGGGGACGATCACTGCCCTGGTCCTGCTGACCACACTGTTTCTGATACAGACCAGGACGTAACTGGTCTTCTTGGCCACTGGGCACACTGCTGGCTCATGTTCAGACCTTGCTGAACCTTGGTAAAACTGTGACACTAGCAAAGCCTCCAACCACAGGCTCACAGGATGGCTGAGGTTGGCAGGTACTTCTGGGGGTGATCTGGTCCAACCAACCTGCTCAAGCAGGGCTACCTGAAGCTGGTTGCTCAGGACCATGCCCACATGGCTTTTGAATATCTCCAAGGAGGGAGACTCCACAACCTCCCCAGGCAACTTGTGCCAGTGAACCAAAGTTCTGGGGATGGGATTTCAGGAAAGATGTGGGCCAGCTGGCAAGCGTCCACAGAAGAGCAAAGAGCACAACCAAAAAACATCGTTTGTCAAGAAAGGTGGAAAGACCTGGAGATTTTCAGGAGGCTGCAAGGGACATGCTAACAGTACTGTGAGACTGATGTATGAAGTCAGTCAGCTGTCCCCTACCCCATGAAACAAAAAGTAACAAACTCATTCCCAAGGAAAATATTTGCATTAGATGTTTGGGGGGTGGGGGTGTAGGGGAAGAATCTCCCAGCAATTTTTAATTATAAGGATAATGCAGCATTTGATAGAGGTTGGAGATGTGAGAGAGCATCCATCAATGAGATCTTTAAGACCTCACTAGACAAATATCTGCCAGCAATCACTTCGTTATAGCAAAGCCTGCCTCTAGGCTGGGGCACGGTACAGCAACATTGTTAAACCCTTTCCATCATACTTTAATACCCCTGCCCTTCAGCCTTTGCATCTCATTGATTTCTGAAGATTACGTGTTCACGTGTCACTTTTTCCCCAGCAGCCCGAGAGAATTTCTAGCATAAACGTTCCTTGGACCTTTTGTTTTTCTTTGCTGTGTGCTTCAAGGTAAAAAGTGAGGGAAGGAGTGAACACCACCCTAGAAACTGCCAGCACAACACATGAAAGGATGAGTGTAGGATGAGGCCAGACCTGGAGGGCTGTGGTACAGCAGCAGTTGGTAATAAACTTCAGCTATCAGGTGGAACATCTTTCTGCAGCTGAGACCTGGCTCACTCCTTCAGCCTCTCAGCATATATTTTGGCTTTTCAGGCTTGAAGCAGTTCTCTCCATGTAAGCCAACAAAACTTAAATGGATGCAACCTGCAAGCATGCTGACAAAACAGCCTGGGTAATCTGCATACAGACATCAGAGCTCTAATTCTAGCAGGGAGTAAATGGAAGATTGTTACAAAGGTCAGGTCTGAGTTGAAGCAAGTCCAAAACCCTAAAAAAAGTGTTGAACATGGTCTGGAGACTAACAGGAGGTCAGTCAAACAGCATTAATTTTCCCACCATTTAGGAAAAGTTGTTCAGAAGCAGCATGATGAGGTGTCGCTACTCAGGGGTATGGACATTTCTGTTCTGGTAGCTCCCCTTTGCACATACACCATATGTGAGAAACAAGGATTTTAAGATGTTACAGAAGCATGGCAATCAAATTCTATGGAAAAGTATTGCACTGACATGAAACAAGTCAGTGAAACAAAACTAGTCTTGATAAAGTAGGGGTTTTGCCTAGCAATGCATTGTTTTTTCAACTGTTGTAACTGCAAAGGCATTAACAGATCAAGCCTCTGAAATCAATACTGTTTTATTTTGTTCCACTGGCACAACTGCAGCATCCTATTAAATCAAAATGCAACATCACCCAGTGATGTTGCAGCTCACCCATTTTGTCAATATGAATCATCCAGTGAAAGGAAGGAAATAATCAGGAAACCAGGCTCCATAGGCTGTGAAATGAGACTATCAACAGGATAAACCACCTGGATTCTGCACCATGCATTGCAAAGGGTCTTGGTATGATCAGTCTAGAAGAGAACCATAGAATCATTTAGGTTGGAGAAGACCTTTAAGATCATTGAGTCCAACTGTGAACCTGGGACTGCCAAGTCCGTCACTCAACCATGTCCCTAAGCACCATATCTATGCATTTTTTAAACATCTCCAGGGATGATGACTCCAGCACTTCCCAGGGCAGCCTATTCCAATGCTTGCAACCCTCTCAGTGAAGAAAATTTTTCTAATATCCAAACTGAACCTCCCCTGGCACAACTTGAGGCCGTTTCCTCTTGTCCTGTCGCTTGTTATCTGGGAGAAGACACCGACCCCCACCTGCCTACAGCCTCCTCTCAGGCAGCTGTAGAGAGAGATCAGGCCTCCCCTGAGCCTCCTCCTCTCCAGACTAAACACCTCCAGCTCCCTCAGCCGCTCCTCACAAGACCTGTGCTCCAGACCCTTCACCAGCTCCGCTGCCCTTCTCTGGACACGCTCCAGCACCTCAACGTCCCTCTTGCAGTGAGGGGCCCAAACCTGAACCCCGGATTCGAGGGGCGGCCTCACCAGTGCCGAGTACAGGGGGATGGTCACCGCCCTGTTCCTGCTGGCCACACAGTTTCTGATACAGGCCAGGACGCTGTGGGCCCCCTTGCCCCCCCGGGCACACTGCTGGCTCATGCCCAGCCGGCCGTCACCCAGCTCCCCCAGGGCCTTCTCCCCCAGGCAGCTTCCCAGCCGCTCTGCCCCAGCCTGCAGCGCTGCCTGGGGCTGCTGTGACCCGAGGGCAGGGCCCGGCACTGAGCCTGGTTGAACCTCCTACAATTGGTTATAATTTAATATTAAGAACAATAAGAATATTATTAATTGAATATTAATATAACTGAATAGTAAATATTATATTGTTGACTATAATTGAATATTAAGGGGGGCTGCTTTTCCTGGAGATACTAGCATATCCCCAAGATTTCAACTTTACACCTAGCTTATATATAAGGAAGGCATGTCAGGGATGTCAACAAACCACCAACTAAGAGGAACTTTAAGTAAAAGAGTGTAGCAAGTGCAGGGATGGGGGAACTCACCACATGTCCATCCATGCAATGAAGAGCTGCTAACTCTCTTTTTTGTAGAACTAAACACACTTCAGCACATCAGAGCAGATACACCTGTGCCATCCTTGGACAAGGGCATGAAAGCAAAGAAAGAACTGGAAAAGGTTTTTAAACAGCAAGTGGCTTTTCTTGTAAGCTTATATTAATTCCATGTTCCTTTAATAATTTATTTTCCTCCCTTAACAGACGGAGGAAACATGACAGAACCGATTTTCTTTTCCCAAGATGAGGATTAGAGCTGTGCTGACTGATGTGAATTTGATGGAATAGTATTAGGAATCTGAGAACTAAAAAATGTGCATAAAAGATGGTACTTTAGGTTCTGCTTATATCCCCTCTGGCAAAATGAATCATTTGAATGTAAAAGAGACAGCATGGTATGTGAAGACATTTCTGAAGTACCCAGCTTGGAACAGGACATCAAGGCCGGCTGCCTACACAGCCCCTCATTGTGCTATCAGGCCACACCGTTACCCTCAGCAGCAGGGCAAGACAACAGGAGCTTTGGCTCACTACTGCACCCTCACTGGGAAATCTACACCTGAGAAATGGTTACTGTCACAGCTAAGAAACCCTTGTCATCTTCAGGTCCAAACCCCAAAATTAGTTTCAAAAGACCAGTAGTTCCTCAAATGAAAAAGAATGTAATTGCCAGAAAACACCTGATGCACTGAATAAGTTAATAAACTTCTATCTCAGATATCATACAAAATTGTGTGTGTACATACATATAAATACCACTTGTCCTAGAAGTCCTATAAATGCTCGTCCTATAAATTTGCAATTTTCCTTCTAAATTACAATTTACATGAGTAAAATGTAAATGTAAAATGGCGGAGCGTGATGCATTAACACTGCACTTCAAGGTGAAGATAGGGAACCACCCCCTATTTCTGAGATCTGTAGCAGAGACCAGACTCTCTCCTTGGCCAAATAGATTAGAATTTTTTTGGTTTGTTGTTTGTTTGTTTTTTTTTTTTTAACGTTTAACGTTACAGTGACCAGGAGTTACAGTGTGCAGCTCACACTCTAGTTTCCCAAACATATGACAGATCTGAGGAGCCTCAGAAAAGATCAAGGGAAGAAAAATAAAGGGGATTTGTGCAGGAAAATGAGAGAGAACACAAGAGTAATTGCAAACTGCAATGCTTTCAGTTTAAAGATACTCTACTTCACACCTCCCCTCCAACACAGAGTGATTTAAAGATAAGCTATGGACAAGGATGAACACTTCCGTCAGCAGCCCCATCCCCTTGACGAGGCTAAAGCAAAGAGGACAAGGAGACAAGGCCTCCTGCTCTTCTGGGAGAGCAGAGAAAAAGCTCCCCACTGTCATCGCTGACATCTGTGCAAGTCAATGGGGCTAGAAACAGGGTGAACACCCCACCCCCCCAAATTGTTTAAACCACAGGCATCATGGAAGAAGCACTGAGAAGCAGCTTTTACGCCCCTCTGAAGCTACAGACAACCAATTCACCTTTACTGTCATGAAATACTGGCATGAGATTAGATGAAAATGTCTCCTTTTTTTTTTTTGGCACTTTTTTTCTTGGAATTTTTTGGTTTTCTTTTAAGCACTTTTCACTTTTCTCACTCAGATTTTGTAAAACAGCTTCACATAAACCACCTTGCAAATCATAAATGCCGGTGCATCAGCGTTTTTCATAACTAGATGTTCTATGGTTGTGAGACACACTGGTGCCCCAGTTTCTAATCACTATCCTTGACTAATGACAAAGATTTTAAAATTCAAGATGCTTTTGAATATTCCGGTCTCGGTTTTGTCATTATGGTCAGTCATGTGTACTCCAGTACTACCTGAGGATCAGGCAAGATTGAGTCACTGTGTTAAGTATCACATAAATTGAACCTTACGTATCCCTGTCCTCAAAGCACCTGCAATCCAGTCCTTATCCACTATGCACTATCCTACAAACACTATAGAAAAGAATTTAATCTGAAAAAACAAATTAAAATACATATGGATATGCCTCATGAAAACTCTCCCATGTGTTTTTTTGTGCCTTTCAGAAATTTCCCCACAACTGAAGCATACGTAGGAATAATCTACTTAAGGGTATTTAAACTTCCAACAAAACGCCTTATAGCTGTAATTAATCATTAACCAGACTTGACCATCATTTTTAGAAATGCCTTTTAGCCTAAAGAAGAGATATTTACACAGTCATGCTGTCTGCTGTGCCCCATCTGTCCTGCCCAAGTGGCTTTTGAACCTGGTGGCCAGTTTGTTCCTACAAGCTTCATGGAAGTCACCAGCTGGACAGAAGATGGGCATCCCAAATAAAGGTGCCCACTGAGAGAAAGGAAAAGAGAAAGAGGCTTTTACTTGGTGTCGATGAGCCATCCAGTCAGCAGCACCTGTGATGCTCGTACATCTGCCCCAGCTACAGCACCTGCTGACATACCTGCTGGGAGAAGCATGGGGGCAAGGAAGAGCTCTCACAGTGGGGAAAGCCTTCACAGCACAGGTCCCCTCTCAAAAGTAAAAGCCTTAATTTTATTAATTTATTTTCTCCAACTCTCTCAAGAAAAGTTATATGGGGGCAGTTTTAGTACAGCTAGTCTGCTGTCTTGAAAATGATGGGTCAGCTCCACCCCAAACACTGATGAGAGAGATTCCTGAGGGTGAAGTGTCTGTTAACAGATTTGAGTTCTCACAAATACTCCTAAGGTTTGGGTACAATGTTCAGGGGTATCACATCCCCGACTAACATGCTAGCACACCAACTGGACTCATGTCAGACTAAGTAGAGAGGGCCATGCCTTGAAGGCAAGGTAATATCCTTACCCTCATGGTTAGGGGAATAGGACTGTTTACGCCCTTGAAAGCCCACAAACCACTGCATCAGCTTGTGGATGAACAGCCCACAGCCACAGAACAGCTGGGCAACGTGACTGTGCCAACCACCTCATCTAAAGCTATGTCAGTGGGTTTCAGTTTTTCCCTCCTTGGTTAACCACAACCAGCAAGCTTGACAGACCAGCTTGCAGAGGTCACTTTGCATTATTTTTGTGACATATTCCTTAACATACACCAGCACTTGGACATGTTTTCTACTCATACGCCACCTCTCCCAGTTTTAGGAGGCAAGGTCTTCCTTACCTCTATACTACCTGTAGACTTATCTAGTGGGACCATCAGAGCTTAAAGGCATTTGCAGGTGTTACCACATACACAGGCAGCAAAGACAAATCTTCAGCCAATTTTTCACTTTCTGTGTGAATGCAAAGCTACAGTGGGTACCTCCATCACACTGGGTATCTGAGACACCTACAGCATTCCCTGGGCAGCAAAGACATCTCTGCAGGCAGATGTCCGTGCATCACAGGAAAAAGCTTCAGGCAGATACAGGATCAGGACTTCAAAATCTATTGTATCTTTACTGCTACGGCATCATCTGCCCTAGCCTTTAAAGCCTGACTGTGGTGTCATCCTCTAGTTTTTAAAATCAGTTTCATTTTTTTTGTTTGTTTCCAGAGGAAGGCTCTGAAGCACTATCAGACCCGTGATTACAGAAGCAGCGTCTTTGCCTCAACCCTTAAATCTACTGTATCTGCCAACAGTTGCCCCTTACCACCCAACCACAAGAATTACAAACCCTTCACAGCACCACAGAGAAGGTGGGAAGTACAATTATTTAGAGGATCTCAAAAGATTCCAGGTGACAGGATTCTTCCTTAAAAAAAATAAATATTATTACAGCTCGCCATATAAACAGCCTACTAATTGCCCTTAAAAGATGCTATTAAATACTATACAACCTGTAATTATTTGCAGGCATGTCAGTTGGTGAGGAAGTCAGGCCATGATGACATAGTAAGAATAGCTGAGGAGTCAGCAGTACAGAAGACATTTGGGGGATTTTTATATTTTTTTAAATAAGGAAAGTACAAGAAGACACAGCTACAATCTTGGCATTTAAAAGTTGCGTCTCTTTGCAGATCGTTCAGCTTTTACTGTTGATAGGAAGGATGGGTATGTTTTTTGGGTTTGTTTCCATCCCCCATGACTTCCATCTTCCACCCTTTGGTCAGTATTTCAGAAAAGAGGTGATCCGACACAGACAAAATAGACATTTGTGTGGTGCAGCACAGGCCAGTAACAGAAAGCAAGCTGTACTTACATCACTGAAGTGAAATTAACTGCAGGTCTCTTGTCTGCCAATGAAAAAAGACGCTCAAAATGCGTAGCCAAATTCTAGGAGGACTCCTAAACATTTTTCATAAGGGCAGCATCACTACAGACACCCAACATCCTTCGAGGCGCCTACGACTGGACAAGCTCCCAGTCGCTGCCTCTGCCTTCCCGTCGTCCCGCACAACACAGCACCTACTCTTCCTCGTGAAAGCGACACTTACTAATTTTAAAGTAGTTTGTGTGGGGCATAAAAGATCCCCTTCCTGAGAGGCTATGGCAGAATCTGCTCCAGCCATTAGGAATCACCTCGCTTCCAGCCCCAGTCTTTCTGTGGAAAAACTACAGGCATTTTCCAGCGTTGTCCTTTAACATAAGTAAGTTTCTTCTCCCTGAAGTTTGTTCAAATGTTTTTAAAATAAAAAAGTTACTTGCTGAGGCTTTATGCAGTAAGAGCTGTTCCTGTGACCATATTTTGAGTGGACTAACTTCTTTCCAAACACTTAAAAAGTTACTGTCAGCAGCAAAATACAAATATTTATTGAAAAGCCAAAGTATGGTTTATGTGTACAAAAAGATGCCAAAAAAAGTTGTAGCAATATTTCTTGTTAACACCACTGGATGTAACTGTGAGAGATGCACCTCAGACCCAGCAGCACATGCACTGTTGATAAGGACGGACCACAGCACTCAGAGGAGCGTTTGGGGCAGCCGCCTCCAAAGGAGCAGTGCTGACTACTATGATGTGTTGTAAGAAATGAAAAGGTAAAGTTGATAGCGTACCTCCCAGTTCTCCTCACATAACAAATTTCTAATCTTCCCCTTCCACAGACATAGCCCTCACTGCTTTGCTACTCCTCTTTCACAAAGCAGACGTCTGTTCCCTGTGTATAGCATCCCTTTACTCAGGCAAAAGCTCAGCTGCCCCAACTGATGTAAAGCAAGGCCATCCGTAGTCATAGGCACCTGACTCTGCTGTCACCAAGTGCTGCCGTTAGATCTTTCCATCAGCAATGCACAAAGCAGGGAGAAGTGTATAGTTATAGGACCAGAACCCCAAGTCCCTTCCATCAGCTTGTTTCCTCAGGTCAAGTTTTTAAAGGTTTTTTTTAAAACTTTCTGCTTTACTTTCTCTTAAATTTTGGACAGTTTCCACTAGCATGCCAACCTCACTGCTCAGGCTAAAATTGCAGTACTGTTGAGTTACACGCTACCCAGGGTCTGACTGCTTTAGCAAGGAAACACTGATGCCTGCACCAAAATGCCTGCTGAGAAGCCATCACTGCTCTCCAGCGAGGACAACTTCCCATGCCCATCAGAGATGCATGAGCAGGAGCAAGTTCAATTCTACTTCAGAGTCATGTTCCCTATGAGAAGGCTACATGCACGTCTGACTAGGGATGCTTAAATGAACAAGCTGCTTGCGCAAATATGGTATGCGTGAATTTTGGGCCTCCTGCATGTCATGCAGGTGTGAAAAGGCAGCTGCAGATGAGCCAGCTCCTGCCGGTACACAAAAATTAAACCCTGCCGTGCACCGCACTGAGTTCTTGAAGCATGAGACAACACTAAGAGGATGCAGGGATATTTCTGGCATGGTACAGCTTTGATCTGCATCTAAAACAGATTTTTAAATGCCTTCCTGCTGTGTAATGTAATAAAAACTCAGAAATATTAAAATATATGGGCTATATAAAAGGATTTAAGACGTTAACCTTAGGAATAAAGGACTGAATATTCTATTTTGAAGGTCTCTTGTTTTTCTCTTTAACTTGTCATGATAAAGGGTTTCTCGTAATTTAAATAGCTTCTTAGGTACCTTACTAAGAACACTTGTAACTTGTTGGTTTCTCAGCTATAGACTTTATCAGACATTCTTACCACTTATTTATTGCCTCTGGGTCATTATGTATTTTTACAATTTTTTTTACATCCTTTTTTTTTTTTTTTACAGTAAGAATACTCCAAAGATACATACAAGACAGGGTAACACAATAACCTTCATCCAGGAGCTTGCTGTTTTGTCTAATGATCCCATGCCATTAAAATGGTTTCATGGTTTAAGTGAAGCAAGCTTTTCCTCTGTCAGCACCTGAATTTGAAGGCATAGCAATGGCATCCACAGATGTTTTTAATCAGTCTGATAGCAGGAGGGGGAAGAAAAAAAACAAACCAGCATATAGTATGACCTCCAAACCTGATTGCGAGGTCAGATTTCTGTTTCTGGAGTCAGATTTATTTTGCTCTAAAAATTTCGGGGGGTGCCAGGAAGCAACGGGCCATTTCTGGCTCCATAAAAAAACATCCCTAAGCTATATCTTGATTTGAAATCATAGCCAGCATCATATATGGATTACTTGCTAGTTTTTATAGAAACCATATTATGCAGATTGAAAGGTTTTCCCTTCGCAGTATGCATCCTGATGGAAGTTTTTTAAGGAAGTCCAAGGGACTCAAACCACGTAATGATTCCATGTGCAGTCTAGGCTGTATTTTCAGGAATTTCAAGATTTGAAAGATGGCTTTTTAACATGTAGTTTGCTTCCAGCAAGTCATAAGGGTTCAATACTGTTCATATTCTACCATAAGACCCAAGAACACGACTATGCTACAGCCTTCTCAGTCAGATTCAAGATCCATCTCCTTGGAATTCAATTACAGTAGTAAATAGTTGCTTTTGCACCCGAAAGAGAACAGAGGATGAGAGATCCTTCTCACTTCCAGAACATGAAGATACTGAACAGCCTCACAACTGTTTTATTCATTTCAGTCATAAACTAACTGCTGGTGTTTACCTCACTTTGATGTCTTGAGGCATCCCAGATTTAAAGGGTTGCTAGCCTCAAGCTTACTCTTCAGAGCACTGCAGACATACAGGAGGGGAAGAGATTTGTCTTGCTGTGCTTTTTTTTTTTTTTGAGTCTCTCTTGTTGTTAAAGAAAAATACCCTTTGTAGATCATGGAGTGACTTCTTACCACAGTTGTTTTCAGTTTGATAGCATGTGGGCTGTATCTGCAGTGTCGGTGTGTACAGGAGCATGGAAATCACCCAGTAGGTTTCACTAGTTCAAGCCAACGCAGCATGCACTCTGCAAGCCCTGCATGGCAGGCTTTTACATTAAAAGAAGCAAAACAGAGCTCAAAGTCTGTTAAGAGTCAAAGAACAAGGGTAAGAAATTGTATTCCTTTGCTTTTTGAAATATGATCGACAAAGTCCTAAATGTAAAGCTTCTGCACAGTGCGTACCAGTATGTATCGCAGCATCAGAAAGGACAGCTGTGAGTGGGGCTCACAGTGTCCCACCCCGTGTAAGTTGGTAGCAAGTATGAGAACCTGCGTAGGTGCCTGTAGGTGTGGGCAGGTGTGCATGAACAGAGGGACTTGGAAGGGAAAGGGAGCTACGGTCCGTTCAACCCTTTCCCAGCTCCCCCAGCCCTTCCACGCTGAGGCTGTGCACTGTTCTGATGGTGCAGTCAGTGTTTCCGGGATGTTAAATATTCCAAAAGAAAATCTGAATGAGGAAATGGAGAGGTTGTAGCTCATATCTTTGTATACAGAGTCCTGTCTGAACTCCAGGTCCCAGTCCCACAACTACACCCATGCGGAGCCCAGAACAGCAAGGCTTTGAGAGACAGCGGCAACCTGCCAGATCCCTAAAGAAGGCGCTAACTGCTCTGTGTAGGTAAAGACAATTCACAGAACTCATGCAAACCTCTTTGCGATGCACAGTCCATGTACCAGGTGTATATTCAATGGGAGAAGAACTGTATCTTCACAGTGCCAGCTACAGTGGCCCCACAGAACAGACGGCAGCCCCATACACATCCCTGCTATCAGTATTACTGAGCAACAGGTAGGATTCTGAAGGTTACTATACTCTACATGCAGTTTATTTCAGTATTTCAACCGTGTCCATTAACACTTTGTCTTTCTAGAAATGCAGTTGCAAGAAACAGTGCTCTAAGTTACTATCTGACTTCCTTTTTTATTATTTTTTTTTGAAGTACCAAAAAAGCTTTGCTTTTCTTGAAAAAAACACAAGCCCAAGACACACGCTTCACTGGAGAAGCAGCACCTGTGAAACGCCTAAGTCCATTCACAGCTTTTACATAAAAGATGGCAATTAATAAGGGTCCAATAGTTTTGTTTTTCAATTAATGAGAGGATTAAAAGTTTGGCACATGTTCCATAATATCGATTACCATGTGACCCATTGTTAATTATATTTAGTAAGAGGCACGAGAAATGAGAAGCAGACCAAAGTTAATTCTGTTTGGCTTTAGACAGGTCACCAGGTTTCTTCAGATAAAAGACCAGATGTTTAAAGCCTCCCACCATTTCATTACCTTCCTGTAAAATAAGCAGCCAGAAAAAAATTCAAAGTGCACGACTGTATGAAGTTATGAGGTAGTTTTGATTTTCAAAGTAGCTTAAAGGAGTGTCTAAATGACCTTGTCCCACTTGATCATCAAATTCTTTCTCCCTGAGGCTCATCTCTTGTCAATATATTACCAGTGCACAGACAGTGGTACAAACATGCTGTACAGCACCAGATCAGAGAGGACAACACGATGAATCATGTGTGCAACACTGCTCACAAGGTTATTTGCTTTCATTATAAATAAGCAATATGGACAAGCAACATGTCACCTTTCCAACTCCATCTTTAGCTTGAACGGGAAGTTCCACTTTCAGCATCAGGCTATCTGTTTAAAGTTAGCACCTAGAAATACCGTGCAGTGGTTTCATTACGTTAAATGTTTCTCGCTTGCATGACACAGCCCATTCCTGCAAGAGTGTCTCAGGAAGGCGGCTCAGGGATCCTCAGCCTGCTCGGTGTGCAACGGTAAAGATCACAGCCCCCAGCACACTCCAACACATCGGTTTTCCTCCCAGCTCTATGTTTTGCATTTCCTGAGCATTAGGCTGCAAACCCCACTTACAGAAAACTATAAATATTCCCCTATAGTGAAGCTGTAAACGTCTAAGAAAAAAAACCAAAACAAAACAACAAACCTCAAGCAAATGATAACCAGTAACATTAACAGAGACCTGAGCTACAGTGACAAACACACCCTAAAACTTACTCCGAGTAAGGTGAAAGTAACAGGTGGAAAGGACAGCCCTTGTAGCCGTAACACCTCAAGCTTAACATGGTTTAAGGAGTTTAACAAGCCCAGCCATTCCCTTTGCTGTGTTATTAGGAGAACTACACAGCCCAGCAGCTATCAATGTACAGAGGATTTACACAGCGGTCCAATGACGTCCCCAATTAGTATCCTACGCCACCTCCTAGGATACCAGATTCTGCCTTGAGTTTTCGCTTGCCCTAAGCTCCCTGACGGCTGTTTTGCAGCCGCCCCCTCCCCTGCCCATGCTGCAACTGACCCCCGCACCGCTCCCGCAGGGGGGTCCCCAGGCGGCCGCAGGTCTGTCTCCGCGCTGCCGGGGCAGAGCCACCTCTCCCCTCCCAGGTCACGGAGGGCCACAGCGAACAGCTCTGCGCAGTCCCCCCGCTCGAAGACAAGCCGTGCCTTTCTTAACGAGCTTTAACCGCTTGTTAACGCAGAGCGGCCCCCCACCACGGTCCTACAAAAGCGAACCTGCTGCGGCAAGAACTCCTTACAGGAACGTAACCAGCCCACCCCCACCCCCGTTCCCATCGCTTCCTTCGAAGGCAGGCGGCACCGGCTGCACCGGAGAGGAGCCGCCCCATCCCCACGCCACCAGCCCGGGGGGCAGCTCCCACAGCCGCTCGCGGCCCCCCGCACCCCCACCTCCTCCAGCGGCCGTGCCCGCTCGCCGTGCCTCCCCCCGCGCTCGGAGCGACCCCCCCTCCCCGCCACTGCCGCGACCCCCGCCCGGCCCAGCGCGGCCCCTACCTCGTCCGCCGCCGCGGTGCACCTTGACCAGCACCTCGGCCCGGCCGCCCGCCCGCAGCTCCCGCCGCAGGTACAGCCGCCCCGACGCCCTGTCGACCCCCACGGGGGTGGCGCCGGGGGACGCCAGCTCGAACCAGCCGCCCGCCGCCCGGTCGCGGTTGCGCGGGACAGTGAAGACGGTGTCGCCCACCCGCGCCCCGGGGGGCAGGCGGGCCGTGTAGCGCCGGGAGCCGGGCCCCGGCGGCCGCTCGGGCGGCGGCAGCGAGCGCACCCACCGCCGCCGCCTGGCCCCGCCGCCCGGCCCCGCCGCCCGCCGCCCGCGCACGGGCAGGCGCAGGCACCGCGCAGGGCTGCGCAGCGGCCGCGGCCGGCCGTGGTCGAGGGCCGCGACGCAGAGGCGCAGGCGGCGCAGCCCCAGCAGCGAGCCCACCGTCAGCACCTGCCCGCTGCGGGGCACCACGAAGAGCTGCCGGCTGCCGGAGCCCGGCGGCCAGGGCCGGTAGGTGAGCCGCGCGTTGGCGCCTTCGTCGCCGTCCGAGGCGCGGAGCCGGGCCACCTCCGTGCCCAGCGGGGCCAGCTCGTCCACCTCCAGCGGCCGCGCCAGCCGCAGGCGCGGCCGATGGTCGTTGCGGTCCAGGACCCGGACCCGCAGCAGCGCCTCCCGGGGGGCCCGTGCCGCCCGCCGCCGCCGCAGCCGGAGCCCGTACTCGGGCTGCGCCTCCCGGTCCAGGCGCTCGGCCGTGCGGAGCAGCAGCAGCCCCCGCCCGCCGCCCGCCCGCCGCTGGAGGGAGAAGCGGGATGCGCCGCCGCCCTCCAGCGCCCACTCCCCGGCCGGCTCCCCGGGGCCCAGCAGCCTCCGCAGCGGTACCCGCAAGCCCCGCACCCGCGTCCCTGCCGGGCTGTTCTCGGGCACCTGCCCGGAGAAGCGGAGCAGGCGGGGAGCGCCGCCGCGCCACAGCCCCGCCGCCGCGCCGAGCAGAGGCAGCAGCAGCAGGAGCGGGAGCCGCCCGCAGCCGCCCCGTCGCGCCCGGCCCATCCCGCTGAGCGGAGCGGTACTGCACCGCGCTCCGCAGCGGGCACCGGCGCCACGTGCAGGCGCGTCCCGCCCCCGCGGCCGGTCAGAGCCCTGGGCGGGGACGGGGCAAGGCCGGCCTCGCGGGGGGTGGGTGGTGGGAGGAGAGGTGGGGATGATGGGGGTGATGATGGGGGTGGTGGGAGGGGAGGTGGGGGTGATGGTGGGGATGGTGGGGGTGATGGTGGGGGTGATGGTGGGGGTGGTGGGGCCACCCCGCCCGGCGCCAAGCGTCCAGCAATTCCGGGCTGATTCCTCACCTGCCCTGCTCCCACAGGATTCCTGCCGGGCCCCTCTGACTGGCAGCCCCATTGCTCCCGGCCACCCCCTACGAGCAGAGGAGCTGCACTTCCCGGGAGGTGACTTCGGGAACACGGGAAACCTCCGGCTTTCCTTAGCATGTATGAAAATCCCCAGCCAAGCTGAAAGAGCAACTGGTAAAAGCAGCAGAGGGGAAAAAACACCTGCATAAAGGAGAGAGGGCCTTGGAGTGCTTGAATCATCGAAAAATAGCAGTGACCAAGCAGATGTAGTTTCCTGATGTGAGCTGGGCTTGCCTTGGAAGCGTGGCCTCTCAGGAGTGCACGTTCAGGTTACTGCTGCTTCAGAGAAGATGCAGTTTTGGCAGAAGGGGGAAAAGCAAAACGTGTCTCAGCACACAAAGTGACCAATAGCACCGAGTGTCACATTTAAAATTTCAGGTTTTGGGTGAAATATTTTTGGGAAAATAATAGCATGTGCTGTTCTTGAGAGCAATACTGAAACAGTCCATCTGAATCAGGCGAGTAAACCCATCAGTCCTGCCAAACATGCATAAAACAATCTGGGCACGGGAATCATTGCACTGGTTATACTGTGATCAATGGACGTGTGAATCCAAGCCAGACCACTCCAAAGCCAATGGCTCCCCACAACTTGTCAAACCAAACATTACTCACGTTCTCATCACTCCAAGCACAAGGCCCAGCAGTGCCTTCCAGTCCTGCTAACAAACAGGAACAACAACATTTCCCTTCGCACAGTGATGGGAACAGCTTAGGAACCGCCTTTTGTTGAGCCTCTGCATCCAGCTGATCAAACTGTCTTTGTATTTTTCCATTAGAAATGCTCCCTCTCGCTGTTCCAAACACAGGTTTGCTGGTTTTACCAGAAGGTTGTTAAGGCAGCGGTGTCTGTTGCCAGTTGTGGTGTAGTTCCAGTGATGACATACCCAGGCTGGAAGCGAAGCTTTGTTCAAGAAAGCCTGAAACCATTTTAATCGGCTTTAGTCAAATATTACAGGCAGCAGCCAAAGGTGACAACCAAGTGCTAGATCTGGACCTCTGTCACCTGGGGAACTACCAGTTTTAAGAAGAGGTGATTGTTGGGGATCACATCACGTTACTACAAGCTGTCAGCCTTTATTTTACCCTAGCAAAGTGAAGGAATTATTGTTTCTAAAAATCAGCATAATGTGAGATATCAGACTGGGAAGGCAAAAAAATAATACCAAATATTTTTAAGGAACTGTTTCCCAGTAACAACAGGAAAGTGACCATCAAGATCCATCCACAGTTAACATGCTGTAGCACGCTTTGAGTGTTTTATCTTTACTCTTTATGCCCTACATAAAAATAAAATGGGAATAATTCCCTGCCTCACAAAGGCACTAGAAAGCTCATTCAGTTATGGCACTTAACGAGCCAGCCAGGCAACCCGAATCAGTTTAGGATGTGTTCAGATCACTGCCGAGATACAGCAAAACACACCCTCTTCTGAAGTGTGTGCTGTTCTACTGGCCTTATGCAAGCTCTCCATAAGCAAATTAAATCCTCTCAAAATCAAGTCCCCAGTTTTAGCCTGCGTTACAAGACCCTTCCTTTCCTCTTATATTCACACTTTCAGAAACACAGTTTTGTCTAAAGCCTGTCAAAATATAAACTGGATTTTATTTACAGTACTCCCTCGCACCTACGAACCCACAATACATTGATTATCACATCATTTTGGTGATGTAAATTTAGGCTTCTGCTGCACATCGCTCCCACTGGCAGAATTTAGGGCACACCTTACAGAGCAGAAGCAGCGGCACCTTGCCACTGTGGAGACTTACTAGCACAACTGTGTTATCTTCAACTCCCAATTCACAAAACCTGTGCTATGACAAAACAAATATATATATGTGTGTGTGTGTGTGTGTGTGTGTTTGTGGACACAAATCCTACCCTACAATTCAAAGAGATGCATAGACACTTAAGGTGCGCTTGACTGCTGTTACCAGCTCTACAATTATGTGGCTGCATCCCAGCCAGGCGCAGCTGAAACATCGCTCTTACTGGTGTCAGGCAGTCATATACACATTAAATATGTGTTTTGAAATGGTAGAAGTTATTTATAGTGGGCCATTTGGATGTTCTTTGAAGCTGTAATGAAATGAAAGGACCAAACTGCATTGTTTTGTTGGAAATAGGAAAGTATTGATGAAAAAATTAAACGCCTCCATCGGTCTTTTCAATGAAAACCATTTTTCTTCTGGAATTGAGGGGTGGGGAGGGAGGTCCATTTCAGCTGGCAGGGATCAGGGAAATCAAAGCACAGGCTTGTGTTTGGGTCCCTTCAGGGTCAGTGGGTGATATTCTGTCCTAGTAACTGCTTTGAAAACCAGGAAAAAAAAATTCCACTCTTCACAATCGACCCTACGTGCTCATCAGGGATCAATAGACAGCTAAACAGTTTAAGGAACGCTAAGGAATTCTCAAAAGCTGTATTATGTATGTATATGTATGTACAGTATATTTTAGAATGCTGCAAGACTGGCCATTGTGTAATAACCTCATTTCCTTCTCAGGACACTGCCAAGAAAACAGTATGGTTCTTTCCATGTAGCTGTGTTTTCCAAAGGATCTTGACTCTTCCTGTGAAACTGAAGCAGGAACCACAGACAGAATGATAAATTCAAGAGGCAACTGGAGTAAGGATAGCGGGGATGGCTCTTGGCTCCAATAGGAAACACCACAGAGAAAAAATCCATATAAATAAGCTACTTAGGTACCTTCAGGACACTGTCAGCTTCTACTGCCAAAGAATCACAGTGAAATTTATTTTTAGCGTTCTCTAGCAAACTTTATCTGGTAAACCGACGACTGTGAATTGCCACCCCTCACTCTAAGAACTGCTGTTCCAAGGCCAAACTATCGGCAAGGCCCGCAGCCTTCCTCTGGCCCTCTCTTGCAGCCCAGATGAGTCCCTTGAATGCAACCAGCAGTTCAGACCACAGCTCAGATCATCATAAAACGGGCCAGCTTGGGAGGAGAAAAAAAGAAAAGCGGGGGGGGGGGGGGGGGGGGCGGGGCGCTGCAGAAAAAAGCATCAGTGCTCATCTAGGTGTCAAGAATGCAGAAATAGATGCAAATTACACTCCTAGTGTGTGTTCCAGAACTATTTCTCATGATGAAATTGAAACAAGGCTTTATTTCAATGTACCTTTCTAAAATTGCATAGCCAGGTGAATCACTTCTGCAGCAGTGATTTTCTATTGCTCTCCATAGTTGAAGTTAAGTGAACCAAGGAAACCCCAGGCGCCTTTCCCAGCATCCAGCAATCACTCTGGGAGGATTGGAGCACAGCTTCTGCGCTCGGGCTCTCACAGGCAGCGGAACATGACGCAGTGAAGAGAAGGTGGCTGCATTCTTGCCCGTCCTTTGTCAGCTTTCTTCAGAGGGGAGAATGGCTTAGGGCATCTTTTTATATTCACCCTCATCTTACAGAATCTACTGGTATTTATTGCAACAATGTAACAAAAAAACCCCCCACAACCAACACCCCCCCCCCAATTCCACCTTAACATGTTTTCAGTCTTTCTGTAACCACTCGGTATAGCACCGTCAGGAGTCAAGGCTTGCCAGCAGACACTGTAGTTACAACTTCGAAACAAGAAGAAATTCCATGGCACTGTAAAGCTGCTCAAAATTCTGAAAGTGAACGTGTCTACTGCTGTTGTGTTATAACCTACTGAAGAGTTCTGTAATGCTCTGTATTACTTTACATTTGTATATTCTAGATGTGCAATTTAATTCATAATGAGATGCATCTCATCTCATTACTATTAAAAATGTCTATCACACTTGTTACCTAAGCAATCTGAAAGCACACAGGAATTGAAGAATGGTAGTCTGGGTCACAGCAAAAGTTGGAAAATCTGGGAAACCGGGCCCTAGAAACAGACTACAGAGCTACCATTTAGGGTGAAAAAACCCCAAACCAACAGCAGATTTACCTAACACCTCTCAAACATTGATTATAACCAGAGTATGTATTTTATAGATACACACACACATACATACACACTTATTTATATAAACATATAAATATAAATTCTATTATAAATAATAGAATATTCTGTATCTCACAGCTGGTAACCATGGTCTCAGTTTTGGATAAAGACATGGAAGAGTACACAAACACCAACATTTATTTCATGGTACCAGGAAGCTCCATTCCCCTTTCAGCTAAGTATTCACAAAAGCCTGTGTGCGTGAATTAGTGGATAAACTTGAATACTTCAACATCAACATCAAGACTTCTTGACTGGTCTAAAAGGAATCAGTCTGAGGAATATTCAAACTCAGAACCATTATAAATTAAAGATGTAAATACACATTTTTAGGTGTTATGTGATCATATTTATGAGAAATGCTTCATAGGGCATTTCTACCATCTTCAGAATATAACTAAAATAATCTCAAGGTTTTCATATCATTACACAGCAAATTTTATTACAAAGCAGTCTGCATTCAAAGATTTCACCTCTTCTAATATCTTATAAAATGATAAGAGGCTCCAATATATGTAATCATGATCTGTAAAGTTGATTAAAAAAAAAAAAAATCAATAAGCATTTGATGTTGTATAGCAATTTATTTCCAGGAGATATGCTTGCTGTAGGAGGATCTTTAGGGAGAAAGTCCGAGTTCAATAATTCCATATGAAGCACCTCATATTTTGCCGCTCAACCTCATACCAGTATGTCCCAACAGGTAGTCACAGTCAGCCTGACATGGATCCAGTCTGAGCAGGCTGCTAATCCTCATGAGTTGCAAGAGTATTTATGCTGCCCCATCGCATCAAGACAGATATTTGAGATATGCTGTGTAGTCTTCATTTGGCTGAAAATTGCATAAGCAAATAATACAACAGAATTAAAAAAATAATTCTATTACTGCAACAGAGGAAGAAGGTTAATTCATTATGAACTACATGTTTTTTTGTGAAAGGGTGTATCAGACTTCTCAAAAGAAAGCATAAAATGGTTTGTGTCCCAAACAAGCCACACTTTATGGACTTGGCTTTTATTACAATTTTTTTTTTTTTCACAGAAAAAAAGTTTGTCACAAGAGAAAAATATTTACTATGTATACGCTGTTTCAATAAAAAACTATCCAAGACAACAAACAGGATAAAAGGAATTGGATTGCTTAGATTTGTTATTAAATAACTGCACATAGATATGTCCATATGTCGTATACACTACTGCTAAATGTCACTGTTCACAAGTAAAGCACCACCAGTAATTCCTCTGCATTACTGAAGAAACAAAGTTTAAAACTTTGAAAGGCATTAAACACCCACCTCTTTTCCATCAAATAAATAGGTAACCTTAAACATCACTTGAAAGGCAGAATTACATATATTTAACTGCGCTGAAATCACAAATATGTCCAGATTAATTACACATTCAAACATCTAGTTGAGGTACCAAACAATTCAGAAGATCTCTGGGCATTGCTAGCTCTGCACCTGGCATAGTAAGAGTACAGCAACAGAATGATGATGTTCTCTTTTAGCTGTACTGACGAAATAGAAGTGATCACTAAAATGACACACGCTGCATGTTTTAGAATTCCCACTTTCCCTGCTCCTCACCACCCCCACCCGCACACATGCCCACCCCAAGTTAATTTTTAAAGAGTACTAAAGGCATGATTACACAGACTTACGTTGAGGTATTATTTCACATGAAATATTGCTTGTATTGGAATAAACTCAGCTTTTCTTTCATCCTTAATACCATAGTACCCTTGAGTCCACCTGCCTGTCAATATTCAGGAGTTTCATAGATTCAGCCACCACCAGCGGTAACAGAAGTTACTCATTACAATTCTAAAACACTGTAGTAAACCAGACATCTCTAAATACAAACACAACACGCATGCCCACACCTTCACACAAACAGCCTACGCTTCTCCCAGTAGATTTTTGGTTAGGCTAGGTTATACGAAGTTAACAGCACTCATTAAAAAGCGTTTCAATGACAATTTACAATCCCTACCACCTGATCTCGCAGCTCCTATTCATGCATATTGCACGGGAAAGCTGATGAAGGGTCACAAGATTTGCACATTTGCAGATGACTTCGTGAAAGTAAGATCCTAGGAAAAAGATCTGGTCCCTAACCTTCTACCTTTCAGTAAACAGTAATGCCACCAGAGCAAACAGTCTGAAGAATTTTCAATGCCTGTTAAACCCTTTGGCCCTCTTTCCTCCATATTTGTGTGTCTCCTCCTTACTCCCCCAATGAAAACTGCCTTTAAGATTGTATTGTATTAAATTGTAATTCCATTTACTTGCAAGAAATAAAGCCAGTGTTTTTTTTAAAATAATATGAATAGAAGCTAGTGTTCTGAAATGCCTTTACTTAATTAGTCTCAAACAACTCCTGGCAAATCTACCAACCGCATTCAAGTATGTAATTCAGGACATGAAAGAGCATTTTTTTAAGATTAAGACAAAACTGTATGTGTCAGTTTAGCTGTGGCTTGATTAAAATTTATTCCACAAGTCTAATGGTAACAGGTGAGTGCCTGAAAATACTGTACTTTATTTATTCTTTCAAGGGAATTTTTTTGCATTTATGACGACCAAGCACATCAGAAATTGGAAATATGAAGGAGGAAACAAGCCAGCAAAATAGCAACACAAATTGCTATGCAAATTCTCATTCTTCCCACTGAACATCTGTTAGATGGCTGGCATACATCCTAGCTGCACCACTCACTACACACCAGCATTCTTCAAGGCTGGGGTATTATGACACAATGAAAACTCTAGAAATCAGAGGGACAGGAATTAAAGAAAAAAATCTTCACAAAAAGAAACACAAATTGAGTTTTTTGTTTGTTTAATAAAAGCTTGCAAGGCACATGTTTCAACTGAATTGCAACATCTATCTACAGCAAAACAGATCAAAATTTGCAAAACATTCCCCCAGCCCTTTCAGGCAGTTAAACCTGGTTGAACACCAAGCTAGGGTTGCGTGTACAACTCCAAAGTAATTACGCCCTATCGCTGTTCTTCTGAGGGATATCATGAAACTTACTGTTTATTTTTCACAGAAGGTGGAGATAAGAATAGACAATATTTTTGCTAATCCATAGCTGGATAAGAAATTCAAGTTCATAATTTTCTAAGATATGATTCTTCCAGTCATTCATTTAAAAAATGTTGCCTTTTTACTGGAACAACAGCAATATTTTTCCCACATAAAAGGCTGCTCCTGCTACTTAAGGCTGCTGTGCCAATGGTGCTGCAATACAATTTTCTCTAATATAAAAAGCAAGGTAAAAATCTTAAATGATTCTCCTAAAGCAGAATCAATTGAAGTATCAAGAATACATCTTAAAAACTATGACAAAACTAATAATAACTATGTCACAGTTCAAATAAAGTTCAACATGTTCATTTAAACATGTGTAAAGGCCAAACTACCCTACAAGATAGTTTTCTTAGATGTACGGATGGTCTCATTAGTGTTTTTTTGACGTGTGCTCTACATGTAAGTATTCAAACTACTATCTACGTAGTAATGCATACATACAGCATTGCGGTAAACATATGTATGCGGTAAAAAACAACAGGCGGTCAAGGATAGTTAAATATTGCATCTTGGCATGGCAGTCTAAGGCATGAAGCCGTAAGCTATGCGACTTCATCCACCCAAGTGCAGTCGTAACCCTGAAGTTTGCTACCTGGAATGCCTTATTGCTGTTATGAAATGGTATTCATGAATTCTTAACTTCAGGCAAGTAAATGACTGACAGACATGTAATTCCTTGACAACGACTCAAACAAACTTAAATTGTATAAGGAACTCTAAACTTACTTCCAAATATTACATCTACATCTACACTAGCACATACAGAGAAGGTTCCTGCAGGCCTGCCATAGCTCAAGTTAATAAACTTGCTTCCACTGTTACATGGTAATTGAAAATTCTGAAATACCAGTGCAGTAAAACATATGCACTCGTGCATAAGCAAACAAATGCAGACTGCATTTGGCCAGACACACATACACACTGCCCCCAACACAACTGTATCCCCAGAAGGGATATTTACTTTTAACTTGTAACTCAGTTATACTGACAAATGTTTCTCTCTATGATCACATCCAGTATATTTATCTGAATATTGGTTTCAAATAAAACGCAGAATTTAACATCCTGTCAAGACTCATAGGCCTAAAAATGTAACTGAAAGTAAAAAACAGATTACAGACATCTTGACTTTTACAACAATAAAGCTTTTTTTCTTTTAAATCATTGCAACAGTGATCATAGGTTTTAAAAAACTGCAGCACTACCTGCAGCACTTACTGCAAAGTAAGGAAGTATATCTGTGTAGAGCAGACAAGAACCCCCACATACACCAACCTGCTGCAGTTCCTAATAATTCCAGAGTTAAAAATCTCTGACTTTGTATTTTATCAACAAGTGCAGTAAGGATCATTTTGCAGCTTTCATTTGCAGAATGGTTTGCAGATTTTTCAGTTGAGGGTTCCTCCTATTATGCCCGATCCTTCATCACGGATACATCACACATGGGCTCCAAAGAACTGTTCCCGTATGCCCGCTAGACTGGTCTCTGGGCCAGGTGTCACACAAATCCATAACTGCAGGTTAACTCCTAACAGATGAATAACCTCTTCCAAAACTTATGTCCTGGCTTTTTGTTCAGCTACGCCTACGTAAGCAAAGCTACCGTTACCTTTTATTGGATTTTCCACTCACACCACCAGGATTAGGCCCAGAGCTGGATATTCTCTTGAAGGTGTATTATCCAGCAACAAACAGGATGAACAGCCCATTTGTTACAAAAAATAGTTGTAGAGGAAAAGGGGGTCATACAAGGAAGACAAATTTGAGAGGGAAGCAAGATCGCAGAGTACTTTCTCCAATTTTCCAAGATCTCAGTGTAGTTGCATAATTGATATAAAAATAGATATGAAAAACTGTACCATTATTTATCAATGGTGGTGAATATAGGTTTTTACATTGCAGTTATGGCACTATCTTAATATAACTATCACATAAAAATTGAACAAAATGAGGATAACCCATCCCTCCCCATACACACACACACACACACACCAGCGCACACACAGAAGGGGTGAAACAGAAGTGCAGAAGTCTCAGCAGCAAACCTGGTTGTCCTGCTACCCTTGTCTAAAACCAAGTATGGCATACAGTTGTATACTGGCCCGTTCTGATGGCTGCTAAGACACACGTATGCATACACACATACACATTGAAGCATGGAAAAATCCTGAAGACAAGTTCTTTCCAAACTGAAGATCTGATCTTGTTAACTCCTACTGCTAGGTCTAAGTCCAAGCACTTCCACCAACATGTCTCTTAACAATGTAGAGATCAGTGCCTTAATCTCTGGAAGTGTTGTTAAATAAAGGCTTCCTTATTTGATTTATACAAACACTATAGCTACACGTAAGATGTATGAACGTATGCTTCATAAACATAGAAATGTTTACAGTGGAAGACAGGAACAATGAAAACAACAAAAAAACCAAAACCCCCAAACACTTACTTGAAAAGACTCAGGATACCAATTGCTTTCTTGCTAGAAAATAAAAGCTATATCACTTAAATGAGCTCTTTAAATAATCTTTCTGCATTTACTGCAGTCTACCCACGTCAGCTCTCTAATACTACAGTTAGAAATTTCATTTACATGAAGATTAAGGTGGTTTGTATTGGGAAGAAAAATGCAAAAACATGGAAGACTGTCACACTTTGTAGAGACTGTAAAATTGACAAATTTTCCTGTTTCCTTCGAAGATGCTATCTGTGTCTGTTGATCTGTAGTTCAGAGAATTCCAGTTTGGTAAAATAAAGTTGTCAATACACTGCATGCGTGCACAAGTATCTGCAAAAATGACTTCCTTGATCAAAATGTGACTTTTCCAACTGGATTTCATTCACAATCAATCCTCAGAAAGAAGCTTGCATGCTTTTTCACGACTGGAAGGATATCACAGTGTTGATTCTATACACAAAGTAGGATCTATTCCAGTATACCCGCGTAAAATAATTCACATATGGAGAATAGTTCATTTTGATTTCATGACAAAATCGTCCATATTTTGAGTAGGCATAACTGTCACCTTCCTCACAAACCACCTGTCAGAAAAGAAGAACAACTAATTAAAATACCGAAGATAAGTGGTTACAGAACGTAATTCTGTATATTTAATTTACTTCTGTATTCTGTAAATTTAATTTACAATAGAAATTTAATTTCCATACTGTATGATTCCAATAAGCTGAAAACATATTCCCCTATAATTTGTTTAACCATCTAAAATAGCCTTTGAGAATTAATACCTTTGTCAGGATATCAGACGTTAAAATCAGTGTACTTTATCCATACAACGAAGCACACCAGCTGTGGAAATTTTCCACATGCCCCGTTTGCCCAGTACTTCAAACCTGACCTGCACATAGCATACCACCTATGTAGGGAAGGAAATTCTCAATTACTTTTTCCAGGCCAAGTAAGTTTGACATGCCGAATAAGGACTGAAGACACACACACGTATCACACTATAAATTCCAACCAACTGACTTGGAAGCAAACTGCTTGTGTGTTTTAGCATCTACTACCTGATATCCTTGAAGAAATCCCTTCACTACTCCTGATGGCACAAATTCAAGCTGGTTTAAAAAAAAGGCGGTAGGACAAATTCACGGAGAAAAATCTACCAGTGGCTACCAAACTCAAAGATGTTTCCCCTGAGCTATAGTCCTTCAGCAACAGACTACTGGAAAACAGCTGTCTTGCCCTATCAATAATCACATGCTCTCAGCCTCTGTCAGAAACAAGATACCAGACTAGGACTGCAGGACATGGTCCAAGCTAGGAAGCAATACTTTTCTTCTTAAACACAGCTATTTGGAAAACACATCCGCAGACCTGTCAAGAGCATAAGAGCATGTCCACTGTCTCACTTACTCTGGGAATAAGTTAACGCTGCAGTTTCCACCTACATGTGCACTAGCCTCCACTAGTTTGGAAAGTCTTGATAATCTTCCGATGTGACTTAGACAATTTTTGTTAGCAAGCAAACAGAGTTTTGTTTCAAAGCTTCCTCAGATGACACACTATGTCAGCTTGCAGGAACAAACTATGTCAACTTTCTGGGGGAAAAAAACCACACAAACAAAAAAACACACCCACCCCCCCTTTATTCCTGTTGGCTATTCCAATATTTTTTCTACAACTATCATTTTTAGCATCCAACCCAGTATGGACTCAGCCAGACAGGAAGCATAAGTGATGTTCATCACTAGCCAAACATCTTTTTCTAAAAATACTGAACACTCAGTTGTCTACATTTAGATGCACATATTAGTTGTTTTGTTACAGATTTAGATTACAGACATTCAGCAGAACAGATTTTAACTGAAACTTTCATAATGTACCTTCTTTTCTCCTTCTTAATCTCTCCACTATAAATAGGATAAAGCTTGTCATTTTGACAATCCTAATTACACAAAAAGAGTAAATGACTGTTTTTGTGTACTAACAGCATGGTGTGTGGCATTTATCAAAGACAGGCTCTTTGCACTGGATACTGTCTTTTGATGGGTTTTTTTCCCCTCTTTGACTGAAATTATCATCGCAAGCAATAACTGCTCTGAAAAGTACCGGGAAGTGTTCTTTAGGGTGAACTCAACAAACTGAGTGTTAGGAATTAAAGGACGAAGAAACTCATTCTGATATATGAATCAAACAAAAATGTAAAAACCTGACAGTAAAAATGTGCTGCTGAAGTTAGGATGAGATCGGAATTACGTGCGAGAGAGAGGCATGCAGGAAGCACTGAAATGAGAGATGCAGGGCTAAGAGTGAATGGAATCCTGAAATTGTGGTTAATTGTTCCAGCTGACGTGCTGAAGTATGAAGAGGAAACAGGAACTTACTCGTGCAAAAACAGATCTGAGAAGAAACTGAGAGATAACGTGCTGATCATCACTGATGGAGGTTATTCATACACACACACTCTGTTACAGTACAGTATATTGGTTACAACATGGAATAATCATGGCATACGTGATTTTTAGCAGCAAGGCAAAGAAAGAAAAAAGATAGATTTCAGCAACGCTAAGGAAGTTAGTAGAAAAAGAGACAATAAACTGTCCAGGAAACCTTCAAGTAAAACTGACACCAGTTGTACATTCCTAGGGAAATTCCAAGAGTAAACCCCTGAAAACGTATCGCCCCTATAATTATTCCTCCAAATGAAAGCAACTACAGAAATGAAATGCTTACAAGTTCTTTTGAAACATCTATCATTGAAAGTAGAGCTTATAAAATACCTACCACAGATGAACAGCTTGGGATTTTTCCCCAAGAACGGAGTATAGGACTATACACAAGAAACAAATGTATCTTCCCCATTTAAAAAAAAAAAAAAAAAAAAAAAGCATTCAACCCAAGGATTAACTTGGTGTAGTTAATACACAACAGGCTGTAATCTCAAACAGATGCTTAAATCCTTTTTATCAGTGAGGAAACTAACTAAATGAAGCTAACCTGTGACTGTTTAGAAGCAACTGGCAACACCCTCTCTCCTGTTGACCTGAGAATAAGCAACCAGACCCTAAGTGAGTTTAGGGCCACTCCTGCCTTTATACAGTCAAAACTTTTTCTGGATTCCCAGGAAGCAGATGAACAAGTGGTAATGAGATCACTTTATAAATCCCATCTCATCCCCTACTTCTCCAGTAAGAGCAGCACTATCAGCGTTCAGAACAGACACAGTGTGGCAATGACTGAAGTAGCTGATTCAACCAATCTTTCCACCACCTGTGGCTTAAACTATCTGTTGGGGTGCTAACCTATCTGCAAGGCTGAACCAAACAGACTTGTAACTTCATCAGTACCAAACAGGTTGTACTGAATTGAATGGCAGGCTAGTCCTCATCCCAGGCAGAGTTTTAGAAGAACCCTGTTTATTAATTTTAAATGTTTACCTTTAAAACTAGTAAAGAATGCCCTCTGAGGCAGGGCTTTACTGCTTTTTTAAGACCTCTTCAGGTGTTACAGTCTTAAACATTTACATATAGCTAAATGGCATCTAATCATTGGCAGAAAAGCAACACAGCTAGATAGTAATGTATTAGGAGGAGTTGGGGCAGTTAAAGAACAGTATGGGGTAAGATTACAGGTGTGGAAGAAACAGACAAACCAAAACTTAACTGATCACTTTTAAAATTTATGAGTCTTCGTCTACATGTCAATTACAATCAGAAAAATAAGATGAGCATTGTAAGAAGATTTTTTTAAAACGAATTATTTATGCATTCAAACATTAATTTTTTCTTACTGTTACTTACATGACCATTGGCAATATCCAATAGATCTTTAACTCTACATCCTCTTACAGGTCCCACTTCATTGCAAATTGAATCTTCAATAACCAGAAAATTGGCTTTGTAAGATGTAAGTATCTTATAAATATCCTCTGCTGACCTCTTTGAATAGATCTGATAAATCTATAGATTAAGAAGACATGTTCATGCAATGCAACAAATCAGTGACAAATTAAATGGGGTGGGGTGGGGGAGACGACTTATCTGCAACAACAAACTATATATGTACACACCAAGCTATAAAATGTTTGGGTTTTAAATCTCCAAAACGGGTGATGTAATGACCAGCTGAATGGGAAGTATTTGCCTCTGCTGATGGTGAGTTCTCATCTTACATACTCCAAGTACCCTGAAAAGTCTTCACAAATAGTACTTTGATATTTATTTCTGTCCAGAGTGAAGCACTGAGAATCTACTTGATACTCTCCTTCCCTGTTTGCTGGACTTCTGTGTCCTCCTTCCATTTAATATAATAGATACTTTTTTTCTCATTATATTCGGGTGAAGAGGAAGACAGGAAGACAGGTCCTGTGAGATGCCATATTTATAGAATTGGATACTCACATTTTCATTTCTTTTTAGAAGATCGTCATCATTATATAAAGGCAAGCTTGACACCATCCATCCAGTACAAAGCTTAATCACACCCATTAACTGCGGGCTGCCTGCAAACACAGCAGCCACAGGAGCCTGTCGTCTGCAAAAGCAACATAAACATACATGTTTGGGTACAGGATGCATTTCTCAAAACAATGTTTTAATTTTATACACTGTGTGAATCTTTTAAGGTGCTATGGTATGAATTGAAGTATACGAAGAAATCATTGAAGGTCTAATTACAATTGGTGTTAATGCTGCAGTGGGCAGTAGTTTCCTTACTGGGAAAAACTCAGACCTGCAGCAATACAGTTTGCAAGGAAGGCCTCTAGCTGTTCTCTTTCCCTCCCCTTGCAGTCCTGAAATGGATCAAACTATTGCTTTTCTGAATGGTAGCTGACTTGTGACAAAATAAGCTTGGGAGGGAGGATAGGTACAAGGAGAAACATGATGTTATGTTGTAAGGGAAAGATCTGTGATTATTTTCATTTGATCTCTAGGACCAGGTACTTCATCATCTACAAGGAAATAGTGTCATGATACAGAATAATGTCTACAGTAATTATGTTTCTGGGTTTGGTTTCATCTTTTGACTATCCATACTCCTGCATTAGTGAAAGAAAACAGTCACTGTCACACTTTATTACAGACTTTGGGCAATTTTTCATGCAAAGAAAATTCAAAATAAATTTATGCTATCAGAGAGAAAATATTCTATAATAATGACATTAAAATTCCAATATGGACATCTAAGTATATCCCTAAGAAAAAAAATATATCTTTATTTTCATTAAAGATATGAACAGCTGCTGCAAATAAGGGTAGTCAAATTGCTCCTAGCTGACTGAATCTCAGTGCAATTCACCATGATTAATTATGTACTTGAAGTGTAATATATGCAGACTAATGTAAAAGCCATTAGGTACTTGGCATTATTCCACTTGCTGCCTTGAGCTACAGCAGTGACAAACAACATACTCTACTATTAACAGAAAGAAGAAATTGGCTGGAACACCGTAATTACCAGCCTTTTTTCTGAGTATGAACAGGTTGACATTAAAGACTACATAAATACAGAAAATAATATGCTAAAAAAAATACAGTTAAAAGTAAGTTATCTGAACACAGGGGATCTAATTTTCAGAGAAGTGCAGTTCCTAATGACCTAGCTCTAAGTCAGATTGAATAAGGCCAGAATACAGTTCCAAAACTTTTGGTGAAAAGTGCATCCATGAAAATCACTTGACTTTGTATTAGCTATGTATATGGCTCAGTATGAACTATATAGAATAGTTCAGTATTTGCTATGCCCTGCCTAGCCAGACAGGTAAGAACCCTTCCAGCCTTCTGGTTAAAGGGGAAGTTTGAATCATACATTGCAGGTAACCTGACTGAAGTCTCTAAATCCTCATATGCAGGCATTTCATTTTACTGGTTCATGCACACAAAAATTTTAGTGTTTCTGTCCCCTGTTGGGATTACAATCAACATGAATCCTCTAATCTACTGAAAAATTAACATGGGAAGAACCAAGTACTAATATGTCCACCTTTATTAGTAAATTAGATATAGTAATGATATTAAACATGATTTGCCTGCATGTTTTAGGATCTTCTCCTCTTGTAATCAATGATAAACTCCTGTTTCTTTCCATGGGAATAATACCAAACTTAAAATACACACTTTTCCTCCCATACATCATGGAATGACTTAGCAAGGAAATACTCAGATTAAAATGCTGAGATAAAAATACCCTGACATAAAGCAGTAAAATAGAAATGTGGGACTTCATACTTACTTTATCCATGTCATAAGTTCTACTGTATCAGGATCATAGAACTCTTGTAGTTCTGAAAGCTCTGTCATTATCCTAGGGAAAAACTGATGGAAACATATTCAGTTACTTACAGTTGAGAAAAAAAATAAATCTATAGAGCATCTCATTATATTAAGGTCTTAAGTAACGCAACAGAAAGGGGTTTCATCTGAGTTTTCCCTCCTGATTTGTATTTTTGAATTATTTTGCAAAACACAGTTTATATTTACCTGATAGCAGGAGACTTTCTCCAAAATAAGTACATTAAACACAAGTTCTCATCTCTATTTTATTAGAATACTTATAATAAAAAACATTTTAAAACCCCTCAAGAAAGCCTACGCGGCAGCGACATCCATCAACTTAAACTGGCCTTAAATGCATCAAAACCATAGTTCAGGTCTTCATACGCAAACGCACATAAATAAGGACACTGAACCAAGAGGCTGATAAATCTCTCATGGTAAACCCGCTTGAGCAGGAGGGGTTGGACTTCTGTGACTTGATGGAAAGATGCTATGCAAGCAGGACAGGAGAGAAGAAATTTCCTAGTGAATTTATGTTGGTAATCTGCCCTGGACTTTCTTCTAACTTTTACTTCAATCACTGCAGTGAAGGAAAGTATACTATATTGTATCAAATAACATATCTCAGTTTATACTCTCAAAAAAAAAAAATTTGGCAAAAGAAGGCATCCTGGAAAGTCAGATCGAATGCCAACTCCTTCAGACCAGTCCAGATTGCAAGCCTGCGCCATGGCTTCCCTACCCCATCAGGTTTGAGGGGTGAAGGATGAAGGAACAACAGGTCCTTTATCAAGGCAGGAGATTTTGTCAGTCCTTGAGCCATTTTGAACATTTATCTAGAGAAGGCATGGCTAGAAGCTGGCCAGGCTTTAGGGGCTGGAGTATGTTCACACTGTTGTAAATGCTAAGGGAAAGCTACCGGATGCCAGCTCTATCTGGAAAGGGTAAATTTTACAGGTTATGCCAAACTAAAGGGACAACTTACTTTGGGACAGCCACAGTGGACAGACACTTGGAAGTGAAGGCCTGCTTTTAACTGAGGAGTTTCCACTCCCATTACCTGAACAGTTCAGCTGTCACTTGACAGCAGTCTACAACCAGACACGTTAGGGTAGTACAAAAACAGATGCCATATGTTCACATCAGGGCTCAAAGCAGTAGCAGTGCTGTTATACGTACACCTGAAATGCCCCCAGAACAATGGGACAGAAAGAGTAACCTCTACTGCCGCTCCAAGGAGAACCATCTTGACTTGGCAACCAGAGCCCTTAGAAAAATCTAGTTAGATGAGGGACTATGCCAGACCGAGTCAGAAGGCAGCCAAGCAGAGAGATGCAGAGCTTTACACTCAGCCATTTATAGACATGGTAAGAGATTAAGAGCCACAAGGCATTTGCACCGTCCTGTTACCATAAATCAAAGTTTCCAAGCTCAGGGATGAGTTATGAACCTGGAGCAAACTGTTCACCACTGCTTAAAAGCAAAAGCTGGATCTGCAATGGATGAAGCCCTCTAGAGTCCAAACCCCCACACTGCTTTTATAAAAAAATCTGAAAAAGAATTACTTGGTCAACTAAACTAGTTTCCTCTATTGTAATAGATTTCATAACTCTTTTTGAGCAACTAGCTTCTTTTTAGGAGAGTATCTGTTGCTCTGGCAGAAATGTGTAAAGAGTCAGATTACATTGCAACCAGAACTTCTAAGATAGATGTTAGAAAATCTGTTAAAATACTGTTGGTCAGGACTGGGTTTTATATTTGAATTCTTATAAAACCATTCAAATTATTTCCAAGCTGTATCTTGTAGCAGAGGGTTACACTTTGCAGGGTATTTCCCATGTTTTTTGCATTTACAGAAGTTTAAAAAATGATTTCCAAATAATCTTCCCTAAACTCTGCCTGTGCTTGCAATAAAGAACTAAGTATTTATTATAAACATGGAAACATCTGCAGCTTTTCTTCCCTGTAATGTAGTATATACATAATTCTACACAATGCTCTGCACAAAGGATTTAGCTCCATTGTAATTTGATGAGAGGTTTTCAAACAGATTATTTGTGTATGGCCTCCCATAATTTTACTTCCAACTACCCTCATTCCCCCTCACTAAAATCGAGATTGGGGCAACACAGTTTTCAATACCCTGAGTTTTTATTTGGCAGTATTTTCTCTGTTGAGTCAGTTTATATATCCAAAGTATAATAGCTGAACATAATAAAGTCTTCAATTAAATGTAAACAGTTCTTAATTACACTAAGCAATTGTTAACAAATTAAATTGTCAAATACCTCATACTGAAAAATGCGGATGACAGTCTTTACTTCACCATATATATTTCATTTCACCAAGTATATTTCATTATATTTGCTCATCATTTTGACTCACATTGTGCCTACATACAAAACCCACAAAGGTACGTTTCTTACCTCTTTCCACAAGCTGAACCCAATTATCGTGGGAACTGCCATACTCAGAATAAGAGCCTATAAAATACATGTTAGAAGAAATGGATTATGCACTGTTCTCCGACCTTGGACTATCTGTTGATTCTGCTCATACAGTTGGCTACATTTATGCCTGAAACCTTAGAGTGGCAGTAAGTGAAACTTTGTGGTTTTCTACCAGGCAAAAAAACTCACCGCAAACAAGAATTTGCCTAATTTGTTGGGGAATAACTTATTTGTCCCATGATAACTTTACCATCAATATTAGGGATGGTTAATTACTACTCAAATAACAATGATGCAACGTGCACATGACGTAGGGAACAGAAGAAAAGTGAACACCTCGCATAGAAAGGCTATGAGATAATCTGAGAAAGGGAAAAAAGTATGAAACAAGCATTTCAAACCTCTGATCTTGTTGATGCTTTTGTTCAGATTAACAGTATTGATATGCAAACTTCCAGAAACCCATTCTTCAGCACACCATCATTCTAGTCAACATAATTTTTGCTTTGCAAAAAGGAGAGAATAGCTCGCATGGTACAAGAAACATTTTATAAGGAATGCACACAAGATGTTCTCTTGATAATAAGCTATTAATGTATCCACTGTGTTAACAGTAAAAAAAAGCAGGTCTATATAGCAGAAAGCATGAGGTACGCAAAAGAATGTGTTTACCATTTTACACTGTCAATGCTTCTGATGTAACAGTGTATGGCCCTTTCACAAATGACACAGTGAATCTCTGCTCAAGTATAAAACATTTATTCCTATAAGCCTCTCAAAATTTAGGTAAGTAATATCCTATACTTAATAATTAAAAAAAAATGCACAGAACAGCTAAAAATTGCACAGAGCAACTCTCAGCATATTAAGAATAAAGCCAGGCTTGGAAGTGGGGAAGCTATTTGCATTGTAGCACAAGCTCATTTTCAGTTACAACACTTCTCTGTAATTGCCACACATGAACAAATCTTATACAAAGTTAATTCTGCTTACCATTTCTTAGGAAGCAGCTTTATTCTCAGCGATTAAATACACCTAACTGCCACATTTTCAGCCTCATTTCCTAGTGAAACGAGGCTTATGTCGATGCTATGCACGATGCTTGCCTTGCATGCCTGTACTTTTCCTCCTGCACTACTCCTAAAAACCACATGACCTTCTGGGCCAGTCTCAACTAAATATGACAGAGAACTTGAAGTCTCAAAGACTTGTTAAAAGAAATCAGATGAGTGAAAGAGAGATGCAGACAGGTCTGCTTCTTGCAAGGAAAGGCTGTAGTGTAAACAGAACTTTATCACCAGGTACCAGAGAACATATGAAAGCACAGTATTAAGAATGAAAGGCACAGAAAAAGCAGACTATATGAGATCTGCTGCTCACAAGAACTACGTGTTCTTTTAATGGGTTCTTCTATAGGCCTTAGGTAATTGTTTTTTGAAAAGTTACATATTTGCTAGCTCTAATTCCCAAGACATCGGCAACATGTCTCACCAGCAATATCGGATGCACAGCTTTCAGTCGAAGCCACTTGAAAAGCGTCATCCAAAGTTCGGGAGAGCACACACCAAATGCAGCAAGCATGCAAACATAAGGCGTCCATAGATATTTCATTCTGAAAAACACTGAAATAACTTAGTTGGGACTCTGTGCATGCCTCTGTATTCAAGCTATTTATGAAAAAAATCTGAATATTTTTATATGTCAAACACAGTCTGGATGTTCAAGCAATCTGAGATCAAATTTGATGGCACTGAAGGGTAAACTGAGGAAATCTCTAGCAGAAGAGCAGGCATCTGATTATCTGCTGCAAGATGTAGGAGCAAGATCCAAGGTAAAAGATGACAAAATCCTTCACAGAGTTCAGGGAAAGATGAAAGAAAAATCAAAGAGACTGGTAAAGTCCACTTGGCTGTTGCAGTTTTCCAGCCAAGCAAGGATAAAAAGCAGCTATTCAGCAAAGCTGTACAGACACTCTGCTATAAGGGAGCTCCTGAAGAAAGGAAAGGAAAATATTCAACAAACAACTTAAGCTTGTCTGGTATTGTCTGCCTCTAAAAGATAGACTAGTGAAGTTAAGACAACTACACGGTAACACAACATTCTGCTCACTTTAAGAATTTGTGAATATTCAGATTTTAGGATGATGAGCATAACACAAACAAGTCTGCCACCTTCAAGCTGATTTAGCTGAGAGCCAAGATCAGAACATCTACCACACATTAGCTTCTCTAGCTTTAAGGACTAATACAATACCTTTGGAAATAGTTTTGCTACTGCTTTAACATGTCAAGCAAAGGTATACTTCATGCTAGCCTAAACACAACAAGATGGCTAAGAAATCTTCAGTGTCCCAATATTCCAGAACATAATGTGTTCATTAAAACACTACACAAGATCTTGCTAGAATACATTATTAAAAGAATTACAGCAGTTCTACACTTAAACACCATAAAGAAAGTGATCAAAATTTGCTTCATGTCTTGGATTTTGGCTGCATTAAAGCTTGGAAAACACATTAAAGAGACCAAGCACAATTCATCACATATCTGTACCCAATTTACAGTCAAAATGATCTTTGCTCTCTCCCCTACTGACTAGTACCACTATAAGCCAAACACATTTCTGAAAAGGGGTGAATTTCAAAGGGGTGAATGGTGTATCATGTCCAGTTAGGAACTCTCTGTTGCTTTCAAAAGAGATACATCAAAATCAGACTTACCCTTCCAAACACATCGCTAGACAACCAAGTAAAATTGTGTGAATTACATGATAAACTATTTCTGGCCTCTCTCCAATTCGACCATCCTCAAGTTTAACTGTCTCTTTCAGTGGTTCACCACTGCAGTTGGAGAAAATGAGACATCACTTAATTCAGACATTATCTCAGGCAAAGGTGCCAATAAGAATACTTTTATGACTGTTAAGTCAGCAGTACACTGAGATCACTGGGTGTCACATCATACAATACTGTTGCACTGCTTATTTGGGTTTTGTACTTCATCAATGACCTATCAGTACCTGCTGTCCCTTGCTTTAGACTGTAACCTCTCTGGAGCAATGGCTGTGAATTCATACAATGGGATCACTACCTATGACTGTAAATCCTAAATTAAGGTAATTCAGCACCAAAAGACGGCCAATTTAAGAGCATGCACATTCCACAAACATTTAGATGAAGCATGCTGTACAGTCATTCTAAGTAAGTTTCTTCATATCATTAGTTTGGTGAAGAATTATGGAATCTGTAGGATGATAACTGAGTATGGAATGTGTATACCATTTTATGACAAATTAAGATAACAAAAATAGTTTTTAGCCACATTATTGTAAATTCCAGTAACACATTATAAATAAAAATCATAACCAAAAATCTTACTACAAATGAAATAGCAAGGCGCACAACAGATAACATTTTATTCTACCAAGATGTGATTTCAGGTTACAATTATATAATAAGTTTCCTCACAACAAATGGAAAAACATTTGAGATTATTAACTGCTTCAAAATTAAAAAGATGAAGGAAGATTTATTTTAAGTTTTTCTTTAAACAGCTGTTGGACATACTGGAGTCACTGCTCCTTGCGAAATAGTAAATAGCTAGTTCAACCACTAGCAAAAAAAAAGACATTTGTTACATTGTTTTGAATATACTATCACACATTCAACCTGACAAACATTTTAATTTATAGGAGTATAATTTTTATTTATTATAAGTCTTTGTTCTTGAAAAATACTGTTGATTTTTTGCTGCAGACAAATGAGAAATTTTCCGTAATACCTGAGCAGTTACACCACTCATCCACCAGGAAGAGATAATTTCCTAGCCATTGAGTTTCCAAGACAAGTTATGCTAGGATCTACAGTGTTGCTATTCTTAGTCTGTAAACAGACAGCTCCACTACCCCTTCTCTCAAGGGAACTGTGAATCACTGTGAAACTAAAAAAACAATTGAGTCAGTTTTACTTCATCTCTGTTCTGAGCAGAAAAGGTTGATGGACCTTATCACAGTAAAAAAGAGTTTAAAAAAAAAAAATGAAGGATTAGAAATCTGAAATGCTCTCAACTCCACCCATCTCATCCTTCACTATATGTAAACTTGGAAAAAAAAACCCACAAAAACCAAACGCAAAACTGAGAAACAAAATCTCTAGCAACAACCAGATAACTTTGCTGCTCCAAGGGAAAAACAGACAAAACATCCTTCTCCCTCAATAGGAAGAAACATAAACATATCACAAAACATTAGCCAGAGCTACGTAGGAATTGCACCTATAGGGAAACAAACCAATGACAACTCCCTGTCCTGACTGGAGGAATGATCAAGTTGTTCCTCACTAAAGGTCTTTCTTTAGGAGCCTCTGATGGGCCCTTCCACTGGTGCTCACACCCTGGCAAGCTCAATGGTGCAATAAACTTCAGAACAACAAACATGATGACCATTCACTTAAGACATTCATAAACCTCTTATTTTTAACTTCTTATTTTTCACTATAAGTAAGTTACTTACCAAATTCTCCTAAAAATGACCTGAGTTACAGAAAAAAGGCAGATAATTAATACTAAAATATAGAAAGGCAACAGCGATGACTGTGTTAGTCGCAAAAAAAAGTCTTGGGAGGGTGCCTGAAGAGATTCTTGACAAAGGAGCCAATTCATTGTAAAATTCCTAGTAAGGCAAAAACATCCCATTAAAAACAGTAACAATACCCCACAGATTAGAGAGAAAAAAAAAACCAACCCAGCACACAGCCAATCACAGTTTAACCTATTCATGTCATAGAAAACTATTTGAAATTCATCTTTGAGAAGTCATCTTTTTATCATTTGAAACCACTTTGGAAGTACCCTTTAGAGTGACTGTCAAAAGCTTATCTTTCAAAAAAGAATCTGTCATCTGAAGAGACCAGACTACAACTCCTTTATACCACAAAAACCCAACCTCCCATGTAACTCCATTAATGGAACCACAAAGCACTTCGTTTTCAGTGGATTAAGACTTTAGAGATACTGATGCAAGAAGGTACACTTGTCCTCCTTCCGAACAGGGAGATGAAGGGAAAGTGGTCATCTGAGATCACAAACAAGCCTGAGGCACAGCCAAGAATAGAATCCTTAATGCTGAAATTCTAGTTCTGTAGCCGAACCCACTTGATCATTCTTCTTTCTCAAATAACGAGCAAAAAGACTATATACTCTGCCAAGAAGCACTATCAATGTGTATTCTCAACTGGAATTGGTGCAGCATGTGATGCCGTGAATGCATTGTTGTCTCCCTTTGTTTCGCTTTCCTCCCTCTTCTCTTTTTCTTTTCCCCCCAAGGGAAGACTAGAGAATGGAACCACTTTCAATTAGACATAATCAGTTTAAAGATTAACAGTTGGGCATGTCCAAATTGCCCTTAAAATACAGATCTTGAAGTTCCTGTGCTACAAACCCTAATTCCAACCTACAGTTACACAATTTTCTAGGCATAGTTGCACCCAGTTTGTCTCAATCACTGGCTTCATTGCAGCTTGACAGCCTGGAAAGTGACATGTAGCAAGTCGCCGGGGAGGGGCGAGAGGGGGAGGAATAAATTCCATATACCTGGTAGCTGAATAAACTGAAATCCTGACCAGAAGCAGTCCTTTCTTTTCTTGCAAAACACTTAAGAACATGCATGTATGTGTGTTAAACAATGCAGCTTAGTCAACATCATTACATCTTGCCTTCCAAAAATTCCCCAACAATTTCAACTGTGCATGATGTCATTTTCTACTTCTTCCCCTGAAAGGCTGTGAAGTGGTTCTGTAAGAGAGATGCAGCTCCCAGGAGACAGTTACAATTCCTGCACAGAATTGCAAGTCTTGGCTTGGGTCCAGGAGGTGTGTCAGTCCTTACCAATACTCCATTTGAACTTTTCCAGAAAATCTGTAGCCATGACATTTTCTTCTTGCAGGCCAACACTGAACTCTTTTACAGATGCAAACAGTTTTTCTTAGAGTGACAACAATTCCCTCTGACTTTTAAGTTGTCCCTTGTCCTAATTTCTTCCAAAAGATACAGGGTTTTTTTTTGGGGGGGATAAAAAACTAAAACCAAACCCCTACAACCTAACCCTGTCTTGAGATAGTATCAATAGTTCATGACTCTCTTCGGAGCCCTTTCTTTTCCAGGCTATAAAGTTAGTACCACCACCTTTACCTTATTATCTTTGCTTTCAAGTCTTATTAGAAACACCAGACAGAGTACAGAAAGTTTTTGCTCTTACAACATCAAAAGAAAACAAAAATCTTATGAAATGCTTTCACCCCAAGGCATAAAAAATATTGAGGTGCCTCAGAAACCTCAAAAACCTAAGTAAATTCTGTATATGCATCTTGGGTTTTTTAATTCAATCTTAGAATCAGGCAACAAATAGCAACTTTTTCCCCAACTCCTCCATAAAATTCTCACAAACCATTGAAATTTTACACTTCTCAGAGCACTTTCAGAAGTTCAGATATCTTAGAAGGTGCAGAGTTTAAAAACTTACTTAGTCGTGTTTAAGCCAAGTTTTACTTCAATAAACTTCAGCAAATGTTCATTTTCTTTATGAGGAAGAAACATCTGGAAATTAATTTAGCAGAGAAAAATCTTATCAAGTTCTGGAAGCAGCTTTCACGTAGTCACTTCATTCAGATTAAAAAAATGGCATGGAAAAATCAACTATTAAGTGTGCCAAGTAAGGTACTGGTATAGTAGCATAAATCTTCACTTAAATAAAACCATCTTTCGGGTTTCCTTGAGAATATCATTCCCTTCATCTCATTCATGTACCCCAAAGGAGGGCAAGTGAAAAGCTGTCAATAAGTTGTCAAAAGACTACTGAGTGGTGTATAAAGGATCGTGAAAAATGGACAGACTTACCCCCAAGCGAGCCAAAAAACATTGTTTGGCTCCACTGAACAATAGGACTGCAGCCTAGCAAAAATTATGAGTGTTTGTAATCTTCACATAAATTGTCTGAGCAGACAAAAGTTCTGTGTACTGTCTATGTAATTTAACTCGCATTTTTCAAGGTTAGGTTTTATTTTTCTGGAGATACAGTAGGGCTAGCCAGTCTAAACAGCACAAGAAAACAATCAGATACAAGCATTTTCTCAAATTTTTTAGGGTTCACTATCTTCTTTATTTTTAAGTTGACACTGTTAATTAACACAACCAGGGTGAGTCTGAGACATAGAGGTAAAGCACGACAAATTGTGTAGAAGACTAGCAACTCCCTCTTGCTGGCTCTAATCAAAATACAAGACCAGGCTAAAATCCCATTGTATAATCTCAGCTCCTAGCTGACTCCTACATTAAGCGAAAGTCTCTGTTCCCATGTTCTAGTTGAAGTTTAATCGACAACTAACATCTACCCTGAGACTACTCATACCTGTTCCTGGCTACCAGGTCTTCGCCACACACAAGAATATTAATATTCAGGCCAGTTTGTAGAGGCCATCCAATTTAAAACAAAAACCACATTTATGAAATAGCTAAAGCGTGAATTAAAGAGTATTTGTATACTATCCTTTAATCTCAACCTAAAAGATCAAAATCCCAACAAAAAACAGCTGCTTGATTTGTTAAAGACTTTTTATATAGATGCAAAATGACTTAAGTTTTAGTACTCCAATTTGCTATGAATTGAGCTATGAACTCTCAGATCAGCAAGATAAACAACACTTCAAAAGATTTTTCCAAGATACATCCACAACTTTTCATTTAGAGTTTGTCAGTTAAAATCACTTTTTACAGAGGAATCTTACCTTTAGTAACAAGTTTAGTGTCACTGTTACTGTAAGTACCAAATAAATGTACATTATTTTCAGCAATCTTGACATCAGTGTACCTTTTTTCATGTTCATCTGCAAAAATATTTTAAAAATGCCGTATCATTTGGAGTTCAGTTTAAATAATAAAAACTACACAGCCAGAGGACAGTCTAGTTACCTGAAGGCATTTAGAGAGCATTAAAGCTGCTACAAGGCTCAGTAATGGTGACACTAGTAAGACTGAATTTTCAAACTGCAAAAGGTACCCCAAGAACAGAGAAAACAAGTAGATTTTGTATACTTCATGCACCTGTTGAAGAAACAAAATAGAACACAATAAAATAAAATTACAGTGAATATATGTCTTGCTTTTTAGAGCAGCAGATAGCTCGTTCCATTTCTTTATCATGGGATTAACATCTATCCTCCAATCCTATGAATCCTCCAACCCTATGAATCTAGTAAGGGATCACTTGGCTCTGGAAAGTATTTCACATCAAAATGATCCTGGTCAGCCTAGTAACTAGTACACATTTACTTCACAAGAATTCTGTAAATACGCCAACAAAAGTAGTAGTATTTTACAAGGTCTCCCCATTCTGTAAGACCTGTGACGCAGCATGAAGCAGTAACAATGCAACAGTATGAACACACAATTTGTGTGAAAGAGCCGACTACTGTAAACATGCACTTTCCTTGCCCTCATTCATTTAACCTATCTCAGGAACACACAGACTGTCACTGCTACTTTCTGTTATTTACTAATTGATAAGCAATTCTTATAAACCCCGATACTTGATTCTTTAGACTTTTACCAAAACACTCTTCTTCTCCCTTACATTTTAAGGACCCTGATTTGAACTAAAATAGATGAAACATTTCCCACTGCTGAGGAACAGGAAAAAAAAGCAACTGAAAGAAGAGGTGACAAATCAGAATTGCATGCAGTTTGAAACAGAAGTTACATTTAACAAAACTAGAAGGCACACATGTATGAACTAGCACATATACCACTGCAACAGGCGGAGTAAAAACTCCTATTGTTGCAACATTTCTAAGAACCATTTTGCAGAATAAATTCAAATACTTTCTTGTACTGAAAAATCAATTGGCCTTCAGCATCTGTCTAGCCTATTTATTGGCTAAATCGGTACAGGGCAGGCCACTCAGGGTAAAAATGAGCCCTTTAACTGCACAGAGCCAACAGAGCAGTATTTCAGTCAGCCCCACCCTACTGCAAATAGGGGAAAGAGGCAGCTAAGCCAAAAAGGATGCATGACTATCATTCATCACTCTTTCAGCTCTCCAAAGATGTTTCAGGACTCTGCAGCTTTGTTTAGCTCCTGACCCTTTTGTTAGGAAAGCTGTCCCAAACACAGTAGTCCAAAAGAGAGTGAGTTTAAAGCCATTTTATTCTTCTAATGGACGTGACATGCACTTCAGCTGGACCCAGGCTGCAAGACATTCAAGTCATTGCTCAGTCTGCACTTTTTGGAGCAGTATTTATGGTAGGCACCTCTAAGGCTGTATTTAAGTCCCCAACTACCAGTAGGTTGAAGAGTTCTAATACCTTCTCTGTCTGTGCCAGGGCAAAGCTGTCTAGCAGAAAAAGAGAAACAGCCTGAACAAACAGGAGATAATGACTGTATTCCCACATCATCATGAAGGTATATGTTGAAGCACTCACCAAAAGGTAACAAAACTTCTGGAAAAAAAAAAAAAAAAAAAGGCAAGCATTAATATCACTCCTATGCATCTCTGTCATTAAGTAACTGAGAGGTCATTAAAACAGAAACTATGGAAATTAATTATTATTTTAGGAAGTAATGAAAATACTGACTTCAGACATATTTAACATGTTCTCAGATGGAAGAAAGTAATTACCAAAACATGCAAAACCATTTAAAGCCTATCAGAAGAAACATCTTCGACAGAGACAGCGAAAGGAAGTTACCATCATCTTCTCCAAGCAACAGGAAGACCAACGAAATAGTTCACATAGTGAGAAAAATTCTGCATCAGTTTATTTTAAAAAGACAGCACACTGCTCATTACCACACCGTTCTCTCTGAACCCTCATGGGGGCATAACAGGGCAGGGCACGAGTCACTTAGCAAAAACTGCATGTGCCTAGGTGAAATCCAAGTGGCTGTTTTGAAAAGAACAAACAAAACATCTACTGTTTTCTGCCTAGCACCGCAATAGTGACAGAACTCTAGAGCACAGTTCCACTAGCAACTCTTTATTAAGAAATTAATTTTGCTTTACCTCAGCAGAACAATTTAGGTTTTTTTTTAAATAGCCTGTGAGAGCTGCTACTTGACATGCAAAATATGGCAAAGCCCAATTTTCCCTTGATGGTATGGAGTAATCAATTCTTGTTGTATCTGTCCTAGAATAAAGTACAGACAAACAATTATTAAAAGATTTATGGAACAAAAATATCAAGGAAAGCCTAAATGTCACTTCTAGTTACCAGTGTGACCTTGCAAGCAAACTATTCCTCCTGTACTAGGTATAAAATAATACTGACACAATTTTGCTGCTGATATAGCTCACAAATTTAATATCAGCATGGTAGGTCCACTCTTCAACTCATTTATTCAGCAGGTCTCCTTATTAGGTATGTGTTTACATGACTGAAGCCAAAAAGCATCTGCCTTCAGCCTTTTCTGACCCATCACAACACTGCACAAGCTGGACGCATCACACACTGCTCCTGCCAACCCGCACTGTGACAACGGAGCCTTCTTTGGCCACGAGCAGTGCTAAATGGTCTTATGTTTATAGGCAGGGGACTGCTGCCGTAACAGCAGCTTTTCACATTACGACTAAAATCTGCTCATACCCAAGAGAAAAGATTCCCTTCAGTTCTCATACACTATGTTTTAAGTGATTTAGGCAGCCAAGCACAACATACTTAGAATCCAAAGTAGTGCTCCCTCATACCAGCAGTACGAGGAGATACTCTGTCTACAGGGAAAATTCTGCCCAGCAAAATAAGAGATTAAAGATGGATGGGGAGCATGCAGGGTCTTCTTATGGAATGACTTGAGAGTATCTGCACAATTAGAGCTGCAGGAGAAAGTTTTAAAAAGTGCTAAAGTAACTTAGAAGCACAAGTCACACTTTCAAATGTGATCAAAGGCATCAGTTTCAGAGGTACATAGACTTCTCTGTGTCTACTATGCTTTTTAAAAGGAGCCTCAAACTCCTTTATCATTTAGATATTTGAAATTGTCACCTTTCATTTATACCTCTGAAGCTTATTTGGAGCTTTTTTAACCACCAGACCTTTCAACTTGTTAACATTGTTTAATCTTCTTTGCTGTTGAAAAAAAATACAGTTTTATTCACCATTTTTCCTACTCTCCACTGTTCACACCAGCTTGATGAACTGCATTTTTAGCTACTAATCGGAGATTTGGTCATGATGACTTCACACTCCTAAAAGATGCTTCCCAACAGTTCAACTTTAAAGGTATATCTCTAACATTTTGCTCCTCCATAGCTCTCTTCACTCCAGGGCTTTCAAGTTCACAGAAAGCCCCTGAGCTACTCAGTGACAAACCAGGAGCCTGAACACAAGTTCTCATTGCCCAGATGAGGCTCCCTATTATTGTGGTGGTTCATATAAGGGAAGGGACATTTTCTTGCAAGTGAAATGTTTTAAAATAAAAAAGCCTTTGAGATCAGGATCATCTAAGAAGATTCTACTTTGCACAAAAACCCACTACAAAAAGTAGATTTTTTTAAAAAAAATCAAGACTTTTTACAAGAAAAATGCACTTGGTCCTTTCCTTCCAAGTAACAGAAAAACTATCACAATATTTAGAGCTGGCCACAGAGAGCAATTATGTTTTACAGCAGCTTTGGAACTTTGTTTTCATTCTTCATCAGCACAAAACCAAAACCTTCTGAGGAATGTTTTTGCAAAACGGAATCATGTGAGAATACTCCTGTATTCACACACATACATAAAGTCTGTTCAACTGGCAGCATGGACGGTTTGAACAGGAGGCCTTTCCATTAGTAAAAGCATCATGAGAATCAATGCAACTCTGGGAAATCTTTTGTATTCAGCATAAGAGCTTGCTCTCACAATGAGAATACAAAGTTTAATAGAAAGCATTTCAATCCACTCTAACATTTTAAAATGCTTTATTGACAAACTAGATTGTATAAAGATGTTTTTCTTACCTGTTAATAATGAACCATGCTACAGTCAGCATTCCTGCCAGCCAAGTCCCACTCATAACCCAACTGGTTACAAACAATGCAGTCACATAAATTCCCTGCAGTCCAAAAACTATACCAATGTAGAAATACACTGGTTCAATAACTTCCTGAAATTACAAATAAAAACGAAGAGACATAGCGGCAACTGAGCTGAAGCTGGAAATGATTACTATTTACTATTTGCATACTGCTAACAGTGTGCTAGGTGCTTTACAAACAGGTAAGAGACAGCCCCTATTTTAGAAAAGTATTGAGCATGCTTTTATTTTGGGCTCAGGAAAAACAAAGCAGTATGAATTAAAAGCACACTTCGGGACTCAGCTTGCTAGTGCCACAATTTTTGTATTTGCTTTAGCACGAACACCGTATGTGTCAGATTTAATAAATCTATACTGCAGTGAGATATAAAGCTCACAGGACTACTGGAAGAAGTTATGTAGGGGAAGAACTTGGAGAAGTAAAGACGTGTCAAAACCAGTTCCAAAATAATTAATTAAAAGAAAGATAAATAAGAGAGGACACAAGTATGCAGCATAAGCAGACCAAAGCCCGACAGAGCAGAAAGAGACAAAACGTTTATCTACAGAAGTGTTTTTTGCTTTTATCTATAGGGGAATGAGTAGAGACAGTCACCACTATAACAGACTTCTGTACTCCAAAGGAGCTAACTTTCCCGTTTTTGATGGATAGCACAGATACTCTCCACATTTCTAAGTGGTTTGTAAGAAGTAAAGAATAACAGACAGAAAAGTTTAGTGCATATAAACCTCCACAATTCTATGCCAGAATGATCAGAATTGAGGAGAACCTGGATCTGGTGAGAGGCTTAGCTCGATTCATTCAATAAAAATTTCATGTTCATTGTATGCAGCATAGAAAGTCTCATACACACACATCACACACAGAGCCATAATGAAAGCACAGAAAGTAGGAGAAATGCACATACTTCGCTACCAGATGCTTGATATAAAACACTGGCAATCAACTCTGGATACAAAGTCATTTGCTGGACTGCATTTATCGTCTTCAGTGATATTGTCTTATTGTTGTGTGTCAATTCATAAACACCTATAGACAAGAAACATATATTATTCTTGGAATCACTTACTATTGCTGTGCTTAGAAGAGGTGAAAGTGTACTCCAAGGTAGAGAAAAACAGATTTGATCATTAAAGCTACTCATTCACCACTCCTAATTTTAAAGGAAGAAGATATTTCAGTGCCAGATGCCATTCCACCCTAATGACTTAGCAACAAAGTTATTACCATTTTTTTATCTAATCTTAAATAGAGGGCCCAAAACTAACTAGCTGAAGCATAGCCTTTTCAGTTACATACTGATGTAACCCTGGAACCAGCTACCTACAGATCACCTTCACAGGAAGTTCTTAAGAGAGACAAAGATCTAACAGGGATGAACAGGTTGTATTAAACCTGTCTCTACAAAGAGGTCAGGCATGATGGCCTCATCCACCACCTTTTTCAGCCCTATGTTTCTGAGACTTCTAAGAATCACTTGCTTAACACAACACATCTTTGTATAGGGCTGAGGTGAAATTGAAGCTGACATACTTGAAGGACAGATCATTTTGAGATATTATAATTAAAGAAAAAAATGGTCATGACTTAGGACAATAGAGGGAAGAGGAAAAACAATGCAAATTACAGGGTGAAACAAAAAAAAAACCCACCAAACCAACCCCCAAAACAATGCAACAGCCAAATGAGATAACTGTTTCCAGCTCTGGACATATCTAGGTGTGTGGTCTGCAAGCAGTTCTCTGCAGGCCAAACCAGGTCTTGCAGGACTTTATAACTGGGTTCAGCGCAGCTGTGATACACCTTTGAAAACTGGGTGCCCCCATAATACCTAGTAGATACTTGAGACTACCTGTTTGCAGAGGCAGCATGCCTGGATGAGGCAGTCCATCTATTCACAGCATGGGTAATCTCCCCAGAGACAATGAGGAACTGACTGTACCAAAAACCTATTATATATTGCTGACGTGCTACATATCAGCTGGGAAACTATTCAACTCCTAAAACTACACCTACAAAGTTTAACTAGCTTTGCACGAGGTTTCATGAGGGGATTGAACTAATTCAATGGCTGACCACTGCAAGATAGGGCTGTTCACTCCCTCTTCTCTCCTCAAGTTCTTGCCTTTTCCCCACACCCACCCAGGTGCCCTTCTGAACTCACTAAACTAGCATGAAAGTGTTCCATCTTCTTTTCATTGCTTTAGTTTTCTGCTGGCTTAGGGACCTAAGGTCAGTGAGCTCTAGAGCCCCTGCAAGACAAAGAGCAGGAGTGCAAAGGAAGGAGAGACCACTGCCACACAGTTTGGTCTCCATCCTGTTGGTTTCTGTCGCCTTCACCCAGTGTTCATCAACATCTATTTATCATAGCTGACAGGAGTAAAAACCTCCAGCACGGACAGGATGGAGCAGATCAACTCTTGACAGAAGCTGTTGCATCTTCTGACAGAGGATGGAAAACAGTAATTTCATCTCCCATTACAAAATTACACATAAATCATGTTTACATGGCAGATAATCCATGATGTAACACAGGGAAAACCAACAATAACTTCCATACGGGGCAGTATGAGAGTAATATTAATCCTATTGCAGTGTACTGATTGAAGACAATCTGCTGGAATACATGATAGTCAAATACTGTTTTTAAAAAGGCACTGAAAAGTTAGGACAGCATGCAGTTTTTAATTAATCTGACTGATAAACCTATATAAGAGTATAAAATCAGTCTCCCCAGCCTGCAATTTTTTACTGTCTTCAAATAGAACAGAACTTTTCAAGGCTAATAAAATGAATGGGGTTTGTACCTCTTTCAAAGGAAGGAGCCTTTAGCAGTTCTTTATAGAATGAGTAATAAATGGCGCTGTCACCCTGAAATGTAATTTCTCGTTCAAGTTCCTAGGGAAAAAAAAAAAAATATTCACCTCCCATAATCTCTTCCCATAGAAGACTATATATTTTCAGATAGACTGGTTTTGTAATACAGCACATGGTTATGACTCCACTGTAAACCTTCAAAGTATTCCACAAAACATTAATCTTCACAGCGCCTCTGTGCTCTCTATAATTTAGCAAACATGCTCGGAATCAGAGCAACTCAAATCCACACTGTAAGTCAGCACAAGATCCACAGGATCCTTTCATATTCCCAAACCTAAATTTCATTCAACTTTCCACACAGTACAGTTCTTAAAAACAAACAAAAACCCTCAAATAAACAAAAAAGACCCAAACACCCAATATACATTCCTGTGGTTTAGCTTACGCAGTGCCAGTATGCTTCAGTATTTTCTTCAAAATTTAGAAGGGTATTTCAATGATAAAGGGTGGCATGGAAAAACATACAAAAGCATGACTAGACAAAACTACTGTTCATAGGAGAAACACTTTAAAGAAAAAAAGACAAAAAAAAAAAGACTGTATCAAAGACAGGCCTGAGTAGAAGGACATGGGATTCTGCAAGCAAGTAGTTCCAACCTGACATGGATCAGCTTTGATTTCAAGGACACAATTTGGCTTTTGTTTCAATAGTTTAACTTTTTCTTTACCTGCCTGCTGGAAAACCAGAATTTCCGTTCATGATACGTTGAGAGGTACACAGCATACATCATTCCACTAGTGACTGCCGCAAGACAACCAAAGAAAAGTTTCGCAAAACGCTGAATTAACATATCTGAAATAGGACAGTGAAAAAGCTAACACAGTCCAGCAGATTCAGAAACAAACAGTATGCCCTACATACAATGCATTTCTGAACAGCAAGTAAACTTAATGGCATCAGAATTATCACACCATCAGCAGCACAGATACATCAAGAACTGGTTTGTTATTCCTGGCCTGCACGGTTTCCTTTCCCAGTTGTTACCATTGCTTCATAGGACTCTCAGATAAAATACACACTACAGTGCAAATTTCTCTCCATTCTAGTAGGAATTTCCAAGAAGGAAAAGTGTCTTCCAAATAAACAGACCGAACTCTAGATTTCACCCAAAACACCATAACCTTCTTAAAGACCTTAGCAGAAAGAAGTGCAATACCACATCTAACATCAATACTGAGGCATTCTATTCTCCATTCAATTTTTAAATATAAAAGGAAGAAACTAATCTGAATTTTACCTCATTCAATGGGTGTCTACTTTACCTGTAGCTCTCTCAAGTTAGTACACACGTCTAACATAAAAGTTTTTGGTAAGTCGGTAAACACTTACCTAAAATTACACCTAGTTTTAGTTCTCTGTGTTGAAAAGCTGCAAGGACTTTTTGTCTGTTCATATTTCACTACCACTACTTCATGCCTTTCGGCTTCCCAACAAAAGATCATTCCAGGCACAGTTGAAATATTTATCTGTACTCAAATAGTAACAACAGTAAGATTCTTAAGCCGTTTGTCTGTCCCCGAACTGAAATAATCCAAAATTACCATTCTACTCTGCAATATATAAAATGTCTTTATTAAAGAATTCTAATGTGCATGGCTGTTTTTTCTTGAAACATTCAAAAACCTAATTCAAAATAAGTCTGTTAAAAATTACTGTGCTACAAACATCCTCCCATAAAATGTAAAAGAATAATGCAAAAAAAAAATATCAGAGGTTGGCTAAAAATTCTGTAGCTTACATTTTGGCGATCTTCCCAGCTTTGAGTTTTCTTTGTTTCTCTCCTCTGGAGCCATTTTGTCAGATTCTGTGCAGTTTTGCTTCTTTCTCTGTCGCAGGTCTGCTGCCCCTGAAGACATGTTTTATAAGTTATTGCAACACAATACCTAAAATCGCACTCAGAAATATGCACAGCAGCAGGTAACAACCTGCAGCAACTACCGCTACTGATTTAATCCCACAGCAGATATATTTGACAAAAAGACTCAATTAAAGTATGTCATATGCCTAACTAAAATAACAATATCGGAACACAGAAATCAATTATTTATTGTTATTTCTTAGACAATCCAATAGTATTCTCTTAAGGCCATACTTTGAGATCACCCAGAACTCAAACTGGAAGCTAACTGTTTATTCCGCAGCGAACATATTACACAAATGAAGGGAAGCAGTAGTTTAGGTAAGATGATACAGACACTGAGTGAAATTGGTACCAATTCCATTCCACTGTCATCCTGGCTTTACACTGCTATAGTACAGTAGTATACTAGGCATATTACTGTAATACAAAAATTGGGCTAGTCCCTTACATTGAGCTACCTGTTATTCATATGGTAAAAGCCTTTAGATATAATATCATACTTTTTTTCTGCTTCCAGATCTATTGGAACTAAGCAGATTTATGAATTATTAGTCTAATATATCATGAAAAAGCCCAGTCAGCTAGGCCACGCAGACCACATTGGAAGACTGAGGGCTTCTTCGACTTCCGTTTCCTGTGAACAACAGCAGTTGGAAGCCCCGACCCATTCATTTTACAATCAAGGCAACAAGGCTAATTCAGAGTGCAAGCCTCCATACAAAAAGACTCATTGCAAAAAGTCTGTTATAATTACTATATTAAAGATGACATCTCACAATGTTTATGTCGTTTTAGAAGTGTTATGAAAAGGTTTAACTGCAACTCACGCTCCGGAATTTTTAGCTTTCCAGTTTGACCTACTGTCCAACATTGCTTGAAATTTTGAAGCCACTGATTTCCCCTGGCCTTAAAACAGCTCTTTCATAAAGCCATTCTACTTCAAACTTGAAGTGTCAATCTTCACATCCCTCAACAAAGCTTTTACTCCGGTTGCACATTACTCCAAGTTTAAATCAGTCTACTTTTAACTCCCAACTATTTGATTTAAAAGTTAGAAACAAGAAATAGTAATATAAATAAACTGTTTAAATGGTGTCTGCATGTATCAGGACACCTGTATTTGTGCTTTAACAGGGTTTTCAAAGCAATTTAGAAATTATTCTGAGCAAACCAAGATCTCAATGATAACATTTTTCATGGAATGAACAGAAAACATCTACCTTCTTAAACAAGACAAGAACTGGAAAGATATTAAACAAAACAAAGTTTAGGGTGTTCAGTATCACATTTATCATTATGTCAATCCAAAATGAAATATGCACCAGCATCTCTTCATGTCATGTATACAACCTCAATCAGCAACACAAATATGGAGTGCACTACAACTAAAAATCACTTGTACTACACAAAATAAAATGGGGGGAAAAAACCCTAGATCACCAGAATGGGCAGATAAGGGCTTGGGAAGATAACTCTCTGCCCTTGTCATTCTAGTTACGACCAAAACAACAGCAATGAGAATGCTGAAGGTAAAGGCATTTCTTTTGCTTTCCCGGCAGGTAAGTGAGCCGTATTAGAAGCATAACACACTTAAAAAGTCTAGGAGTTAGCAACAGTAATAGAAAACTCCCAAGGAAAGCACTAAAATTCCAATTCTGAAACAATTACACCTCCGTCAGCAAATGATCTTCACCTCAGTTTTGAAGACTGACCAATAGACTCCCCCCCTCAAAGCAATAACAATGCTACTTCTGTTTCATCTGCAGCTGCCTTAAACAAGAAAAATGCTGTTTCCACTTCTACGAGTCCTTTAAATGGGGTGATATGAAAGTCAAACAAGGTGACAATTAAAAATAATCTAGGATTTTGAACTGATGACACAGCCTCTAGTACCTCTCTATCCAACATGCAATTTTTCATCCAAGATTGCTTTCTAGTTCCCTGTAAGTTCCCAGTATGCTTCTTTTCAACTCGTGTTCAGACAACATGCATCCCACTTATTTTGGTGTATCTATTGCAGAAAAGCATAACTCATTGCTCCTTTGTGCCACTATATTAATCCATTTTTCATCTGCAAATTGAGCATTGCTGCAATTCTTGTCCTGCGATTTAAAGAAAGATAAGACAGAGCTAGGAAATGTTCAGGGAAGGGCCACGAGGATGATCAAAGATGCACAGTGGCTGCCACACAAGGGACAAGGAAGCAAGCTGAGGATGAAAAGAGGATGACCAACAGGAACGTGCTGGTCTACACACTAGTGAAGTGCACACACAGACTGAACCGTGAGCAGCGGTTCACCTTCTTTTCTAATACTGGAACACAAAGTTATCAAACCCAGCGAGCCAGGCTGAAAGGAACCAGATCACTGCACATCACCTTCACATAGACCACTCCTACCCAAAGAATGTTCTGTAAATGAAAAGTTTACCCAGATTCAAAAGAATAGACACATTTGTGGAGGAAAAACTAAATTCAGAGAAACCATGTCCAGTTCAGAAAGTACCCCAGCTGAGAACTGCTGGGAAGATGGAATATGCCTTGGAGTATCACACACGCTTGTTTGGCTCTTGCATTTCTCAGGGTGCCTATTTACAATCATGTTTCCGCCGATTTCCCCGAGCAAATTAAATGCTATCTATCTTCTAGTTGCCACAAAGGGGGTTAGCACAAAAGACACCTGGAGAAAAACAATTGTGTGGCGGGCTAAAAGCGAAACGAGAGCGGAGACGGACTAAAACGCACAAACGGGGATACGGAAGGGATGCCAAAGAAAAAGCACATTCACAGAGGTACGCGCACAGCCGATGGACAATGCCCCGGGGCGCTCTGCCCAGAGGCAATGCCGGGCAAGGGAAAACAGACCCCAAGTTTCGGGCTCCCATCTGCCCAGCTTTCCCCCGCGCAGTGCCGCGGGCGGTGGGCTGCCCCGGCCGGGGAAGAGGCCTCGGCAGCCGGGCCCGAGGGGGCCGCCGGGGAGGGCCCGGTCTGGCCTGGCCCGGCGCTGCCAACAGCCGCTCCAGCGGCTGGACCCGCACCGCCAGGGGAGACCGGCCCCGTGTCCTGCGGGCGGGCGTTTCGCTGTGATACGCGCCTCACCGCCCCGGCGCGTACCGGACACACGCCCGCGGGCCCCAGCCCTGCGCCGGGGGAGCGGCCCCAGCCCCGGGGCACCGCAGGCGCCGGCCGGAGCCGAGCCGCACCGCCCGCCCTTGGGCGCACGCCCCCTCACACGGTGCCGCCGGGCCCGGGACGCGGCGGCCCCCAGCCCCGCCGGCGGCGGAGGGGGATAAGGGTGACACACGCGCCGCCGCCCCCCTCACCTTCCTCCATCGCCAGCCTACGGCTGCCGCCCGCCGCCGGGGCCGGGGCACCCCGCCGCTCTCTCCGGGGCGACGCCGCCCCGCCCGCGCTCCTGCCGCTGCCGCCCGCCTCCCGTCGGCCCCGGGGGCGGGAGCGCTCTCGCATAACAGGGCGAGCGGCGCGCAGCGGCCCCTCGCTTCCTGCCGCCCCGCCGTCGCTCCCGCCGTTGGGCGCCTTCTCCGGCGGAACGGTGGTGGCAGAGCGGGGGGCCGGCCGGAGCGCGGTGGCGGCGTACCACGGCGCTTCCGGCCGGCGGGGCTAGGGGGAGGTGCCCCCAGCAGCCGGACCGGGCCCCAGCCCGCTCGGGGGGCGCAGAGCTCCTGTCAGCCCGCCGCGCCTCGCAGCCCGCAAAAGCAACATCGGGCGGGTAGTGAGGTGCAGTTCCCTGCCGCGCCCGCCCGCCGAGCCGGCTCCGGAGGGACCGTGCCCCCTCAGAGGGACCCACCCGGGCCGTGAGGCCCTAATCAGAGCATCTGCCGTGGGTGCCCCTCGCTTGGCACCCCTGCTGCCCTCTGAAGAGCCTCCCTCCCTGGGAGGGGAGGTCTGCCTTCGCACGGCATCATCCGGAGAGTCCCAGCTCGATGATCATGTACGAAACTCGGGGCCAGCTGCAAGGGCCCAGTGAAGTGGTTGGTTGAGCCTTGACGCACACCTGCTTTAGGCTACTTTTTTGCATCATGGTGGACTACTGGAGCACGGTACCAGCACCCCACTGGCATAGAGGCTATACAAATGCAGGAAAAAAAGAACACCCCCAGCCCCAACGAAGTTACAGGCTGCTTTTGGGAATGTGGGCTGTGTTCGGGTAAAGGGAGGCCAGTGAAAAAGCATAAGGAAGAGATGAAACATCCTTAAGCAGTGGAATAGGTGAACATTTCAGCATGTTGGCAACCTAATGATTATCGTGGTTATTGTCAGCACCCTGGCAAAAAAAGGGTTTGGAGGGATGGGGTAATCTTGTGAATGTGAGCTGGGAATGCCTTCAGAACGTAAAGGATGGCATGGAAAGGTGTTCTCTGTAACCGTAAAAAAAGAGCAGGGGAAGCTGCTTTGTTCGCTGATGGATGTGATTAGACATAGTAGCTAAGTTAGGAGGACAGGACTGGTGATGGAGGATCTTTAAAGTTCTGTGCTTTATGCTTGAAATCACAATGGAGAGGGGCTCAAGAAAGAGATGCAGAGAATGGGATGACATCACTATGATACATTGTTTATGGCAGTAGCTCTTACAGGTGCCCCTAGTCAAGACCTTGCCATTTTGGTGAGTCTGTGAAGCACAGCATTTGGTTGCACCAATCCTCAAGTAGCAATGCTGCTAGAAAGAGCATATTTCACCCTATAGCAGTCGCACCTTGGATTTTTGGTGGTGAAAGTCCTGAGTTCCGACCATGAGAATTAGCTGAGCTGATTATATACATGGAGCCAGGTTCATTGCAATATGACAAACCTCTCGTTTTGTTTGTAGCTATGGCAACATGAGCTGTTTCTATGCTGCATATGGGATGCCAAGCTGGGGCAAAGGCTGGTGCCCTCCCTGACCACTGCCTGGGGACACACCTCAGGGAGTCCCACTAAGAAGGAGTCTTGCTGACACTGATTGCATTTGCCTCTGCAGACATCTGAATGCTTGATTCTTGAGTTGGGATTGTTGGGGACGGAAGTTCTCACCCTCCCATACCCGAAAGCTGCTTGCAGGTCTCTGGTGGGCTGAGGGCTCAGGGCTGAGTGGGCTGCTTGGACCACAGAGGGAATTTGTGATTTGGGGGTTGGCTACAGCCCTGAGGAGGACCTCCGAGCCTTGCCCAAACTCGCTGTGCAGAGAGAAGATTGAGACTGCTGGTGCAGGAGCCAGCCCATGGGGAAGGGTGCTCCCAAGCAGTATGTTTTCCATAGAGCACCATGTGGTTCCCAGTTTCTTGCTACAACTGTAGGGGATGGAGTGAGCACAGGCACCACCTTAAGTTGGCAGGCAGCCATTCAACAGACCACAGCTGTACTACAGGCTAGCCTTCCACGTGGGATTTACCTCCACTCATCATCAGATGGTCAGGGTGAGTTCTTTAGTAGGTGGCGCATAAGGACCTGTGCATTAGAGGTATGCTGAGAAGCTCCACAGTCTGTAGGACTGTGGTCTTGGCAGAAGTAGTCTAGCAAAAGCTGGAGGGCTGGAGCAAGATCAGATGCTTAGCTAAATCAGCTTAGATTTTTCTCTGTCTTAGGTCAGACCTGTAGTGTCAAAAGTTGGGGATCTCTAATAATCTCCACATGTATGTGGAGATGCACTGAGGTTCACTACCAGGGCACAGACGTTGTTCTCAGTGCAAGTGTTCTGGACTAAATTCTGCCACCCTTTGAGGGAGCCTTGCTTTGAACATGAACTGGCAGATTAGGATTGTAATCTCTGGGGGAAGGATGGTATCGACCAAATACTGGAAGATTGCTGAAGACACTTGGGTATTTGCTAGCTAATGGTTTAAAAATAATTAGAGTGAAATAACAGAGTGGCCATGATCTGTTCTGTCTGTGTCTCATTGCATGTATGTGTGTGGGGAGTTCCCCAGGCATGGGCTGCCAAGGGCCGTGCTGCCTGGACTCAGTTTTGGGTCAGGAGGCTGTGACCCTCGCAGCTCTCAGCAGCTGACCCTGTCCTGCTGCAGGACTGCATCACTGAACAGAGCAGCTGGGCTTATTTAAACCTCTCATAAGTAAACCATCAGAGGAGATATCAAAGAGGCTTGTGGGAATCGCCCCCCTGGGGACTGCATGTCTTCTGACATGTCTTCTGATGTGCAGTTGGGCCAATGGCCGATCAACTGCTGGAAAACTGATTTGGTTACTGTCTAAAACCAATTTGTGTATCCTATTGGAGCGTAAAATGAGATTTATAAGTTTCCTGGATTTTTTAATAAAATCTAAAATACTTCTGCAGTTTTTGATTTATTGGATAGTTAAAAGTTGCTCATGTTTTTAATGATCCATAAATTATCCATTGCATTTTTAATGTAATTGGTTTTGATCTGGTTTATTTTTTTCATAACTTGATTCTGTTGTAAGTTACTGGAATAAACAAAAATAATCATTGCCATCAAACCAACAATAATAATTTTAAATATTTGTGCTCAGACCATCAATACATGGATGAGAATAAAAAAAAAGATTTCTCAGTTATGCTCTATTTTTTTTTCTTAAGTCTTCTTTGTACCTGCTGTTTCATACTGTATCTTGTTACATATCTTGTGCAACTCCAGTTTTCTACGGATGCTCCAGCACGTGGGTCATCCCACACCCTGAATTCAGTAGAACTATAAATGTACATCAGTTTATTTACATACAGAACTGTACAGATAGCAGAGAATTGAAAAATTCAGCCTGCTTACTCAGTTTTCATTTTTTTCCAAGGTCTTCTATAGAAAAATTGCACATTTGAAGGTGAGAGAACCGAAAGTAGTCTTTTATGCAAGTTTCTTTCTCCCAGAATGAATATGCTGAAATAATTTTTAGAGTAATGTTGAAAATGTTATTACTGCTGTGCTTCAATCTTCCAAAATGCTTCCTGTAGCTAATATGGTATGAAAGTTATTTAATTTGACAGCTTATTATGTTCTCTAAACATTGTGCTGTAATATATTACAATGAACAAATACAGGGATGTTGTGTTCTTTTTCCAGGCTTTCTCTGTACAAACATGCATCATGTGTCTGCATGATGGCATTCGTTCTCTATTTACATATTCTTTCTAAGCCCTACAGATATAACTTTCCTTTCTGTTTACAAGTCTGCAATACTGATACTTTCTAGTTTTAACAGTTTTTCTTTGAGAGATGTTGGGAGGCAAAGAGACACAGATGTACCTTAGTGTAGAGCATTAATACTGGGCATATTTGTCACTAAAGAATATGTACTTGTTCATTTTGTAAACAAATCAAGTTGTAGTTTTTGTATGTTAAAGATCCCATGCCTAAAAATCTTTGTAAAGTTTAGCTTCAACAATCAGGTAAATGACTGCAGATATTTCAGCTATTCTCCTAATTTCAGCCCTTTGTGGGGTTAATTTTCTGGCTTCTTACTTGCGATTCTGGATTATCAGTATCCCAAGGTTTTGCTTATTTTGATTATTTCAGACCCTTCCCTCCCCAAAGTTGTGTAAGTTTTACCAGGATGTAAAAAATGTTGCCTACATAAGTGTTCCTGGGACCAAAATTTTGCACTGTGCTCTCCCACTTGATATGGGGAATGCAAGGAAATAAGTGGGGGGATGTTGTAAGGTAATGACAATATGGAAGCATTAATTAAAACTGGACCTAAGAAGGCAAAAACTTAAACTACACAAACCATATAGAACCTTTGGGATTTTTCCAGCTATTAAACTCTCTTCCTACTTTATCTCAGCACAGCTTCCAGGGCTTTTGACTGCTTCGGCTCCTGCCTGCCTTGCCCAGGATGTAAGTGAGTCAGGTTCTATTGTCACCTGCTTCATTGTAAAACTTGGTTAATATCCATTAAATCAATGGGACTGATTTAGATCTGTGCACTGAAACTGTGTTGGGGACATGGAAACATGCTTTGTCTCTGTTCTCTCTTTGCTTCAATCCTCTGGTGGTAAACCCATGTTTTGATTTCTACTGTGGCCTTTGTAATTTTTTTTATCCTCCACCCCAAAATGGAAGATGCCACTGATGTGACTACCACAGCCATCTTCCTCTTATCTTCTACCCTGCCTCTTGTATTTACTATGCCTTCAATAATGCATTTTCCAATATTGTCTTTGAAGCAGCATGAGATCCTGCAGGTTCATTTTCTTCTTCCCATCACTCCTGGTGCTTCCCTGTAATCTAGAACTAACTCGTAAGTCAGGCTGTGTTTAGATTTATGTGATGCTGTGCAGCCTCTCATCCTGTCCGCTTTCTCTTCTATTTCCCTCTAACAATCCCACCATCTTCTCTATCCCTTTGTTGTACCACCTTAAATAATTCCTCGCCCTTTGTGTTTTCACCCTCCAAAAATGCATTGATCCTTATCACAATTGCCTTTATCTGACCTGTAATTTTCTGTATTAGTTTCTCACTTTTCATCTTCATAAGACCAAGCCATGTCAGCTGGCTAATTGCTGTATTGATGTTCCAGCCCAAGTGCCTATGGAGCACTATGACAGTAATAAAGTCATGGTAAAAGGACTACAGGAGAAAAATGTTGATATTTATTTGTTTGTTTGTTTAAACACACACACATACACACATACCCCCTTAGTGATGTGACTTGTTTTCTGTACAGCTTCCCACTTTCTACTCTTGCTCTAGTTCTTTTTTGTGCTGTAGACAACGTTCCCCAGGGCCAGAGCCTGACCCTTGTATTTGTAAAATATGCAGCTTATTATGTGCCCGGCCAGAAATTTCTGTAAGGGAGCGTAACTGGCCGACAGCAGCCTTGCCCTGTGCTTGGCTCTGCCTCTGCTCTATGAGGAGGCCTAATGCTCTGCCTTTGCCTCTGATCTTTCCAGCACTTCTTTTTCTCCCTGAGCTGTCTCTTTGACTTTTATCCAAGGATAAAGCCCTTTGAGGTGGATGACTCACAGCTCAGCACTTCCTTTGACTCACACTTTGCCACCTAGGACATTAGTTAGCTCTTACTAAACTGCAATTTGTTTTTTTTATTGCTTATGACATCATCCCTTGCAGCTCACATCTCCGATTTCACTATCACTTCTGCTGGGTCAGAGCTATGCTTGTTTTTCTACAGTTGGTCAAAGCTGTATTTCCACCTTTTTCCCTCCTCTTGGGTTTAATAGCCTTTGTTTTTTTGGAGCCGGAAGGCTTTCTTGTCCCTGGAGCCCAGCTTTTGGGGCTGTGTTGCTGAGGCAGAAGGTGCTGCTCCCCACTGCAGCCTGTCCTGACACGGAAAGGTAGCCTGGCCTATTGCCTCCCGGTGCAGCATCCTTGCCATTAATCTTGGCTGCTTGGCCGTGAGCAGCACAGCGTCCCCGGCTCCCAGACCTGTCCCCAGCGACACTTGCGCGATGACAGTGCAGTGAGTGGCATCGCACAGGTGCTGATGATGAGGGCTTAGCAAACACTTCAGCCAGTGCAAAACAAGCACTAGAATCCAGGTCAGTTCCCAGGCATTGTGTTGTCCCTGCAGGGCAGGGCTAGCATGACTGGAAGTCACTGAAGCCCCGACCCTGGCACTGACATCAGCAAGAATGACTGATCACATCCAGGAAATTGCTCTTGGGGTATCGTGCTGGCCCTTTCTTATACAAATATTTTCCAGAGAAATGGTGCAATGCAATCTTTGCTGTATTTGTGCCTTAGTGTCTTACTAAATGCACTACTTGGGCACACCTCCCCATCCCAACATTGGACTGTCACCCTTAGCCCTGTGTTCAGCTCCAGCTGTGTTACTGCTGGCCAAAGGAAGGGTAATGTCACTGCTTTTGGTGGGTTTCCAACTTGAAGCAGGAAGGAGTTTGGCCTGATGCTGGAAGATTATTAATGAGGAATACAACTCACAGCCCTAACACAAAGCAGACCACTAGATACCTTCTTAAGAGTTACATCCAGGGTTATTAAAACATCTTGGACTGAAACAGCCCTCTGCAGCTGGTGCTGCTTTTCAGTGGAGTGAGTAGAAACAGACTCCAACACGAGCAAAACGCGCTCCGACCAGGCAGATTAGCTATTGCCAAGCTGCTGAACTGTTTGTTGTCTGCTGGGATTTCCTAGACAGCAGGAAAAGAAGTGGATGGGACTATATGCCACTCTTAATGTAGAGTGCAATTTTCATCTGGGATGTGGATTCTTGACTCTCAGGCAACCCTGAAGATCTTAGCTGTAATTTTCCAAGGAGCAAACGTAAGCCAGGCAGTTTGTTATGGAGAGGTGTGATTCCTCTAGGAAGGGCAGTTTTGTTCCCTGAGCTTTTCTTGACTCCTGGCTGGTATTGCCAGGCTTTGACTTCATTCCCAGAACAGATTCTCCCCAAGCCTGGAGTTGTCTGAGTTAAACAGGCACATTTGAAATTATTACTTTTACTGGCACCTATGTCGCTCTATATAACTGCTTTTATGAGACATGGGGCATTATGAAAAACACATGGAACAAATAGACCTAACACGTAAGCAGGACACACATTGCTGTATAATTACGCATAGCTATACAGTTACATAAGTGCTTTTCTTGGGGAATCACCAGTGACGGCAGCAAGCTTTGCCTGTCATGTTTGGGCTCGTTAAAGCACTGATTCATCATACTTTGAATACTGTGTTTCCTTCTTGTTCCGCAGTAAATGGATTACTGCCTGCAATTTCAATAGTAATTAATGAAGATGAGAGATTGATCCAGTGATAAAATTGGGTTGTCTGAAGAAGAGGAATGATTTAACCCACATGTCAAAACTCACGACTTTACTAGAATATCACTAGCCCGTTTGCAGACTGACTCTTCCTCTTCCTGACAGAGGCATTTCTACCAGCTGGGGTAACAAATCTAAGCATATCAGGCATGATTTGGTTCTTTTGTTCCTCCTCTATCTGAAGTCTCCCCATCCTTGTCTTCATGCCACTTGCCTTGGACTCATTTTTGCAGTTACCTAATTCTTCTCAAACTGTCCCACCATCTGATATGCATCAAGTTGGTCAAACCTTGGGCACAGAAAGCAGCACTGCTGCATTGTTGCAACGCTTGCCACAGTCAAATTTGTGCTCTGCTTCCAGTGAAGGTCATCATATACCACTTCTGGTATGCCCGATAGCTTGCTTAGCTCATTCAGCTAGCTCTGGATGAAACCGTACTGCTTAGAGAGGGGAATCTAAGGAAGCACTACCATGGGAGAGAGCAGCTGGCTAGGCAGGGATCTCAGCTTATTCCATTCAAATGGAAACTCTCAAGGAGATGCCCACGCTGATTATTTAAAACACAATGTGATCCCCAGAGGAAGGGTACTATATTAGCGCAAGATACTTATTATTAGTGGTATTATTACCAGTGTTATAGTGACTGTTATTCTAATACCTCATTGCAATGCTTATGCAAGAAGCAAATACATATTGGCAGGTGGAGAGAGGGAAAGCAAGCTATGGATTTGCTTCAAGCAAAAAGCATCTAAACTTGGCATTTGATATGACTACAATCATCTCAAAACAAAAGCAGATTCTTTGCTTCCTTGTAAATCTTTCTGGGCGTTTTTGAGTTGATGATGCAAGTGCTTTCTGCCCAAGTAAAACGGTCTGGATGGTAGGTGGATGAGAGATCTATCATTAATGAGCAATTTATGAAGAGATTAATTTATGGAAAGTTCAGATGAGCAAACATTCAACATGTTGGTGCATATTGCTAGTGAAAGAGCCAAATGTTTATATGGTTTCTACAATGGGAGAATCTGGGGAAGCAAGGCTTTGTGGCTGAGCTTGGCTGGCCGCGCTACATTTTCCTGTATACATCATGTTAGAGTCATTTGTTAAATATCCTTCCCAGCTTTAAGTAACTCTGACCTTACAGGTGAAGAGTTTGGTCCTGCCCTAGGAATTGCAAAGAGAATTATGTTTGTTGACAGAGGCAGATAATACCTTCCTCTTCAGTGATTCAGGCTGTCAACGGCAACGACTTGGACAGGAATTGACAGGAAAATTAGGCTTAGTCCTTGAAATCGTCATTTTTGCCAGAGACGCGAAGGAACGAAACACAAAGATATAGAGGGAGAAACCTGGATTCCCTCCTCAAAGAAAGTTTACTTGAATTGCTTTGTCATGGACTAGCTCATTTCATTCACATAAAACAATATGGGTAGTCTCAAGAGAGACTACAAAATCCATCCCATTGACATCAAGGACCCTGAGAAGCAGCAATCACATAACCCTTCCCTGGAATATACTTCAGGAGAGTATAATTAATTGCTGTAAGGGCCCAAAGTGACTTCACTGAATTCAAATAGTCGCACAAATATCACTGAAACTTCTCTGGTGAGCTTTGTAAACAGGATTTGACTATAAATTAAAACCAAGCGTAGATGGTGAGTATTCAAAATGTCAGTTAATTTTATCGTGAAACAACTTCTTATATGCTAGAGTTTAAATTTCCATTAGTTCAAATAATGGACTTTTTTTTTTTTTTTGGTTCATGTCTTCCAGATGTGCAGGGTTGCAAGTCAATAGCCAGTCCCCTGCAATAAATTTTCATTTAGATACTTTATGGCCAGGGCAAAGAGTATGTATATAAATGGGGAGAAAACTGATAGATTGCTAGAAAACGAGTGTGCCTGTCTTTCCTTAGAAAGGTTAATGGAAGTATTGGCCTGAGGGTATTACATTTGCTTGTGGAGTTTTCTTCCTTCCTCCTCCTCACCCCTGTTTTTGCAGTTGGCATTTGGAGAAGTAGCGAACTAAATCCAAGCTAATGCATATGTCACGTAACTCTGCTGAACTGAATGGAGGGGCGAGAGGCTTATGAGACCAGTCCTGGGAGATTCTGGCTAGCATTTGTGCCAGCAGTAGGGAGCAGTGGAGGGAGTTCAGGGTCTTATGAGAGCAGAGTCTAAATTAAGGCTGGCTCTGGCATGCGCGGTGGCAGGAAAATGCAATTTGATAGAGACATTGGGGCTCCAAGGTGAGCAAATGCCACCTACACCACTGCCAGCAGGCTCCTGTTTCTTGGAAATGTTATGGCAACATGTTGCAACCTAGATATTTGTTGTACTTTTCAGTTTGCTTTGTCATGTTGAGCAGTAGCTTTTACTCTGGAACAAAAACATACTAATACGTGGTAATGTAATCATATTAATGTGAATGCACGTTTTCAGTGACTGGAAAGAAGTGGGCAGCATTCTGGCAAGCACTCTTGTGGTTTCCAGGCTTGATTGCAGTGAGCAGTTCCCACCCTAAACACTGAATTTCTATCGTCACAAAGAAAGGATTCTCAGTAAATACAAAACTGTTAAGTGTACCAGTAACACATCGTATTTTTTCTATGGGATTAAATATATAGAAATTGTCAGGACTTATCACTTGCTGGCCAGGGTCAAAGGTAAATAAGCCAAGAAAGCAAATTCAGACAGAAAAAAAAAATCCTTGCTTCTACAACACTGGCCAATGAACATTTCTTGCCCTGTGAAATCTTCAGTGATGAGGTGGATATTTTCCCTCAATGGACCCTGAGAACAGACACGTGTCAGAAGGCTTATTTATAGCTCATATGTACATGAGGTGCTGCTCTCCTGTTAGCCAGCACTCTGCTGCTCTCGTTTGACCTTATCCCTAGAAGGCTGAAACTTTATTATGGTAATGAATCTTTGTTTCTCCTTCCCTGCACCTGGGGGATTTAAACGTGCTTGTGCTAAGATGCCGTCTCCTTGCTCGGCAATATATAACCTAGGATACATGCAAGTTGATTTCACATGGGAATTAAAAGAGGATGGAAGAGATTTGTCACAAGACATCTGCAACCTCTGTTACATCAGCTTTTGGGATCACAGCCTATCAGCCAAGATAAAGACTCACCCCATGAAATAGGTCGTTAGCACTGATAAACAAGGCTTCAAGAGGGCTTGAGGGTCGGGCTAGTAGCCTGAAATACTGAAGTCATTTGGGATGCTGAATTAATGTATTTACCCACAAACAGGTTCAGGGTGGAGAAGGGCAGGGCAGCCTTCCCCACCTAGCAAACACCGTGCCCCATCTGATGCCAACAGTTGTGGGAGAACCTTGACCTTCTTTGAATCCTCGTTAACCCTCAAATTGTCACTAAAATGTTATTAATTTGATTGCTGCAGAATTCAGTCAGTCTTGGGCTCTTCTCTTTTTCATTCCCAATAGTGCTGGCCTTCAGTTTTATAATGATTCATTGATTTAATGGCTCTTGTCATACCTGTTCTGATGCCCTGTGGCAGTCATCACCAAATGTGTTTCCCATGGAAGCTCTGCTCTGAAGGGCAGCGGACCCCTTCACTTCTAAACTGCTTTATAAATGTGGGTCATTTGAAGTGAGACACATTAATTTAGAGCTTGGATTAAATGCTTTTCATCAGCACTCCTGGCGGAATCAGTTTTCTTCTTTGGTTATGTTTCCTCCTTTTCCTCCAGGCCCAAACAGTTCAGTGCTGTGTAACCCCGGGAAAACCAGGAAACCAGAGCTACTGGGAGAGGGGGTGGGATCCCTCTCACCTATGCTGAGCCATCTGGATGCCTGGCATGCCGCTCCAGCTGTCATCCCAGCTCCAGCTGAGCTCATGGACAGAGAGGGACATGCCCGAGCAGCACAACCGCAGGGCTGAGAAACAGAAAAAGGCTTAACACCAACCAGCACAGACTGAGGTTATAGATACATAAGGTGAACAGAGGAGAAAAAGATTTTTTCGATGTGGATTTTCTTCATAAGGAAATCCAACAAAACTTCTGTGAACATCTCAGTAGTTTATTTTTAAGATATTAGTTATTTTTCACTATGACATACTTTTAATTTAATATGGAAGGTAAATAAATGTAAATTTGTACAATTTTAATATAGTTTTTCTTTTCTTTAAGCTAGTATTTGTTTCATTTGAAACTCTTCTTTCATTTTTTTCCCAGAAAACTTCTTCTTTTTTGTATTTTCAACTAAAAAGAAGGTGAATCACAACTTTACCAACAAACCTCAGAACGACTTCCCAGGAAAGCAAACAGTTAAATCCGTATGACTTCCTTTGCTTCTCAAACATTTTCAGTAAGCAGAGGCCAATGCTTCCACCTCCACCTGTGGCACCCTTCATGCATTATTAACTCTCTTCTTTTCAAAACACAGCACTGCACATTTACCATATGTAAACACAGTCTCATTTTTACTTACTCCACATAGTACTGCAGTTAAAGAGCTTTTAAAGTGCATGTATATTGAACGTAGTTTCTCAGAAAATTTAGTTTATGTTTAAAAATCTAGACCAAACCTAGAATTTTTTAGTGTAGATTATCTGCAACAATCATTATTTGCTGTGTGACCTCTGAGTTTATTTACTTGTGTAACACAATAAAACCCACCCACAAATTAGTCTTTGCAGTGGTTCTGCTTCCTGTGACTTCTAAAGCTTTATATTTGTTTCATGTTTTGTTTTTAACTTGCATTCCAGAAGTCACGTGCCTGGGGAAGAATCTCACTTATCATTCTGGTCTGCTTTGTTTTGGTGTGTTTTTTTAAAAAAAAGCAAATTCCCAACTTTCATGATTAGATAGAAACTTGGAAAGACTCATAACTATGAAGGCAAAATGTATACCCAAAATATACATACCTCTCTTCTACGTTAATCCCCTGATGTGAGGTTTCTTAGTGCATGGGAGGCTCCATGCTATGCTGTAATCTATGAAACCCATACTGCCACACGAGTAAGCAAAAAACCAACAATCACAGTGAGGATTTAGGGTAGAGGTGGCAGGTTGCTTTTTACGAAGGCTGTGAGGTTAACTGTGGAAAAGGGAAAGGATACAGAAGTCAAGAAGCAGAACTGATGAAAAGAACAGGGGCTGGACCAAGGCTCCTTATTTTCCTTCGGCAGCATGCTTCAGCAGTTGGTAACTAACAGTAATGCAGGGCCCACCTAGGCTTTGTGGAGAAGGATGCTCGGGGCTTGCCAGCGGGTGATGTACTGACCAGTACGAGTGCAGGGTTGTCCCATGCATGCTCCTGCCTCGCTCCAGGAAAGGTACTAGAAAAGCACAAGCATCCCATTGTGCACCGAAGGGGTGTTTAAATCCTCTGATCACATCTGAAGCATCAGTAGCTGCTTTGTTATTGGAAAGAAGAAAATGAAAACAATAACATTCAAGCTGTAAATTAAAAGCCCACTGCAGATGTAGATTTCATGAGCAAAGTTATTAAGAGCATTACTATGCATATTAGAAGTAATTAAAAACAAGCAAACAGGAAGAATGCCAGGCAAGAACACGCAGGTTGGAGGAGAATTCTCCGCTCAATTACACAAGTGCAAATGAATATCTTGTAAATAAATCCACCATCATTTCCATGGGTGAAGTTACAGTCACGCTGTTTATAAGCAGCTTAACCATAAGCGCTGGAAACCAAAACAACAGCGTACCATTTACAGTAACAAGAAGACAAAAATTAAATGGAAAAGAAAACCAACTTGTCTGTCTGTTCTCAGTGGTGCCCTGGAAATGAGGTTATCCTCTCTGAGGATGCTGATAATTGGCTGAAGGCTTTGCAAGGCTGGGACCGGTCTGATTTTTTCTGAGTAATGTCATAACTGGTCGGTTGCTTGAAGATATGTGTCTGAGAAGCCTTTGCTGATACTGTTACTGGCTTTTAAAACGTTGTTTACAGTTATAGTCGCTCATACTATTTCATTGATTAACTTATTCCCTTTTAAGTATGCATAGTGGTCCCTATTTTCTCTACATAAATTCTTTATTTGTGAGTGTTCTGCAAATAATTCATAGAAAAATTCCTCATTTCATGTAATGTTTAGAAATTCTTTATTCCTTGTGTTTTATAGTTAAGGTGTAAAATGCATCATTGCACTCATTCCTGAACAGAAAATGAAAAGCTTTTAAAACCAGATATAATCAACAACAATGCTCTTTTGATTAATATAAGTAAAGGGTTTAGAAGTACTTTCAAGAAGTATTTTCAAGAAGTATTTTAATATCTGAAAGCTGTCCGACTAGTCAAATAAAAGATGACTCATAGGTCCCACTAGGAAAAAAAATATCCATCTTGCTTGCCCAAATGCCAGCCAATCTTTTAATCCTCTTCAGATTAGTTTACTACTGTGAAATTGGTACTTCAAGGTGCTGCGATACCTGCCAGAGCAAATAAGTTACTAACCAAGCCAGGCTCAACAGAGCTGCTGCATTCCATCTGGTGCCACAGGGAGCCTCGGCTGGTCTACACTGACGGGACAAGTTAAGGCCAGGTGAAATGCCAAGCTCCTTAGCTCATCTGCTGCAGGGAACAGGTCTGCAGTGTGCCCGCTCAAGTCTTGCTAAGGGAATAAATCCAACGTGCCTGTCTTACTAGGTCAGAGAGACTCTGCAGCGCCTCGATAAGCAGTGTGCTGCGATATCGTGTGTATCACAGAAGCCAAAAGCACGATTAGGTTGCAAAGACAAAACTGGAAAGTTAAGAAATGCCAGAATTAAGGACGCTTACTTAAGTGACATGTCTCCTGGTGGCAAATGGTTTATGATACAACCTTTAGCCACATGATCGCCCACTGGTGCCTTCCCCTCCTGCAGTGCCCAGGATGAGGAGTTTGTTTACTCTGTATTGAGTGTGCCCAGCCCATGTTTACCGTACACTTCAAACCCTGCTTTGAAAACAGAGCTATTTATTCTTACGTGGGATTTTTCCATATGATTATGTTGCTGGAGTAGCTCTCAAAACCAGAAGATGTGCAGGGAGTCCCCACCATTTCCCATCTGCGGATGTTTGAGCTGGCAATTGCAATAACACGCCTGAGGGGGAGGAGGGTGGGGGCTTCACCTGTGCAGGGGAGGGGGCAAAACAAGCCAAGGGCAATTCCCTCGGGCGTTATTGCAGTGAAGCCCACCCAACTCACCAGCAAAATTCAAAGCCTCCAGTACAGACACTCCATTTCCATCCACAATTCCTTGTCCTGGTGTAAACCTCCTCTCCCTCCTTCCTGCAGTTTATCCCATCTATATCCTATAAATCAAGCCTTAAATTTCCCACCGCTCTGCATTCATGTCAGGCGACGTTTTCTTCACGGCTGCCTTCACAGATTGCATTAGGGATGTAAAATCACCATTTCCCCTTAGTTCTGGTATCTAGGCCTCACCAGACTGACAGCAATTCCCACCTGTAACTGCAGGTAGAGTCATGGCCACCTTGGGCTGGAGCACACCCCAGGAAGTCACAAGTGATGCACTAGCATCTCAACCGGGTACCTGCCGATTTATTTTTCTCCCATAGAACATAATTTGTCAGATTTCCCTAATTTTCCTGTGAAATTGCAAAAGGTAGATCACTGACGAGAAATAATGCTGCCATGACAGAGTTTTGAGTATAGAGAAATTAGTCTTCCTCAAAGAAAAAGTCACCAGTATCTTATTTTAACACAGGCAAAATGATGCCTTTTCCTGTAGCCTCACAGGTGGACAAAGCTGCACTGATCTGCCTGAAATTTTCCACAGTAATTCAACAGGAGACAGAGATTTGGAATGAGAAATTTCCATTCAAGTTTGACAAAATCATAAGCAACAGAAAACAAGGCTCCTAATAGGACATGCTGGAGACCTTAATAACACATGCTCAGCAGCTCTGCTTATAATAAGCTGTGGGAATTGATGATGCTCATTTTAAAATGATTTTCACATTTACGTTTCGATGGGACTCATTGGTCAGACACTCTGTGCAGGGCAGATAAAGCAAATAGTGTTGCTAAGTCATCGACAGTCCTGCAGGTGTATTTCAGACAAAACTGCCTTTGCATTTAAGAGGATGATGGAGTCTGCCCCCATCACAGCTGCAGATTTGGAGTATGTAGGTCTGTTCTGCACAACCGTTTTAGTGCCTCACTCAGAACAGCCCCCTGGTGCTGTCCCATGTGTGACACACGCCTGTGCTCCATACTTGCCCTTTCAGCGATCAGTCCCCACATGATGTATAGGCTTACTCTGCAGGCTTGGGCATTTTCATGGTGCTGGCCAGTAAGGTGCTGGTTAGGAAGCCCCAGCAGCACAGCTGGAGTGACTGATGCGCATTTTCAGTTGCCTGGCTGGGCAAACCCAGGCTTCTCTTCAGTTTTTAGAAGAGGGTTGTAAACTATTAGGAAGTGACCTCAGCTGACGAGTATATCATGTTCTTTCGTTCCATTCACTTACAGCATTTACAACATCTCCCCATTATCGTTTAGACTTTTACAACTCTTAATGACCCTTTTATCAGAGCAGCAATAACCAATAAATCCCCTTTGACATTTATTGCCCTGTATTTAATACATAAAAGCCCAATTTATAACATCTTATGAATGCTGAAGATTATTTTTCAAACTGCTAGTACCGTAAAACTTCTGTGAATATCACTACAAAAATAAACGCCCCGATAAAGGCTCTGTTTCTGTAGGTCACTCTGCATCATCCCTAAATGAAATTCACCCACAACCTGCAATAAACTCTGTGGACTGGATGCTGTATGGCAGAGAGAAACCAGAAGGCCAAAACGCCTTCCCCGTGGGGAGGTGTCCCATCCTGTGCCTGTCTCTCACCAGGATCAGTTTTGTCCTTAACTGCCAGGAGGGGTTTCAGGCATGGGCACATTCAGCAGGAGCTCTGGGGACAAGCAGACACAGGTTTCGTTGCCAGCAGCCATCACAGACAGTGCAGGTAGGGCTTGTCCACCTGACATGGTCCACTCAGAAGTCAGGTAGCTGAAATCAGTTTGCTGGGCTTTTTCTGAAAGTGGTGGAAAGGAACAGGCACCACCAGGAGAGGCTTCATTCCACCCTACACAAGGTGTTCCAGGAGGGACACCTCTGAGGTGTACAGTCCCAGCTGCCCTCCTCCCTTTGACACAGGTGGAGCTATGTTCCTGGCTGACAACGCTCACCTAACTTCAAAACAGCTAAAATTAGATGCCACAAATCTCTATGCCTTCGTTTGCCATGATGACAACATAACTTTGAAGTTATCTCTCTGTTATTACAGGCAGAGACCAGACTCCAAAGGTACCTTGTTTACTCACTGTTGTAATTTTTGTCCAACACTCAGTAATGCCCTGCACTCGCTGTAGGACATTTAACGAATTACCATCAGTACAATTTGAAAGTGTGCCTTGTCTTGATTTATCAGCAGGTACAATACACGCAGCCACGGGCCCCTGCAGAAAGGAGCAGGATCTCTGCTCCCCCCTTGCTGAAACCCTCTCCCGCACTTCCGAACCCCGGCAATCAGAACGCAGCAGATTAGTCCTTAGGAATCGTTTCAAACTGAACTGTTAATGAAGGCAACCCAAGGATACTATGTGTTCCTGGCAATGGTTTCAGTTTTGCTAACTCTATTTCTAGATGCCAGACTTGGGCTTGATTCAAAGCCCAGTGCCAGGAAGACTTGACGTCAGCGGATTTTGGACAAGCCGGTAGATATTTCTATGTGGTGAATGCAATGCTGTATAAAGACACCCAAGCTAGGTCCAAGTGAGCTACTGCCAGGGCTGGAGGTCTGTATTGCTGTTCTGGTGAGACGCTGTATCCCAGCTAATTAGCCTTGATGAGAAACGCCTATTCTGACCTGGGCAGAGAGCTCAGCTAAGGCAGCGGCTTTCCTCCCGATGTGGGCTAGCCCAAGCATCTCTGTGCCATGTGAAGACAATTTATGTATTGGTGCAGCGGGGTCTGCGCTGAACAGAGCAGACGTGCTCAGCTCATCTTGTTTCCCATCTTCTCAGCTGCCCATTCATTGCCCTGCCCAGGTCTATTGCCAGGTCTTCTCACTACCCACTCTCTCATTTTTCTTCTGGCTCCTGCTGACCCTCTTCTCCTCTGCAGAACTATAAACCCAACAGCTCCCTAAAGAACTTTTCATTAATACAATTTATTAGTTAAATCATTCCTCTGACCTATTTCCCGTCCAACTAGCATGTCTCTCCATCCACTCAATATAATTGGTGCAGCGCCTGAACTCCGCTGCTGGGGTTTAAATGGCCTGACATATATCACTGAGTCACAGGATATTAAGAGAAAGGTGAGAGGATTATTGGCACGCTGCCACAGGGATCAGGTGGGATTTCTTGTCCAACCACTGAAACATGCATTGTATAAAGAGGGTTTGCACAGGCTTGGTTTAGTCCTTGCCTAAAGCTTGTCTGCTTGAAAGCAACGTGAAGGTTTCACTGAAGGACTGGGGGCTTGGCCGTGTAATGAAACCCTCCTTGTGTACATAGTCCCGTTGATTTTTGGGAAGGGATGGTCTGCGCGAGGCTCTGTGGGATGGGGCTGGCCAGGAGAGCTGTGCCAACTTGCTGTCTCTGGAGCTGGAGTCACATCAATGCTCTGGTACTGCCTGGCCATGCTGGCCCATCGTAAGAGCCGGCACAGGCAGCCTGGCCTCACCTGCCAGCCTGCACGCGGCTCCAGGTGTTCTTATCGCTGTGATTTCTTCTTTTGCATCGTGGTTCTCTCCCCACTGATCCTCTTGTTTCTAAGTTTAAGGAAATATTAAACACCGGGCTGCAGGTTTTCACAAACAACTGAATTCGTTGCATATTCTTCTTCCTCTTTTTAATTATAAAACCTGAAAGGGTGCAAACCACAGACACCATTTTTGCCAAGAGACATCCATTCTGCCTTTTTGTTCTTTTTCCCGGGAAAAAAGCCTGCCGACATCATCTGCCTCGTTCAGGATCTTTGCAATTGGCTCCCATCGGTTTGGGGCTCCTCCTTCCCTCCCCTCATCTTCCCTTGTCCCCCACCCCATACCGAGGGGTAACCAGGGAAACCGGGAACCATGGCAACCCAAAGCAGCATAATTTGTCTCTGAGGAAAAAAATATAAGCATGCAAAATCCTTTAATGTTTATACCGGGCAACTGGGTCCCAATCTCTTTTCCCTCCTCTTTGGAGCAAGGAAGCGATGGCCCTGCCTGCTCTTTGCTGGGGCTGCTGGTGCCGCAAGCCCCAGGTGATGCTCACCTCTTGTCACTCGCTTCGCCCAGCCAAAGTCCCCAGCTCCTTGTGCCCCTGCAAAGCCCATTGTGGCCGCAGGGCTTCAGTTTCCATCAGCACGGTGGTCCTGTCCCATCAAGAGCAATGAGACACACTGGGACAGCTCCCCTTGCAGCATCTTGCTCCCTGTAATTAGCATGGGAACTTGGTTGCCCCATCACTGAGTGCTCCTTAGTTTTGAATGCATTTCTCTAACAGGACATAGGGAAGTGCTTTTATTGCCAACCAGAGACCGAGAGCTTGGGCACAGAAGTTTTAGGATCCAGTTTTCAAAGGATGAGCGAGCTGGGTGCTTCTCTGTAGCTCTGGACATCTCTTCCTTGTCATAAAATGAGTCTGCAATGGAGGAGAGATTGCCTAGTACCACCGAGGCATTCACCCCCAGGTTCCAAACACTCCGGATGAGGGACAAGGCTTTCTCCCTGTCTGCCAAGACTGAGGACACTAAGTCCAGAACACAGAATATGTAGTTTTATTACTATTTACTATAAACTAATGACGGCATTGGAGCAGTGCTATCATCACTGCTCCTCCAAAAAGTGGGAAGGGAGGGCAGCTGGGGAGGGAAGAACATGATGGCCCCCTTCTCTCTCTCCCCCACCATGACACTTTCTGTTTTCCCCCAAAACGGGGAACGGGGTGGCACTACCCCACTGCCGCGCAGTGCCCATCAGCAGGGTTGTGCATGGGGAGAGAAGGTGAGGGCTCTGTCACCCTTCGTGCAGCGGCATCGCCCTGGGGCTAAGCTCTTGGGGCTCAGCCCCTGCTCCTTGTTCCCTCGCCCCACAGCCAGGCCAGTCTCCTTGGGGGTTGATAGTAAGATCTCATCCCCTCAGAAACCCCACAGCTACTCCTTCTCCAAAGGGATACTGCAAATGCTGTTCTTGGTGGAGTACAGGAGGGTTTTGGTATCAGCTGTGGAAGCATCAGGCAGCATTGCCCAGCACCGCTCGGAGGCCAAGTCAGCAAAGAAATAACTAACAGGTTTTGCTACTCTAAAGGAATGCAAGAGACAAACTGCTTCACTTCTAGCTTATTTCCAAAATAGAACACTTGACTATAAATTGCCTTCTTTAGCAGAAGAACGATGACAGTAGTAATAAATTGTACACATTTATTTTTGAGTTTGCAGATGGGTGAATGTCGAGCGATAGTTGGGAAGAAAACAAACAAACCCTGGCAAGCAGCTATTTTTACAGGATAGTTTTGTGCTGAAATTTGTATAAGTTGGCAACAGAGTCACCATGAGACCTTTTATCCAGATAAGACCATGCCAAAATCTTCAGGAAACATCTTGCACGTTTAATTTTTTATTTACAAAAATAGGGGCAGGGAGGGGAATGAAGGCTCGGGGGAATGTTTGCAGTCGTACAGTGCCTGCTCTGTAAGGCACCAAATACTTTTTATTCTGTGGATGTAAATGGGACTTTTTCCAAACCTGCCACTTACTGGGTTCAAATCTGGGGTAGCTCCAAGTCAGGCCTTGCACCGGATTTGCTTGCAGGAGGGAGATGTCACCAGCCAGCGTAAGGCAAGTTCACAAACCTTAAGGACCAGTCTGGGATTTCTCACCTTTAAGATCAATAAGCCTGCTGAGAGGAGACTGGCCCTCTAGTCTCTCCAAGCACAGTCATTTTAAAGGGACAATTCAAAAACGCTGCCAGTCATGTTGTCCCTGCCTCCTGCCTCCCTGCCAGCACCCAAACAAGGGCTGTTCATGAGAAGCATTGAGCCAAAAGGATGTCTGCTGCCTCTGTGACTGCAGCTCCAGGCCCATTCCTCTGGGAAGTCACTTCTTTATCAATGTTTGCTGTTTATGTTTAATGTCTAGGAAATGTCTGGACTTTCTTATAGCTTTGTGCTATGTCATGAAAGTGTTGTTGTGTGCATGCATGCATGTGTCCATCCCTAAAATCTGTCCATGAAGAAAACATTTTAGAATTAAATGCTGGCTCATAAAGTATTTTATGCTAAAGAAAAAATCTAGAGCCCTCGATGCTGCCCCAGTTAGTTTCTGATTAATAAGACACGTCAAAATTCTTTTTATTAGAGTATTCTGATGAAATCTGTTATTTGGTCTGCCTGCAGAGGGGAGGAAAGGGTTACCTGCTCTGCAAGAACGGAAATCTAAGACGGGAGCCTTATAACTGGCTCTGTGATGTGAACATTAGATAGTAATGTCTCAAAACTAAACTATTTAAGCAGATCCAGTTTCTATGTTAAATTTACTTTGGCATGTTTGTAACCAAAGGGACAGCTGTTTCCTGAACAGCTTTTCTTAACATTTATAAGGATTAACTGGTTTTGTGTTGAGATTATTGAGATCATCTTGATGCATTTATTTTATTTTGATTTGTTGTCTTGTTTTCTTTGTAATGTTAATAACTTAGCTTTAGAAGCATCTTTTCCTTGATTTTGCTCCCTTTGTTTAAAATCAGTTTCTTTTAGTAATAGGGGCAGAGGGGGGATCAGAAATTGATGCCAGTTGGCCATCTGAAAGCTTGACCACTTCCTCCAATTTGCCCACAGTTTCCTCTCTAAAGATTAATAGCAAATTCCACAATTTTCACGCACATGTGCAGTTGCAAGTAGCTCACCAGTGTTCCCAATGGAATATGTTGCAAGTTCGAGCACTGAGGGGAATTTTCAAAACAGTATGTGAGTAGTGCACAGTAAGTCTTCTGAGAGTTTCAGAGGGTGTTTGCAGGGGTCACACCTGGGCCTAAGCAACGGGATGGTCCCTGCTGAAGAGCTCTCAAAGGACCCCACATGCTCACCCAAAAGCTTGTGCCTTATTTACATTCAAGGCATGGCTACACCATGAGGTTCAAATTAAATCCCTGAGGCATCAGTCACTAATTAGGTTCTGTGCTCATTGCATACCCATGGACCCAGTCTAGGCAGATGAAAGACGTATTCCAAACACTCCGGAGAATGAGGGAGAGAGAACTGAGAGAACAAAAGTTGGGTAAGGCAGGAAGAAGAAACATCATTTTTCAGGTCCAGGATGGGGAGGGGTCAGGAACCCTGAGGGAGGAAAAAAGGCTGTCTGAAATGATCAGTAACCACTAACCAACACCATAACCCTGTCCAGAATGAAGGGCCATAGAGATGAGGTGAAGAAAAAGAGGAGGATAAGACAAAGTGCCTTAGGAGGTGCCCATGTGCTCCACCAAGAAGCCAAAGAGGGTCCCACTTGAGCTTGGTGCTAGGGAGTCTTGCAGTACGGCTCCCTCCTAGACGTGGTTCACATGCAAGGCACTGAGGTAGCACTCATCCCGTCTCTTTCTTCTCAGGACGAGAAGACTCCTTTGACAACCTGACTTCCAGCCTTCACAACAGATCTTCAGGGGAAGCTTCACAGCTCTAGCAGAATGACAGCAAGAGATCATTTCATTTTGTGACACAGGACTCATCTGCCTCTGATGGACTTGTGTTTTAGCCTAATATGCATCCTCCTAAGTACCTTTGCTTGTTTTCTTCAGGATGTCTGAACTTCTTCCTTTGAGGCTCCATTTCCCTTACAATCTCCTAATTCCATTATAAAATATATCTAATCATTCCTTAGGCTGCTGATACCACTTGCAACCAGCGATAATGTATCTGCATTATGGATCTAGCTACAACTGGCTGGGATACATCTGGCTGTCCATTAGCCAGCGTGAGTAATCATTGGCTGGGTGTTTCTGCCAGGGTGTTTCCCATCCAGAGGGCTCAAGTGCACGCTCCCAGTGAAGAGGAGGAGGAGGAATTAATCCCCCGATGAGAGGTTTGGTGCTGGAACTGGAAGGCGTGAGAAACGATAAGACATTGGTTGGGTCTCTGAGTCAGCGGCAGACGCACCCTCGCCACGCTGCCGACCAGCCTATTCATTCTCCCGCTTGTTTGTTCCCTGACTTATCTCCTTGGCTCATCCCAAACCCAGCTGATACCAGAGATAGGCAAACTACACACCACAGCCCCTTTGCCAGCCTGTGGTGCACCTTCTGCTGCCCTAACTCTCACATTGGGAACAACAACACAGCAATTAACTTTTCTTTGCAAAATTGGAAGAAAAAGCTGAAAACATTGGGCGTCTAATGAGGAGAGGGGATTCTGGAGAGGAAAAGTGAGTTATGAGAGCTCCTGGGAGAGGAAGAGCATTCTTTAAAAGAGATATTTGCCTTTGATGCACGTCCACTAAAAATGTGTCACGCCGGCCCCAGTCCCATGTTTCAGTGATGGTGATGTGCTCACCATGAGTGAGGCAGTAACCTCTGTACCAGCAAGGGCATCATATGCAATACAGTCTTTCAGCTCTCTCTGGATGTGACAGGGTTCTGTAAATGCTTACTTTTTTTGTTTTGTTTTCATATCAGGTTGACATTTCACAGTTCCATTAGAGCAAAAGGACCAGCATGGTGCCCACAAGGCACCTCAGTCCTGGAGGTCTGTGAGCATGAGCACTGCTTCCAGTTCCCACTCCTTGCTGGAACTGAGCTCAGCCATTCAGACCCAAAATAGTCTCCTAAGCTCTTCTGCAGCAATTGCTTTTAAAGTAATGTGCTGTGAGGTAGGTGCAGCTGTAGTGGGCACAGATGTATAAAGGAACTTGAGGAAGGGTGCAGAACACTTCCGTCTTCTTCCCTGGGATCATGTAGCCGCAAACAGTCATGGACAGCTTTGAAAAATGAGTTTCCCTCTTTCCCTGAATTTGCAAGAGGAAAACAAGAGACACACTGTGTACTGCTGGTTGAGATTAACACCGGGATCTCACAGATCTCACCTTCCAGCACATGCTGCGGGAATCCAGTCAGGTCCAGGGAGGCTGCAAATGGAGATCGCATGGGCTTTGTCGGGGCTTGACAGCAGATGGAGGTGGGGATGGGGTTGATCCAGGTTTGATGGGCATGAGGGAGCTGGACCTGGGATAGAAATGTCCTACGGCTGACGGGTAGTAGGAGAATAGGATCTGTGGATCTGTGATCCTGCACAGGAAATCAGGATGCGCCATGGGAAAGTGGGGTTAGGGGATTGAGATATTAGTGATCAGGGTGGAAAGCAAAAACATAGTAAAGGAGGGCGAGTTGGACAGCGTGGGTATACCTCCCCCTGTGTGCACACACACACTAGCTTGCAAAGAGATCACCAGAATCTTTTGCTCTGCGGGACCCTGAGCTTTCCTTAGCACCTTGGCCTGAGGAACCCTGGTACAGTGGTACCTCCCATGGACCCACAGGCTCTCCTGGAAAGAGTGTCTGCGCTGTGGTCACCTAGCTGTGACAAAGCCAGGGAAGAACTGATGTGCTCCAGGATGCTGTCTCAGTGGGGAAGTCAGGCCATTTGCAGGCTGGTGGGACCTGCCTCATGGTCACTGGCCCTGCCCCACACTCACCTGCTGGTGTCACATGCACACCCCCGACAGCAAAATGCCTAATGTTAATAGCACCTCATTCCAAACAATGCTAATCCCAAATAATGCCTTGCAGTCTCTACTTTCTAAAATAAACCCAGTATCTCAGCCTTGTGCTGCCTCCAGCCCTCACCTGGGGTAGAGTCATGTACAAATGCCAAGACTTCTTCTCTCTGATGGTCTCTTCTGCCTTCAGACAGGTACGAGGGCTGAGTCTGTTCTCCAGGAGGGTCACAGGCTCTGCTGGAGTGAGCTGCAGAGGTGCATCATTCCCTAAATAAAAAGGATTACAGCTCTGGGCTACAGATGTGGATTATATCTACTCTGCCTGTTCAATGTCCAGGTTAGTCTGGTGGCTCCATGTAAATTCAGCAGCTCCAGGCTGTCGTTCTCAGTGCAGTGTTCCTGCCTGCTTTGTGAAGTCCCAGTAGCCTGTGCTGATCTCCAAAATGGCATCCCAGTGCTTGCAAGACTTTACTGGTGACCGAGGTGTTTGTTCAGCAGCACTTGCCCTCAGAAACAAGGAGGCCTGAGCCTGCCACAGCAGCCCTCCCTCCTCTAATTAGCAGCCCCCAGTGTTTTACACCAGGCATAGCATGAACGTCAATCTGTTCCTTCTAGTCTTCGTTTTTGTTGCCTGGGGACAAATGCCCACAAGTCTCCTTTCGTGTTTCAGTTTTGACACGGACACCCTCAGCAGCGCTGGTGTGAGGCAGGTCCCCTTTCCTGCCGCTCTGGCGGCTGTGGGGCTGATACGGAGTGCGTGTGAAACGCCCAGCCTGGGAGTATGTGCTGCTGCTATCGCCCCTTTGGAAAATGAAGCTGAGAGACTCATGGAGAAAGGTACTCGCTTTCATTCTTGCCCCCCACTGCTGCTCTTGGAGGCTGAGGCATCCATCAGAGTTGGATCAGCGGCAGGCGGCACAGCTGGAAGCCTGCAGGCTTTCCTGCTTACCAACTCATAAGCATGGGTGCAGGCTTTTGTGTCACAGGCTCTGCCTGGGCTGGCAGAAGCTGGTGCTGGCTGGGCACAAGTGAAATTTCAACTTCACCTGCTGTCTGAAGGTCTGCTTCATGCTTTGTGGCTTCTAAAAATGAAGGGAAATCTCTTGTTCAATGTCATGCCTGCTGCAGTCAATGGAGGTTGAAGATTCCTCACTAACAACCTCTGGAAGGGTATTGTTAGGTGTGTGATCCTGGACCCTTGACTTTACCTTTAGTTTTTGTTTTTGTTTTTTTTTTACTTCCTTACCTTTCCACCCATATTAGAAAGCCCGTATGTTTCCACTCACTCTACAGCTGAAGGGACACAGGAATTCCTACAGAAAAATATCCAGGACACTATTTAAATAGGCAGCTGTATCATGTAGATCATTAGCTTTCCTATGTTGCAAATGTTGCATTTTGAATTGTATGGTGTACGTTGTGGATATGTCTTGCATCGAGTCTGGGATAGGCCTGTGCTTGTCATAGGTGGCAAGATACAATCACACTGGACCAGATTTACTTCTCCCAATTCCTCAGCAGGGTTGGATTTGTTTGTGAAAGCAGTACATTTGCACACTATTCCCAAATACAGGGTTATCTGACCTAAAGCCAGAAAAGAAGTAGTTGTCACTATGATTGCTAAAGTTCAATCTCAGTCTTTGTTTATAATGAGGTGGAAAGAGAAGCACTTAGATGGTCGTAGCCCACCCTATTCCTTATCGCCTGCTTGGCTGTATTGGTAAATTAACGAGATGGATCCAAGTTATCCTATGGCCTAGTGTGAAGAAGGAACATGCACAGCTCCAAATCTGGATTCCAATCTGTTTGCAGATGACAAGTTTATGTACTAAAATGACATACTAAACCCTTGTACTCAAACAGTCCTTCCACTTGGATGTTCAAAGTCCTAGTCCAGACTGAAGCTAAGTGCTGGGGCACTGAGCAGCACTGCGGTATTTCCAGAAGATGCTCAAGGAAGCTTCCTCCAGAGCCTGAACCTGCCAGGTGCCAGAAGGTTCTGGGAGCTGCATCTGTTTGGCCAGCTCTTGGTATGACCCCCCTGCTTGGTGGGATTAATTAGGCCTTTAATGGCTACAGAAAGGCTTTGGAAATAAAGGTTTGTATGTACATAGTACATTTCATCCCAAAGGACCCTAAATCACACTGTACAAACTTTACATAAACAACAGAACTGAAATGCAGCCGTGTCAGGAATGGAGGGTGGCAGCCAGCTGGCATACATTAGCAGGACAAAAATAAGAGAAGTGACTATTTTTGGCCAAGGACACCAGGGCAAACCCCTCTATTGCGAAAGTGTCTTCAAAACTTCAAAGTGCAGTTTTACTCTAAACAGTGATTGTGGATAAACAGATATTTTGTAGTCAATTGACTTGTTCCCAGGCACATCTGGGGAATTCACTCACTGAAATAAGGGTTCACTACATTCTGTGCCTGCTAAGGCTGCAGAACTTCCTCACACAAGACAGCATATTTCTGCTCCAACTCCAGCCACATTTGCAGACTTGTCAGCCTTCCTTATGCAGCCCTTGCTGCTGAGGGTGGGAGACCCAGAAAAAGCTACTCTGGCTTTCGCCACTGATCTTATCCTGAGCTGGCACATCTGGAAATGCACATTTTCAGTTGTCAGCTGGGAAAATCTGTGAATTGATTAGAAAGACAAATTTCCATCATGCCTGTCAAGGTAACTTTTCAGAATATGGCTGACCCTTAAATGTCAGTATGGAGTGGCCAGGACATTTGCAGGTCTTGCCCCAAAGCCCCTCACAGAAGAGGCTGTGCAGCATCTCTTGGGTCCCTTAGGGCTATACAAACACTTTGCAACACTGAAAGGCACAGTTCCTCACAGCAATGTCACTGAAGAAATGCACAGTATTTTTACAGGCACATATTTACTTTGGGGCCAGGGGGATATCTATACTTACAGAGCGCATCACATCTCAGACAACTGAATAACCCTTCAGGATTAGGTGCCCCGTGGCAGCCAGTGGCTCCCTGTGGGCCTTCTTCCGTATGTCCACATTGTGTTGCAGCTTGTCCGCAGCAGCTGGATCCTTGCATGTAAGCCACACCTTGCTCCAGCACCCACACTCCCAAGCCATCCTATCACACTGTCACACCACTTAAATGCTACTGGAGCACTCCTTGGCATGATTTTGGCTCCAGACTACAGTCCAGCGCAGTTTGGGGGATATGAACAACACAGGGACCATTCCCCACGAGGCAGGATGGATGAGGAGAACCTAGCCATGCCATCTGTCCTTAGCGCCAAGGAAGAAGCCCCCAGCCAGTTGATTTGTTAACTTACCTATGGCCCTTGAGAGCAGAGCACCCCTTTGGTAGCACACTGCACATTGGATGGACAAGGAAGAAGTTGGCCAGGAACCAGGTGTCTTTCAAGGAGCCTTCCATGCTGGGACATGACTCTGCTGGACCTCAATTTGACATAATTTGGGGCTGCAGCCATCCTCCCTGTCTCCTACCCCCGGCACCAGCACTGGCACCAGTGCAACCACACGGTGCCTTGGTAAGGGAGCTGGTTTATCTGAAGACTCATCATTTTTTTCCCCATGGTGTTAGCTTTCAGCCAGCTCAGCTCCCTGCACTGGCTTCCTGCCAGCCCTGGGTGTGCAAGGCTGGTACAGATATGGCCAGAGAGGAGGATGAATCCCATGGCAGGCCCGTTTTAGGTTGGTTTATGCTACTATGGAATAACCCTACGTTACAATCTCCCTTTCTACAAACGTGGGGTGCAAGGGGGAGCCTGCCTGCCTCAGAGCCACTCCTCATCGTCTTCCCTGCCTTCCTTTCCCACCCACCCCCTTGTTGTACTCAATCCTCGTACAGCCTGTTTGCCTGCCAGCCAGCCCACCTCTGCCAGCGCAAAACCATATAAACCTCAGATGAACATTTTCTATTGCTAACAATTTCTCTATGAGAACTGTAGGAAGTCGGAGTGGGGCATACACTGCAGAGTGCTATTAGTTAGGCTTCGATATGGTTAGTTCCACTAGTCTTCAAATTCATCACAAAACAGCATTAAAGGCCATTGGGACTCCAAGCAGGGCTGCAAGGGAGGTAGATGGCATTTCAGGTGCCCAAAGCATGGAGCTCCTGGCTGCCTCACCTGGGATCCCAGGTTCATGACTGTCTCCTACCAGCCAAGCAGAACATCAGCCAAGACCTCCTTATGATCTAACAAAAACACAGAACTCAGTAGGTTTCCCACAATCTGCGGAGATGTGCTTTTCTTGTCCTCTCGTGGTTTGTTTGTCCTGCAGTGCAGTCTGTAGTGCAGCCCCATGCAGCTGGACTGCAGCCAGCACGTCCCCTACAGCAGAGGTAGCTGCCCTTTCCCTGTGACGGCTGTGGATCCTGCTCTGAGGTCCAAAATCATGGCGGGGGAGAGGTGGGGAGGGTTCACCGTTTCATGAATTTCCCAAAAGTGGGGCAAGGCTCCAAGGTGGGGCAGTGAGTCCTTTCCCTTAATTCGGCTGCTGTGGGGAAGGGACAAAGTCTTCCCGTGACTTTTCTGACTCTACAAGATCTGTGCCTGAAGCATCCTGAAAACACCCAAGAGTGAAGAAAGGGAGAGACAAAGAAGGAGATGTTTGGTGACCTCATTTGAGCTCTGAGAAATGGGGAAATGTGCCGGACAGAAGCATGATGCTCTTGGGAGGAGCAGAGGCTGGGGAATGCAGCACAGCTCTCTCCCTGATCAAAGAACCAGTGCAAAAATGGTTCATGGAGGTGGATCCACCTTTGATGTTGTAAGCAGATTACAAAGCCATGTCACACCAGTTCCCAAGATTCCTAGATAGGGAAAGCTGATCACACACACTGGAAGACTCTTCACAATGTGCCGAGAGCTCCCAGCTCTGTATACCAAAATCTCCCTTGTCCCTTAATTTAGCCCGCTTGCCTTTGTTCTGTTTGCAGAGCATTAAAGCATTGCACTTTCCAGGGGGGAAAGAAAAAGTTTTGCCTAATATTTTTATTCATTTTAAAGCTGAATTTCATTTTTTTTAATGCACCAGCATTATCCAACATGCAGTCCAATATATAAAATCGATCATGACCTAGAAAAGGCCTACAAAGTTTGTGGAACGATGCTGCAGGCAAGGAGGGAAGCCCCACAGGCCAGCACTCAGGCGCTCAAACTGGTTATGCATAAGTTCCACAATTTTATACATTCATGAGCGTACTCAGGCACTCAGAAGAAAAAATCTCACCGAGCAATAATAGAAAGCCTCCCCCTCTTCTCCACCCCCTGCCTCCCAACACAGGGCCCTGCAGGGAAATGCGCTGTGCTGCCGTTGACGTTTCCCCCAAGCAGACTCGCATCCATGACTATATGAAAAATTAATAAAGGAGTACAGAGTGCATTAACAAATGCTGACATATCTCCCACAGTTAATTGACATCCACCATTCTATTTAAAATTAATAAAGGCTTGCCAAGCATGCAGAACTTGCACCTCATACCAGAGGAAATGTCCCACACAGCTCAGCAGGTCATGTCACCATATCAGTGATGCTACGTACCACAAATCATTACAAATATTCCTAGTATTATGTCAGGCCTGTATTCAAGGTGTTGCTCTCAGCATCAGTGTAGGAGGGCTGTCTGATGCGTGCTCTGGAAATTACCACTCTCATGGGTGCATGACATGGGCTGCTTAGACAGCCTAGAAACACCTGAACCTCTGCTCTCCAGCTGAGGCAAGTCCCTCTTTCTTTCTGGTGTAGTGAGGGGGCAGCTGTAGCTGCGGACTGATCACGCTTGGCTCCCGAAGCCCAGCTGATGCCTCCTTACAGCTTGTGACGATGGGGAGCTGCGCTGCGCTGCTGTCCTAGTCACGGCTCCTGCAGTCATTAAATGGACTTTTCTGTGATGCAGATGTCCCACCACCATCTTACTCAGCCATGCAGAGACGGTGCAGACAGGACCTTCCAGAAACTGAAGGAGAAGCTCTGGCACTGCTAATGACACTCTTAAGTGGAATGGTAGTTGTCTTTTTTCTTTTTTTTTTTCCTAGCAATGGAGGCAGGTGACAATCTGGTGAATTGCATACACTGTAAAGACCAAGACCTCTGTAGGCTTTTCACAAGGCCTGAAGTAAAGCAGACAGCTCCTAGATGAAGTTCTACTGGAAGGCTGTGGGGCTTGAGGTACCACCAGTGGCATAGCCCAAGACGGGACTGGCCCAGGCGAGCAGGTGTGATCCTCCACTGGTGTGGTCTGCCCCATCAAGGCCAGGGCTGCTCCCAGGTACAGGTACTTGGTTGTATTTATTAACTCTAAGCCTTGGCTCAGGGATAACAACAGCAAGGGCTGTGCTGCCGTCAAGCCAGTGAAATTAGGGGCCCTCACAGGTGACACAAACAGCACCCTGGGACCTGGGGACTTTCACATGCTGCCCTGAAGACGCCTTTCTGGATGGTGATGTCTGGCTGCTTTTGAGTAGGCAGCATGATGTGGTGGCTCTCAGGTGAACCGCATGTGGAAAAGTGCCTCTTCTCACCTTGAAGCACGTCCTGTGGGCCATTGGTGGTCCTCAGCATATTCCTCACCCACCAGGGACGGAAAGTGCATGATGAGGAAGGAAAACATTTGACAGGCAGTTCTTCCAGGAGCACGCCTTTCTTAGCCATATTGACCTCCTGTTCCTCCTCTGCATCCTCGTTCTGGCACTGCTGTTGGCGAGGAAGAGGAAGGTGGAAAAATAACAACCAAAACTGCATGGGAGAGTTGTGCCTGGTTGGAAAACTTGCAGCTGTCCGTCATTGACATGCCAAATATCCCCGCACTGATTGCCATCTACGCCCAGTTACCACCCCAGTTACCTCAGGGAGAGCTGGTTTGTTCTTAGTGATTTGTTTGGAACTTGACCAGTGATACCACCCAGAAGGTCAATCACAGGGGTTTGGCAGTGTGAACATCTGGGTGGAAATCAGTGACTTCTGGCTAGACTCTGTCACCTGCCCCACTGGGTGCCACGAGAGCCATCCCATAGCCCAGCAGCTCCACCAGGTACTGTGGGGTCCCAGCTCAGCATATGGGCTAAAGTATCCTCCCTCCCTTTCTCCAGGCAGAAACAACTACTTGGGAAGTAAAAGCTGTGTGTGCATTTGGAGACCGCTCCTGCATACTAGTTTATATCCTGCGTACTAGTTTATACGAAGCAATTACATCGTGA